>NC_141874.1:502819194-503444194 GCF_056163025.1 Triticum urartu | reverse complement strand
CCTCCAACAATGGTGACAACGATGCTTGGCTAATGAAGATAGGACTGAAGAGGGAAGAACCTATGGAGATCAACAAGGATGAAGGGATCAAGAAGGCCACGGAGGACCAAGTTCCGGTAGTAGAAGACATCCTTCAACTTGATCACAATCTTCTTACCCCAACTGAGATCGAAGCTTTCAAGATGATTGAGTTAGCTCGTATACAAAACAAGTATCTCACACGTGAAAATATTTTGTTGAAGGAGCACATCATCGCACTCAAGGGAATTATCCGCAAGTTGGAGGACCTCCTACGCTTGATGTGCGACTATCCATCATCAACAACTCCACCTTCTTAACCAACAAAGAATAACTGAGTATCTGGTATGGGCACTCCCCTTGGCAACTGCCAAGCTTGGGGGAGTACCCCAGTATCGTATCACCATCACTTTTATCTTTACCATTTTTCTTAGTTCGATCCTTTTGATAATATCTTGATCTAGTAGAATAAAGTTTTAGTATGATCTAGTTGTGAGTTTTGCTTTATGATCCCTCTATGTATCGAGTCCGTGAGATATATAATAAATATTAGTGTTGAGTCAAGGGCTTGATTATTCTGCTATGATCTTGAGGGAATAAAATAAGACAAGAAATAAAAAGAAACAAAGAGATCATATGGATCTTATAGAAAGTAATGAGCTCACATATAAAGAGTATGATGAATAAAAGTTGTTGAGAGTTGACAAACATAGTTTTGGTCATCGTTGCAATTAATAAGAAGTAATAAAGAAAGAGAGGTTCACATATAAATATACTATCTTGGACATCTTTTATGATTGTGAGCACTCATTAAAGTATGATATGCTAAAGAGTTGACGTTGGACAAGGAAGACAACGTAATGGGTTATGTTTTCTTACATCTGAGATAAATTATATTGTCATGGATCATACAACATGTTGAGCTTGCCTTTACCTCTCTTGCTAGCCAATTTCTTTGCACCAAGTAGAGATACTACTTGTGCTTCCAAATATCCCTAAACCCAGTTTTGCCAAGAGAGTCCACCATATCTACCTATGGATTGAGTAAGATCCTTCAAGTGAGTTGTCATCGGTGCAAGCAATAAAAATTTCTCTCTAAATATGTATGACCTATTAGTGCGGAGAAAATAAGCTTTATACGATCTTGTGATATGGAAGAAATAAAAGTGACAGACTGCATAATAAAGGTCCATATCACAAGTGGTAATATAAAGTGACATTCTTTTGCGTTAAGATTTTGTGCATCCAACCATAAAAGCGCATGAAAACCTCTGCTTCCCTCTGCGAATGGCCTATCGTTTACTTTTATCTTCTACATTACATAAGAGTCATGGTGATCTTCACCTTTCCTTTTTACATTTTATCCTTTGGCAATCACGATGTGTTGGAAAGATCCTGATATATATAGCTAATTGGATGTGAGTCTTCATGAACTATTATTGTTGCCATTACCCTTGAGGTAAAACGTTGGGAGGCAAAACTATAAGCCCCTATTTTCTCTGTGTTCGATTAAAACTTCATACCCATAAATATTGCATGAGTGTTAGCAATTGTGAAAGACTAAAATATGGTTGAGTATGTGGACTTGCTGAAAAGCTCTTATATTGACTCTTTCCTATGTTACGATAAATTGCAATTGCCTCAATGAATGAGATTAGAGTTTGTTGGTTCTCAATGAAGTTTATGATTCATACTTGAAATTGTGATTGAATTGTTACTTTAGCATAAGAGATCATATGACATATATATACATATATGTTGCTGTTCTAAGAATGATCATGATGCCCTCATGTCCGTATTTTTTTTATCGACACCTCTATCTCTAAACATGTGGACATATTTTTCGATTTCGGCTTTCGCTTGAGTTCAAGCAAGGTCTAAGCTTGGGGGAGTTGATACGTCCATTTTGCATCATGCTTTTATATCGATATTTATTGTATTATGGGCTGTTATTACACATTATGTCACAATACTTATGCCTATTCTATCTTATTTTACAAGGTTTACATAAAGAGGGAGAATGCCGGCAGCTGGGATTCTGGGCTGGAAAAGGAGCAAGTATTAGAGACCTATTCTGCATAGCTCCAAAAGTCCTGAAAACTCACGGAAGTTATTTCCAAAATATATAAAAAATACTGAGCGCAAGAAGTACCAGAGGGGACCATCAACTAGCCACGAGGGTGGGGGGCGCGCCCCTTGCCTCGTGGGCCCCCTGGTGGCCCTCCGATGCCCATCTTCTGCTATATGGAGTCTTTCGTCGAGGAAAAAATCATAAGCAAGCTTTCGGGATGAGACTCCACTGCCACGAGGCGGAACCTTGGCGGAACCAATCTAGGGCTCCGGCGAAGCTGTTCTGCCGGGGAAACTTCCCTCCAGGAGGGGGAAATCATCACCATCGTCATCACCAACGATCCTCTCATCGGGAGGGGGTCAACCTCCATCAACATCTTCACCAGCACCATCTCATCTCAAACCCTAGTTCATCTCTTGTATCCAATCTTTGTATCCAAACCTCAGATTGGTACTTGTGGGTTACTAGTAGTGTTGATTACTCCTTGTAGTTGATGCTAGTTGGTTTACTTGGTGGAAGATCATATGTTCAGAACCATTATGCATATTAATACCCCTCTGATTATGACCATGAATATGCTTTGTGAGTAGTTACATCTGTTCCTGAGGACACGGGAGAAGTCTTGCTATTAGTAGTCATGTGAATTTGGTATTCGTTCGATATTTTGATGAGATGTATGTTGTCATCCCTCTAGTGGTGTCATGTGAACGTCGACTACATGACACTTCACCATTGTTTGGGCCTAGAGGGAGGCATTGGGAAATAATAAGTAGATGATGGGTTGCTAGAGTGATAGAAGCTTAAACCCTAGTTTATGTGTTGCTTCGTAAGGGGCTGATTTGGATCCATATGTTTCATGCTATGGTTAGGTTTACCTTAATACTTCTGTTGTAGTTCTGGATGCTTGCAATGGGGGTTAATCATAAGTGGGATGCTTGTCACAGCACCCAAGCACCGGTCCACCCACATATCAAATTATCAAAGTACCGAACGCGAATCATATGAACGTGATGAAAACTAGCTTGACGATAATTCCCATGTGTCCTCGGGAGCGCTTTACTTCATATAAGAGTTTGTCCAGGCTTGTACTTTGCTACAAAAAGGATTGGGCCATCTTGCTGCACCTTATTTACTTTTATTACTTGCTACTTGCTACTCGTTACAAATTACCTTATCACAAAACTATATGTTACCGATAATTTCTGTGCTTGCAGAGAATACCTTGCTGAAAATCGCTTATCATTTCCTTCTGCTCCTCGTTGGGTTCGACACTCTTACTTATCGAAAGTACTATGATAGATCCCCTATACTTGTGGGTCATCACGATAACACGAACCAAATGAAGAATCTGCCATGGTAACCTATCTTGTTGTCGGTCAAGGTGATCATGGATGTCCATAGGCTTGTTGCCGATAACCACGCGAGGGAGTGTACTGATAACACACAAGTATAGGGGATCATTTGTATCCTTTTTCGATAAATAACAGTGTCGAACCCAACGAGGAGCTAAAGGTAGAATAAATGTTCCCTCAATTTCTATCGACCACTGATACAACTCTACACACGCTTGATGTTCGCTTTACCTAGAACAATTATGAAACTAGAAGTACTTTGTAGGTGTGATTGGATAGGTTTGCAAGATAATAAAGAGCACGTAAATGAAATCTAGGGGCTGTTTAGATAAAGACACAACTAAGTTAGTTTTAGTAGAGAGCTTTTGTCAACAAGAAAGTTATTTGTCCCTAGGCAATCGATAACAAGTACCGATAATCATTCTTGCAATTTTATATGAGGGGAGGCATTAGCTAACATACTTTCTCTACTTGTATCATATGCACTTATGATGGGAACTCTAGCAAGCATCCGCAACTACTAAAGATCATTAAGGTCGTGAAACCCAACCATAGCATTAAGTATCAAGTCCTCTTTATTCCCATACGTCATACCCCACCTACTCGGGTTTAAGTTTTTGTCACTCTCGCAACCCACCATAAGCGAACCATGAACATATTGCAACACCCTACAGCGAGGGCCCCTCACATTTGCACGAGACACTACAAAAAAAGACACTTCCGTGATGACATGTGTTTGTCACAGTAGGTCACGGTTTCTGTCATGCATGTACATCCATGACAAATTTATGACAGAATCAAGATAGTCATATCTGTGATGTCGTAGAAGTGTTCCATGACATTACCAAAATTATCATCAGGGAAGTGTCCACTTCCATGATGATAAATCGCGCGTCATAGGAGTGCTTTCGTCAAGGGTGACCGACACGTGGCATACATCGTAACGGGACGTCGTTAAGCTATCCAGTCCGGTTTTGGATCCGATAACCCGTTAACAGCCCGGACTAATGGGAATTTTCCACATGTAAAATTCTCATTGGCCGGTGGAAACACGTGTCGTCTCAATGTTCGGACAGATGTCATCCACTCATTGGACAGGAGGCGCCTATGATACGTCGACACGTGGCACGGCCCAACAGAGGTGCATTCCAGTGAAAAGGCCGGCCCGTTTGACTTGGTTAAAAGGTAACGGGGAGGCCCATGGAAAGTGTGTTAACGGCCTACTCGTATATAACCCATTTACAGCCCGCTTACTACCGGCCCGTTACGGCCTATCGGAATTAAGGCCAATAGCTTCATCTAGGCCGTCCAATATGATTCTAACCCGTTGTAACTTCCGGCCCATGTATGGCCCATGATGTCTTTCGGCCCATATGAGGCCCTTTGTAACTTTCGGCCCATTAAAGGCCCGAGATGAAACTGGCCCATAATGAACAGTGTATCGCTTTATACCCATTAACGACCCATTATTCCGTCGGCCGTTTCCAGCCTGTGTTAACTTTCGGCCTTCTAAGGGCCCATTTATTCTTGGGCTCATTTCTAGAATTCGATTAGATACGTTCCGTTACTGGCATGTTCCATGTGTGGGCCAAATACAACCCATGGTTACATTCGGCCCGTTTGTCGCCCGTTAACCCGTTGGGCTGTTTTCATATCGTTATCAAATACGGCCTATTAATGGCCTGTTATGGTCCATGAATAGTACGTCCCATGTTTGGCAAAATTATTATACGCCCCGTAGAAGGCCATGGATCCTACGACCCGTAGAAGACCAATGGATCCTACGGCCCGTAGAAGGGTTATGGATCATATGGCCCATAGAAAGTCCATGGATCCTATGGCCCGTAAAAGGCCCATGTATCCTACGGCTCGTAGAAGGCCCACAGATCCTACGGCCCGTGGGAGGCCCATGGTTACAACAGTCCGTGTGTTGCCTTGATTATTGTGGCCTAGTTACCAAAACTAGGTTATTGTGGCCACTAAAAAACGCGGAAAAATAACTGTAGTGACTACAAGCAAACAACTAAACAAGACAATAAGGAAATAAATAAGCAAGCAACTAACGGTAGCCTATTACAGCTATTACACATATTACATCCACTGGGCATCAAAGTTCACCATCAGTGCAAATATAGGGAACAACGCAGCAAATTACATACACTGACCGTCAAAATTGGCCACCAGTACAAATAAACGCAGCAGCAAAACAAGTCCATAACTGAAACAACTTCAGAAGAGCTCAAGAAACGTTATCCTGGGTATCCACCATGCTAGCAATAAGCTTAGCAAGCTTATTATCTTTGTCATGTTTGGCACTAAAATCCTCCAACGCTTGCTGTTGCACCAGAAAGTATGCATCTGAATGCTCTAGGGACTTCCGCAATCCTTCCGCTTCTTGTCGCAGCACATCTAATCGATGTCTTCAACTTGTAGTTGAGACTCAAGAAACCGAACAGATTCAGACAGTGAGTTTGAATAGCCTGTGCAAGCGGTAGTGGCCAGTAACTCGAATAGTAAACCAAGACAGAACTTTGGGGTTGCCTCACTGTCTTCAAGATAGTTTTCCTTAGTTTTTTTATCAGCTTTGTTGGAGACCAAAAAGGATGTCTCACGATCCTGAACCTTATCTGCATTACTTCCTTTATCATTGCTTAATAAGGCACTCTACCCCAATATTTTGTTAGCATTCTAAAAGAAGAAACAAGCAGACACATAATAGGTTTAGCATGTACTAGTATATGAAACTCATTTCGGTGAACCAGTTCATTAGTAAGGTGGACAAGATTAAACTACCAAGTCTTCTACTGCCAAGTAATACATTATAAAAGCATCAAACAAACATATATCTATGTCCTATGGTCACTGCATTGTCTTGCCAAATCAAAATAGAGACACAGTTCAAATCATATCACTTCAAGAGAAAGCAGCACTGAAAGAATACAAAGCGTGGGAAACTAAACAGCACAACAAGATTTCAGATGGGTACCATAGGTCTACATGTACAACAACACCATTGGCCATGTTATGATGCTACTAATGTGCATGATATGAGAAGTCAACTGTATACACAATTGAAATTGAAATCAACAAAGCTATTTATAAGAGCAAACCTGTTAAAGAAACATGCGTAAACATACCTGTTGTGCCATTGGAGCTTCCATTGGATAGTTCAATTTAAAAATAAGTTTGTATGAGTAAATACAGTGATAGAAGAGCAAAGCAGTATGCACGATAGCAATGGAATCTTAAATGAGAACAGTTGTTCTTCAGGTTTAAGCACTTGTTCTACATGAACAGAGTACAGTAAGACGCAAGCATATAGTACTTAAAATGAAATGAGCTCATAGACCTTACCACATTCTTGGTTCGAGACTAGTAAAGAACAAGGCATTCCCAGTCATCGTCGAGTAAATGTGTCTCAGGAGAACGTAAGGGAATTTGATGAGTTTCTTTGCCAGTGAAGTACGTTTACTTCAGGTAATTCCGATACTACCACCAAGAATTCTTCAAGATAGCAAAGGTATTAGCACAGGTTACCTCATCCCAAGTTTCCAAATTGGTCCTTCTCTATAGAGAAATATGGGAAAATTTGTTGTGTTATAATCATCATGGAGGCAGATTGTATGGGACAAAGCAAAGTAATTGCCATGAATAACATTACTTACACATAACTCCTGGACAAACACCTGCAACTGGCATTTTCCTTCATCTTTAGTATAATATTTCCATGATGGGAAGCTACGCACATAGGATTTAACAACATCAAATGCGATAGATGCTAAACTATGAATGGCTGGTTGTGATTACTCCACAGGAATAGGTGTACTAACTGGTGGAGTTGGGGTTCGCCGGGGTAGTACTGGCGCTTTGGGCACTGGAGCTTCCTTACTAACTGCTCTTGTTTGGGAGCTCTGTGGTGGAGATGGTGTTGTGTCAACAGGAACTGGGTTACTATCTGCTAGGGTTGGGGTTAGATTGGGTGAAGCTGGTTCTCTGTCCACCGCAGTAGGGGTAAAATATGCGAGAGTCTGGGTTATGTGTGGTAGGGCTGGGTCTCATGCATGTACAACCGGGGTGCTATCTCCACCAAGAGGTAGCACTATTTTATTTGAAGGCTGTGTTTTTACTCCACTAGATACTGCCATCACCCGCTCCAATTCAAATGGCTGATAAACAAGAAACATAATTGACTGTACAAAAATTGTATGAGAGACAGATGCAATAGATAGTGTGGAAAAAAGAGGACATTAAATAATTGGCATGTATATTGTTTCACTAAAATGGATAGCATGACATAATTTCACACATATGATGTCTATCTAAAGTGGATAGCATATCATAACATAATTCAAAGATATGATGACTAACTAAATAGGATCGCATGACGTAATTCAAATACATGTTATCTAAGTAACCAGGATCGCATGATTTAATTCACATATGTGATTTATATGCTAAGTGGAGGGCATTCGCATATATGATGTTTGAACTAAGAACATGGTGTTGAATATTGTGTATATGATGTCTAAACTATGCAATGCAAGACACCATATGCATGATAAGAGCAGTAGAACCGTGCCAAGTAAGAGCATACACCTCGGTGGGGGAATAGGACTGGTCATCTGTCTCTGAATTCATCCCTGAGGAGCTATCGGGACCCATCAAGAGATCTACTTCGACAGGTAGCACTGTCTGCTCTGAAGGCCTTGTTTCCACTCCAGATTTTTCCATCACCCACTCAAATGGCTGATTCACAGGAAGAGTAGTTTAATGTACAAACATTGTCGACAAATGGAAATTTAATAAAGAAAAGGATGGGCTAGATATCATTCAAATATATGATGCCTAATTAAACAGGATGACATTGCACATTTCACATATATTATGGTTGGCTAAAAGACATGAGACTGCATAATTCCCATATATGATATTGAAACTAAACAGGTGGCATTACAGAACATGTCTAAACTAAGCAGATGGCATATATGATGTCGAAAGTAGGCACTACAAGGCAAGATATGCATGATATGACTAACATCATCATGCCAAGTTAGACCAAACACCTTGGGGGGTAAATAGGAGTGGTCAGCTGCGTCTGAAATCCGCCTCAGAACAAATATCTTCCTCGGGATTTCAATCTGGAGAGGGGGGAGGGTTTGCCATTGAACCCACCATGGAGCGATGTCTGCATGACATTGTATTGCCGCGCAAAACTCTTCTCTTTTTCTCTAAATGTTCAACATGACTGTGTACAATATCTGACATGCATACAAAAAAATATAGTGAGATTATGTAAGGAGAGCATGCAGAAATCTAGAGTAATGGTAACAACCAGTGGATGGATCCAAAAATAATGATAGCAGGCTAATGATTGCTTTAATTTAATAAAAAAATAGATGATGATTACTTTACTATTTGTTTCCCACCCAAGATGAACAACATAGGCATACCCTAGGTGAACCAGATATTAGACAGAGATACTATTCATTGTTGCCTCGATATGTGCCCTACAACTAATTTAGAACTCAAGTTTGAACATCAATTTGGACCTGACTTGGAGTCCAAGAGGTGAACAAGACAATAAAGTTGCGGGTAATATTAAGCAATGCATAACATAAGCAGAAACAAAAGAGTGTGACCTCTCTTGTGGACCCGTGTACTCCTCAGGTTCATCTGCTGAGTCGATGATGGTGATGTTGTAGTGGGTGCCGGCGGCAGGGAAGGAGATCTGAGGCGGCGAAAGACGGTCAGGACTCGTGATGTCTAGTTTGGCGGATGCTTCTGTTGATGGAGCAGCTCAGGTGAGGTGGACGACGTTGCGGCAGGAGCAGGACAAACCACACAAAGTTTTCTTTGACACCTACCTGTAACTGAAGTAATTCTGTAAGGGCTCATTTGGCTTGCATGATTCTAAAAACGCAGGGATAGGAGGAAAAACACCGGAATAGGATAGGAATGCACATGGGAAACATAGCATTTGTGAACACGGGATTTCAGTCAACTTGGGTGTTTGGTTCACACGAAAAGGAGGAGCAGAGGAATGCAAAGTAACATGGCCAAAATAAAGTGAAACCATATGAAAGCGTGTACAGTTAGAATGTTATTCTACCACTATTGCACTTGGTCTTGTTTTCATGCATAGGATTATGAAAAGTAGGTCCAGGTGGATGTTTTGCTCCATTACTTTGAAAAAAATGCATGAATAATTGAATAGTAGAGTGCCATAGGAAAATTTCCTATTGCTATGCTTTTTCGTTGAACCACAATAGCCCTAATGGATCAACATGAATGTAGAGTAATAAGTGA
This sequence comes from Triticum urartu, assembly GCF_056163025.1. Lineage (NCBI taxonomy): Eukaryota > Viridiplantae > Streptophyta > Magnoliopsida > Poales > Poaceae > Triticum > Triticum urartu. The sequence goes on along the minus strand of NC_141874.1, from coordinate 503,434,447 downwards.
TGCGACAAGTGTACAACCTCTTTGCCGTAGCCGTGTCAACCTCAGCATCATTGGGTTGGTCGCTGAAGAAGTTGAGGTAGAGGTGGCTGTCAGAGGTGTGGAGGAAGATCTGAGGAATCTGTAGACAGCGTCCAGGGCACTGCTCTGTTGTGATGGATCGTTCCGTCCTTGGAGCAGCTCCGGTGAGCCGTAAGACGTCAAGGCTGAAGCAGCACAAGACAGACATCGTTAATCTCAAGTGGGATTCTAATAGCATCTCCAATAGATGATGTAAAATGCATTACCAAAAAGTGATAGATGTAAAATTTACATCACCAAAACCACCTGACTACAACAGATGAGGTAAAAATTGTTGACTCTAAACTTAATTGTCAAAACTGAAATTTATTGTGGAATCTGAATGTTACTGTCGAAACTGAACGCAATGGTAGCAGAGAGGCACTTCACATGGGATAGTTTAGGGAGGGCCTGCAATTCATCTTCAACCTACACCCCCCTGAGCCGCTAGCCACCACCGGCCGAACCCCGCGCCGCCTCGCCACCCCGAAACAACTCCCCACCGCCGCAAAACAACTCCCCGCCGCCAGTCCGCCGCCGCCTCGCCACCCCAAAACAACTCCACGCCGTCAGGCCGCCGCCGCCCCGGCCAGCCCTCTAGGCCCCCCCACGCCAAGCTTTTTCTCCGGCGATCCCCATGCCACCGCCCAACCACCGCGCCCCCACCGCGGGCGAGCAGCACCCCACCTAGAAGCCTAAGATAGATAGTGGGGTACCTCTCCGGCGAGCCCCCTCCCCGCTGCGGGTGGTTCTTCCTTAACGCCGGCGAGACCCACCACCCCCTGAAAATTGACTGACCCAAAATTCAATTCAGTCAACTAAAGTGTAGCTAAATCAGAGCAGAGCAGTAGCGCGAGCGAGCGAGCGAGAGCCAGAGCAACAGCAGCAGCGCGATCTAGCAAGCGAGAGCCGGAGCAGCAGCAGTAGCGCGAGCAAGCAAGCGAGAGCCCGGGCAGCAGCAGCGCGAGCGAGCGAGCGAGAGCCGGAGCAGCAGCAGCAGCGCGAGCAACAGCCGAAGCAGCAGCAGCAGATCCGGATGGTATGGACGCTGCCGCCGAAGGGGCCTCGCACTGGGGAGAGCCGCCGTGGAGATGTCGCCCGCAGCGCCAACTTTGAGGTAGCCGCTCCATGGGGGTGCGGGATGGAGCACCGTCGGTGCCGGGAGGTCGAGTTAAGGAGAAGGTGCGATGTGATGAGTGTACAACTTCTTTGGTCGCGCCGAGTAGGCCTCGACTTCGTCCGAGGAGTCGGTGCGGATGCTGCGGTCCGGTGGAGCAAGTTAAGGCTGTGTTGTGGGGATGGAGCAGCCGCGATAGACGAGGCGATTGTCGGTGCAGCTCCTTGGAGGTGGAGGACGAGATGGACGACGGATCCTCATCCGGGGAGGTGGATGAGGGACGTCGAGCTGTTGCAGTGGACGACGTTGTCGGGGAAGAGGCTCTGGCTGGGCAAAGGTGAGGTGGCGGACGGAGGAGGGTGGGGTTTCGTGGCTGTGGCGAAGAGGTTATGGCGGCCTGGGATTTCGAATGGCGAAAAGGAGGGGATGGGAGGGGGGAACCATGACTTAGGGACGCGCTTGTCCAAAATGTAGGGTGTGTTACAAAAGTACCCCCACCGATTTGAATTAGCGGCCCTTTCGGCTCATGGTTAGAAGGGGGATTTCGCATGTCGGGATTTGGCAGCTGGAGGGAGTTTTCGCGCGCGTTGTTATTTGGGGATCGCAAGGCGCAGGTTGTGAAGGCACCAGTTTTGGGAGCACGATATCAGAATTTTTGGGATATAACAAGGCACGGGTTGGATTTTAGGGACAAGCCTAACGTGTAATATTGTACTTGTACGTACCAAATCAATTTGCACTTCCCTCAACGAAATAAACGAAAAAATAAAACTATTCACACCACACAAAGAGAGAGTCTTGTCCCGTTTTACTATACAAATGCTATTCAAAGCTACACAAAGAGAGAGTATGAATCCATGTTATGTCCAATTAAATATTTTTGCTGGTTGTATAATGCATGTAACCTACTCATACCAACATTTTAGTGCATTCCAAATGTTTATACTACCGTTGCAATTCGAACTGAAATTGAATTTGTTTCTCTATTTCAATAAGAATCTACAATCATGATTGTTGTCAACTTCAACCATCATTCGTGTATTACCTTAACAACACACCACATGATTACTATAGAGATAGATAAGAACTATGTGTACTATATGAACTCGAATTCAATGTTTTGAATACACTTGATGTTGATTCCAAATAATAGTACATTTGATGTACTAACTATATATTCATAATCTAAACCATGTTCCATACATACACCGTGTTTATCACACAAAGTATAGTGCCCCGCCCCCTACATTATGACAAGTATTTAGCCCTGAGCTGCAAAAGCCACACATTAGGCCAAATTATAATCAATGTTCTACATTGCGATATCTTCTTCAAGTATTTGTATCCACTTTTTTATAATGACTTATGATCTATGTTCGTCTTTAACACCTTCATGACCCTATTCTCTTTGTAGCTAGCTAGCGCTAATTTTCTATCGTGCATGCACACGCCCTCCCCCCTCTCACCCTCCCTCAGCGTCCCCTCCATCGCGCATGTTCGTTATTTCTCTTTAGGTCGTTCACTCGTGGTGTGTGTAGGCCCCCGACTCCTTCTTTCCGACACACACCGGTCGATATACCTCTCTAGCCAAGTGTGCCTACCACAAACACATACTTCCCCTCTTCTCTTCTCAACGTCCATGCCCCCTATGTCCAATACGGTTCCATGCAGGTGCACACTCCCGCCCCTCTTTTCATCGATCTCATAGTCGCACACTCCTCCCCCCTCGACATAGTAGGCCTCTCGCACCACCTCCTAGCCACACCCCTCTCTCCCATGTCTGTCTCTCCGGACCTTATTTGCTTCTAACACATGCATGCATGTATACGTACTGATCTCCCTACATATAGCTAGGTTGACTATAATTCTTTTCCCCATGCACCGATAGACTTACCTCACTAGTTATGTCTCTCCCTTTCTCGGACAACGATAGTTGATCTTCCTATGTAGTTACGTATGCTTGCCACAACCATATCGTCTCCCCTCATAATCCTTGCATACCTCCCGACCCGTCTCTCACACGCACATGCATACACAGACAGACATCGCCGCCCTCTCTTATTGATATTGCACGCGTACCCTCCGTTTGTCTAGCAGGCCTCTCCCATCATTTGTGAGACGCCACTCTACCACCAACCCTCCGACACTCTACCTTTTTCATTGTCCCAACCTTATTCCTCTGCTACACATATGCATGGATGCCGATCAATCTCCCTCTATACATAGCTAGGCCTCTCTCCTTCTCCACACATATACTAGTCGATCTACCTCTCTATAGTTAGGTCTCTGCCTCCTCCCCCCCACCACCGATGGTCAAACGTTGTAGGTAGGTATCCATGCCATAGAGAAAAACTGCACCTCTGCCCTCTCAAATTCCAGTAGGCCAGCCGCCCTATATCTTTGACGTGGGCAAACACAAATTCGATGGCACTCTTTATTGATCGTGCAGCCACACACTTCATCCCTGTTTTTGATTATATCGATATCCCACACCGATGATCCCTCCACTCTCTTCTCGTGGATCGCTCCCTCTATATATGATATATCCATGACTCTGTTTGCATATGTTACATTTTTTTGTTTGAGATATCATCGACACATTGCCTTGGTTTTGCACAAACCATCTCTCTCACACCCATCCACGTACGTACCTGCACCTAAAGAAGAGGTGCACGCAGGACGCATGTACTCATGTCTCGTTCCTGGCCACACCTGCGTGGGTACACGATGGAGTTCATTTCTATACGAAAAGGCAGCCCACGTGATAATTTGACGCGTGTAGCAGTTGTTTACTCGAAGGAGGGTCGGGTACCACGCCTAGACGGAACAAAGTTTGACTTGACACGTTTGTATTAAATAAAGTTATATATTCCTCCTCAATGGCGCATAGTACAGAATATAAAATGATTGCCGTGGGGAAAATGGAAAAACCCGCTCCACTATATACAACGAAGCCCGCCTGCCGAGGTTTGTCTCTCGTCACACCATCTCACACAAGGTGGTGGTGGCCTCTCTCTCTCACCATTGGTTAGTGATCCGGCCGCATCGCGTCCACCGGCGGAAAGGGAGGATGTGCATTGTTTCTTCGTTCGATGGCGTTGAGGCAGCACATCCCGATCTGCCGTACCCGCCATTCTATCTGACCAAGCTCCGGCGCGGTAGGGCCTTCGCCACTTGCTCGCTACCGTAGTATGGCAGATCCCGGCCGCTGGCGCCCTCCTAGTAACATCCCGACGACCCTCAAGTATAGCTTCCTCCGGCCTTGCTCCACTACCCATCTTCCCACATTGCTGCATGTGGATCTTCTTTAGTTTTTTGCTTACAACGTATCTCGGCCGGTGTACTTTCCATCTTGCAATCTCGTCCTCAAAACATTTTTGATAAACCACCATGCTGCTATCTTTCCCTTATTACATGGAATACACTTCTTTTTTGTCGGCGTATGTGTCTTCAACTATGTTATTCTCCAGTAATTGTTTCCTTTCTACCTCTTTTTTTCAAACAGGGCTAGCCATTTCACCTCGTTGCTATTGCGACCTTTTGGTGAACTGCACAAATCACTTTTTTTCTTAAGAGTGTTTTCTGCAGTTCTGCCAAAATGTCACACGGGCAACGTTTTTACATTTATGTGGGACTGCAGAAAGGGAGATTGGTTTTGCTATCCTCCTCATCCAACTCCTGCCTAATCTTCTCCAACGAGTAGTTAGTCCTAAAGAGAGATCGCAGAGGTGATCGGTTTCTAGTTGTGTGTGTTATGTTTCATCATCTAGTTCCACTATTATTGTAATCACACTAACTGGATATCTTTGCAAACAGGGAAGGTCAGCTCGATTTTAGTGGAGCTTCACAAAATTATCGGATTGTAGTGTCCTCCATACACCGCCTTTTTGGCTATAGCGCTAGGTGAAACTAGCTACCAAGCAATGAACATTGTGCCCAGGAAATGGACCCATGCCTACGAACAACATCGATCAATTATATATTTTTCTTTATTTCTACACCTTCTCACAACTTTGTCTTCAGTTGTGATGTGAATTTGGCGTTGATCTTCTAATCATTGAGATGCATTAGCAGCCATGGTAGTTTCATTTGTATTTGATGAAATGTTGTAACGAGATAATCTTGAGGCAAGAGGACACATGAATCCTAAGTTGAAACCTTTTTTCCTGTCGGAACCAAAGTTGAAACCTTCATATCATCACGGTACAATTTTATTAAAATTATGCATACATATAAACAAATCCTGAAGGATTGAGCAATGCCAGAAACAATTTAACTTCGCTTCGCTGACATATGGGACATCCTTCATCCGTCTCCACCTGTCGTGCAACAATATTGAGTGCACAACTACAGGGAAAGATTCACCCTGGTCGTTGCACCGCATTAGTAATGACAAGTGAGTAGTCAAATCACAGAGCCCCACCTTCGCCACAGTAAGTTGCTCGGACAAAGCAACCATCATTTCTCTGTTCCTTGAATCCGTTGGTACTCCCATATTCCCAGAGTAATAAGTTGCTCGGGCGAAAAAACCATCACTTCACCTTTCCCATAGTAAGTACCTCCTTGGGCCCACTGAAAAATGACTTTTCTCTCTCCATCAAGTGCATTTATTTTCAATCTAACCCTGTCACCGAAACACCTCTTTGGCTACAGTTAGTTCAGGGTTAGTTATGAGTTAGTCTAACCTCTAGCTAAGTTAGAGTATCCAAACAGGAGCAGTATAGGACATGCAAGTTGCTCAAAGCATACAGTCAAATTCGTACGTGAAAGGATCTATTTATTTTTGAAAATGGAACGTGAAAGGATCTTCGAATGATATAATTTTGAAATTATATAAAATCTTATCAATAGTCAAAGGCATCCTCGAAGAATACATTAGGCCCTACTTCCTCCGTCTAGGTGTATAAGTCACATTACGAAAACCAAATAATCCAAAAATACTTAGGCGCGGTGCATTAACTCCCACTTCATTTCTTGTGTCTTGACATATCCACCAATAAGAGATGTGGGGCGTGCATGTTTTCAATGACTTAGACTACCAAACACGACATGCAATGGTTAGTTCATTGCATGCAATGCTATTAATTAGCAAATAAATATTAATTTCTCTCGTTTTCCCCTCTTCCTTGGTCACGATGCACAATCTAAGATGACTTATTCACTAGGCGGAGGGAGTATATAAAATCTTACCAATAGTCAAAACCAAGTGTTACTACTACACCAAACAAGTTCAAAACGAGAAACTGGACCCACTCATGGCACGACACGCCTATCTCTTTTGGTCTATCGGTCAAAGCACATCCTCTTCTTGGCATAACAATAGACTATAGTAATTTTTTTAGAATGCTCTTGGCATGTCACTAACATGTGATGAGTTAACCGACCTCTATAGATGGCAAAAACACCAGCCGCCGCACTTTGAGAGATGAGGAGTGAGAAGCGACACGTCCTGGTGGATTACAAGAACTAGGTGTCGCACGGAGGCCAAGAAATATGGTAATAGCGTGGGTTGGCCACGTACAGTATGATGTAACTACACTGGGCTGCCGTGTTTCGTACTCTTCCGGTCTACTATGGAGATGATTGGTTGATTTTATATCGCTAAGTATAAAATAATATGAGTGCAGACGCTCCACCACGAGGTTCCTTTCTCCTTTTCGGTGTTGGGAATCTATGTTCTTCCACTCTTTTTTGTACATGAGCTTTGTTCATCCTTTTGCCAACACGCGGGACATCTAGCATCAAGGTGCACGTGTCATGCAAGAAAATGGAGATAAGAAGTGCGTAAGTGAGTCGTGCACTACGATCGCACCTAGTACTACGTAATATTTTTCGTCCTCAATGGCACATGAATATTGCACGTACTCAATCACAGAGCACGGGATGGTAGCCATGGACTGATGGACATGGTCGGCCCTTTTTGGAGAGAGTACTGCATACGTATTAAATTTGATGTGTCCCGTCAACTCGCAGAACGACAAGAAGCACACACTGAATGACGGAGCACAAGATGGTAGCTATGGACATGGTAAACCCTTTTTGGAGACTAATGCACTATCGATTGTAGTACCGTCATCATTGTTCGACTTTCGGAAGAGACGAGAGAACTTAATGTTTATATGCTAGTTAATAGCATTACATTCAATGAACTAACCACTGCATGTTGTGTTTGCTAGTCTCAAGTCATTAAAAGCATGCACACCCACATCTCTTTGGTTGATATGTCAAGAAACAAGAAACGAGGTAGAAGTTAATGCACCGCGCCTAAGTATTTTGGGATTATTTGGTTTTCGTAAGATGACACCTAGACAGAGGGAGTATTATACTTGAAGGCTACAAGGTTGGCTATAGATGATGTGGTAGTGTCATGTAGCCATCAGATGGTTATACTATTAACCATGCTCTTATAATACTCCTATATTTAGGAATGGATGGAGTACTTGGCATGCATGATACTACCTATAATACTCCCATTACAACCAGCCTAGTAGAATTAAAATACCTAATCTAAATGGTCACCGCTCAATCTCTTTGTTCTCCTCCAACATCCGGTAGAAGAAGAATCGAGCAAGACAACGGCTGTATTCGCCGGCGTCGCCTCGGCGGTGGCCTTCATGGGATTGATACATCTCCGTCGTATCTACAATTTTTGATTGTTCCATGCCAATATTATTCAACTTTCATATACTTTTTGGCAACTTTTTATATTATTTTTGGGACTAACATATTGATCCAGTGCCCAGTGCCAGTTCCTGTCTGTTGCATGTTTTTGGTTTCGCAGAATATCCATATCAAACGGAGTCCAAACGGGATAAAAATGGACGGAGCTTATTTTTTGGAAAATATGGAAAATTCGGAAGCGAAATCAACGTGAACCAGCGCCCGAGGTGGTCGCGAGGCAGGGGGCGCCCCCCCTTAGGGCGCGCCCCTACCCTCGTGACCCCACCGTAAGGCGGTTGACGCTCGTCTTTTGCCGCAAGAAAGCTAATATTCGGAAAAAAATGACGGCGAAGGTTTCAGGCCAATCGGAGTTACGGATCTCCATAAATATACGAAACGGTGAAACAGAGCCAGTAGAGAACGCAGAACCAGAGAGAAACAGAGAGATAGGTCCAATCTCAAAGGGGCTCTCGCCCCTCCCACGCCATGGGAGCCAAGGACCAGAGGGGAAACCCTTCTCCCATCTAGGGAGGAGGTCAAGGAAGAAGAAGAAGAAGGGGGCCCTCTCCCCCTTACTTCCAGTGGCACCGGAGCGCTGCCAGGGCCATCATCATCACCGCCATCTTCACCAACAACTTCACTGCCATCATCACCAGCTCTTCCCCCCTCTATGCAGCGGTGTAACCTCTCTCTTACCCGCTGTAATCTCTACTTAAACATGGTGCTCAACGCTATATATTATTTCCCAATGATGTATGGCTATCCTATGATGTTTGAGTAGATCTGTTTTGTCCTAATGGCTATTTGATGATCAAGATTGGTTTGAGTTGTATGTTTTATTATTGGTGCTGTCCTATGGTGCTCTCCGTGTCGCGCAAGCGTGAGGGATTCCCACTGTAGGGTTTGCAATATGCTTATGATTGGCTTATGGTGGGTGGCGTGAGTGACAGAAACATAGACCCGAGTAAGTAGGTTGTTTGCGTATGGGATAAAGGGGACTTGAGGATTTAATGCTATGGTTGGGTTTTACCTTAATGAATCTTTAGTAGTTGCGGATGCTTGCTAGAGTTCCAATCATAAGTGCATATGATCCAACTAGAGAAAGTATGTTAGCTTATGCATCTCCCTCAAATAAAATTGCAATAATGATTACCGGTCTAGTTATCGATTGCCTAGGGACAAATAACTTTCTTGTTGACAAAAGCTCTCTACTAAAACTAATTTAGTTGTGTCTTTATCTAAACAGCCCCTAGCTTTTATTTTTGTGTTCTTTACTTTCTTTCAAGCTTACCCAAAAACACCTACAAAGTACTTCTAGTTTCATACTTGTTCTAGGTAAAGCGAACGTCAAGCGTGCGTAGAGTTGTATCGGTAGTCGATAGAACTTGAGGGAATATTTGTTCTACCTTTAGCTCCTCTTTGGGTTCGACACTCTTACTTATCGAAAGAGGCTACAATTGATCCCCTATACTTGTGGGTTATCAAGACCTTTTTCTGGCGCCGTTGCCGGGGAGCAATAGCATGGGGTGAATATTCTCGTGTGTGCTTGTTTGCTTTATCACTAAGTAATTTTTATTTGCTGTTCTTAGTTGTTCTCTATCTTTAGTTATGGATATGGAACATGAAATACCAAAAAAATTAGGTGTACTTGCTGCTCATGGAGATGGGGAACCTCCTAAAACCCTCAATGCTGGTTATGTGAAAGTTATTATGTACTACTTTAATAATCCTGAGAAAAACCCATTCAATTATGTAATGGGAGTAACGTTGGATCAACGTGAATACTTTAGGGATTACCGCTTGACACGAAAAGGGAAACTATTATGGGATCAAATTCATATATTGAAGTGGTATGCTAGACAACTATGCTTGAGATATGATTATACTTGTTGCTCTAAGGTGAAGGCTCCACACCTTCCCTTTTCATGTGAATTTAATGATAATGAAACCTTGGCTTCTTATGCTAATGGTATATATGATTACTATGATGTGGAACAAATAGAAGAATTTGTTGCTTTTAAGGGTGCTTATGAAATTGAATCTATGTTTAAAGAGTTTGAAGATTTTGATGATGCTGTTTATAGACCTGAAAATTTAGCTATCCTGAAATATTGTTATGAGAATTATGAATACAATTACGAAATTAATGCGCTTATTAAGAAAGTATCCGCTGTCCAAGAAGAGACTAATATTTTGCAGGAGTCTATGGAAGAAGAAATTGATGAAACTGTGAGCTCATTGGATGAAAAAGATGATGAGGAGAGCGAAGAACTAAAGGAGGATGAGCAGATTGATCACCCGTGCCCACCTTCTAATGAGAGTAACTCTTCAACTCATACATTGTTTAATTCCCCTTCGTGCTTACTAAAGGATGATTGCTATGATGATTGTTCTGATCCCATTGATTCTCTTGAAATATCCCTTTTTGATGATTCTTGCTATGCTTGTGGCCAAGATGCCAATATGAATTATGCTTATGGAGATGAACTTGCTATAGTTCCTTATGTTAAACACGAAATTGTTGCTATTGCACCCACGCATGATAGTCCTATTATCTTTTTGAATTCTCCAAACTACAGTATATCGGAGAAGTTTGCACTTATTAAGGATTACATTGATGGGTTGCCTTTTACCGATGCACATGATGATTTTGATGAGTATAATATGCATGTGCTTGCTGCTCCTACTTGCAATTATTATGAGAGAGGAACTATATCTCCACCTCTCTATGTTTCCAATATGATAGAATTGCAAGAAACTGTTTATAGTATGCATTGGCCTTTACTATGTGTGCATGAATTGTTCTTTTATGACATGCCGATGCATAGGAAGAGAGTTAGACTTCGTCATTACATGATATATGTTACCTTGTGCTCACCACTAAATTACAAATCATTGTTAATTAAAATTGGCTTTAATACCTTGGGATCCGGGTGGATTCACTACTTGAGCACTATATGCCTAGCTTAATGGCTTTAAAGAAAGCGCTGCCAGGGAGACAACCCGGAAGTTTTAGAGAGTCATTTATTTCTGTTGAGTGCTTTCATATAGTTTAAAAACAACAAAAATAAAGAGGGGAACCCAAAACTTTTTCTAAAAGAAAAGTGAAAGTGAGAGACGAGCATTGTGAAAGTGGGGGACGTCCTTGAACTTTGTTAATGCCCATGGGAACTTTGTGAATCTTAATTACAGAAAACTTTCAACAAAAATAATTATCCCCTTGTAAAATTCCATTGTATTATAAAAATAATGTGCCAAGGTTTGCCTTTAGGATGTTTACATTTGCTTGATGGTTTGTACGGTGCAGGACAGAAACTTTGGCTGTAGTGCGCGATTTTACATTTTTAGCTGGAACGTCAAATGGTTCTGATTATTTTTGCAATGTCTTCCTATACAAATTGTTTATGTTTCCTAATTTTGGTAGAATTTTTCAAGTATCATAAGTATGGTGAATGTTCAGATTATTACAGACTGTTCTGTTTTAGACAGATTCTATTTTTGATGCATGGTTTGCTTGTTTTGATGAAACTATCAATTTATATTAGTGGATTAAGCCACGAAAAAGTTATATTACAGTAGAAACAATGCAAAAACAAAATATGAATTGGTTTGCAACAGTACTTATAGTAGTGATTTTCTTTATTATACTAACGGATCTTACTGAGTTTTCGGTTGAAGTTTTGTGTGGATGAAGTGTTAGATGATTGAGAAGGTTTCAATGTGAGAAGAAGGAAGAGAGGCAAGAGCTCAAGCTTGGGGATGCCCGAGGCACCCCAAGTAAATATTCAAGGAGACTCAAGCATCTAAGCTTGGGGATGCTGGGAAGGCATCCCCTCTTTCTTCAACAAATATCGGTATGTTTTCAGATTCGTTTTGTTCATGCGATATGTGCAATCTTAGAGCGTCTTTTGCAATTAGGTTTTCATTTTTTTATGCACCATGCTGGTATGAGATAGTCCTTGGTTGATTTATGGAATGCTCTTTGCACTTCACTTATATTTTTTGAGTATGGCTTTATAGAATGCTTCATGTGCTTCACTTATATCATTTGAAGTTTGGATTGCCTGTTTCTCTTTACTTAGACAACCGCCATTTGCAGAATGCTCTTTTGCTTCACTTATATTTGTTAGAGCGTGGGCATATCTTTTGTAGAAAGAATTAAACTCTCTTCTTCACTTATATCTGTTTAGAGAGATGACAGGAATTGGTGATTCACATGGTTAGTCATAAAATCCTACATAAAACTTGTAGATCACTGAATATGATATGTTTGATTCCTTGCAATAATTTTGCGATATAAAGATGGTGATATTAGAGTCATGCTAGTGGGTAGTTGTGGATTGTAGAAATACTTGTGTTGAGGTTTGTGATTCCCGTAGCATGCACGTATGGTGAACCGTTATGTAATGAAGTCGGAGCATGAGGTGTTTATTGATTGTCTTCCTTATGAGTGGCGATCGGGGATGAGCGATGGTCTTTTCCTACCAATCTATCCCCCTAGGAGGATGCGCGTAGTACTTTGTTCGATGACTAATAGATTTTTGCAATAAGTATGTGAGTTCTTTATGACTAATGTTGAGTCCATGGATTATACGCACTCTCACCCTTCCACCATTGCTAGCCCTACCGCACAACTTTCGCCGGTACCATAAACCCACCTTATATCTTCCTCAAAACATCGACCATACCTACCTATCATGGAATTTCCATAGCCATTCCGAGATATATTGCCATGCAACTTTCATCATCATCATATACTTGACTTGAGCATTAATTGTCATATTGCTTTGCATGATCGTAAGATAGCTAGCATGATGTTTTCATGGCTTGTCCGTTTTTTGATATCATTGCTACGCTAGATCATTGCACATCCCGGTACACCGTCGGAGGCATTCATATAGAGTCATATCTTTGTTCCAGATATCGAGTTGTAATATTGAGTTGTAAGTAAATAAAAGTGTGATGATCATCATTATTAGAGCATTGCCCCAGTGAGGAAAGGATGATGGAGACTATGATTCCCCCATAAGTCGGGATGAGACTCCGGACTTTACAAAAAAGAGAGGCCAAAGAAGCCCAAATAAAAAAGAGGCCAAAGAAGCCCACCAAAAAAAGAAAAAAAAGAAAATAAAAAGGAAATAAAAAAATGAGAGAAAAAGAGAGAAGGGGCAATGTTACTATCCTTTTACCACACTTGTGCTTCAAAGTAGCACCATGTTCTTCATATAGAGAGTCTCTTGAGTTATCACTTTCATATACTAGTGGGAATTTTCATTATAGAACTTGGCTTGTATATTCCAACGATGGGCTTCCTCAAATGCCCTAGGTATTCATGAGCAAGCAAGTTGGATGCACACCCACTTAGTTTCAGTTTGAGCTTTCATATACTTATAGCTCTAGTGCATCCATTGCATGGCAATCCCTACTCCTCACATTGATATCTATTAATGGGCATCTCCATAGCCCGTTGATACGCCTAGTTGATGTGAGATTTTCTCCTTTTTGTCTTCTCCACATAACCCCTATCATCATATTCTATTCCACCTATAGTTCTATGTCCATGGCTCACGCTCATGTATTGCGTGGAAGTTGAAAAGGTTTGAGAAACGTCAAAAGTATGAAACAATTGCTTGGCTTGTCATCGGGGTTGTGCATGATGTGAATGCTTTGTGTGGTGAAGATGGAGCATAGCCAGACTATATGATTTTGTAGGGATGAGCTTTCTTTGGCTATGTTATTTCAATAAGACATAATTGCTTGGTTGGTATGCTTGAAGTATTATTGTCTTTATGTCAAAGGATAGATTATTGCTTTGAATCACTCGTGTCTTAATATTCATGCCATGATTAGACATATGATCAAGATTATGCTAGGTAGCATTCCACATCAAAAATTATCTTTTTTATCATTTACCTACTCGAGGACGAGTAGGAATTAAGCTTGGGGATGCTGATACGTCTCCGTCGTATCTATAATTTTTGATTGTTCCATGCCAATATTATTCACCTTTCATATACTTTTTGTCAACTTTTTATATTATTTTTGGGACTAACATATTGATCCAGTGCCCAGTGCCAGTTCCTGTCTGTTGCATGTTTTTGGTTTCGCAGAATATCCATATCAAACGGAGTCCAAACGGGATAAAAATGGATGGAGCTTATTTTTGGAAAATATGGAAAATTCGGAAGGGAAATCAACGCGAACTAGTGCCCGAGGTGGTCACGAGGCAGGGGGCGCCCCCCCTTAGGGCGCACCCCCTACCCTCGTGAGCCCACCATAAGGCAGTTGACGCTCTTCTTTTGCCGCAAGAAAGCTAATATTTGGGGAAAAATCACGGCGAAGGTTTCAGGCCAATCGAAGTTACGGATCTCCATATATATACGAAACGGTGAAAAAGAGCCAGGAGAGAACGCAGAACCAGAGAGAAACATAGAGATAGGTCCTATCTCGGAGGGGCTCTCGCCCCTCCCACACCATGGGAGCCAAGGACCAGAGGGGAAACCCTTCTCCCATCTAGGGAGGCGCTCAAGGAATAAGAAGAAGAAGAAGAAGAAGAAGAAGGGGGGGGGCTCTCCCCCTTGCTTCCGGTGGCGCCGGAGCGCTGCCGGGGCCATCATCATCACCACCATCTTCACCAACAACTTCACCGCCATCATCACCAACTCTTCCCCCCTCTATGCAGCGGTGTAACCTCTCTCTTACCCGCTGTAATCTCTACTTAAACATGGTGCTCAACGCTATATATTATTTCCCAATGATGTATGGCTATCCTATGATGTTTGAGTAGATCTGTTTTGTCCTAATGGCTATTTGATGATCAAGATTGGTTTGAGTTGTATGTTTTATTATTGGTGCTGTCCTATGGTGCTCTCCGTGTCGCGCAAGCGTGAGGGATTCCCGCTGTAGGGTTTGCAATATGCTTATGATTTTCTTATGGTGGGTGGCGTGAGTGACAGAAGCACAGACCCGAGTAAGTAGGTTGTTTGCGTATGGGATAAAGGGGACTTGATGCTTTAATACTATGGTTGGGTTTTACCTTAATGAATCTTTAGTAGTTGCGGATGCTTGCTAGAGTTCCAATCATAAGTACATATGATCCAAGTAGAGAAAGTATGTTAGCTTATGCCTCTCCCTCAAATAAAATTGCAATAATGATTACCGGTCTAGTTATCGATTGCCTAGGGACAAATAACTTTCTTGTTGACAAAAGCTCTCTACTAAAACTAATTTAGTTGTGTCTTTATCTAAACAGACCCTAGCTTTTATTTTCGTGTTCTTTACTTTCTTGCAAGCTTACCCAAAAACACCTACAAAGTACTTCTGGTTTCATACTTGTTCTAGGTAAAGCAAACGTCAAGCGTGCGTAGAGTTGTATCGGTGGTCGATAGAACTTGAGGGAATATTTGTTCTACCTTTAGCTCCTCGTTGGGTTCGACACTCTTACTTATCAAAAGAGGCTACAATTGATCCCCTATACTTGTGGGTTATCAGGGATACAATCGGCGGTGGCCTCCCATGTTCTACTTTTCCTCGATGATGGTGGCGGGCGGGGACATGCTGCCCGTCACCTTGTCCACATCCGCGTAGCCGCATCACCTCGTTGACATCTATGGTGGCTTCTTTCTCTGTCTGCATGTCGCGGCTACGCGCATGTCGACGGTGGATGGCGCAGTCGTAGACACTGGAGGCGCTGTACGACGCGGCGGCGTCGAGGGCAACGACGATGCCCGTGCCGCCGTGCTCCCCGACAAGCTGGCGTGGAGCAAGTCGGCACTCATCCTAGAGTTGTATTGGAGAGGCCTGCTGCGGAACCACGCGCTGTCTTAGTGCGACAACTACCTCCGACGAGCTAGGCTAGATAGGTGGAGAAGCGAGCTGCCGGGCTCGGCGGGCCACCCAGACGGCTTTTATGCCGGAGAACTGCTCTTCCTGCTTGTTAGATTCCGCCAAAAGAGTGGACAAAATGGTGGAAGGAGGAGCTTGGCCAGCGTCCTGCTCCTGAACGGACGTGTGTGGCCGGAGTTGGTTTCTCGCATTCCACGCAGGTTTCTATGTCTCTATCTATACTACTATATAGTGTACCAATTTTAAGTAGTACTAAGAACATCAATCATAATCGTTGATCTTCTAAATCCAACAGCCAATATCAGTAGGATTCGCATGAACAGTACACTGCCGCTACCTCACATATGTTCTAGAACAATCAATACGGAGGGATGTGATGGTTGCTTGTCCGTTTATTTTACCAGGCCACTTATTAGTGGTTGGGTTTTGTGATATGACAGCTTTACTGCCACGAGACTCACGTGCAGCACCGCCCTCTACACTAGTACTACATCGGTCGTGGGTTATTAGTCCCCCATTGAATTTGACTGAAGATTTAACTGAAAAAATGTTAGTGCATGTCAACAAAAACTATATCATTGGATTAGTATTTGAACATAGTTTTCAATGATATAATTTTAGGTGACATGGATCAGCATTTATCATACTATATATAATGTTAGTTCAATTTTTGGTCGTACTAATCTATGGCCCTGTTTGGATACTCTAACTTAGCTACAGGTTAGAGTTAGTTTCTAGCTCATGACTAACCCTGAACTAACTCGAGGTGTTTGGATGACAGGGTTAGATTGACAATAAATGCACTTGATGGAGAGAGAAAAGTGGTTTTTCAGTGGCCCCACGAGAACTAGCTCCAATTAGCACCACTTGGCTGGCGGGATAGAGAGAGAAAAGTGATTTTCAGTGGGCCCCATGAGAACTAGGTCCAATTAGCACCTCTTGGGTGGGATAGTTTTTTGGGTGGGTTAGATGCAACTAGCTCCAATCTAGCCCTCATGTTTGGATATTTTAGGAATATTTGAGCCCCAACTAGCTCAAACTAACTCTAACTCATGGATCCAAATAGGGCCTATAGTAAGGTGCCCGTGCGTTGCACGAAACAGTTATATTAAGACGTGCCTTACACGTGTATACATACTAGTAAATGTAGGGTTTTGAATGCGGCGAGGAGGCGGGTACAACTGGGAGTGCAGCGGGCGGCGCCGTGGGCCGATGCGCCGCTTCAAATGGCGGATGCAGTGAGAGGCCGTGTCCGCCCTAACCCCCTTGACGGTGCACGTCACCTTGTGTCCAGATCTAAGATGCCACGTGTACCAGATGAATGACTCCAAGCTCGACCACCGTGATGCAAGAGGTGTGAGCCAAGGAACGCTGTTGGAGACACCCTCCTCGTCATCATCTGAGTCCTAGAAGATTTCACCCACATCATCATTAGGCATGCAACCGCCTTCATAGATAATGTGCACAGAAGGAGTAGAGGCGACTGGGGACATACCACGTCGTGGGCACTCCGTACGTGCTCGTGTGCGTGCAGCGTGCGTGCTTTTCCATCGATGCTAGCTCTAAGGCCGAGGCTGCGGTCGTCTTCGTCTCCGGCTAGTCGTTGAGCAACGACGGCAAAGAGGTGCTGGAAGAGATGCGTAGGCGCCATTGTGTGCGAGCTTCACCGTAGCACGACGAACCGGACGTCACCGCAGATGGCGCACGCCTCCATGCAGCCGAGTGTGTGTGCATCCATGTGTTATTCATGTGCATTCTGCGGCCGAGTGTGTGTGCATGCATGTGTTGTGTACGTGTGTTGTGTGCTCCATGCTGTGCGCGTTTGTGCATGAGTTGGATCGGCATGAGTTAGTGCATTGGCGTGTGTACATGCATGGCTGCATGCGTCCTATACATGCGTGGCTACTTGCGTGGTTATCAATATAAACTAATAAAATATCTTCAACTTAGCATCCTGATGTATCGTCTCTAGTGGTTAGGGAAGAGTTCATGTTCTTTTATTTGTTTATAGGCGGGCAGGCGGCAAAAAGCAGGGGAAAAAGCGCAAGGTTCCTTGCAGACGCTCCACCACAAGGTTCCTTGCTCCTTCTCGGTCATCGGGAATCCATGTTCTTCCACTCTTTTTTACGTGAGCTTTGTTCATCCTTTTGCCAACACGCGAGACATCTAACATCAAGGTGCACGTGTCATGCAAGAAAATGGAGATAATCAGATAAGCAGTGCGTAAGTGAGTCGTGCACTTCGATGGCACCTACTCCTATATGCAATATTTTTTCTCCTCGATGGCACGTGAATAGTGCACGTACTCAACGACGAAGCACCGGATGGTAGCCATGACATGGTCATCCCTTTTTTGGAGAGAGTATGCACTAAATAACTTTGATGTGTCCCGTCAACTCGCAGAACGACGAGAAGCTTGCTTACTACACCTTCTCACTCGCCAACGCGTGCGCGGTGGCTCTCAGCACGAGGAGAAACTTTTGCTTACAAGCGGTGGACGTGCAGCAGTTCATTTGGTGTCAGATTGCCAGAAGTACTACTGTAGTAAAACCATTATTGTTCGACTTCCGGAAGAAGCGAAGAGCCAAGCGCAAGGCTAGCCATAGTGGGAGTAACATAAGTAGGAGTACCTCATTTTTTTATTCTAGAAACAACCACACACGAATATTGGATGGTAGCAGCACAACAACTGAATCAAAAAGTGAAACCTTCCCGCCCGGCGCCAGCTGAGCCCGCCGCTCCACATTGATTGCAAGTCAGGGCGACGCGACCTCTCACTGCTTCCGCCATTGAAGCAGCGCGCCAACCGAGGGCGCCGCCCGCTGCACTCCCGACATTTCAGACTACACATACTATGTGAGACAAAAGGTGGGGCCATTATTAATGATGTAGTATTATACTAAAGGGACTAACTATTGTAAGCAGGCTCCGTACTAGGTTGGTTCTAGATGATGTGTCAACTTCATATAGCCGGATGTTGGCTATACTATTAACCATGCTCTAAGTGTGTTGTGAGTCGAAAAAATTACTAAGTCATTAATTAATAATTAACGGACGCCTTAATTACTCAGCCGTTTCTGATTCATTTGGATAGTGGGGGCTATTATTGACTTGGACGTGGGGTTTGGGCCAAAGGCCTACTATTATACTACTTGGTCTTACTCGCACGACCGACCTGACATGCTCTACCCTAGCCGCCGCTGTATCATATGGTTTCGCACCATTCTCGATCTTAGCGCCGCCACACAATTCTTCTCCATCCCTCCTTTCGGCGTGCACCGCGAGAAGGGACAGCAGTCCTCCGAACCCCGCCTTTCGTGATCCTGTACGGGAGAGGGGCGATCAGGTTTTTGGGGAGCACACTCCTGTGACTGCTGTCAACAACGACTTCCTTAACGACAACCTTCTTCCCCGACCTCGGTAACCTCTTCATCAATGACATGAGTGACAACATCAACCACAACGGTTCTACTCTCGCTGTACAATATGTGATTTTGTCCTCCTGTTTTAGTCCACATCATTATTTTGATCTTTGCACTTGTCGTCATGATCTATTTACTGTTGATTTGGATTACATCTCATAGTAAATTGCTCATATATTCAACAATCCAATCCAAAAACCTGATTATAGGCAATTTACTCCAAGTGGTTTTGCTGCGCTTTTGAAGCCGCCTACTTTTAAGGGGGGTGCAATATAAAAGGTGGCACACAAGAGCAGTATATTGGTTTCAGATCATGTACTGCTATGACGCCACTAAAGGTAAGCCTGAGGGCGATCTTAATCCTACACAGCGAGAAGCTTTTGAGAACATGGATACCCTCTTCAAAGCCGCCCTGCTGAGTGTTCTTGACGATTCCATTGTGGATTCATATATGTCGTTTGACAGTGGCAAAGACATGTGGGCCGCGCTCGAGGCCATGTTTGGGGCCTCGGGCGCTGGCAACGAGTTGTACATCATGGAGCAATTCTGTGACTACAAGATGACTGATGAGCGCTCTGTTGTTCAGCAGACTCATGAGATACAGTCACTCGCTAAGGAACTTGAGTACTTCAAGTGTGTGTTGCCGGACAAATTTGTTGCTGGGACCATCATTGCCAAGCTTCCACCTTCGTGGAATGATTTTGCTACTTCTCTGAAAAACAAGAGACATGAGTTCTCCGTTTCGGATCTCATTAGCACTCTTCATTTTGAAGAGAAGGCGAGAGCAAAAGACACACGTGATTGGGTCGCTCAGGGAGCTTCTAGTGACCACATGGTACATGAGAAGAACTTCTAGCCCAACCAGCCCCAAAACAACAAGAACAAATCTCAGGGGAAAGGCAAGTTTGATCCAAAGAACAAGCCGTCACATTCTACCAACTTCAAGAAGAATTCTCATAACAGGAAGGGATACAAACCTCAATTTTGGTAGCACCGCACAAAACTTATATGACTACATCTACCTGCTGTCAGCTAACCTCATGGTGTTCCAGGTATTCCTACATTCGTAACTAGGTACAATCACCACCGCAAGATGAAATAATCTTATTCGTACGTTGACTTGCTGATTGCAGTGCGGAACGATCCTGTCATGTGTGGAGTAGCAAACAAGCAGTGCAGCCGAAGGTGGAAATCAACCAAGGACTTATGAAATTATATATAATCTTCCTCAGGCAGGTCAGTATCCCCTTCGTCCAGATCATGTTTTGTCATGCCGAGCTATTGATATGTGCTACGGTTTTGCAACACCGTTTAAGTATAGCTATTGTTTTCCTATCTTTTCAGATTCAGGACAATGAAGATGATTTCAGGGGAATTGCACAATATGGACTCATGTTGAGTCATCTCTATTGCCTCATGTGTTTGCTGCAAATGTGTCAGTGTCAATTGCAAGATGAGGCAGCTAGCTAGCTGTGGATTTGCCAACATGCTCGAAGTGCTCGAAGAAACAAGCATGCCCAAGAAATTAAGGAAACTAATGCGTGCGCAGGGAGGCCCTTTGCTTAGAGAAGCATCGACCGATTTTCTTTATTTCCACACCTTCTCACAACTTTGTATTGGACATAGTATGGTGAATCATTGAGATGCATAAACATGCTGAACTTTTGTTCTTCTGAATGTTAGTATGCATACTGTATCTTCTGAAGCTTAGTTTAATGTAAATGTTGACTAGCCTGTGAACCTTCACAATCTAGTATGTATATTGTAGGCATGTTATTTGACACCTCACTTTGCCGCGCTACGCGGCCAGTGTGAGTGTCTGCATCCAGTACCACATCCTCTAATTTGGTGGATGCCAAGTTGAAAAAGGTTACCGATGAGTAGCCATAAGCTGGAGGCTTCTCTTTTTTCTTTCAAATGGGCAATAAGCTGGAGAGTGTCTCGGGCTGCCTCTAGCACAAGGCCCTCTAGTACGAAACACGGGCAGCCGACTGGGCCGATACAAAAGCCTATCCATCTTAAAGCCCATTTGTTTTTGTTTTTTGCAAGGAGAAGACCATATTTCTTGAAGAGGGGGCAATCCCAGGAAAACCCTCCTTCCTCCTCGCTTCCACTTATACTACAGCTCGCTGGACTCTCCCGCTACCTTCACCCCCCAATTCCCCCTGCTCCCCATCTTCCTCACTCGTCCAGAAAACCCCCGCTCACCTTCTTCCTCACAAGTACAGAAAATGCTTGCTCCTCTTCTTCCACTCCTACAGAAAACCCCAGCCCTCCTTCCTCCCCACTCGCACTGCCACTAGGATCGTCTTTGGCTACTCTGCTCAAACCTGTGAGCTCAGTGCGATGCCCACAAGGAAAATGGAGTTGGCTGGCCCCGGCGCCAAGAAGATGAGGCTCCCGCCAGCGGCGACGCCGGTTGTAGATCCCGCACCCGACAGCGCGGGGAGAAGCGGCGAGCCCCCCCACCCCCACCCGGATTTGAGGAACCAGTAGAATCTCCGGTGGACCGCATCAGTGATCTCCCGGACGTCATCCTCGAGGAGATCATCTCGCTTCTCCCCACCAAGGATTGCTGTCGCACACAAGTCCTCTCAACTCGGTGGCACCCTCTATGGCGTACCGTGCCCCTCAATCTCAATTGTTGTCAGTTATCTGTCCTTCCCGAATTTGATCTCCTCGGAGCCATCGTCTCCTCTCACCAGCAGGGCCCCGTTCAACGCCTTTGCATCCCGACATGCTACCTGATGTCCATACCCGGCACGGTGGACGCTTGGCTGACATCCCCTGAATTCGGAAAACTCCAGCAGTTTGAGTTCTACCATTACCACGAACACACCAAGAATTCGTGCCCACACCACTATTGTCCATCTCGCGGTTTTCCTCCTCTCTCCACACTGCCACCTTCGCCCGGTTCCATCTACCAGACGATCTGGTACAAATCCTTCGACTCCCACTGCTAAAAAAACTTTCGCTTGTGGTGGTTTATCTGTCGGAGGCCTCACTGCACAGCATCATCCGCTCTAGTTGCCCTGCCCTGGAGCGCTTGCTGATTGTTTTGGGAATAGAACTCCCTATCAGTTGTCTCAAAATAAAGTCGCCTCACCTTAAAAGCATTGGAATTTGTTTTAAAGGACAGCAGCTCATCATCGAAGATGCCCCTTCACTTCAAAGGTTGCTCCTTGATAATTGTTATACACCTTCGCAAATAACTGTCATCTCTGCGCCCAAACTGGAGACCTTGGGTGTAATTCATGATCCGTTTGATGATCACAACAAGTTGGTGTTTGGCTCCACACTCATTCAGGTACCATATATTATCATCTACACATTTGTAATCATAAGCTGCATTTTTCATTTGTGCGCATAAGTTCTATATCATCTTGGAGTACACTTTGGGTACTAATATTATGTTATATGCTCAATGGAGAGTTTGTCCATGGATAGCCTATCAATACTGCTGGATTCTGTCAAGATATTATATATCGGAATGTTTAGTTTTGATCTGAACATAATTATTGGCTTGTTGCGATGCTTTCCATCTCTGGAGAATTTATATATAAAGGTGATGACTTCATGCACATTGAAAGCCCGTATATATTGTACTAGAATTAATCGTTCAGTTGTCGCTCTTTCGACATACTCTTTGTTCAGACCTTAACTGTTTTCAATCTTCATGTCTACTTAGGTAGTGCTAACACATGGAAAAAACGTATAACCAATCGGTTGCGTAATAAGCACCAGGATTTTCTTAGTTCTCATGACATTCGTTTGAAGACAATAACGATGGAAGGATATGCATCCAACTGGGCAAACAGAAACTTTGTCACATTCTTCCTGTTGAATGCAAGGTTACTATTGTCCATGGGGCTTAATTTTTACCGCAAGAGATTTCTCATGGACGGACACGTTGGACAGCAAAAAAGAAGTTTCAGGTGGACAAATGGGGTTCTAAACGTGCTCGGCTTCTATTTATGACAAGTTGTAGTCATCCTGAAATAATTTTTTTGCACAGGATGTTGATTTTATGGATCAGACCGATCCATTTGTTTGTGACTGAGAAAAAGAGTGGTTGCGTTAGATGTTACTACCATGTTCAATCTGGGTTTTGTCTAAAAATTTGATGAACAATTAATCCTTGGGCTTTTTGTACCATTTGTAAGCTTGATTTGCATGTTGTTGCCCTCGTACTCTCCTCCACCTGCCACTACAGTGCCGCATCTTCCACGACTGCTGTTCGTTCCCGTCCGAGGCCTCGCCGTCGTTCTCCACCTTGGTTCACTCGCTGTGCCCGCCGCCGTCTGGTGTTGTCAACATGGTCAACAACCTCCCCTCAAAAAAACATGGTCAACAACCAAGAGGTATTAGGAGATGACTGTACGTGGAGAGGCTGACAGTAGGGACCCACCAGGGTCATTGCATTACACAAGCAGGTGCCTCGTTATTACAAGCCAAAAAAAATACTTCCTCCTAATTCCTCACTGCTAGAAAATCACTTAAATGTCTTAAAAGGTCAAATGACCCCTAAAATTTTCCAAAACTTTGTATGCTACCAAATGTCACAACGTAACTGGGTGATTATAAAGGTGCTCTACAGGTGTCTCCGATGGTGTTTGTTGAGTTGGCATAGATCGAGATTAGGATTTGTCACCCCGATTGTCGGAGAGGTATCTTTGGCCCCTCTCGGTAATGCACATCAATATAAGCCTTGCAAGCAATGTGACTAATGAGTTAGTTGCGGGAGGATGCATTACGGAACGAGTAAAGAAACTTGCCAGTAACGAGATTGAACTAGGCATTGAGATACCGACGATCAAATCTTAGGAAAGCAACATACCGATGACAAAGGGAACAACGTATATCATTGTGCGGTTTGACCGATAAAGATCTTCGTAGAATATGTGGGAGCCAATATGAACATCCAGGTTCTGATATTGGTTATTGACCGGAGACATGTCTTGGTCATGTCTACATAGTTCTCAAACCCGTAGGGTCCGCACGCTTAACGCTCGGTGACGATCGGTATTATGAGTTTATGTGTTTTGATGAACCGAAGGTTGTTAGGAGTCCTGAATGTGATCACGGGCATGACGAAGAGTCTCGAAATGGTCTAGACATAAAGATTGATATATTGGAAGCCTATATTTGGACATTGGAAAGGTTCCGAGTGAGTTCGGGCATATACCAGAGTACCGGGGGGTTACCGGAACCCCCCGGGGAGTATATGGGCCCTAATGGGCTTTAGTGGAGAGAGAGAGGCAGCCAGGGAAGGCTGCGCGCCCCCTCCCCCTCTGGTCCAAATTGGACTAGCAAGGGGAGGGGGCCTTTCCTTCCTCCCTCTCTCCCTCTTCCTTCTCTCCTAGTCCAACTAGGGAAGGGGGGGAATCCTACTCCCGGAGGGAGTACGACTCCACGACGAGCCATAGAGGGCCGGCCTCCCCCCTCCTCCACTCCTTTATATACGGGGGAGGGGGCACCCCATAGACACACAAGTTGATCATTGATCTCTTAGCCGTGTGCGGTGCCCCCTCCACCATAATCTACCTCGGTCATATCATAGCGGTGCTTAGGCGAAGCCCTGTTCCGGTAGCATTATCATCACCCGGCATCTCGCCGTCATGCCGACGATGCTCTCCCTTGACACTCTGCTGGATCGTGAGTTCGTGGGACGTCACCGAGCCGAACGCGTGCAGATCGCGGAGGTGCCGTACTTTCGGTACTAGGATCGGTCGATCGTGAAGACGTACAACTACATCAACCGCGTTGTCATAATGCTTCCGCTTACGGTCTACGAGGGTACGTGGACAACACTCTCCCCTCTCGTAGCTATGCATCACCATGATCTTGCGTGTGCATAGGAATTTTTTTGAAATTTCTGCATTCCCCAACAGTGGCATCCGAGCCAGGTCTATGTGTAGATGTTAATTATATGCACGAGTACAACACAAAGGAGTTGTGGGTGTGGGTATATACATATTGCTTGCCGTCACTAGTTGATTCTTGATTCAGCGGCATTGTTGGATGAAGCGGCTCAGACCGACATTACACGTACGCTTATACGAGACTGGTTCTACCGACATGGTTCGCACATAGGTGGCTTGTGGGTGTCTGTTTCTCCAACTTTAGTTGAATCGGATTCAATGAACAGGGTTCTTTCTGAAGATCAAAAAGAAATCACTATACCGCGTTGTGGTTTTTGATGCGTAGGTAAGAATGGTTCTTGCTCAACCCATAGCAACCACGTAAAAACTTGCAACAACAAAGTAGAGGGCGTCTAACTTGTTTTCACAGGGCATTTTGTGATGTGATATGGTCAAGACGTGATGAGATATAAATTGTTGTATGAGATGATCATGTTTTGTTAAAGTTATCGGCTACTGGCAGAAGCCTTATGGTTGTCTCTTTATTGCATAAGATGCAAGCGCTATATAATTGCTTTACTTTATCGCTATGCGATAGCAATAGTTGCAAAAGCAATAGTTGGCGAGATGACCATGTGACAACACATTGATAGAGATCAAGATGATGGAGATCATGGTGTCATGCCAGTGACGATGGAGATCATGACGGTACTTTGGAGATGGAGATCAAAGGCACAATATTATGATGGCCATATCATGTCACATATTTTGATTGCATGTGATGTTTATCTTTTATGCATCCTATTTTGCTTAGTACGACGGTATCATTATAAGATGAACCCTTGATAAATTTCAAGGTACAAGTGTTCTCCGTGAGTATGCACCATTGCGAGAGTTCGTCTAGCCGAGACACCACGTGATGCTCGGGTATGATAAGCTCTACGTTCACATACAACGGGTGCAAACCAGTTTTGCACACGCAGAATACTCGGGTTAAACTTGACGAGCCTAGCATATGCAGATATGGCCTCGGAACACTTAGACCGAAAGGTCGAGCGTAAATCATATAGTAGATATGATCAACATAGTGATGTTCACCATTGAAAACTACTCCATCTCACGTGATGATCGGACATGGTTTAGTTGATATGGATCACGTGATCACTTAGATGATTAGAGGGATGTCTATCTAAGTGGGAGTTCTTAAGTAATATGATTAATTGAACTTTAATTTATCATGAACTTAGTCCTTATAGTATTTGCATAACTATGTTGTAGATCAATAGCTCGCGATGTAGCTCACCGTTTATTTTTGATATGTTCCTAGAGAAAAATAAGAGTAAAGATGTTAGTAGCAATGATGCGGACTAGCTCCGTGATCTGAGGATTATCCTCAATGCTACACAGAAGTATTATGTCCTTGATGCACCACTAGGTGAAAGAACTGTTGCAGGAGCAGATGCAGACGTTATGAACGTTTGACAAGCTCGGTATGATGACTACTTGACAGTTTAGTGCACCATGCTTTACGGCTTAGAACCGGGACTTCAAAAATGTTTTGAGTGGCATGGAGCATATGAGATGTTCCAAGAGTTGAAATTGGTATTTCATGCTCATGCTCGTGTCGAGAGGTATGAGACCTCTGACAGTACTTTGCCTACAAGATGGAGGAGAATAGCTCAACTAGTGAGCATGTGCTCAGATTGTCTGGGTACTACAATTGCTTGAATCAAGTGGGAGTTAATCTTCCAAATAAAATAGTGATTGATAGAGTTCTCTAGTCACTATCACCAAGTTACTGGAACTTCGTGATGAACTATAATATGCAATGGATGAAGAAAGTAATTCTCAAGCTCTTCGTGATGCTGAAATTAGCGAAGGTAGAAATCAAGAAAAGCATCAAGTGTTGATGGTTGACAAGACTACTAGTTTCAAGTAAAAGGGCAAGGGAAAGAAAGGGAACTTCAAGAAGAATGGCAAGCAAGTTGCCACTCCCATGAAGAAGCCCAAAGCTAGACCCAAGCCTGAAACTGAGTGCTTCTACTACAAAGGAAATTGTCACTGGAAGTGGAACTGCCCTAGATACTTGGCGGATAAGATGGATGGCATACTGAACAAAGGTATATTGGATATACATGTTATCGATGTGTACTTTACTAGTGTTTATAGCAACCCCTCGGTACTTCATACTGGTTCAGTTGCTAAGAGTAGTAACTCGAAACGGGAGTTGAAAAATCAACAGAGACTAGTTAAGGGCGAGGTGATGATGTGTGTTGGAAGTGATTCCAAGGTTGATATGATCACCATCGCACACTTCCTTTACCTTCGGGATTAGTGTTGAACCTAAAATAAATTTTATTTGGTGTTTGCGTTGAGCATGAATATGATTGGATCATGTTTATTGCAATACGGTTATTCATTTAAGTCAAAGAATAATTGTTGTTATATTTACATGAATAAAACCTTCTATGGTCATACACTCAATATAAATGCTTATTAAATCTCGATCGTAGTGATACACATATTCATAATATTGAAGCCAAAAGATGCAAACTTAATAATGATAGTGCAACTTATTTGTGGCACTTCCGTTTAGGTCATATTGGTGTAAAGCGCATGAAGAAACTCCATGCCGATGGGCTTTTGGAATCACTTGATTCTTGCAAACCATGCCTCATGGGCAAGATGACTAAGACTCCGTTCTCCGGAACAATGGAGCGAGCAACAGACTTATTGGAAATAATACATACTGGTGTATACGGTCCGATGAGTGTTGAGGCTCGCGGCGGGTATCATTACTTCTGACCTTCACAGATGATTTGAGCAGATATGGGTATATCTACTTGATGAAACATAAGTTTGAAACATTTGAAAAGTTCAAAAATTTCAGAGTGAAGTGGAAAATCATCGTAACAAGAAAATAAAGTTTCTATGATCTGATCGCGGAGACGAACATTTGAGTTGCGAGTTTGGTCTTCAACTAAAACAATGTGGAATAGTTTCACAAATTCATGCCACCTAGAACACCACAACATAATGGTGTGTCCGAACGTCATAAACGTACTTTATTGGATATAATGCAATCTGTGATGTCTCTTACCGATTTGCCACTATCGTTTTGGGGTTATGCATTAGAGACAGCTACATTCACATTAAATAGGGCACCATCTAATCCATTGAGGCGACACCGTATGAACTATGGTTTGGCTAGAAACCTAAGCTGTCGTTTCTTAAAGTTTGGGGTTGTGATGCTTATGTGAAAAAGTTTTAGCCTGATAAGCTCAAACCCAGATCATAAAAGTGCGTCTTCATAGGATACCCAAAGGAAACTGTTGGGTACACCTTCTATCACAGATCCTAAAAGGCAAGATCTTTGTTGCTGAGAGTGGATCCTTTCTAGAGAAGAAGTTTCTCTCGAAAGAAGTGAGTTGGAGGAATGTAGAACTTGATGAGGTAATTGTACCTTCTCCCAAATTGGAAAGTAGTTCATCACAGAAATTAGTTCTAGTGATTTCTACACCAATTAGTATGGAAGCTAATGATGATGATCATGAAACTTCAGATCAAGTTACTACCGAACCTCGTAGGACAACTAGAGTATGGTCCGCACCAGAGTGGTACGGTAATCCTTTCTGGAAGTCATGTTACTAGACCATGACGAACCTACAAACTATGAGGAAGCGATGATGAGCCTAGATTCCGCGAAATGGCTTAAGGCCATGAAACCTGAGATGGGATCCATGTATAAAGAACAAAGTATGGACTTTGATTGACTTGCCCAATGATCGGCGAGCCATTGAGAATAATTGGATCTTCAAGAGGAAGACATACGCTGATAGTAGTGTTACTATCTACAAAGCTCAAATTGTCGCAAAAAGGTTTTCTACAAGATTAAGGTGTTGACTACGACGAGATTTTCTCACTCGTAGCGATGCTTAAGTCTGTCCGAATCATGTTAGCAATTGCCACATTTTATGAAATCTGGCAAATGGATGTAAAAACTGCATTCCTTAATGGATTTCTTAAAGAAGAGTTGTATATGATACAACAAGAATGTTTTGTTAATCCTAAAGGTGCTAACAAAGTGTGCAAGCTCCATCGATCCATCTATGGACTGGTGCAAACATCTCAGAGTTGGAATATACGCTTTGATGAGTTGATCAAAGCATATAGTTTTATACAGACTTTTGGAGAAGCCTGTACTTACAAGAAAGTGAGTGGGAGCTCTGTAGCATTTCTGATATTATATGTGGATGACATATTGTTGATCGGAAATGATACTAAATTTCTGGATAGCATAAAAGGATACTTGAATAAGAATTTTTCAAAGAAAGATCTCAGTGAAGCTGCTTACACATTGAGCATCAAGATCTATAGAGATAGATCAAGACGCTTGATAAGTTTTTTCAATGAGTACATACCTTGACAAGATTTTGAAGTAGTTCAAAATGGAACAGTCAAACAAGGAGTTCTTGCCTGTGTTGCAAGGTGTGAAGTTGAGTAAAGACTGAAACCCGACCACAGCAGAAAATACAAAGAGAATGAAAAGTCATTCCCTATGCCTCAATCATAGGTTCTATAAAGTATGCTATGCTATGTACTAGTCCTATTGTATACCTTAGCATGATTCTGGCAAGGGAGTACAATAGTGATCTAGGAGTAGATCACTTGACAGCGGTCAAAATTATCCTTAGAGGACTAAGGAAATATTTCTTGGTTATGGAGGTCATAAAAGAGTTCGTCATAAAGAGTTACGTCGATGCAAGCTTTTTACATCGATCTAGATGACTCTAAGTCTCGATCTGGATACATATTGAAAGTGGGAGCAATTAGCTAGAGTAGCTCCATGCAGAGCATTGTAGACATAGAAATTTGCAAAATACATACGGATCTGAATGTTGCAGACCTGTAGACTAAACTTCTCTCACAAGCAAAACATGATCACTCTTTGGGTGTTAATCACATAGCGATGTGAACTAGATTATTGACTCTAATAAACCCTTTTGGTATTAGTCACATGGAGATGTGAACTAATCACATAAAGATGTGAACTATTGATGTTATATCACATGACGATGTGAACTAGATTATTGACTCTAGTGCAAGTGGGAGACTGAAGGAAATATGCCCTAGAGGCAATAATAAAGTTATTATTTATTTCCTTATAAAATGATAAATGTTTACTATTCATGCTAGAATTGTATTAACCGGAAACTTAGTACATGTGTGAATACATAGACAAACTAAGTGTCACTAGTATGCCTCTACTTGACTAGCTCGTTAATCAAAGATGGTTAAGTTTCCTAGCCATTGACAAGAGTTGTCATTTGATGAACGGGATCACATCATTAGAGAATGATGTGATTGACTTGACCCACCAGTTAGCTTAGCACGGTGATCATTTAGTTTGTTGCTATTGCTTTCTCCATAACTTATACATGTTCCTATGACTATGAGATTATGCAACTCCCGAATACCGGAGGAACACTTTGTGTGCTACCAAACATCACAACATAACTGGGTGATTATAAAGGTGCTCTACAGGTGTCTCCGATGGTGTTTGTTGAGTTGGCATAGATCGAGATTAGGATTTGTCACTCCAGTTGTTAAAGAGGTATCGCTGGGCCCTATTGGTAATGCACATCAATATAAGCCTTGCAAGCAATGTGACTAATGAGTTAGTTGTGGCATGATGCATTATGGAATCGGTAAAGAGACTTGCCGGTAACGAGATTGAACAAGGTATTGAGATACCGATGATCGAATCTTGGGCAAGTAACATACCGATGACAAAGGGAACAACGTATATCGTTGTGCGGTTTGACTGATAAAGATCTTCGTAGAATATGTGGGAGCCAATATGAACATTCAGGTTCCGCTATTGTTTATTGACCAAAGACATGTCTCGGTCATGTCTACATAGTTCTCGAACCCGTAGGGTCCGCACGCTTAACATTCGGTGACGATCGGTATTATGAGTTTATGTGTTTTTATGAACCGAAGGTTGTTCGGAGTCCCGGATGTGATCACGGGCATGACGAGGAGTCTCGAAATGGTCGAGACATAAATATCGATATATTGGAAGCCTATGTTTGGACATCAGAAAGGTTCCGAGTGAGTTCGGGCATATACCGGAGTACCGGGGGGTTACCGGAACCCCCCGGGGAGTATATGGGCCCTAATGGGATTTAGTGGGGAGAGAAAGAGAGGCAACCAAGGAAGGCTGTGCGCCCCTCCCCATCTGGTTTGAATTGGACAAGGAAGGGGGTGGCGCCCCCCTTTCCTTCCTCCCTTTCTCCCCCTTCCTTCTCTCCTAGTCTAACTAGGGAAGGGGGAATCCTACTCCCGGAGGGAGTAGGACTCCTCCAGGGCGCCCCATAGAGGGTCGGCCCTCCCCCTCCTCCACTCATTTATATACGGGGGAGGGGGCACCCCATAGACACACAAGTTGATCATTGATCTCTTAGCTGTGTGCAGTGCCCCCTCGACCATAATCCACCTCGGTCATATCGTTGCGGTGCTTAGGTGAAGCCCTATTCCGGTAGCATCATCATCACCGTCATCACACCGTCGTGCTGAAGAAGCTCTCCCTCGACACTCTGCTGGATCATGAGTTCGTGGGACGTCACCGAGCCAAATGTGTGCAGATCGCGGAGGTGCTGTACTTTCGGTACTAGGATCGGTCGATCGTGAAGACGTACAACTACATCAACTGCGTTGTCATAATGCTTCCGCTTACGGTCTACGAGGGTACGTGGACAACACTCTTCCCTCTCGTTGCTATGCATCACCATGATCTTGCGTGTGTGTAGGATTTTTTTTGAAATTACTGCGTTCCCCAATAGCCACTACTACGAGTACTACAACCTTGAGGGCGCAGCCGAGACGAGGATGAGGACGAGGATGCAGTTGACTTCAGCAAGGGGGACACGGAGTCCACCAACGGCGGCATGTCACCAGGACAAGTCATCGACGTTTCATCTCACACCGGCGATGCATAGGCCAGCGCGCGGCGGATTTGTTAAAATTACACAATGAGCGGATAACACCAGGGACCGAGTAGCTCACCCAGTTGTTTTTTTAGTTTCAAAGACGGAGCTCAACTGCGCGTTGTGGGGGGCTGTGGCCCGTCTAGCCCACACTTACAGTTTTATTTAAGCACATGACGAGCCCAGTTGATATCTTTTTTCTTTCTGAAAATGGCTAGCCTAGTTCTTTTTTTGGAGAACACCAAAACCGAGGCCAACTTGCTTTTCTCAGCTCAGCCCTGCTGGGCAGCAAATCTTTCAAGACGAGGAGGGAGGGATGTAAAGTAGTAAGAAATGGGCTTCCCTAGAAAATGGGCTATAAGTTGTAAGAAATGGGCTGTAAATTTTTAAACCAAAGCCAACCGGCTATTACATTAAAATATCATTTTTACTGGATTTCTCTCCTCTCTACTCTTATAAAAACCAAAGCCAACTGGCAATTACATTAAAAGATCGTCTTTTCTCCCACAAGATAAACTACTCATACAAATGCATCTTCATGTTCCGTGCAACGCATGGGCATCTTGCTAGTTAAGATTTTAAATTTCATTCATTTTTTGCGGAGAATTGTTTTTTGAATTTTATTTTGATATAATTTTTTTAAAATTATTTTTAACGCGACTCAAAATTTCCTGAATAAAAGAGTTCGGACCCCACCGAAATATGAAAAATTTCGTTGAATTTTTTTGCAGTGCCCAGAATATATGGTCTGAATGCTAATAAAAAGAATATGGGCTTCAAATATCCTTAAGAATTAGCAAATGGGCTGTAAATTATTGAAAATAATGGCTAATGGGTTGGATGTTGTTTTCCACAGATTTGGAGGCTGACTTCTGGGCCTACTAGGTTGACGATGACGATGTCCTAAATTTTTTTCACGCGTACGCAAGGCTTTGTCAACTTAGACAACACAGAGCAGTGACTGTTGGATGTCCATCCAACGGCCGCCGTGCTTGTTTAATCTCTGATCTTCCTGCTCCAATCGCCCAAACCAGCACCGGTGGGACTGCCGGCTCCCTCCCCCCGTGGCTGGTTGTGCTACCACTAGGCCATCCCTCTACACACACGCACATCCTATTATTTTCCGGTGATGTCAGCCTCACCCTGGAGCCAACCAGTCAGCGCTCGTACACCCCTCAGTGTGGGCATCTGCTGCGGTGGGTTCGTCGGCTCTGGGTCGTTCCCTTCCTGGGCCTCGCCCTCGTCTACCGCGTTTGTGCCCTCGATGCGGCGAGGTCAACATGGTCAACAAACAACAGCCATCAGAAGAGGCTGACAGTAGGGGTCCACAAGGAAATGTCTCCTTATTACGCGCAAAATAATGATTCCTTCACCTGACAGCTGGGACCCACTGGAAGGGCCTCTGTATTTCTTGAGAAAAACGTTCCCCCCGTTGTCAGCTCAGACCCACCAGCTATATATTCACACACAAGGAAGTGCCTCCTTATTACGCACAAAAAAATGAATACCCCCCTTATTAGCTGGGACCCACCATTGTGGGAGGCTGACTTGTGGGCCTACTAAGATGACAGGGACGGAGGGCTTTGTCAACTTAGTCAATATGAACGATTCTAGCTCCAGTGATCGTACGATGTCCATCCAACAGCTGTAGTGCTTCTTCAACCTCTGGTCTTCTCGCTCCAGCCGCCCAAAGCAGCGTCGGTCGTGCCGCCTGCTCCTGCCTCCCATGTCTGGCTGTGCTACCACGGAGGCCTCACCGCCCCCTACTACTCCCACCGCTGGCCAGGCCATCCCTCCACTCACTCACACCCCCCGTTATTCTGCGGCAATGACAGCCTCACACCGAAGCCGAACCAGTGAACCCTCGTACTCCTCTCCACATGGGCATCCACTACCGCGTCTTCCCCGGCTCCGTGTCGTCCCCTTCCTAGGCCTCGCCATCGTCCACAGCCTTGGTGCTCTCGATGCAGCGTGGTCAATGTGGTCAACGACCGACTTCCATTGGAAGAGTACTGTATGTGGAGAGGCTGACAGCTGGGTCCACGGCCGCAGCAAGGAAGTGCCTCCTTATTACGCGGAAAATAATTATTCCTCCACCGGATAGCAGGGACCCACCGGACAGGCCACTGTATTTTGCGAGAAAAAATGTTTCCCCCCTGATTGCTGGGACCCACCAGCTACATCTCCGCACGCAAGGAAGTGCGTCCATATTACGGGCAAAAAAATGATTCGCCCCCGGACTGCTCGGACCCACCAGCTACATCTTCACACGCAAGGAAGTGCGTCCATATTATGGGCAAAAAATGATTCGCCCCCTGACTGTTGGGACCCACCAGCTACATCTTCGCACGCACGGAAGTGCCTGACAGTCAGGACCCACCCGGTCGAAGCGTACATAGCGTTGTCATTCTGGTCGCGAATGTGTACGTACATACTGGTCGATGTAGAGGCGCGCACGTGTGGTAGTAGAGGCGCGCACGTAGCATGTACACATACGTACAGCGGCCAGGGTGCAAGAAAGTAAATACGTCCACGTACGTACATACAATCGGGGTCTCGAACGCCTACTCGCGCATACGTACGGCTGGGGCTCGTGTACATGCCTATGGTTGGGTCAAAATGGAGAAACCAAATCGTCGTCGTGCTCATGGGGAGGCAACGAAATGCGTTGTGTTCATAGGGAGGCAATGAAACACGTGTTGTTCATCGAGAGCCAACCGACTTGGACGGAACAGCCGATGGAAACGAGGCCTGGCGTACCATAGAACGGAGGAAACGACCTTATGTTCGACCGGCCACGGTGGAAACGGGATCCTGTTCATCAGGAGGGGTCTGGCATACTGCCAAATGGAGGAAATAGACCTCCTACGGTCAAAACGGGGTCCTGTTGATCGGTAGGGGTGTGGTGTACCGCAAAATGGAGGAAACAGATTTGTTTTGGAGCGCTATGGTCGAAACGGGGGTCCTGTTCATCGGGAGGGGTGTGGCGTACCGCAAAACGGGACTCCATGGGATACTGTTCATCTCCACCGTCGACCTCCTCCAGCCTCGACGGGCTACTGTTCATCCACCATCGACCTCCTCCAGCCTCCACCTGCGGCTGTTCATCCATGGGCTCCTGTTCATCCAGCATCCACCGGCTACTGTTCAACCATCCCTCTCCACGGGGTCCTGTTCAACCACCCCTCCATGGGCTACTATTCATCCAGCCCTCCATCGGCTCAACCAACCCTCCATGGGGTCATGTTCATCCAGCCCTCCACGGGGTCCTGTTCATCCATTGGCTCGATCGATCGAGGTACTGTTCATCCAGCGGCAACGGCCTCTACTACCACGGGTTCCTGTTCATCCAACCCCCACCGGGAACTGTTCTTCCAAACCCCCCAACAACACTCACTGTTCATCCAGAGGCAGCATCGATCGGCTTCAGTTAGCAGCAATAGCGAAGGAATCACTCGGGTTCAGTTAACGGCAAGGGATCGACCGATTGCTCGGGTTCAGTAACGCGTAGCCTGCAGTGCAATTGCTCGGGTTTAGTTAGAGCCCAACGCCTCGCACACATGCACGTATGTACGAGACAAACGCGCATCTCTCGGCCCCCAACCAGTCACCGTAACCGAGAACTCCCCGATATTTTCCTCGCTCTCGCTTCTACCACGGTTTTTTCCGTCATGGACGGCCCAAAGAATGTCATACAACTGCGTCTCCGGCCCACCCAGGACGAAAAGCCCATTTACTGTCATGATTTTTTGTTACAGAAGTAGGACCCCACCACATCTATGATGATACCGGGTTTTGTCACAATTATTGTCATAAGGATGACAGAAAAAATTCGTTTGACCCAAAATGTCACGGATGTGTCTTTTTTTGTAGTGAAATGTGCTTAAAAATCGAACCATAATCTCTGGATATGCATAAAAAATGTGGGTACAGAAGGTTGCGTTTACTAAATTCATCCATCTTATGCCCATCAAAAGGAATCCATTAACAAGGTTGATCAAGTCTTATTAACAAACTTCTTCCAAATGACATGAAACTAGAGAATCTTCGTATAACACTAGGTTACCTCAACAGGGATATGCATGTCCCCAACAATAAGAATATCATATTTCCTTTGACAGTAGGAATAGGGAATTGAAAACCTCAAATAGCAATAGTTGAAATTTTTCCAATAGAATTGATGTTATTCACTTGAGGTTATTTCTTTGGAAAGTGTACCATATGCTCATTACCATTAACATGAAAAGTGGCATTGCATTTATTGCAATCAATAATAGCCCCTACAGTATTCAAAAAGGGTCTACGAAGGATGATTGACATACTGTCGTCCTCGGAAATATCAAGAATAACAAAGTCCGCTAAGATAGTAACATTTGCAACTACGACAGGTGTTGGGAAAGGTAGCATGCAATTTCAAAATAATTCCTACGCTCACGCAAGATCTATCTAGGAGATGCATATCAACGAGAGGGGGAGAGTGTGTCTACATACCCTCATAAACCGAGAGCGGAAGTGTTTGACAACACGGTTGATGTACGCGAGCTTCCTCTTGTTCTGACCGATCAGGTACCGAACAGACGACACCTCCGAGTTCTGCACACGTTCAGCTCAATGACGTCCCTCGAACTCTTGATCCAGCAAAGTGTCAAGGAAGTAGATGAGTTCCGTCAGCACGATGGTATGGTTATGCTGACGGTGAAGTGATCCGCGCAGGGCTTCGCCTAAGCACTACGAAGATATGACCGGAGGCGTAAACTGTGGAGGGGGGCGCAACACACAGCTAACAATTGTTGGTGTATGTTCTAGGTGCCCCCTCCCCACATATATATAGGTGGGAGGGGGAGGGAGGGGACCAGCCATGGGGCGCCCCAAGTAGGAGGAATCCTACTTGGGGCCTAATCCAATCCCCCCTACCATATTTTCCGAAGGGGGGAGGAAGGAGGAGGGAGGAGGGAAGGAAGGAGGAGGCCGAATCACTCCCATTCCTTCTCTATTCCCCTGTTTTCTTCTCCTCTGGTGTGGCCCATATGGGGGGCATAGTAGCCCCTGTTGGCTGATGTGTTTCCCCTCTTTGCCCATTAGGCCCATATCTTTTGTCGGGGGTGCCCGGAACCCCTTCCGGTGACCCAATATGTACCTGTTATCCTCCGGAACACTTCTGGTGTCCGAATACTATCGTCCTATATATCAATCTTTACCTCTCGACTATTTTGAGACTCCTCGTGATGTACATGATATCATCCGGGACTCCTAACAACATTCGGTCACCAAATCACATGTTGTGACCCGACCTCAAACGGCCAAGTCTCTGTGCTTCAGTGTCATCCCTGGATCGGTAATGCTAACACACACAGTACTCGAAGGATTTATAACAGAGTAGCAATCACACACTCATTACATCGAAAAGTCTCAAGAGAGAACTTATTACAATAATATGGCTTAAGGCCATCTAATGCGATAACAACAGAAGGCTTGGAAGATAAAGTGAGTCCATCAACTCCAACGGCATAGCTAAGCTGCACGGCAACGA
This sequence comes from Triticum urartu, assembly GCF_056163025.1. Classification (NCBI taxonomy): domain Eukaryota; kingdom Viridiplantae; phylum Streptophyta; class Magnoliopsida; order Poales; family Poaceae; genus Triticum; species Triticum urartu. The sequence goes on along the minus strand of NC_141874.1, from coordinate 503,396,966 downwards.
CCTAACGAACCTTACTCCTCATCTGAAAAGTCTGCAACATAATACATTGCAGCCCGGAAATGGGTCAGCACATGGAATATTCTGGCAAAGTAACACAGTAGAGCAAGAACAGAATAATGCTATCACTACATGCATATTTGGCTGGTGGAAAGCTCTATGTTTATAGTTTTGCATAAAGCCAATTTTCCCTACAACAAAGGAGTAGATTTTAATTTAACTATCATGGTGGTTGAACAATATTGAGAAGGTAACCCCAACTCAATCCCAAATTAAAGTAGTTAACAACCCAACAATATTAATTAAGAGTGATGAGATGCATGTGATAACCCAAGTACTAGATACTCAAGATTGTCCATAACAGGGGACACAGCTAACCATGATTAGATTGTACACTCTGCAGAGGTTTGCGCACTTTTCCCCACAAGACCAGATCACCTCCGTTGGATTTCTTGCACTACATGGTGTTTGAGAAACGGATGACCGAGACACAGTCTTTCAGAAACATTAACTCTTTACTCTGGGTAGACCATACCAAACCTACAAAACCCACTACCTGCTGATCTACCTCTTCAAGAGCTTCACGTAACTTACTCAACTATGCTAGAGCCCATAATAGCTTGTGGCTGCACACGGAAGTTTCTAGCATGAACCATCCCAGTTCCCTTTGAGCCTGGGTGGCGGTCCATAGGAAGATCACACTGGTACCCCGGGATTTCCAAAAAAAAAGACAACACTGGGTTCCCCAGGTGCCTCAATCCACCCAGATGTTAATTTAAGTTGCCACCTTAAGTTGAACCATTAATTAACAATCCCACATCTGTCATGGATTTCACTCAAACCCAAACCACGTCTACAAGCATAGCATAGCAATATAAACAACGCGTAGAAGTAACTCCCAAGGGTTTGATAGTAACAGGGCAATAGGTTCTACCTCAACAACTACTTCCCAACCCACAAGCTTCCTAATCATGCAATGTTTGAGGATTGGAACTAATGCATAAAAACTGGGTATGAAAAGAGTATGATCAATGTGTTACTTGCCTTGCTGATGATCCGCGAAACCTAGAGACTCATAGTAACACGCTTCGCACTCCGGGTGTTCTATCGAAAACAAACAATAACATACATAAGCAACAAGCAAATATGCACAAGAAAAACTCAAATGAGAGAGGTTGACTAGAAAGTTCAACTTAAGAACTCCGGTTAGCAAAAGAATCAAATCAAACGGAGCAACGAAACTCAAACGGCGAAAGAAACAAGATCCATTTACTAATCTGGACTTAGGTCAAATTTTACAGTAGCAAAAACTTGTGCAAGTTGGTTAAACAGAAAGAGGGTCTCGAGACGAAGATCTAGGCGCTTGAATCGCCTGATTCCGACTAACGAGCGAAAAGATAAACATAAACTAAGATCGGATCGGAAATCACGATTGAAAATAATCGCAGATTAATCAGATAAAAAGAAAACTAACGAACAGACTAACGAATGAGCGTTCGTTAACTGTAGCTAACGGGCGAAAACAGTTCGTTAAAAACGAACATACGGACGAACGTCCGCTAATAGAAGAACCGAGAAAACCGGCGAACCGATCTAAAAAAAGGAACTAGGGTTTCTAAAAAAAGAATGGTTTTAAAAAAACGGCGGCTCGGGTCCGGCGCGGTACCTCCGGCGAGGCGGGGTTTGGGCGGCGGGGTGGCGGCTAGCGGGGCGGCGGAGCTCGGCGGCGACGCGGGCGGTGGCTGCGGGCGGCGGCAGGCGGCACGGGCAGCTGCGGCGGTGGTGTGGTGTGGTGGTGGGGGGGCCGAGTGGCGCGTATATAAGGAGGGGCGGCGACTTGGGGGAGGGGCAAGGCGCGGCGGCAGGAGGAGTCCGGTTCAGACTCTATCCAAGTCGGCGGCGGCGGCGGCAATTGGGCCGGCGGCCCGGCTGGGTTTCGGCCCAGTCGACGCGGGGAGATTTTTTTTAAACAATTTCACCGACATAAATAAAATCCTAGAAAATAAAATAAAAATCTAAAAATGCCAAAACAAATTTTCGCCGTCTAAATAAAATATTTAGAACGAGATGAACATTTTCTTGGCCCTAAAATGCAAATTTTGAAAAACGTGCAATTTTTCTAATTGCAAATAAAACCCCAAATAAAGTCAAATAAATGATTTTAATATTCCTCCAATATTTCAATTATTTTGGAGAAGTCATATTATCTCCTCTCATTTATTTTAAAATGAAATACTGTCGGCGTTCTGGGAACGGGGGTCCCCAGACTTGCCTGCTTGCGGCCTGCGGCGTGGCTCAAAGGGGGGCCCAGCACGGCCCATCTTCACCGACACAAACTCAAGACCCTCGCAAGGGGCCAAGCCTCGCGGGGCAGATGACACGGAGCTTCCTCAGGCACGACCTCGTCAGGCTGGCTCACGAGGAGGCGGAGAGATCAAGGCGGGGTACCTCGCGAGTTGCCCGTGACGCAAGCCATGACGACTCAGGGCGCTAGGCGGGTGCCAGCCTGCGCAGCGTCCTCCTTTCCTCTTTGGTGCAAAGGGGGCAAGCGCAGCCACGGAGTACCGAGGCATCAGGCAAAGGTTGCCATTTCAGTGCAATGAGACCAAGACCAGGAGGACTACGAGACAGAGGTCACCGTGGAGCCCAAGACGGCGTCATCACCAGAGCTTTGCTCAGGCGAAGACTACTTTTGTCAGGATAGTTGATACTTGGTGTCCCCATTCAAATTAGCCCGCCATTGTTGGCTCCCTTCCCGCTCAATATTTGGGGAGAGGACCAAGGCCACTATAAATAGGACCGGACACCCACGTAGCAAAGGGTTCGGCTCAGTCTCCTCCAGGGGTTCGGTCGGTTGGCTAGAGAGAGAGAGAGAGAGAAAGGTGACTGAACTCCTCCCATCAGTTCATCGCCCCAGCCAAGAACAGACCCTCGCGAGGCTGTTCTTCCTTGTATTGTCTGTCATCATCAGCCCAAGAGGTAATCCACACACCACACACTAGAGTAGGGTATTACACCACAACGGTGGCCGAACCAGTATAAACCCTATGTCCCTTGCGTTGTTCTTTTCATAGCTTTGATCCTAGCGTGGCGGAGGGGTGCAGGTAGATAGGGGGCGAAATCTCCGCGCGCACCCCAGTTTTCGAACCTCAAGGGTCTGCTGGAACCCGAAATCCGGCATTTGGCGCGCCAGGTAGGGGTGCGCCGGAATTCGTCTTCCACCGCTCCGTGCCCCGTCGCGTCGTCATCACCATGCCCGGCGACCAGGAGGGCAACCCAGACCCATGGGCTGCGTGGCTCGCCCGCGTAGAACCACTTGCCTCGGGCGACCCCGTGCCCCCGGCAGCTCGCGGTCTGCAAGGCGCTGCGGGCGACGCGGACAGGCTTCAACAACTCTTACACCGCGGCAGGCGCGGTCGGCAGTAAGGGCCTCCAATCACGCCGCGACCACGACACCGTACACCCGTCGGGAGCAGGCGAACTCGAGAGCCGCACTCACGATGGCCCGAGAGCTGCTGCAGTGCAGACTGCTGGAGGGCGGCCATGACGTGCTGCTGGAGCGAGTGGCAGAGCTCCTGGGCTTCGCCGCCTCGGGGGCTCACCCCTTCTCCACCCAGCTCCCATCTCAAGCCCAGGGCGACCCACGCGGGGGCTCCACGCGCGCCCGTGGGCTCCAAGGCTACTCCGACGCCAGCGAAGTTGTCAGCGCCGGACCGGCGGCGGCGCTGCCCCCGCCCCGGTCCGCGAAGAAGGACTCAACGCGACCCGTGGCCCCAGTGGGTGGCCGCGCTGCCATCCCACGGTGGGCGCGTCAGGCAGGACCGCATGGCATGCGAGGCATTACGGCGTGGCATTCGGGATGACGGCGCCGGAGGAATACGTGCCCCTCATGATGGACCAAGGACACCCTCCCGAGAACGGACAAGGCTTGCTCCTCAGCCCAAGCTGGGGGGACGAGGCACTAGAAGCTGAGCCTTTCCAGGAGCTCCGGGACGGTCCCACTGGCCACGCTGGAGGCAACGATTATCGGGTACCGCTAATTCTTCAGGAGCAGGTATATGCTAACCATGGATCGCAGGAGGTGCAGGTCACCGCAGCGAGTAGCTGCCCCGCTCCCACAGTCTCCTACCCCTCGGGAGGAGGGCGCAGTGGGCTGCAGGAGACGGGCAGGGATCCGACATCAACACCGCGGCGTTCGGAGCAAGGCGTTCTCAGGAGGTAGGCCCTCCGCTGGGGAGGTGCCCCAGGGCCTGCCCCCGGCGGAGGACCCGTGGTCGTCGGGGGAACCGCTGGCGACCGCTCTACCCCATCGGGCGGCGTCCTGGTTTTCGCTCGTTGCTGATGGCACTAGAGTGTGGCGCAAGGCGGGGCCCTCATCTGGCGATATGAAGCAAGGCCAGTACCTGTGAAGAAGGCCCAGTGCCTGTGAAGCTCGCCGCCCCGTGACACTCTCACGTAATAATGAGTGGGGCTGTACATGCCCCAGAGTCTCAGGGGTGCCGGCCTCAGGCCCTGGGGCTCCCTCCCATGCCCAGTGGCAGCACTTAGCTCCGCGCTGGTGAGAAGACGTCCAAGACTAGACTAGGTGCCGGACGCGGCCTTTTGTTTGCTTTCGTTGCTCTTCCCTTTGGTTGTCATTTTCCCCCGCTGGATTCAAGTTGGATTCGATTTTGAGATTTGCGTGTGTTCGGGGAAGGGGTGCTTAGTCTCGTTCGAGCAATTTCTCGCGTTTCGGTTACCGCTTTGCCTCAATTGCCTCCCCTCGTGAGCCCCTCGCGAGCCGGGTCAGGCCTAGCTTGCGCACAGCCCAGACTGCCACCACCGCGTCCTCTCAGGAGGGCGTCTTACTGCAGGTCCAACGGATTCAATCAGGAAACACTCCGGGCTCCACAGCCTCCTGCGGGCTGCCCAGGGCCAACACGGGACAAAGGTAAATCAGCCGACCAGCGCGTCGCTTAAGCCAACCACTTGGCGCGGGCGCATGGGCAATGTAGCTCCTACTGATACGATAAACACAAGTTTTACATGAGGGGTTCCCCCTCCAAAATGCTCTCACAGCTATCAGGCCAAAACCTGAGTTCTATTCATACAGGGTAAGCAGGAACGATGCAGAATCAGTTGGACGAGTCTCCCAATGCGTCCTCAGGAGCGCCATCGGGGGCATTGCTGGCGTCGCTGAACTCGCCACCGCTGCCCGCGTTGCCACCAGCGGCGTCAGGGCCACCCATCACGCCGCCCTCGTCGGCCGCCACGATCGCGTCATCGTTGTCCGAGGCGAAGGCCCTGATAAGAGCCTCCACATGGTCTTCCACCCAGTGCGCCAGCTCACCTCGGACGGCCTGGGGGACTGGGGCGACGGCGGCGTCGAAATCAAAGTGGGGATCCATGCTCCAGAGATGGCTGAAGACACGAGAAAAGGCGCGCCTGAGCAGGGCATGGCTCCTCTCCTCCACCAACCTGTCAACCCTGATCGACCGCGCCTCCAGCTGCGTCAGCACGTCAGTGAAGAATTGAAGATTGCCCGCGTAGTTGACCGCGTGCGGCTCGCCGACGGTCTCCTCGCAGATGTTTCCCAAGGCCGAGTTGGCCCTCTCCTGGAGCGTGGTCAGCATGGGGCCGTGAACATGCTCCAGGAGCCGCGGCTGACATATCTCGTCCGCGTTCTGGCGCGCGACGGCCTCAGCCTCCTCCACCCGCTGGCGAAGAAGGAGCACCTCAGCCTGGGAGGTGGTTAGCCCACCTTGCGCCACCTCAAGGGCGGCCCGGCAAGCATCGGCCCGCCGCGTCACCTCCTCCAGCTTGGCCCTCAGGGCAGCAGTCCTGCCTTCGGCTTCGGCCCGGATCAACCCTAGCTTTTCCTCGAACTCGTGCTCGAGGTTCAAACGCGCCATCGCCACCCGACGTTCGACCTCCTCCAGGACACGGGCCTCCTGTGCAGCGACATCGTCCTCCGCCTACGTCACCAAGCGCTCCCTCGTCTCCAGACGCTCGTACTCGGGGGTACGTTCGGCGGCTTCCAGCGTCAGCGCCTCCTCACGCTTCAGGAGCTCCGCCGAGTCGCTGGAGGCCACCCTCATCGACGCGAGGGCTGCCTCGCGCAGCTCCACCTGCTCCTCCAGCGAGTGGCACCAGGCCAGGGCCTCCTGAGCCCACTCCTCTACAGCCGTTCGCCGCCAGTCAGCCTCACGAGCTTCCTCAGCAGCCAAAGACCGGGCCTCCCGAGAGGCCACCAACGACGCCTTGGCCTCTGCTTCATCAAGGTCGCGCTGAAGGCGCGCAAGGGCGATGGCGCCCTCCAGCTCGCACCTCTCTGCAGCCAGGCGCAGGCCCTCGGCCTCAAGGTGCGCGTCTTCATCAGCAAACTCCTCACCAAGCAGGCTCACTGCGTTAGTCGCCCTTCGAAGGAATCCTTGGCGGAGAGCGTGACGCTCCCGAGCGCGCTCAAGCACGTTTTCCACGCCATCATCTTCCCCAAGCAAGCGCCGGGGGCTGCAAGTTAGCACTCCCCCTCCGGGCTGGGGCTGGGGGCTGGCATCCTCGCGACGGCCGGGCACGCCGCGTCAGAAGCCTGGCCTGGGGCCAGCCCGACCTCAGGAGAAGAGCGCAGGAAGCGCCTCAGCCAATTGCAGTCCACGACCAGGCGAGAAGCCCATGGCAGGTTGGCTATGCCATGAGAGGGCTCACGAAGGAGAATCGCGAGGTGCGCGGGGCCACGATACGCCTCGGGATGGTTCGCCTCTTCGATCGCCCTCGCCACAAGGGCTCCGCTGCTCGGGGCGCTCAAGGACGGTGGAGGGGGAAAAGCCAAAGGGGACGGCTCCTCAGCCGTCTCAGCAAGCTCGGCCTGAAGGGGCCTGCGGAGCAAGGGTCAGTAAGAGCAACGGAAGGATCAGGAGCAGGGAAAGGAGAAGGATTACTCATCAGTGGCAAAGTACTTTCTGCGCTTCAGCAGGCGATAAGGGTAACCGTCGCCCAGGGCCTCCCTTCTCTTCCGGAGAGCCCCAAAGTCCACGCGGACGCGGCCTAAGAGTCGGGCGCAGGGACCAACCTACGACGAACATGGAGCGTCAAGACGATCAGCGTCAGGGGCGCCTGCCTGATGTGCGCCGCCAATCGCCTCCCCATGAGAAGCAGCTGGAGCCTCAGGGGCCCCAGTCGCAGGCGCAGAGGGCAGCTGTTTGTCACCCTCAGCCTCAGTGGTACGGGCCCCGATAACTGCTTCCTCATGAGCCTTGCACGGTGCCGTCACCACGCCGGGAGCCCCCTCGGCCTCTGGCGCCTCATGCCTCCCTGCTCCGCCACTTGAGGTAGAGTCGCCTTGGCCGATTGGAAGGGCAGTCACCACCACTGGATTCCCACGAGGTCCCTGGAGGCCGGCGGGGCGCAGCCCCCACTCATCAAAGGCGGGCATCTGCTTCACGAAGTCGACCCTGCTCTGGCAGAGGTACAGCAAGGCCCCTCCCTGCCGGACGCTACCGGGGTTGGGGTCCCCAGCCAGGGTCAAGAGCGCCGTCTTCAGCACCTCAGGAGCCAGGTCCTCTTCCTAGAGCCTCATACTATCCTCGCGCCCACGGAAGGCCCACATCTAGCGAGAGTGGCGTTGAAGAGGAGCAACGCGGCATAGCAGGAACTCCTTCACCACCTTGGGCGCTGTCACGCCAAGCGACCTTAACAGCGCGAAGCGGCGCCAGACGAAGACGAGCCGGGGGCTATCAAGCGCCACCTGGCCCCAGCCCGAATTGGGGACAGCAGGCGAGGTCGGCTCCGTTAGCAGGGGCTGGGCACCCCTGCGTCCACATACAGCCACCGCTCGCGAAACCCAACCGCGGGAAGGGGGAGCTTGAAGTCAATCCCAGAGGCGGCAGTCTCTGGCGCGGCAACGAAGCTTAGGCACGCCTACCATTGGGTAGGGTCGACAAGATGCAGTGAGAAGAAGTGGCGCAGCAAGGAAACCGAAGGAGGGATGCCCACCATGGCTTCACAGACGAAGGCGAAGACCGAAAGGAGGGTGATGGATTCAGGACTCAGATGCAGCATGTGGATCTAATAGTGGGAGAGCACGGCATTGAAGAAATCAGAAAAGGGGGGGGAACCATACCTGCCCACAGGGCGTCGGCGAAATATGGGACCTCGGTAACTATCCTGCCGATGGAGAAGTGGGACGTGGGCCAGGCCGTCGTTCTCCCGCATTCATTGAAGATGGTGGCCAGAGCCAAGCTGACCTTACCCAAGCCCTCGGCGGGGGCCACCAACGGCGGCGGGCGAGGCGGAGACACGGGATTCTTCCCTCTTCCCTTCTTCGTCGGGGCCATGGCGATAGGAAAGGGGGGGGGAGGATTCGAGGTTGAATTGAAAACAGAAACCAGGGTTCGAGCGGAGGAAGGATAGGAAGCGCTCGAGCGATAAAAGGGGAACGGTTATGTACGACTACGGGTCCGCCTAGAAAGGCGCAAGATAAGGAGGGCGTGGGGGAACAGTGCCACCCACGTCCAATCAACTGTCGCGCGGCACCTAAGGCCGCAGGCTGTTAGGGCCCGCGGCGCTTCGCTCTTGCCCTTCCGCCTCCCTGCACGGCCAAGTCCGGGCGCGCCTTGGGCCCGGGGGCTACTATCGGCGTTCTGGGAACGGGGGTCCCCAGACTTGCCTGCCTGCGGCCTGCGGCGTGGCTCAAAGGGGGGCCCAGCACGGCCCATCTTCACCAACACAAACTCAAGACCCTCGCGAGGGGACAAGCCTCGCGGGGCGGACGACATGGAGCTTCCTCAGGCACGGCCTCGTTAGGCTGGCTCACACGGAGGCGGAGAGATCAAGGCGGGGTACCTCGCGAGGTGCCCGTGACGCAAGCCATGACGACTCAGGGCGCCAGGCGGGTGCCAGCCTGCGCAGCGTCCTCCTTTCCTCTTTGGTGCAAAGGGGGCAAGCGCAGCCGCGGAGTACCGAGGCGTCTGGCAAAGGTTTCCATTTCGGTGCAACGAGACCAAGACCAGGAGGACTACGAGACGGAGGTCACCGTGGAGCCCAAGACGGCGTCATCACCAGAGCTTTGCGCAGGCGAAGACTACTTTTGTCAGGATAGTTGACACTTGCTGCCCCCTTCAAATTAGCCCGCCATTGTTGGCTCCCTTCCCACTCAATATTTGGGGAGAGGACCAGGGCCACTATAAATAGGACCGGCCACCCACGTAGCAAAGGGTTCGGCTCAGTCTCCTCCAGGGGTTCGGTCGGTTGGCTAGAGAGAGAAAGAGAGAGAGAGAGAAAGGTGACTGAACTCCCCCCATCAGTTCATCGCCCCAGCCAAGAACAGACCCTCACAAGGCTGTTCTTCCTTGTATTGTCTGTCATCATCAGCCCAAGAGGCAATCCACACACCACACACTGGAGTAGGGTATTACACCACAACGGTGGCCCGAACCAGTATAAACCATGTGTCCCTTGTGTTGTTCTTTTCATAGCTTTGATCCTAGCGTGGCGGAGGGGTGCAGGTAGATAGGGGGCGAAATCTCCGCGCGCACCCCAGTGTTCGAACCTCAAGGGTCTGCCGGAACCTGAAATCCGACAAATACTTTTCGGAGAGGAAAATCATTAAAATCAAAAATCCTTGTTTCATTATTTGATAAAAATCAAATATGAAAACCGGGAAATCCCCAACTCTCCGAGGGTCCTTGAGTTTCTTAGGATTTCGAGGATTGCAGAACGAATATGCAATAAAATATGATATGCATGAATGACCTATATATAACATTCCAAATTGAAAATTTGGGATGTTACATCACATAACTCGTATAATACAAAATCGTCATCGAACGTTAAGTGTGCGGGCCCTACGGGTTCGAGAACTATGTAGACATGATCGAGACAACTCTCCGGTCAATAAACAATAGCGGAACCTAGATTCTCATATTGTCTCCTACATATTCTACGGAGATCTTTATCGGTCGAACCGTTATGACAACATACGTTATTCCCGTTGTCCATCGGTATGTTACTTGCCCGAGATTCGATCGTCGGTATCTTCATACCTAGTTAAGTCTCGTTATCGAAAAGTCTCTTTACTCATTCCGTAATACATCATCCCGCAACTAACTCATTAGTCACTTTGCTTGCAAGGCTTCTTATGATGTGCATTACTGAGAGGGCCCAGAGATACCTCTTCGATACTCGGAGTGACAAATCCTTGTCTTGATCTATGCCAATGCAACCAACACCTTTGGAGATACCTGTAGAGCATCTTTATAATCACCCAGTTATGTTTTGACGTTTGATAGCACACAAGCCATTCCTCCGGTGTCCTGGAGTTGCATAATCTTAGAGTCAAAGGAATATGTATATGACATGAAGAAAGCAATAGGAAAGAACGATCAATATGCTAAGCTAACGGATGGGTCATACCCATCACATCATTCTCCTAATTATGTGATCCCGTTATGAAATGACAACTCATGTCCATGGTTAGGAAATCTTAACCATCTTTGATCAACGAGCTAGTCAAGTAGAGGCTCACTAGGGACTCGGTGTTTTGTCTATGTATTCACACATGTACTAATGTTTCTGGTCAATACAATTCTAGCATGAATAATAAACATTTATCATGAATAAGGAAATATAAAATAACAACTTTATTATTGCCTCTAGGGCATATTTCCTTCAACAGGTACATCCTCACAAATACCGATGGGTATATCAGTTGATTTCTCAGCCATTTGCAGAGAGATTTCACTGGGTGTCAAATTATTCAATTCAAGTCTATGATATAAAGAGAAAGGCATAACACTAACATCGGATCCTAGATCACATAAAGAAGTTTTAACATAGTTTCTTTTAAAGGAGCATGGTATAGTTGGTCTTCCTGGATCTCCTAGTTTCTTTGGTATTCCTGTTGGGGAACGCAGTATTTCAAAAAAATTCCTACGATCACGCAAGATCTATCTAGGAGATGTATAGTAATGAGAGGGGAGAGTGTGTCTACGTACCCTCATATATCGAAAGCGGAAGCGCTTAGTAACGTGGTTGATGTAGTTGAACGTCTTCGTGATCCAACCGATCCAAGTACCGAACACACGGCACCCCCGCGATCAGCACACGTTCAGCTCGATGACGTCCCTCGAACTCTTGATCCAGCTGAGACGAGGGAGAGTTTCGTCAGCACGACGGTGTGGTGACGGTGATGATGAACTTACCAACGCAGGGCTTCGCCTAAGCACTACGACGATATGATTGAGGTGTGTAACTATGGAGGGGGCACCGCACACGGCTAAAGGATCAACTTGTGTGTTCTAGGGTGCCCCCCTCCCCATGTATATAAAGGACGGAGGTGGGAAGGGCCGGCCAGCCCCTAGGGCGCGCCCAAGAGGGGAGTCCTACTAGGACTCCTAGTCCTAGTAGGATTCCACCAAAAGGGAGAGAGGGGGAAGGAAGGAGAGGGAGAGGGAGTAGGAAAGGGGGCACCGGCGCCCCTTCCCTTGTCCAATTCGGACTGCTAAGGGGGGTGGCCTGCCCTGGCGGCCCTCCTCGCTCTCCAATAAGGCCCATGGTGGCCCATTAGTTCTCCCGGGGGTTTCGGTAACCCCTGCGGCACTCTGTTTTTACCCGAAACTATCCGAAACACTTCCGGTGTCCGAATAACATGGTCCAATATATCAATCTTTATGTCTCGACCATTTCGAGACTCCTAGTCATGTTCGTGTTCTCATCCGGGACTCCGAACAAACTTCAGTCATCAAATTACATAACTCATATTACAAATCGTCATTTAACATTAAGCGTGTGGACCCTGCTGGTTCGAGAACTATGTAGACATGACCGAGACACATCTCCGGTCAATAACCAATAGCGGAACCTGGATGCTCATATTGGCTCCTACATATTCTATGAACATCTTTATCGATCAAATCGCATAACAACATACGTTGTTCCCTTTGTCATCGGTATGTTACTTGCCCGAGATTCGGTCATCGGTATCATCATACCTAGTTCAATCTCATCACCGGCAAGTCTCTTTACTTGTTCCGTAATGCATCATCCCGTGACTAACTCATTAGTCACATTGCTTGCAAGGATCATTGTGATGTGCATTACCAAGAGGGCCCAGAGATACCTCTCCGATACATGGAGTGACAAATCCTAATCTCGATCTTTGCCAACTCAACAAACACCATCGGAGACACCTGTAGAGCATCTTCATAATCACCCAGTTACGTTGTGACGTTTGATAGCACACTAAGTATTCCTCCGGTATTCGGGAGTTGCATAATCTCATAGTCATAGGTACATGTATAAGTCATGAAGAAAGCAATAGCAATAAACTAAACGATCATAGTGCTAAGCTAACGGATGGGTCATGTCCATCACATCATTCTCTAATGATGTGATCCCGTTCATCAAATGACAACACATGTCCATGGCTAGGAAACTTAACCATCTTTGATTAGCGAGCTAGTCAAGTAGAGGCATACTAGGGACACTCTGTTTGTCTATGTATCCACACATGTACTAAGTTTCCGGTTAATACAATTCTACCATGAATAATAAACATTTATCATGATATAAGGAAATATAAATAACAACTTTACTATTGCCTCTAGGGCATATTTCCTTCAGTCTCCCACTTGCACTAGAGTCAATAATCTAGATTACATAGTAATGATTCTAACACCCATATGGAGTTTTGATGTTGATCATGTTTTGCTTGTGAGAGAGGCTTAGTCAACGGGTCTGCAACATTCAGATCTGTATGTACCTTGCAAATCTCTATGTCTCCCTCCTTGACTAGATCGCGGATGGTATTGAAGCGTCTCTTCATGTGCTTGGTTCTCTTGTGAAATCTGGATTCCTTTGCCAAGGCAATTGCACCAGTGTTATCACAAAAGATTTTCATTGGACCCGATGCACTAGGTATTACACCTAGATCGGATATGAACTCCTTCATCCAAACTCCTTCATTTGCTGCTTCCGAAGCAGCTATGTACTCCGCTTCACACGTAGATCCCGCCACGACGCTCTGCTTAGAACTGCACCAACTCACAGCTCCACCATTCAATAGGTATCCGCTTTGTGACTTGGAGTCATCCAGATCAGTGTCAAAGCTTGCATCAATGTAACCGTTTATGACAAGCTCTTTGTCACCTCCATAAATGAGAAACATATCCTTAGTCCTCTTCACGTATTTCAGGATGTTGATACGTCTCCAACGTATCTATAATTTTTTATTGTTCCATGTTGTTTTATTATCAATCTTGGATGTTTTATAATCATTTTATAGTCATTTTATATCTTTTTGGTACTAACCTATTGACATAGTGCCAAGTGCTAGTTGCTATTTTACCATGTTTTTTACATCGCAGAAAATCAATATCAAACGGATTCCAAATGCCACGAAACTTTATGGATATTTTTATGGACCAGATGGAAGATATTGGGCCCTGGTTGCACCTGGGGGGCCCTAGGAGGGGACAACCCATCAGGGCGCGCCAGGAGGCCCTGGCGCACCCTGGTGGGTTGTGCCCACCTCGGGTGCCCCCCGGACCGCCTCTTTGCTCTATAAATACCCCAGTATTCCCAAAACTCCAGGGGAGTCGATGAAATATTCATCCAGCCACCGCAGAGTCCAGAACCACCAGATCCAATCTAGACACCATCACAGAGGGGTTCACCACTTCCATTGGTGCCTCTCCGATGATGCGTGAGTAGTTCTTTGTAGACCTTCGGGTCCATAGTTAGTAGCTAGATGGCTTCATCACTCTCTCTTGATTCTCTATACAATGGTCTCTTGGAGATCCATATGATGTAACTCTTTTGCGGTGTGTTTGTTGGGATCGATGAACTTTGAGTTTATGATCAGATCTATCTTTTTATATCCATGAAAGTATTTGAGTTTCGTTGATATCTTTTATGCATGATCTCTTATATCCTCGTATTTCTTCTATGATATTTGGGTTTTGTTTGGCCAACTTGATCTATTTCTCTTGGAATGGGAAGAGGTTCCCGGTAGTGGGTTCGATCTTACAGTGCTTGATCCCAGTGACAGAAAGGGAATCGACACGTATGTATCATTGCTACTAAGGATAAAAAGATGGGATCTATATCAACCACCATAGATAAATGGATCTCCTCTACACCATGTCATCATTCTTGTTGCATTACACCATTTTTCCATGAACTTAATACACTAGATGCATGCTGGATAGCGGTCGATGTGTGGAGTAATAGAAGTAGATGCAGGCAGGAGTTGGTCTACTAATCTTGGACGTGATGCCTATGTAATGATCATTGCCTGGATATCGTCATAATTATTTGAGGTTCTATCAATTGCCCAACAGTAATTTGCTTACCCACCATTTGTTATTTTTCTCGAGAGAAGCCACTAGTGAAACCTACGGCCCCGGGTCTTCTTTCTCATATATTTGCCTTTGCGATCTACTTTTTATTTGCTTTTTGTAAGTGCATCTAGTGCCACCCCTAGTTGGTTTTGGAGTATTGACGACAAACCTAGTTGAGGGACTAATGTGTTTGTGAGAATTGCAGGATAACACAGGTAGAAGTCCCTCATTGATTCGGTTTTCCTACTAGAGATGACCCCTAAAAATGTATGAAGACATTGAAGTCAGAGGTGGTATGTGAAGACATTCACATTGAAGACTATGATAAGAGAAGACATCGCGTGAAGACTATGGAACGCGAAGACGTAGCAGTTTCGTCGTTCTGTGTTTTTCTTTGTTGAGTCATAGGAACCACCGTACTGTTAAGTCCAAGAGAACCAGTCAGAATGACTGAAGTGATGCTTAACCAAAATCCTATGTCTTCGAGTGAAGACTATGAGAGCAAATCTTGTCCAGAGTTGGATAAGTCAGCTTTGCTTGTAGCCCAAGTAAAGTTGCCATGTGTGTTTGAAATCTGACCGTTGGAACACGTGTCAGTTCCTTAGTGACCCAGGGTCATTTCGGACAAATCAGGTCGGGTTGCCTAGTGGCTATAAATAGCCCACCCCCTACAACCATAAACGGTTGGCTGCTCAGAGTTAGATTACGGCTTTTGTCGTTTGAGAGCAACCCACCTCGAAGCCTTTGAGAGAGAATTCCTTGCGAGGATAAAGCCCTAACCACCCAGAGCCAAAGAGTGTTAGGCATCACTGAAGTCTTCCTGTCTGTGTGATCTGAAGACTTATTACACTTGAGGACTGTGAGTCCTCCAGCCGGTTAGGCGTCGCGTTCTGAGCATCCAAGAGTCATTGTGGATCGCTGGTGAACGAAGTCTGTGAAGGTTTGGAAGTCTACCTTGAAGACTTACCAGAGTGATTGGGCGAGGTCTGTGTGACCTTAGCTCAAGGGGAATACGGTGAGGACTGAGTGTCCTGAGCTGCGTGTTCAGGACTGGGTGTCCAGGACTGTGTGTCCTCAGGTTTAAATACCTAGCCGCCCTAACCAGACGTACAGTTGTCACAGCAACTGGAACTGGTCCAACAAATCATTGTCTTCAACGAGTCACTGATTTCATCCTTCCCTTCCCTTTACTTACTGTTGGTCCTTGTGAAGTCATTGTATGATTGCATTATCTTTTGTCTTCACTGAGTGACTGCTTGTTCTGATTGGCTTCACAATATCTTCCTACCTGATCCTTACTGCCTGGCTGCTATTAGTCATTGTGCTTTCACTTCATTGAATACTTGACTATGGTTTGCCTAGTGTAGTCTACCTTCCGCTGCATGGTAATAGGTTTATTTCTATCGTTTGTCTTCGAAACTTCCATGCTTTGAAGACTTTCATAAAAATCGCCTATTCACCCCCCCCTCTAGTCGATCACTAGCACTTTCAATTGGTATTAGAGCAAGGTACTCCCTTGTTCTGTGTGATTCGGTTTAACCAACTGGAGTTTTAGCTATGTCGGCTACAGGGATAATTAAAGTCTCCGCTGCATGCCCCGTCTTCGATGGAACTGAATATCCCTACTGGAAGAATAAGATGCGCATGCATCTTGAAGCCATTGATGTTGACCTATGGTATGTCGTCAAGAATGGTGTTCCCAAGGCTGGTGAAGGTGTCACCGCTGCTGATGTCAAGAAGTTCGTTCAACTGGACTCCACTGCCAAGAACATCATCTGTGGTCATCTGACCAAAGGACAGTATGGCCGCGTGAGTGCTTTGGAAACATCTAAGCTAGTCTGGGATTGGCTCTCCAAGGTCAATGAAGGCGTCTCAACCCAGAGAGATCAGAGAATCAGTGTCCTTCGCAACCTCTTCAACCACTTCAAGAGAAATGACAATGAGAATGTCCAGCTCACGTTTGATCGACTCACTGACATCACAAATGAGCTTCAAGCTCTCGGCGCCACTGAGATCACCAAGCATGAAGTCGTCAAGACACTCCTGAGATCACTTGACAGCTTGTTTGCCACCCTAGCCCTGATGATTCAAGAACGTCCTGACTTCAAGACACTCGATCCATATGACATACTTGAGAGGCTCAACACACACGAGTTTCAGCTTTCTGAGAAAAGAGACATCTATGGTCCCAACTATGAGCGAACTCGTGCCTTGAAGGAAAAAGCTGTCTCCTCATCTGAAGAAGAATCTGACAACAGTTCTGATGATCCTGGAGACATTGGAAAGGAGCTTGCTATGCTTGTGAAGAAGTTCCAAAAATTCACCAAGAAGAAAGGCTTCAGAAAGTCTTCACGGTCAAGCTCAAGGAACGATGAAGCTTCTGCTCATGACTACAAGAAGAAAACATGCCACAAGTGCAAGAAACCTGGCCTGTACATCTCTGAGTGTCCGCAGTGGGACAATGAGAACAAGAAGAAGAAGAAGAAGAAGAAGAGCAAGGAGTATAACTCTGACGACAAGAAGAAGAAGAAATACTCAAAGTCTTCCTCCAAGTCTTCCTCAAAGTCTTCATCACACAAGAAGAGCTCATCTGGCAAGGCACGTGCGTTTGTTGGCAAGGAAATGGATTCAGAGGAGGACTCCGCTTCTGAGGAGGCGGAGGTGGAGTCTGAGGAGGAGTCCGATTTTGGCGTTGCGAGTCTGGCTACAGCATACGTTGCCAAGTCCATCTTCAACACTGAAGACAATGACTTCATCACCGACACCGATGCAAATGACAAGACTACTCCGCTCCTACCTACCGGTTCATGGCACGTGGTGCCAAGATAAACACACGCACTACTCACTATCAAACATCTAGTGAAGATGACTCTGACTGTGGTTCCAAACCCAGCTACAAAGCACTTGCTAAAATTGCAACTGAACAACAGAAAGCTATGGAACATATTCAAAAACTGTTAGACAAAAAACGATGATCTGTTAGACGCTGAAATGACTCGATCTCAGTCCTTAATTGAAGACATAAAAAATCTTCATGTTAAGTATGAGGAACTTGAAAGTCGTCATGAAACGCTCTCAACAACTCATGAAAAGCTTTCCTATGATTATCTTCAAAGGAAGCTAGATCTTGAGAAATTGAGAGTGGCTCATGAAGATCTTCGAAAGGAAAACGAGTCACTTCGCGCCGAACAGGTCAGTTCAGCTCAGGAAGGATTTGAACCACCATGTCTTAAATGCATCGAGCGTGACAATGCTACTTCTGTTGCTGGGTGTTCTACTTCTGCTACTATTGCAATATCTTCAACTGTTGATGTGATAACTAACCCCTCTGCTGAGGATACCACTGCTATTGCTGATGAGAATGCTAGGTTGAAGACATTGCTTGAAACAGGGATGTACAAAAGTCTCAAAGGGCATCAGGCACTATGTGATGTCCTCAAAAGGCAGATTCTGAACCGAAACCCTAGGAAAGAGGGTGTTGGGTTCGAAAGGAAAATGAATGCTGATGGCTCTTACTGGAAACCTGAGCAGTACCCCAAAACCACATGGGTTGCTGCAAAGGAACCTTCAACGGATCCATCCACCCTATCTGGCTTCACTTGTGCTAATCCCATTGTTATTGATGAATCGTTTGATGCAAACTATAAACTGTTTAAGAATCAGAATGGTGAAGTGTTTGCCAGGTATATTGGTAGTAACTGCAGGAATGGGCCGCCTATGAAGAAAGTCTGGGTGCCGAAAAGGTGTTTGGAGAATCTTCCTATGAATGTCGTCATGACACCACAAGTGAAGAAGACAAACCCCAGACCACAGGCTTCATATGGTCCAAAGGCTTCATACAGACAGCGGACTCACCTGAGTCGCACTAACGCAAATGTTTTGCAGGGAAACCTTACTCAGGCCTATGAATATGAGCGTGTTTCATCAAACCGCCATGTTCATAAGACCAAAAACTATTCAGCTTATCCTTATGAGAACTATTGTCCACCTGCAAGACTTTTTGCTAGGGCTCCAAAGCCAAAGTTCTCAGATGCTGCACTTAGACTCATTGCTTCAAAGCCACCCTTGAAGATGTGGGTGGCTAAGAAAGCTTAACTCTCTTTTGCAGGGAAAGGTCTCCAGCCGAAAACCAAAATCGTCTGAAGCTATTGATGGGGACCTTAAACATCTTGTAGGGCGCAAGATAAAATGCCCAAATGGTCTTATTATGTATTTTGTTCCTGAGTCGCTTGCTACTTGCCCTATCAGTCCTAATCTTGATCTAAGCTTTCATAATCCACTTGCTCGTCAAATGTTTATGCTTCACAATTCTCTACGTGAAGCCTATCCCCCTAACTGCACTGTAGGGTACGACACCAGCTGCTTCAGAATGGATTATTGATAGTGGGTGTACCAATCACATGACTGGCAAGCGAAGCCTTCTCATGGACTCAACCTTACGTCCATCTGACAAAAGTCACATCACATTTGCTAACACTGGTAAAAGCAAGGTATCGGGTCTAGGTAGAGTTGCAATCTCAAAGGATCAACACATGGATAAAGTCATGCTTGTTGAATCCCTTGGTTTCAACTTAATGTCTGTCTCAATGCTTTGCGATTTACACATGATTGTGATGTTTGGAAAATATCGTTGCCTTGTTCTAATGGAATCTGACAAGTCTCTAGTGTTTGAAGGGTATCGGAAAGATGATTTGTATGTGGTAGATTTCTCAGCAGGACCACAACTTGCCGTATGTCTTCTAGCAAAAGCTTCTGAATGCTGGCTCTGGCATTGGAGGCTAGGGCATGCTGGCATGAGGAACCTCCACACCCTTGCAAGGAAGAAGCATGTCATAGGCATCGAGGGCGTCAAGTTCAAGAAGGATCACTTATGTGGTGCCTGTGAAGCAGGAAAGATGACGAGGGCCAAGCATCCCTCGAAGACAATCATGACAACGACTCAACCCTTCGAACTGCTCCACATGGACCTTTTTGGTCCCACTCATTACTCAACTCTTACTACTACTGCTTGTCTCTATGGCTTTGTCATTGTTGATGACTATTCAAGATATACCTGGGTGCATATAATCCTCTACAAGACTGAAGTGCAGGATGTCTTCAGACGCTTCGCCAATCGAGCCATGAACAACTATGGCGTCAAGATCAAGCACATCAGAAGTGACAATGGCACTGAATTCAAGAACACTAGTCTAGACACTTATCTTGATACTTTGGGCATTACACATGAATTCTCAGCTCCATACACACCGCAGCAGAATGGCGTCGTGGAACGCAAGAACAGAACACTCATTGAGATGGCCCGGACAATGCTTGATGAATACAAGACTCCAAGAAAGTTCTGGCCTGAAGCCATTGATATTGCATGCCATATCATCAACCGTGTGTATATTCACAAGCTTCTCAACAAGACATCCTGTGAGCTCCTTGCTGGCAAGAAGCCAAATGTCAGTTACTTCAGAGTATTTGGTGCCAGGTGCTGGATCAAGGATCCACATCACACTTCAAAATTTGCACCAAAAGCACATGAGGGTTTTATGCTTGGATATGGAAAGGATTCGCACTCCTACAGAAGACTTTTTCACTATAAAGTGGTTGAAACAGTGGATGTGCTGTTCAATGAGACTAACGGCTCACAAAGAGAGCACCTGCCAAATGTGCTAGATGAAGTTCCATCCAGTAAATCAATCAAACTTATGGGAACTGGAGAAATCATACCATTTGAATCTCAACCTGAAGAGGAACTTATCATCTCCGCACCTGATCAAACTGAAGACAATGCTCAGCCGGAAGACAATCCTTCTAACGATGACAATGATCAGCAAGAGCAAAATCTTTGTCCTGTACATCCTCGTGTTGCAAATGAAGTACAGAGTGAGAAAATAATTGATAGCATCAATGCACCAGGTCCACTCACTCGTTCAAGGGCAACACAGCTAGCAAATTTCTGTGGGCACTTCGCATTTGTCTCAATATCTGAACCCAAGAAAGTTGAAGAAGCCTTCATGGAACCTGAATGGATTCAAGCTATGCAAGAAGAGCTTCAACAGTTTGAGCTGAATAATGTATGGGAACTGGTTAAGCGTCCTGATCCTCGCAAGCACAATATAATAGGCACCAAATGGATATATCACAACAAGCAAGATGAGCATGGTCAAGTTGTCAGAAACAAATCTCGTCTCGTTGCTCAAGGGTACACTCAAGTTGAAGGGATTGACTTCGATGAAACATTTGCTCCTGTGGCTAGACTTGAAGCCATACGCATACTGCTGGCCTATGCAAATCATCATAATATTCTTCTGTATCAAATGGATGTGAAGAGCGCTTTTCTCAATGGCAAGATTGAAGAAGAAGTGTATGTTACACAACCGCCTGGCTTTGAAGATCCAAAACATCCTGACATGGTGTACAAGCTCAACAAGGCACTGTATGGCCTCAAGCAAGCCCCTCGGGCTTGGTATGACACACTCAAATACTTCCTGAAGAGCAAAGGCTTCAAACCTGGTTCCCTCGACCCCACTCTCTTCACGAAGACATATGATGGTGAACTGTTTGTGTGCCAAATATATGTGGATGACATTATCTTCGGCTGCACCAATCAGAAATACACTGACGAGTTTGGATATATGATGCAAGAGCAATATCAGATGTCCATGATGGGTGAGCTGAAGTTCTTCCTTGGTCTTCAAATACGTCAGCAACACAACGACATCTTCATATCTCAAGAGAAGTACCTCAAAGATTGCCTGAAGAAATTTGGGATGCAAGACTGCAAAGGCTTCACAACACCAATGCCAGCCAAACATCATCTGGGTCCCGACGACAATGGTAAAGAGTTCGATCAAAAGGTGTACCGCTCCATGATTGGTTCTTTACTTTATCTATGTGCATCTAGGCCAGATATTATGCTTAGTGTTTGCATGTGTGCTCGATTCCAAGCGGCACCAAAGGAATCGCATCACTTAGCTGTGAAGTGAATTCTTTGATATCTGGCTCACACCCCAACATTAGGATTATGGTATCCAAAGGGCTCAGAGTTTGATCTGGTTGGATTCTCGGATGCTGATTATGCTGGTGACAAGGTGGATCGCAAGTCTACATCAGGCACATGTGATTTTCTGGGACGATCACTTGTATGTTGGTCTTCAAAGAAGCAGAACTGTGTATCTCTCTCCACTGCTGAATCTGAATACATTGCTGCCGGATCTTGCTGCGCTCAGCTTCTATGGATGAAGCAAACACTCAAAGACTATGGCATTCACCTGAAGCAAGTGCCACTCTACTGCGACAACGAAAGCACCATCAAGATTGCCAACAACCCAGTTCAGCACTCGAAGATAAAGCACATTGAAATTCGTCATCACTTTCTCAGAGATCATGTTGTGAAGGAAGATATTGACATCATACACGTCAACACTGAAGAGCAATTGGCAGATATCTTCACCAAGCCCTTGGATGAGAAGAGGTTTTGCAAGTTATGGTGTGAGCTAAATATCTTGGAATCCTCAAATGTCCTGTGATCAGGCACACATCCTAACACTTATGCATATTGATGACTTAGATGTGCAACACACGAAGTAAAGTATATCTTCAATCAATGAAGACTTACATTCTAAGTGTGAATACATTAATGTGGAATTTGACTTCGGAGCACCACGATAATTGTGTGCCATATCTGGGTCTAATACTTCCTATACGGTGGGTAACGCCACCACCAAATTTTTCTGTTTGAAGTGTTTCACTCATGGCGTTACGTTTGGTATGTCTTCACATTTGATTTGGCTTCAATCTCAACTTGTCTTCATGATTATCTTCACTATGTTGATTTGATTGTCTTTCTCATATATATATATATATATATATACTAGTGTTCTGTCCTCTACAGCATTCACTTATAGCTATGTCTTCTTGTTGAATCTTTTGAACTAAGTGAATGTGATCGGACCCTAACCTCTCTATGCTTTCTATCTCAAACTCTATCTCTCCAAATCATATGCATTCTATTGAAACTGTCGAATATCTTCTCTGCGTCCTTGTTAGCAGAAGATACAGAGACAAACATTAAGTCTGTTTTCAATGCTAAATCCTTTCACCTGAAACCCGAAGAAGTGGGAACGACCGCCCGACAATCCAAGCGTGCGTGGGAACGTGGAACAACCTCCGATATGTTGCATGATAGCCACGTGTCCTTCAGATGTGAATCGCCAGGGGCACCTGTGTAATAACACTGTGCCATCCCTGTCCCTATAAATACACGCCTCACCCCAGTCATTATCCTTTCTTCCACTCTCGCACAAACCCTAGCGCCACCGCTAGCCCTCAACGACGCCGGCGACGAAGCGCTTAGCTGCCGCGACCTCACCGACGCCGTCTTCACGCAGGCCGCGGACATCGTCTTCTCCGCCGTCGCCGTAGGTGTCCTCCATCGCCAAGTTAGGGCACGGACGATCGAACTGCTTGGCCTCCTATCCCACTCCGTCTAGCAGTTCTTTGTGTGGTAAATAAAACTTCCTTTTCACAGCCCCTTTGATCCTATAGATTCATCACTTTCTACCACAAGCAGTTTCTGTTCACACAAGTTGGATCTATTTCATACTGCATCTCATTATATGCCTAGTATGTTCACTTATGCTTCACAAAGTAGTTAGATTCCTCACTTGTACTTATTCGTGGATTCGTACAAATCTGGAACCAACTCTCTATCTATGAGTGAATGTCTTAGCACTATGAGGTCAATGTCTTCTAAACTGATTTATCTTCAAAATCTTCTGAGAATGCATATGACCTCTTCCCCTTCCCTCGCACCTTAATGCTGTCACAGGTACATGTTTTTGGGAGAATTCCTTGGTTCTCATAGTCTGCATTCATTTGCAGAATTCTTACAGCATCATATAAATTCTCCCGAAGCCAGTTCCTGTTTGACCAGCAAGCGGAAGCCTTTGAAACCTTTGAACGTGTTGAAGCCATTCGGTTTGAAGTTGATGGCTACAGAGAAATCAGCAAGGAAGGGTGGCAGATAGCGTCGAGGGGGAACATCAAGAGATCTGCCTGATGACCTCTCAGAGCTATACAAGACAGATCCAGAAGAGGATTACAATCAGCGCAAGACACGAATCCAATGGATTCGAAGATATTGGGCAGAACAGTGGTTCAAGTATAGGTTCATGACCCAGGAGTATGCTGAGAAGAATACCATCAAACGAACATGGGGAGACATTCTATACAGAAATCTTCAACCCAAGTCCAGAGATGAAGCCATTGAACAAGGCTTCTATCCCTGCATGGTCCGTGGACCACAGCCTGCGGATGCAGACCCATCGTCATTGCTATGGTGTCGTGACGACAATCTGTTCAAGCGCAACTTCCAGTTTGCCAAGAATTCGGCTAAGCAAAACAAGAAGTCATTGGGACTAGACTTCAACCCTGGTCCTTCTGCTCCCTTTGCCGATGGCACCCGCGAAGCTGAACCCAATCTTGTTGGGCCCTTCTACAACCTGGAAGGTCTCATCACTCATATCATGGTTCAAGGTACAGCCGTGGATGAGCCTGCAGATGACGCTGAATCTGATGAAGCGCCTGCACCGCCGAAGCCAAAGAAACTGAACAAACCTAAAGCTTCAAAACCTGCTCCTGCACCAAAGGTCTTACAGGCGAAGCCTCTAGCCACTACACCTCCTAAACACAGTGTGCAGTCTGAAGATTTGTCACGCATCTCCAAGCCCTCGAGAGTAAAGATGCCCTTGCAACCCCCCAGCCAAGAACTGACTGCTGCTGCTATTCTGCGCAATGACGCCATTGATCTGTCCAGCGATGAAGATCTTGCAGATGACGCTCTTGAGCAACTGATCAAGAGCAAGGAAGAAGCAGAGATATTCAATGATTTGCCTCTCTTTGATGTGGCAATCATCCATAACTTCATAGATGAGTGGTTTGACACGCCCAACCTCAGCTTTGAAGATCCGCAACTTCCAATTGGCCTCAGTGTCGCCTTCACTAGCGCCATTGCTTCTGAGTTAGCTCCAGCTCAGCGCATCGTTGAACTGAAGCAAAAGATCGACTATGAGAAAGCTCAGTTCAAGAAGCACATGGCCAAGCTCAGCGTGCAAGATGTGAAAAACTTCAAGATTATGCTGCACGAGCTCAAGGAAGCCTTTCTCTAGAAGCGTGAAGAAGCTAAAGGTTCTCGTCAGCGCATGAAGAGCCTGGCTGACAAGTGTGTGCAAGCCTACAATGAGGCTGAGAAGCGCAAGGCTCTTGGTCGTCCTGGCATCGATCCCAGAATGGCTGCAAAGAAGAAGAAGCCATCAACTGACCAATCTGCACCTTCAAGGCAGGAAGAACCTCGCATAGTCTTCCCAAGCAGCATGACTGGCTCGAAGCCAAAGGTCAGGTCAACCGCTTCAGAACTGAAGAAGACGAGGACTGCCGAGGCTGAAGCCAGAAAAAGGAAAAATCCTGAAGCTTCTGATGTCGCTCCCTCTAAGAAGAAGCGCAAAACCAAGAAGGATCGGGCTGCTCCCACAGAGCCCTTAGTTGTTGAACCTATCTCAATGGTTCACCCTGCATCTGAACACCACGAGCGCCAACTGATTGTTCATGAGCCTGCTTCCACAGAGGCTCATGAAGCTGAAGACATTCCAGCAGTTGATCCCACCACTGCTGAAGACATTGGTCACCATGACAATGTTGAAGATGATGTAGTTCTTCCTCAGATCGAGCACAACTTGGTATCATCGCCTGTTCTCACGAACAGCGAACTCATCAACATTGGTCGTCCTCTGACGCCAATTGCTCAGGATGCATCATGGGCTGATCACCCACAGCAACAAGACACCCTGAGTACTCCCCAACAAGTCACACCACCCGTGCAAGAAGAAGAAGATGACTTTGAGGCCCAGCCAACTCCATCTCCACAGGCGTCGCCAGCGTTACGCAGGCTTCGCAAAGGACCAAGGCCTCAAGTACCCCTTTCGAGCGTTCCAGAAGGAGAAGTGCCCCAATCTGTTGCACGTCAAGTGTTCCCAGAAGCCACTCCGACTGTGAATGTCTCCGTGTCTGAAGCCAAAGGTGCTGAAGACAATCTGGCTGCATCAGCCGATGACAAACAAGAAGAAGATCGTGTCCCTACACCCCCAATCTCTAAAGAAGTTGTTCCTGAAGTGAACGTGTCTGTGCCCGACCCTCCAGCTCATCAAGTGGAGGTTGAGAATCGTGAGGCTGCCACCACTAACACCACTGAAGCCAATGACGTAGTCATGGCTGAAGCAAATGTGGAGCCTGCACCAACCAATGTGCCAGAAGCTAATGAAGCCAATGATGCACCTGCAACAGATGTGCAGCCTGATGCCTCTGTTGATGCCACTGCTCCTGTTCCGCCACCAAGTCCACACACTATCGAGCAAGCATTCAACTATGGCCAACTTATCACTGTCAAATGGCCTTTTCTGACTCCTCCGCCTGCTGGTGGTCCTCAGTTTGATTACCACGTTGAGCACAGGCCTCAGGTTCAGAAGCCAATGCCAAGGTTGCCCAGGTTTCTAGGTACTGCATCTGCACCCGGATCTTTTAATATCAATGGCTTCAAGGCACACAACACCTTGTTTGATAGCGCCAAGAACCCCTACACCAAGGCAAGAATATCTTCTGATTGGTTCTGGAGCTATTAGCAGCGAAGTTATTACTCATGCATTCTGTACAATCAAGGTCACATTTTTCCACATATGCGTCTTGACACTGAAGCCATAACTGGTCTGCCTTGTTTGGAAGAAGCTCTGGATTGCTTCAGAGAGTCTGGATTGTTGCCGTTCATCACTGACAAGGAGCACTGGAACGAAGAATTGCTGCTCCAATTCTATGTTACTCTTCATATTCGTGGCTACAACAGAGATCCGAAGACTTGGGTCCTTGAGTGGATGACAGGCAATGTTCATCACGAAGCCAAAGCCTTTGATATCATTGAGCTCACTGGTCTGCCCACTCCAGGAGATCTTTATGAACCCGGTTGTCAGCTTCACAGTGCAGCTATGGAGAGCATTTTTCACAAGCCTGAACCAAACATGAGTCAGATGCTTAGCATGATGAAGCCTTTGCTTCCAGATGCTGAATATCCTAAGGAGTTCTTTGTTGAACACCTTGAGTATCTGCCACGCACTATCTATCACATCATAAGGCGAACTCTCTGGCCCATCAAAGGACATTCTCCACATGCAAAGCTGGAAGGTGCAATGAAGACTTTGGTCTTCCATATTCTTCACGGAAAAAGCTTCAATGCACAAGACTTCTTCATCCGCCAACTTGTGCATCAGGATCTGATCTCTTTGGCTTGAAGTTTTATGCTCCATGGATTATGCGGCTGATCAAACTACACTCAGCTGTCACCTATCAGCCCTCTGCTCACAATCATCGGATCTTTCTGCCTGACGTCGATATGTCAGTTGAAGCCATCTATCCAGAGCCTGCCAAGGAGCCCCTTAGTCTTCAGAATGCTGATAAGCAAAGTTTCTCTCAACACATTGAAGGCGACCCAGCAGTCACTCGTGTTTATCCTCTGGCTGGTACTACCCGTGCACCTCACCGTGCCCTCACTGAAGCCACTGAAAGCACCATTGCACAACGGCCCAAGAAGCGATCCCGTGTTCTCAATGACCGAGAGCTTCTGGTTGCCCTTCATCAGAAACAGGATAAGCATCATGACTGGCTGAAGCGCCAAATGCAAAGCCTCTTGGTGGACGTAAACAGGATTCGCAACCTTGCCACCAAGAATGCCTTTGTTGCCCATGAAACCTGTCGGCGTACATGGAAAGGGCTGACGCTTATGTGCTCTGAAGATGATCTTCAAGAGGATGGATTCTCTGAATGCTTCAAGTTTGACTCAACACCTCCAAGAAGGACTGTGCTGCGACGAACTCCGTCTCTTGAAGACTCTGATTTCTACTCCTCTGCTGCAACAGTGAATGCACGTGTCATCGATGATGAAGACGATGCTACTTCACCACCTTCGGCACGAATCACCACTGCACTGAGTTCGTCTGCACCGCCAACCAACCCTGACGACCCTGCTGCTTCACCAACTCCTCATGGGAATGAGTAGGTGCTCTATGTCTTCAAACCTTTTTGGTCCTTACTGACAAAAGGGGGAGAAGCATATGAGTTTGATAGTCTTCAAGCGGGTCCATATGGGCGGTGGTTTTATATTTTGCCTAGTGTTTACAACTCTTGCATTTTGATACATTTGGTTCTTTGAGTTGTAACACTCAAACTCGATGGTCGTCTGCTACTTATTTGCTTTACTATGATGCGATGATAAATTCCGCATGTGCGACGATAAATTCCGCACTTAGATCATTTTGCAGACGTCCATTTTTCATTATGCATGTCATTATCTTCACATACTTTTCATGCATGATAAATTGTCATCATAAGTTGAAGAGGATCTCCACAAGTACAACCTGCCATGTGCATTTGCATACCAAAAGCAAATTACTTATATGCACATCTTCAGGGGGAGCCTTTGCCACTTATGAAGACAATAACCTATCCTTTACAATTTCACATATTTTATTCCCCGTTGAAAACTTCAACTAGTTGATCATCAATCACCAAAAAGGGGGAGATTGTAAGTGCATCTAGTGCCACCCCTAGTTGGTTTTGGAGTATTGACGACAAACCTACTTGAGGGACTAATGTGTTTGTGAGAATTGCAGGATAACACAGGTAGAAGTCCCTCATTGATTCGGTTTTCCTACCAAAGATGACCCCTAAAAATGTATGAAGACATTGAAGTCAGAGGTGGTATGTGAAGACATTCACATTGAAGACTATGATAAGAGAAGACATCGCGTGAAGACTATGGAGCGCGAAGACTTAGCAGTTTCGTCGTTCTGTGTTTTTCTTTGATGAGTCATAGGAACCACCGTACTGTTAAGTGGGGTCCAAGAGAACCAGTCAAAATGACTGAAGTGATGCTTAACCAAAATCCTATGTCTTTGAGTGAAGACTATGAGAGCAAATCTTGTCCAGAGTTGGATAAGTCAGCTTTGCTTGTAGCCCAAGTAAAGTTGCCGTGTGTGTTTGAAATCTGACCATTGGAACACGTGTCAGTTCCTTAGTGACCCAGGGTCATTTCGGACAAATCAGGTCGGGTTGCCTAGTGGCTATAAATAGCCCACCCCCTACAACCATAAACGGTTGGCTGCTCAGAGTTAGAGTACGACTTTTGTCGTTTGAGAGCAACCCACCTCGAAGCCTTTGAGAGAGAATTCCTTGCGAGGATAAAGCCCTAACCACCCAGAGCCAAAGAGTGTTAGGCATCACTGAAGTCTTCCTGTCTGTGTGATCTGAAGACTTATTACATTTGAGGACTGTGAATCCTCCAGCCGGTTAGGCGTCGCGTTCTGAGCATCCAAGAGTCATTGTGGATCGCCGGTGAACGAAGTCTGTGAAGGTTTGGAAGTCTACCTTGAAGACTTACCAGAGTGATTGGGCGAGGTCTGTGTGACCTTAGCTCAAGGGGAATACGGTGAGGACTGAGTGTCCTGAGCTGCGTGTTCAGGACTGGGTGTCCAGGACTGTGTGTCCTCAGGTTTAAATACCTAGCCGCCCTAACCAGACGTACAGTTGTCACAGCAACTAGAACTGGTCCAACAAATCATTGTCTTCAACGAGTCACTGGTTTCATCCTTCCCTGCCCTTTACTTACTGTTGGTCCTTATGAAGTCATTGTATGATTGCATTATCTTTTGTCTTCACTGAGTGACTGCTTGTTCTGATTGGCTTCACAATATCTTCCTACCTGATCGTTACTGCCTAGCTGCTATTAGTCATTGTGCTTTCACTTCATTGAATACTTGACTATGGTTTGCCTAGTGTAGTCTACCTTCCGCTGCATGGTAATAGGTTTATTTCTATCGTTTGTCTTCGAAACTTCCATGTTTTGAAGACTTTCATAAAAATCGCCTATTCACCCCCCCTCTAGTCGATCACTAGCACTTTCACTTTTATTTTCAGATCTATTAAACCAAAAAAACCAAAAATACTTTGTTGCGCTTTATTTTATTTGCGATCTATTATCTCTCACAAATGTATATCCTGTCCACGCACCATTTCTGGCATCGTTACCCAAAAGGGATTGACAACCCCTTTAACACGTCGGGTTGCGAGCTGTTGTTATTTGTGTGCAGGGGTTGTTTACATTGTGTTGCTTGGTTCTCCTACTGGTTCGATAACCTTGGTATCATATATGAGGGAAATACCTACCCCCGTTGTGCTGCGTCGTCCTTCCTCTTTGGGGAAATACCGACGTAGCTTCAAGCGACATCAGAAGGAATTTCTAGCGCCGTTGTCGCGGAGGATCTTCATCATAACTAGGTTCCTAATCACAAATCTCATCTCCTCACAACTTACATTATTTGCCATTTGCCTCTCGTTTTCCTCTCCCCCACTTCACAAAAATTTGCCATTTTATTCGCCTCTCTTTTTCCGTTCGCCGTTTTCTTGACAGATCTATTCTTTGCTTGCAATCATGAGTGATTTCAGTATGGCACAAACAGATGATGGCCTGACTCCTAAGATTGGACGTACAGGCAATCTGGATGCTAAAACTTTTATCTTGGGGCAAGGGAACGTTATGGGAAAAGAACGTATCCAAGAATTTTTCAATTGTGTTGGGAAGCTTAGTCTTGATGATGCCCCTATACTTAAAACTACTAGATCTTATGCAGATGCTATTGCAGCACTAGTTCTGAAACTTGAAAGTAAATTTATTCGTACTCATCCTACCTTGCAAAGATTGTTTGTTGAGCTCCCCGTTATAAAGAATCCTAGAGCTAAAAGTTAGCCACTCTCGTTCTTATGAATGAGTTTGACTACATAATATGGGAAGCTAGGGAAATCTTTAACTTTTATGGTATGAATCATGAAAAACCTATGATAGATGAAATTCCTTACAATAGTGATTATGCTTCAAGACATTTGCTTGGGTACAATAAAATCTTTGATGAGAATCTTAAAAAGGAAGTCCCAGCTCTAGATATAATCCAACAAGTCTTCAATAATGTTAATCAACATTACTCTTGGATTGTTGCGGGAAATCAAAAGGGGTACGGTGAAAACCAACTTAGGATTGCAAAGGCCTCTATGGATAACATGTTTTATGTTGTGTTTACAAAGCCTCATGATGAAAATACCTCTAAGAAAGTCAAGAACAAGGATGACAAAACTTAGATCCTTGCTTTATGCCTAGCTAAGGGCGTAAAACTATAGCGCTTGTTGGGAGGCAACCCAATGAATAAAATATATTTTTTATTTCTGCTTCCTATTTTTGAGTGTTAGCATAATTATTCTACGGTTATGATTGTGTTTTTTGTGTTTTAATTAGTGTTTGTGCCAAGTAAAGCCTTCAGGATCTTCTCGGGTGATAGTTGTTTGATCTTGCTGAAAAACAGAAACTTTTACGCTCACGAAATTAATTTTCATTGTTTACCAGAGAGCGGTAAAATACCTATTCCAATTGCAGTAGATCAATATACAAATTTCTCAGGCCTTTCTAATTTTTCTGAGTTTTTTGAGTTAGAGAAGTATTCGAAATAGTCAGATGTCTACAGACTGTTCTGTTTTGACAGATTCTGTTTTCTTTGTGTTGTGTGCTTATTTTGATGGCTCTATGGTTTTCTTTGATGAGTTTTTGCCATAGAAAAGTTGGAATATATTAGATATAATACAAAATAAAAATATGAATTGGTTTGATACAACACTTATAGTAGTGATTTATTATTCTTATACTAACGGATCTCACGAAGGCTTTGTTGAGTTTTGTGTGATTAAAGTTTTCAAGGTTTGGGTTATCTTACGATGGATGAAGGAAGGATGTAAGAGCCTAAGCTTGGGGATTCCCCGGCATCCCAAGCTATTATCCAAGAATGAGAAACCAACTAAGCTTGGGGATGCCCCCGAGTGGCATCCCCGCTTTCTTCCAATAACTATCGGTATTTTACTCGAGACTATATTTTTATTTGTCACATGATATGTGTTTTGCTTGGAGAGTCTTGTATGATATGTGTCTTTTCTTGTTTTATTTTGTGTTTTAAGTCATCAATCCTTGTTGGACACACCTATTTGAGAGAGCCAAAACTATATCTTGACTTGCTAGAATTTCTCTCTATGCTTCACTTAAAATTTTTATGAGCAATGGACTTGCTCTAGTGCTTCACCTATATATTTTTGTGCACGGTGTGATTTGTTATTTTTGAAGAAATGATCTCTTGCTTCACTTAGATTTATTTGAGATTTAGTAAAATTTTGAAGAAATTCTCTCTTGCTTCACTTAAATTATTTTGAGAGAAAGAAAATTTGTTATGCTCATGATCTTCACTTATATTTGTTTGAGATTATGAAAAGCAACACATGAAAATTAGTCCCAAAGTGATAGATATCGAAGAAGGATAAAAGAAAAAAATGTCATGAAGATCATTGGACAAAAAAAACTTGATTCCTAGTAATAGTTTTGAGATATGATGATGTGATATGTGAGTCATCTTGATGAGTAATTATACTTTAGTAAGAATATTGGTCTTAAGGTTTGTGATTCCCTATGCATGCAAGAAAGTCAATAATCATGCAATGAAAATTATATCCTACTTGTGGTGCATTATTCGGTGTTATTTATGCTTAATGCTTGCTTATGAGATTATTCGTTTCTTAGTTGGTCGCTTCCCAATCTTTTGCTAGCCTTCATTTTGCACTAAGTATGACCTCTACTTATGCATCCAAAATCCTTTAAACTAGTTTTGCCACATGAGTCCACTATATAAACCTACATGTGGTATTCTTTTTCCTTTCTAAGCAAATTTGCATGTGCCATCTCTAATTTTCAAAATAAACTTCTGTTTTGTGTGTTTGTTTCGCTCGGAGAGCAGTGAGGGGTGGCTAATATTTTCCATGCTAGATGTGTTATTCTCAAGATGAGTGTTTTTTCACTTGTCATTGCACGAGAGTAAGGCAAAAGGTATTAGGGATGCCCAGTCCAGAAATGCAAAAACAAATGAATTTACTTTATGTTGGTATGGTTGGCAACCGTGGATACGGATAGCCATGGAAAGTGAAAGTTATGGTGGAAAAAGGAATAAACTTTATTTTCTGTTTGGGAACCGCCTATGATATATCTATGCATGGAAAGTATTGGGAACTCTAAGTCGTTTTTGTTGGTGGGATGAATACACCTCTCAAAATGTTTTTATCTCAAATTTTACGCTTTGAGCTCTAGCACCTCTAGAAATCCCTACTTACCTCTGTGAAGGGCCTATCTTTTACTTTATGCAATTTTTATTTTGAGTCTCCATCTTCTCTTATAAAAGCACCAACTAGGAGGCAATATGATCATGCTTAAGTATTGGGTGTAGTTAATTTTCGAGTGTGTTTCATGAATGGATCAATGTTTGAGCATGATGGGCTAGGGATAACTCATTTTAGCATTGATATTTTGAAAGACATGGTGGCTTGTTGATATGCTTGAGTATCTAAATTATTATGTCAAAAGTAGACTATTGCTTTGAATCACATAAAAGTCCAAATGTCCATGCTACAAAGAAAAGAAAAGAATATGATATGACATGATGAACAACACTCCACATCAAAACTTCTGTTTTTATCAATTACCTACTCGAGGATGAGTATGAGTTAAGCTTGGGGATGCTGATATGTATCCAACGTATCTATAATTTTTGATTGTTCCATGTTGTTTTATTATCAATCTTGGATGTTTTATAATCATTTTATAGTAATTTTATATCATTTTTTGGTACTAACCTATTGACATAGTGGCAAGTGTCAGTTGTTGTTTTTTTCCATGTTTTTTACATCGCAGAAAATCAATATCAAACGGAGTCCAAATGCCACGAAACTTTACGGAGATTTTTTATGGACCAGATGGAAGATATTGGGCCCTGGTTGCACCTGGGGGAGTCCCGAGGAGGGGACAACCCACCAGGGCGTGCCAGGAGGCCCAGGCGCGCCCTGGTGGGTTGTGCCCACCTCGGGTGCCCCCGGACCGCCTCTTTGCTCTATAAGTACCCCAATATTCCCTAAACCCTAGGGGAGTCGATGAAATATTCATCCAGCCGCCGCAGAATCCGGAACCACCAGATCCAATCTAGACACCATCACGGAGGGGTTCACCACTTCCATTGGTGCCTCTCTGATGATGCGTGAGTAGTTCTTTGTAGACCTTCGGGTCCGTAGTTAGTAGCTAGATGGCTTCATCCCTCTCTCTTGATTCTCAATACAATGGTCTCTTGGAGATCCATATGATGTAACTCTTTTGCGGTGTGTTTGTTGGGATCGATGAACTTTGAGTTTATGATCAAATCTATCTTTTTATATCCATGAAAGTATTTGAGTTTCTTTGATATCTTTTATGCATGATCTCTTATATCCTCGTATTTCTTCTATGATATTTGGGTTTTGTTTGGCCAACTTGATCTATTTCTCTTGCAATGGGAAGAGGTTCCCGGTAGTGGGTTTTGTTTGCAGGAGTTGTTTATGTTGTGTTGCTTGGTTCTCCTACTGGTTCGATAACCTTGGTTTCATATCTGAGGGAAATACCTACCACCGTTGTGCTGCATCATCCCTTCCTCTTTGGGGAAATATTGACCTAGCTTCAAGCGGCATCAAATGTTCTTGACCGCTGTCCAGTTATCCACTCCTAGATTACTTTGGTACCTGTTGGGGATATTAATACTGGATGTAAACCGGCTAGGAGTAGCCGGGTTGACCCCATGAAGATTAGAAGCCCATGTAGACGTAAGGATGGTGGCGCTTTATGAAGGCCCAAAGGCGAGTTAAGGCCTATAGATGTAAACCGACTCTCTCATGTAACTTGTATTGTAAGTTAGAAGGAATAGAGACCGAGCCGGACACGTTTATGATTCGGCCTCGGGACTCTGTAAACCGGCGGGCGTCAACCTATGTATATAAAGGGACGACCCGGCAGCGGTTTAGAGACAACACACAACAACTCGAGAGCCAGGCAAAGCGGATTCGCTCCCTGGTCATCGAAACCCTTGCAATTCCATCACAACTAGACGTAGGCTTTCACCTTCATCAAAGGGGCCGAACTAGTATAAACTCTCGTGTCCCTTGTCCGGTTTAACCCCTTCAAGCTAACCTGTAGCGATGGCTCCATCTTGATAACCCACAAGTATAGGGGATCGCAACAGTTTTCGATAAGTAAGAGTGTCGAACCCAACAAGGAGCTAAAGGCAGAACAAATATTCCCTCAAGTTCTATCGACCACCGATACAACTCTACGCACGCTTGACGTTCGCTTTACCTAGAACAAGTATGAAACTAGAAGTACTTTGTAGGTGTTGTTGGATAGGTTTGCAAGATAATAAAGAGCAAGTAAATAAAAATTAGGGGCTGTTTAGATAAAGACACAACTAAGTTAGGTTTAGTAAAGAGCTTGTTGTTACGAGAAAGTTATTAGTCCCTAGGCAATCGATAACTAGACCGGTAATCATTATTGCAATTTTATTTGAGGGAGAGGCATAAGCTAACATACTTTCTCTACTTGGATCATATGCACTTATGATTGGAACTCTAGCAAGCATCCGCAACTACTAAAGATCATTAAGGTAAAACCCAACCATAGCATTAAAGCATCAAGTCCTCTTTATCCCATACGCAACAACCCCTTACTCGGGTTTGTGTTTCAGTCACTCACGCAACCCACTATAAGCGAATCATGAACGTATTGCAACACCCTACAGCGGGGATCCCTCATGCTTGCGCGACATGGAGAGCACCATAGGATAGCACCAATAATAAAACATGCAACTCAAACCAATCTTGATCATCAAATAGCCCATAGGACAAAACGGGTCTACTCAAACATCATAGGATAGCCATACATAGGAAATAACATATAGCATTGAGCACCATGTTTAAGTAGAGATTACAACGGGTAAGAGAGAGGTTACACTGCTGCATAGAGGGGGGAAGAGTTGGTGATGATGGCGGTGAAGTTGTTGGTGAAGATTGCAGTGATGATGATGGCCCCCGGTGGCACTCCGGTGCCACCGAAAGCGGGGGAGAGAGAGCCCCCCTCCTTGTTCTTCTTCCTTGACCTCCTCCCTAGGTGGGAGAAGGGTTTCCCCTCTGGTCCATGGCCTCCATGGCGTGGGAGGGGCGAGAGCCCCTCCGAGATTGGATCTGTCTCTCTCTGTTTCCGTGTTCGCAGATTCTACCCTTCCACTGTTTCTTATATTCCCGGAGATTCGTTACTCCGATTGGGCTGAAATTTTAACACGATCTCTATCCGGATATTAGCTTTCTTGCAGCGAAAGAAGGGCACCAACTGCCTTACGGGGTGGCCACGAGGGTCAGGGGCGCACCCCTGCCTCGTGGGCCCCTTGAGCATCGTCTCGCGTTGATTTCACTTCCCAAAAATCACATATATTCCAAAAAAATCTCCGTCCGTTTTTATCCCGTTTGGACTCCGTTTGATATGAATTTTCTATGAAACAAAAAACATGCAATAAACAGGAACTGGCACTGGGCACTAGATCAATATGTTAGTCTCAAAAATAGTATAAAAATTTGCCAAAAGTATATGAAAGTTGTAGAATATTGGCATGGAACAATCAAAAATTATAGATACGACGGTGACGTATTAGCATCCCCAAGCT
This sequence comes from Triticum urartu, assembly GCF_056163025.1. Classification (NCBI taxonomy): domain Eukaryota; kingdom Viridiplantae; phylum Streptophyta; class Magnoliopsida; order Poales; family Poaceae; genus Triticum; species Triticum urartu. The sequence continues at coordinate 503,360,977 of NC_141874.1, read as the reverse complement.
TAATTCCCGCTCGTCCTCGAGTAGGTAAATGATAAAAAAGATATTTTTTGATGTGGAATGCTACCTAGCATAATCTTGATCACATATCTAATCATGGCATGAATATTAAGATACGAGTTATTCAAAGCAATAGTCTATCATTTGACATAAAAAACAATAATACTTCAAGACTACTAATAAAGCAATCATGTCTTTTCAAAATAACATGGCCAAAGAAAGTTCTCCCTACAAAATCATATAGTCTGGCTATGCTCCATCTTCACCACACAAAATATTCACATCATGCACAACCCCGATGACAAGCCAAGCAATTGTTTCATACTTTTGACGTTCTCAAACATTTTCAACTTTCACGCAATACATGAGCGTGAGCCATGGACATAGCACTATAGGTCGAATAGAATGGTGGTTGTGGAGGAGACAAAAGGAGAAGATAGTCTCACATCAACTAGGCGTATCAACGGGATATGGAGATGCCCATCAATAGATATCAATGTGAGTGAGTAGGGATTGCCATGCAATGGATGCACTAGAGCTATAAGTGTATGAAAGCTCAAACTGAAACTAAGTGGGTGTGCATCTAACTTGCTTGCTCATGAAGACCTCGGGCATTTGAGGAAGCCCATCATCGGAATATACAAGCCAAGTTCTATTAATGAAAATTCCCACTAGTATATGAAAGTGATAACTCAAGAGATTCCCTATATGAAGAACATGGTGCTACTTTGAAGCACAAGTGTGGTAAAAGGATAGTAACATTGCCCCTTCTCTCTTTTTCTCTCATCTTTTTTTGGGCCTTCTCTTTTTTTGGCCTTTCTCTTTTTTTTTGTTCGTCCGGAGTCTCATCCCGACTTGTGGGGGAATCATAGTCTCCATCATCCTTTCCTCACTGGGGTAATGCTCTAATAATGATGATCATCACACTTTTATTTACTTACAACTCAATATTACAACTCAATACTAGAACAAAGTTATGACTCTATATAAATGCCTCCGGCGGTGTACCGAGATGTGCAATGATCTAGTGTAGCAATGACATCAAAAAATAGACAAGCCATGAAAACATCATGCTAGCTATCTTACGATCATGCAAAGCAATATGACAATGAATGCTCAAGTCATGTATATGATGATGATGGAAGTTGCATGGCAATATATCTCGGAATGGCTATGGAAATGCCATGATAGGTAGGTATGGTGGCTGTTTTGAGGAAGGCATATGGTGGGTTTATGGTACCGGCGAAAGTTGCGCGGTACTAGAGAGGCTAGCAATGGTGGAAGGGTGAGAGTGCGTATAATCCATGGACTCAACATTAGTCATAAAGAACTCACATACTTATTGCAAAAATCTATTAGTCATCGAAACAAAGTACTATGTGCATGCTCCTAGGGGGATAGATTGGTAGGAAAATACCATCGCTCGTCCCCGACCGCTACATAATGGGCCGAGTTGGAAGCTCAGGCCTACCGGCTTAGGCTGGATCAGAGTGCCTCAGAGGATGTCATGAGGAGGAGATACCGGTCGCACCTCCCGCCGGGTTACGAGCCAAGAAATCTCTTCAGCACGCCAGGAGCAGGAACCAGTAACCAACCGGTGGGAAACCGGACTGAGGCATTAGGAACAGGAGCGCCGGTTCAGCCGATGAACCCCCCTCGTTAGAACAACATTGTGCCATAGTATGTTCCGACGCCCCCGGGGCATTACTCCAACCCGTTGAATAACATTGTGGCCGCCGCTTCACGATTGGCAGCCCTCCCAATGGATGGCGAGTCACTAGTGGTGATTGAGACACGACGGGCTAGAGAGCTCCTTCAGACAGCTTTAAACCAGCAGTAGGCTTATTCGCATAGTCGCGAGAGGATTCACTCCACCCCCCCCCCCCCCCGTCCGAGTCGGAGCTACAACAGGCATGTTGAGGATGAACTGGCCGTGTCAAGCAGCGCACGTCACCGTAACTCGCTGCGAGGACATAACCCGGCAGGTGGTGGTGCTAATGCGCAGGATGTGGTGGATCATGGTCATCCACGTCGATAAACCGAGTTAGCAGCTCAGCAGGCAGCTCATCAACTTACTCCGGTTCGTCCTACCGCTTCAGTGGAGCCAGGTGTGGTCTTCAGTTCTTTAGGGGTGCCGTGTCTCACCCCCGCTTTGTGCAATGTACGGCTACCCAAGGATTTTAAAGGGCCTCGTAAGGTGCCCAATTACACCGCCGATTTGCAACCAGAGTCATAGATTGAGAGTTATGAGATGGCAATGGAGATGCTGGATGTGGATGAAGTGGTGTGTCCTAAATACTTCACCATGATGTTGGAGGGGACAGCTCGTACTTGGCTGAAGAGCTTACCGGTTAACTTTGTCAGGTCATGGGCTGAGTTAAAACACCGGTTTATCCAGAATTTTAAAGATACTTGTAAGCAGCCTATGTCGATTGTGGACCTGGCTGCTTGTGTTCAAGAGGATGGGGAGTCTACAACCCATTGGGTGAAGCGAGTCTCAGCTATTCTGCATTCGTCGGACCGCATCAACGCGGATACAGCAGTTTTGACGTTGGAGGGCAATTGCTGGTTTCTACCGTTAGAACTGAAGTTAGGAAGGCTTAAGCGTCACTGCAATGACATGTTAATGCTTATGGACGCTTTGGTTAAATATGCCGATTCAGATAGTACCAAGGACCCTGACTCATAGGAGGACAAACCGGGGAAAGGGAAGAAGAACGGCAACGCCAAGGGGCAGCAGCACAATCCGGCAGGTCATGGGAATAATGGTAAGCGCAATGCAGGCAACAGTTTCGACTTTGTGTCTAACACCAATGCTCAGGACAACGGTCAGCATCGTAAGGGTAAACAGCCCCAGAGGGGCGGAGGATCAGGCCCCAATCTGGAGCGCCTGCTAAATCAACCTTGTCCAAAACACGGATCGAAGGAAAGGCTAGCTTCACATCTTTGGAAGGATTGTTTCATCATGCGGGAGTTCAAGAATTCCAATATGTTTCAATATGATAATGGCCCACCCGGTGGTTCAGGAGGCGGTTTCCATGGGCCGGGTTATGGAGGTGGCAGCTCCGGTTCAGGATTCCAAGGCAATCAGACCGGACATGGCAATCAAGGGAATCAGGGCAATCAAGGAGGTTATAACCATCAGGGGAATCAGCAGCAGCAATAGTCGGGTTATCAGAGCAATCCGAAGTAGTTGAATAGTGGGCAGTATCATGTCTTCACCACTAGCTTGTGTAAACGTGATCAGAAGCTTCACAAGAGGGCCGTGAACTCAGTTGAACCGACAGTGCCTCAGTATTTGCGCTGGTCAGAGCAACCAATTTTATGGAGTCGAGAGGATCACCCACCCCGGGTTGATAATCCGGGTCATCTGGCCTTGGTGGTGGCACCTCAAGTTGGGGGGTATAAGTTCACTAAGGTGATTATGGATGGAGGAAGTAGTATCAATATCCTTTACTATGATACCTTCCGCCATATGGGATTGACAGATAAGACTCTTAAACCATCGAACACCGTTTTTCACGGTGTGGTGCCTGGTAAGTCTGCGTATCCAATGGGCAAGATAGCCCTAGAGGTGGCTTTTGGAGATGATCATGCCTCAAGGTCAGAAACGTTGACTTTTGAGGTGGTGAAAATCCTGTTTGGACGACCGGCTTATGCCAAGTTCATGGCGAGGCCGTGTTATGTTTATCTGCAGCTTAAGATGCCAGGTCATAAGGGGACCATCACAGTACATGGGAGCAGGAAGATTGCTTTGGAATGTGAAGAAGGTGATGCGGCTTATGCTGAGTCGGTTTGTGCCACAAAGGAGCTAAAGTTTTATAAAGACAAGGTTGATCCGGCAGACATGACTTCTTTGAAAAAGCCAACTACGGAGCACGATCCGGCGTTGAAGTTTAAATCGTCCACAGACACTAAGATGGTTGATTTTGTTCCTGGCGATTCATCCAAGCAGTTCAGCATGAGCGCTAACCTGGATCCCAAATAGGAAAGCGCGGTCATCGAGTTCATCCGTGAGAACCGGGATATCTTTGCATGGAAGCCTTCTGACATGCCATGTAACACCCCGTATGTAACATGCCATATTTGTATTCCAACTCTTGCCATTTCCGGCACTAAGTTATGATATTTCCTCGTTGTCGGGTTTTTGTCTTCGTGTGCTTTTGTCTTTGTCATGCATCTCATATAATGTCATCATGTGCATTGCATTTGCATACGTGTTCGTCTCATGCATCCGAGCATTTTCCCCGTTGTCCGTTTTCCATTCCGACGCTCCTATGTCCTCCGGTGTCCCTTTCTACCTCTTTTCGTGTGCGGGTATTAAACGTTCTCGGATTGGACCGAGACTTGTCATGCGGCCTTGGTTTACTACCGATAGACCACCTGTCAAGTTTTGTGCCATTTGGACTTCGTTTGATACTCCAACGGTTAACCGAAGGACCGAAAATGCCTCGTGTGTGTTGCAGCCCAACACCCCTCAAAACTAGCCCAAAACCCACCTAAACCTCCTCCATCATCTAGGCTGTTCGATCACGATCGCGTGGCCGCAAACCGTGCTAAATTTGGAGCCTCCTAGCTCCCTCTACCTCTATATATAGATCTCCCCCCGAAATTTTCGGGCAAACCCTAGTCCCCTCCCTCTCCACGCGCCGCCGGAAAAATTCCTTCCGGCCGGACACGTCCGCTTCACCCCGCCGCCGCCACGTGCCGCGCTGGGATTCGACGCCCACGCACCCCACTACGCCGTCGCCGCACGGGCCTGCCAGGCCCGACACCGGCCCTCCCCGCGCCCCGCCCGGGCCGCGTCCCTTCCGCCCGAGCCCTGCCGAGCGCCGCCCGCCTCCCTACCGCTCCGCCGCGCGCCATCGCCGGCGACGCCCCGCTCCGTCCCTGCCACCTGGCGCCGCCACCTCGTCGCCCCCTCATTGACCGCGCCCAGTCCGACTCCGACGAACCCCGTGCCCCTCTCCGGCGAGGATCCGGCCGCCCCTGCAGCGAACTCCGGCGAACAATGAAGTCTCCGGCGAGTTCTAGTTCATCCTCGAAGTGCGTGCCGCCGGATCCATATCTGGATCGTGCGGGTTGACTTTTTACCCCGAACCCTAATTTTTTATGCGATTTTCATCATGTCATAACTTCATCACCGTTGCTCCGATTCGTGCGTGTAGCATATCGAAATGTTCGTCTCGACGAGTACTTTATTTCATCTCATTGCATCATGTTCATTTGAGCTCATCTTGATGTCCTAAATGCTATTGCAAGAGTGCTAGTTTCTGTTAGTTTCAGATTCATATCAGTAATTGGATATTTGTCATTTTTGCCATGATCGATGTGTGCCTCCTATGATATTGAGCTCTACATGTGTTTTGATGTATGCCATGCCATCTTTACAAGGGTGTATGCCATGTATTTTTGTGATCTCTGTGGTGACTAGCACAAGCATGCAAAGTAGCTCACTTAATGTTGCTGATTTCAGGGACTTAGAAATATTCTAAGTCTTTGCCCTATTTATATTTTTATGCCATGTGTTCATGTTGACACAGAGTGATCCATGCCTCTTTTGACCATGATCAGTAAGGATGTTTTGTAGATGTTGTGGTGCTCTATCCATCCATGTCTTTGTTTGCATTTATGAAGCATCCTAGCTTGAGCCAATCGAGCTCTTCTTTTGCTATAAAATGTTCCTGGCAGAATGTTTACATGTTAAGCATTTTTGCCGAGGTTGTTGTAGTTGATCCATGCGTGCTATGTTGTTGTTCTTGCCAGGTCTAGCTTCTATGCCATGTCTACTTGCTAGGTGTACGTTTAGTTTGTCATGCCATGCCTTGTGGTGAGTGCATCAAGCTCGTAAACATGCTTACTTGATATCTGTTTTGCTATGTTCCAGTTTTTCACTAAGTCTGAATCTGTTAACGATAATTGCTATGTTCACATGGATGCCATTGTATGATCCCTTTTGGCTTATGGTCAGTAAGGGATTTTTGTTGTAGGCCTTGTGTAGCTTCATGCCATGCCTTGCTTTGCCATGATATGTTCCTGTAGCATGTTGTTATCTTGCTCTAAACATTGCTTCCTGATGTTAAATTCCTGACATGCTGTTAATTCCACCAAGTCTGAAACCTGTTATCTTTTGCTGTTTTGCCATGCTTGCTTGAACCTGCTATTGAGGGAATTATCCGTAGCTCAGTGTTCATCTTTTTTCAAGCATCTTCAGTGGATCCCTGCCATGTATTTTGTTGCTATGTTAGAGTGCAGTAGCTTGTTGTTCTTGATGCATTTAGATGGTCTCGTGTTGTTAATCACAAATCAGTGCCATATTCCGGTGATCTTTATATTGATTTCGAACGAAATCAACTCCTCTTTCCAGTGGAACTCTTGGTTTTCCAAGTTGATGCCAGGTTCAATCATTCCTTTCCGAAGCATGCATATGCATCGCATATCGCTTCCCGCATATCATGCCATGTTTTGCATCATGTTGTTTGTGCGTTGCACGTGGTTGATTGTGTCTCCCTTTTCTTGTGTTCTTGCTTAGGTAGAGCCGGGAGACGAGTACGTGATCGAGGAGCCCGTTGAGTACGCTTACGAGGATCAAGCTAATGTCAACTCGAAGAACTTTGCAGGCAAGATGACCATACCCTCGAAATCACTTCTATCTTTGCTTGCTAGATGCTCGCTCTTTTGCTATGCCTATGCTACGATACCTACCACTTGCTTATCATGCCTCCCATATTGCCATGTCAAACCTCTAACCCACCTTGTCCTAGCAAACCGTTGTTTGGCTATGTTACCGCTTTGCTCGACCCCTCTTATAGCGTTGCTAGTTGCAGGTGAAGATTGGAGTTTGTTCCTTGTTGGAACAGGTTTAATGTTGGGATATCATTACCATATCTTGTCTATTTTAATGCACCTATATACTTGGTAAAGGGTGGAAGGCTTGGCCTTATGCCTGGTGTTTTGTTCCACTCTTGCCGCCCTAGTTTCCGTCATACCGGTGTTATGTTCCTTGATTTTGCATTCCTTACACGGTTGGGTTATAATGGGAACCCCTTGACAGTTCGCCTTGAATAAAACTCTTCCAGCAATGCCCAACATTGGTTTTACCATTCGCCACCTAGCCTCTTTTTCCCTTGGGTTTTCGGAGCCCGAGGGTCATCTTTATTAACCCCCCCCCCCCCGGGGCCAGTGCTCCTCTGAGTGTTGGTCCAAACTGAGCTGCCTGTGGGGCCACCTCGGGGAAACTTGAGGGTTGGTTTTACTCGTAGCTAGTCTCATCTGAGTGTGCCCTGTGAACGAGATATGTGCAGCTCCTATCGGGATTTGTCGGCACATTCGGGCGGCTTTGCTGGTTTAGTTTTACCATTGTCGAGATGTCTTGTAACCGGGATTCCGAGTCTGATCGGGTTGTCTTGGGAGAAGGAATATCCTTCATTGACCGTGAGAGCTTGTGATGGGCTAAGTTGGGACACCCCTGCAGGGATTTGATCTTTCGAAAGTCGTGCCCGCGGTTATGGGGAGATGGAAATTTGTTAATGTCCGATTGTAGAAAACCTAAAGCTTAACTTAATTAAAATGAATCAACTGAGTGTGTGGCCGTGATGGTCTATTTTCGGCGGAGTCCGGGAAGAGAACACGGTCTCGTGTTATTCTTGATCGTAGGTTGTTCTAGGATCACTTCTTGATCATGGTTCATCGACCGTGCCTTTGCCTTCTCTTCTCGCTCTCTTTTGCGTATGCTAGACACCAGATATGCTCGTCGCTCGCTGCAGCTCCACATCATACTTTTACCCTTCTTATAAGCTTAAATAGTCTTGATCGCAGGGGTGTGAGATTGCTGAGTCCCCATGACTCATAGATTACTTCCAAACCAGATGCAGGGACCGATGATACCGCTCCAGGTGATTCGACTGAGCTCAAGTGGGAGTTCGATGAGGACTCAGGACGATACTACGTTTCCTTTCCAGACGATCAGTAGTGGTGCCCAGTTGGGGCGGTCGGGGACATTGTTGCAATTGGGGTTTATCTTCATTTCGGTTCCGTAGTCGGACCTTGAGTGTAACTGGATGAATGTAATGATATTTATGCTATTTGTGTGACATGGCGAGTGTAAGCCAACTATGTATCTCTTTCCCTTATGTATTACATGGGTTGTTGTGAAGATTACCTCACTTGCGACATTGCTTTCAATGCGGTTACGCCTCTAAGTCGTGCTTTGACACGTGGGAGATATAGCCGCATCGAGGGTTTTACAAGTTGGTAATCAGAGCCTTCCCCGACTTTAGGAGCCCCCTGCTTGATTGAATCGCTGGCGTTGTTGAGTCTAGAAAAATGTTTGGAGTCATTTAGGATTATATATATCGGAGAGTAGGATTCTTTTTACTCCTCAGTCCCTTCGCGTAACATCCCAAATTTTCAATTTGGAATGTTATACATTAGACCATCATTGCATATCATAATTTATTTGCTTTTTGTTTGATCCTATAAATTTCTACGCAACTCAAGGACCCACGGAGAGAGTTGGGGAATTCATTATTTTCATATTTGAGTTTTCTCAAATTGTGAGAATTGGATCATTTGATTTTAATTATTTTATCATCAATTATTTCTATTACAAAAATATGAGAGAGGGAATAAAATGACTTTCCGAAAATAAAGAAATATTGAGGATTTAATAATAAAATCAAATAAGATTTTATTTTGGAGTTTTTCGATATTTTATTTGAATTTAGGAAAAATGTGCGTTTTTCAAAATTGCATTTAGGCCCCAAATATATGTTCACCTTGTGCGGATTGATTTTAGAAGCCCGGGAAAATTTATTTCGGGATTTTTGGAGTCCGTTTAGTATTTCTTTTATTTGTTTTTCTGCGTGGAATAAATAAATAAAAAACGCGAACCGACTTTGGGCCGTACCCGAGCGGGACTCCGCCCGGGGGCAGCCTTTAAATAGCCGCCGTCCGAGCCGCCCCAGCCCACCAGAGCCGCCGCCAACCCTAACCCTAGCCGCGCCTCGATCTGCGTGCCCGCCACCGCCGCCGAAGCCGCCGCCGACCCGCCTCCCGAGGTAAAAAAAAGAAAAAAAAGGGTCGCAGTTTTATTTTGTTTATTTTTGTTTTTTTAAATAGATCAGTTTTTCCGATTTATTTACTTAGCGAGCGTTCGTCCGTTCGTTCGTTCTAGTGAACGTTCGTCATTTTTCTTTTTTCTCGGATTAAATCCGCGATTTTCTGATCGCGATTCCTGATCCGATTTTCGTTTTAGTATAACTTTTCGCTCGTTTATCGGAATCAGGCGATTCAAGCGACTTGAGTTTTGTCTCAAAACCCTCTAACCGTTTAACCAACTTAAACATGTTTTTGCCATTGTAAAAATTGTGCTAGATCCAGAATAGTAAACGAAGCTTGTTTCTTTTGCCGTTTGACTTTCGGTGCTTCGTTTGATTTGATTCTTTTTGCAAACCGGAGTTCTTAAGTTGAACTTTCTGGTTAGATCTCTTATTCGAGTTTTACCTGTGCATTAGATGAATACTTATTGTATGCTTGTTTGTTTGTCTGTGATAGAATACCCGGAGTGCGCCTCCTGTTACTTCGAATCTCTAGGTTTCGCGGATCATCAGCAAGGCAAGTAACAGTTTGATCATACCTTCTACTACCTAGTTTTATTGCATTAGATCAATCCTCAAACATTGCATTATTAGGATCTAATTAAATTGTGGGATGGGAAGTAGTTGAGGTAGTACCTATTACCTGTTTATTATCAAACCTTTGGGAGTTACTTCTACGTTTGCCTATTATGCCATGCTATGCTAGTAGACGTGGATTGGGTGAGTGATATCCATGACATATGTGAGTTTGTTAATTAATGGTTTATCTAAGGTGGCAACTTAAACACACATCTGGGTGGAATGAGGTACCTGGGTATTCTAGGATTGCCTGTTTTTCTTTATGGACCGCCACCCAGGCCCAAAGGGATCATGAGATTATTCATACTAGAAACTTCCGTGTGCAGCCACAAGCTATTATGGGCTCTAGCATAGTTGATTAAGTCGTGCGAACTCTTACAGGGTAGACTAGCAGATGTAGGGGAAAGTAGGTGTAACGGTCTATCCATCGTAAGGTGCTAGCGCTTCTGAAAGACTATGTCTCGGTCATCCGTTTCTCAAACACCTGTAGTGCGAGAAACCAAACGGAGGCGATCGAGTCTTGTGGGGAAAAGTGCGCAAACCTCTGCAGAGTGTATAAACTAATCATGGTTAGCCGTGTCCCCGGTTATGGACATCTTGAGTATCTAGTACTTGGATTATCATGTGAATCTCAACATGTTACTCTAAATTAATTTTGTTGGGTTTTGTTAATGATGATGCTTAATTGGGATTGAGAATGCTGTCAACCATTCTCAATGTTTAACAACTACCATGATAGTTAAATAAAATTTATTCCTTTGCAGTAGGGAAAAATTGGCTTTACGCCAAACTGTAACCATAGAGCTTTCCACCAGCCAAATATGCATATAGTATAGCTGTTTCATTCCATTACTCTCTTTGTGTTACTTTGCCAGCATATTCCATGTGCTGACCCGTTTCGGGCTGCAACGTTAATGTTGCAGACTTTTCAGACGACGATTACGGAGTTTTTTGGTCGTGGTTCTATACTCAGTGATGCCGTTGGAGTTGATGGACTCACTTATCTTCCAAGCCTTCCGCTGTTATAGTTTTTAGATGGCCTTAAGCCATATTTATTGTAATAAGTTCTCTATTGAGACACTCGATGTAATAAGTGTGTGATTGCTACTCTATTATAAATCCTTCGAGTACTGTGTGGTGTCAGCATTACTGATCCAGGGATGACACCTGAGCATAGAGATCAGACTGTTTGAGGTCTAGTCGCTACAGAGATGGTATCAGAGCACACGCTGGCTGTAGGACACGACCACTAAGCTAAAGACCTAGATCACTATTCACTCTCTTTTCTTTTGACCTCTCATCTTTCTACTCTTTAGGATGGCGGATGCAAGGAACAAGTTCACGCAACCGGATGAAGATACACCCTTTGGACGCCACTTGAAGGAAGTCACTAGATACCTGAATATAGAAGTACCAATCTTCACCGGAACCTACAACGCCACTTTACCTGAAGAAGAGTGCTGGATGATTCAAGTTCAAGTTCCAGGAAGGACGTTCATGCCAGTCACTAAGCCCATAGAGTTTTCTTTTGATGCGCCAACTTGGAGTCTAGGAAAGAGCATGGCAGCTCACATCGCCATGGGACGCATTGGAGAAGTCCACCGCAATGATCTCAAGGATACTATCTACTAGATTTGTGGGCGCCGAGATGAGCACTGGGAGATGATCAGCACCAGAAAGGATAGATCAATTGCAGCTTTTATCCAGGAGTTAAACCAGCACATTTGACGATAGGAGAACCAGATGTGCGCCGACATGATAGACCTGAAGAAGGCAAGGACAAGAATCAAGGAACTGGAGGAAGAACTCAAGGCTACACGTGAAGATTATGAAGAAGAAATTGAAGTATTAGTGGATAAGAATGCCGACCTAACAATGAAGATCGGAATATTCATGGGAGGCCCTACACCAGTAGATGAAGACAAAGAACCCAAGGAGATTGGCCCAGAAGACTACATCATCATCGACGACACCGACTCGGACCCAGATGATAGCGATGATGACTATGTTGATGAAGCCGGAGAAGATATCATGGAGTCTGCAACCGAAGAATATTTCTAGTAGACCACCTCATCAGTAGTAGTAGTCCACCATGTAAATACAGTAGTCCGAGCACTTCTGCGATAGTTAGATCGATTGTATGCCCTTGTTTGATTGAATGAAGTGAATTGTTTGCTTTTGCCTCATGTGCATATGGGTAGTGTTTTCTCTTTAGACCCCCTCTATTCTTAAATCTCATCTTTTCTAAACCCTCAGATGCCTCCGAGACGTGACCCCAGATTTACCTTTCCACCGGAGCTCACCCAGTTGATCCAGCAGCAGAACACATTGATGCAGTTGCTAGTTCAGAATCAGAATCAGGGGAACAACAACAACCCACCACCACCACCACCACCTGTTGATCACTTAGCCCGTTTTCTTAGGCTGAATCCGCCGGTGTTTTCCAGTAGCACCGAGCCGATAGTAGCAGATGATTGGCTCCACAAGACAGCTAGAGAATTGACCACAGCAGGATGCACAGATGCGGAGAAGGTGAAGTTTGCCGCGCATCAGCTTGAAGGACCCGCAGCATCATGGTGGGAGAATTTCACAATCACTTTCCGTGTCGACACTGTCACATGGGACCAGTTTCAGGAGGCTTTTCGTACTGCCCATGTTTCAGCAGGAGCTATGGCCATGAAGAAGCATGAGTTTCGCAACTTGCGCCAAGGAGGACGGATAGTTGGCCAGTATGTGGAGGACTTTAGTAAATTAGCACGTTATGCCCCAGATGACGTTGCTACGGATGCAGCTAAGCAGGAGAAGTTTCTGGAAGGACTGAATGATGAGTTGAGCATGCAGTTGATGGTAGCAACCTTCAACAACTACCAGGAGTTGGTAGACCATGCTCTAATGATTGAAGGCAAGCAGCAGCAAATTGAGAACCGCAAGAGGAAGTATGGACAAGGGAAGTACAATTCTGGAGCCCAGCAGAAGCCATGTTTTACCCCTAGGTCAGGAGGACATTTTCATCATACCCATGGAGGAGGTAGCTCGCACAATCACAACGGCAACAAGAATGGTAATGGCAACGGAGGAAGCAACGGCCAGAACCGTACCAACCCATCAACCCCAGCCAAGAAGGACCTGAGCCAAGTCACTTGCTTTAAGTGCCAGAAGACCGGACATTATGCCAATGAATGTCCTGAAGGCCAGAATGGCAATGGAAGCTCGGGGAAGAAGCCGAACCCTTTCAACAGGGGACAGGTGAACCACGTTTATGTGGAGGAGGTTGAAGAGCAGACGGATGCCGTAATCTGTAAGTTTTTAGTTAAGTCATTTACTGCACTCGTTCTTTTTGATACTGGTGCATCGCATTCATACATATCAAGGGGATTTGTGGATAAGTATACCCTGCCCACTAAAGTTCTTAGAACACCTATGCTAGTAAGCTCACCAGGAGCGGAGTATATGGCTAGTCAAGGATGTTTTCAAGTGCCATTGAGTATAGGTAGGCATGTGTTTCCCTTGGATTTAATCATTTTGGAATCACAAGGATTGGATGTAATTCTGGGTATGGATTGGCTGTCGATGTACGGAGGAAACATCGATTGCGCCAGTAAGACAATTTTTCTTACCACCCCAGAAGGGAGAAGGATCAAGTATGTATCCCGACATGTGCCAAAAGGGACTCAAGTAAATTGTTTAACGAGAGTTGTGTAGGAGGAAGTACCAGTTGTAAGGAATTTCCCTGAAGTATTTCCAGAAGAGTTGCCAGGCATGCCACCGGATATAGATATTGAGTTTTTGATTGAGCTATTACCAGGCACAGGGCCAATATCAAAGAGACCATACAGGATACCTGCAAAGGATTTGGTGGAAATTAAGAAGCAGATTAAGGAGTTACTGGATAAAGGTTACATTCGCCCAAGTTCGTCGCCTTAGGGATCGCCAGTACTTCTAGTGGAGAAGAAGGATGGATCGTTAAGGATGGTTGTTAATTATCGAGGATTGAATGAAGTAACCATCAAGAACAAGTACCCACTACCAATGATCAATGATCTGTTTGATCGATTGCAAGGAGCTAAGGTATTTTCCAAGATCGATCTGCGATCAGGATACCACCAGTTGAAGATTCGAGAACAGGATATACCTAAGATAGCTTTTACCACTAGGTATGGGTTGTACGAGTATACCGTTATGTCATTTGGTCTGACTAACGCACCTGCATATTTTATGAACATGATGAACAAAGTGTTTATGGAGTTCTTGGATAAGTTCGTCGTGGTGTTCATTGATGATATTCTGGTTTACTCGAAAAGTGAAGAGGAGCATAAGGAACATTTGCGATTGGTACTTGAGAAGCTCAGAGAACATCAGTTGTATGCCAAGTTCAGCAAATGTGAGTTTTGGTTGAAGGAAGTAGGATTCCTCGGACACGTTATATCCGGAGAAGGTATAGCAGTAGATCCCACTAAGGTTGATACTGTGACAAATTGGGAAGCGCCAACAACAGTTGGAGAGATCCGGAGTTTTCTTGGACTCGTAGGGTACTACCGGAGATTTATTGAGAATTTCTCAAAAATTGCAAAACCTATGACTGAGTTATTAAAGAAGGATACCAAGTTCATATGGACTGAGGAGTGTGAGGCTAGTTTCCAGGAGTTGAAGAAACGCTTGATTACTTCACCAGTGTTGATTTTGCCAGACCAGACCAAGGATTATGAGGTGTACTGCGACGCTTCACGTCGAGGACTTGGAGCAGTGCTTATGCAGGAAGGGAGAGTTGTTTCATATGCCTCAAGACAGCTTAAGCCTCATGAGTTGAATTATGCTACACATGATTTGGAGTTAGCAGCCGTAGTGCATGCACTGAAGACTTGGAGACATTTCCTCATTGGAAATCATTGTGAGGTGTACACGGATCACAAGAGTTTGAAGTACATTTTCACGCAGAAGGAGTTGAACCTCAGACAAAGGAGTTGGTTGGATCTCATCAAGGATTATGATATGAGATTGCATTACCATCCCGGAAAGGCTAATGTAGTAGCTGACGCATTGAGTCGCAAAAGCCATGTCAATACACTAATGACGGGATAAATACCAAGGGAGTTAGCCGAAAATCTTCGTGAGCTATGTTTGGAAATAGTTCCGAGAGGCTATGTAGCACCATTGGAGATTCAGTCAAGTTTGATGGATAGAATCAGAGAAGCTCAGAAGACTGACAAGGAGATTGCCTCCATAAAGGGGAAAATGAGCGAAGGAAAGGCTAAAGGATTTCATGAGGATGAGCACGACACCCTATGTTTTGAAGACCGTGTTTATGTGCCCAATGACCCGGAGATCAGGAAGTTGATTCTGCAAGAGGCACACGATTCACCATATTCGATTCACCCAGGAAATACCAAGATGTATTTGGATTTGAAGGATATTTTTTGGTGGACCAGAATGAAGAAAGATATTGCGAAGTATGTAGCAGTTTGTGATGTATGTCAGAGAGTAAAGGCAGAGCATCAAAATCCAGCAGGATTGCTACAGCCATTGCCGATACTCGAATGGAAGTGGTATAAGTTAGGCATGGATTTTATCACGGGATTACCCAGGACTCGTTCAGGCTATGACTCGATTTCGGTTGTAGTTGATCGGTTGACGAAATTAGCTCATTTCATCCCGGTAAAGACCACTTACACCAGTGCTAAGTTGGCAAAGATATACATGACCAGGATTGTATGCTTACATGGAGTTCCGAGGAGTATAGTATCAAATAGGGGAACCCAGTTTACCTCAAAGTTCTAGAATCAGTTGCACGAAACTTTGGGTACCAGGCTAGAGTTTAGCACAACTTTTCATCCACAGACGGATGGACAGACCGAGAGAGTTAATTAGATTTTGGAGGACATGCTGAGAGCTTGTGCGCTAGATTACGGATCTAGTTGGGACGAGAATTTGCCGTATGCCGAATTCTCTTACAACAACAGCTAACAATCCAGTTTAAAGATGGCCCCTTTCGAAGCCTTGTACGGAAGGAGGTGCAGGACACCGTTGTCATGGGATGAAGTTGGAGACCGCCAGTTGTTTGGACCTGACTTGATTAAGGAGTCTGAACAGAAGGTGAAATTGATTCGCGATAGGCTCAAGATAGCCTAGTCCAGACAGAAGAGTTATGCAGATTCTAAACGCAAGGAGACAGTTTAAGAAGTTGGAGATAGAGCTTATCTTCGAGTATCCCCACTTTGGGGAACAAAGCGCTTTGGTGTTAAGGAAAAGTTAGCACCACGATTTGTAGGACCATACCGAGTATTGGAACGTATGGGAGAAGTGGCCTACAAGTTGGAATTGCCTGAAGGATTGACAGGAGTTCATGATGTGTTCCACGTTTTTCAGTTGAAGAAGTGCCACGCGGAGATGGCTGACATACCCTTGAGAGACACAGTGCCATTGGAAGCAATTCGGTTGGACGGTGATTTGACCTATGATGAGAAACCTTTTAAGATTCTCGAGTTTGCTAGCCGAGTCACCCACAGCAAGGTTATCAAGTTTTGTAAGGTTCAGTGGAGCCACCACACGGAGGATGAAGCCACCTGGGAGCGAGAGGAAGATTTGCTCAAGGACCACCCTCACCTATTTTCTAGCCAACCTGAATCTCGAGGGCGAGATTCATCTTAAGGGGGGTAGGTTTGTAACATCCCAAATTTTCAATTTGGAATGTTATACATTAGACCATCATTGCATATCATAATTTATTTGCTTTTGGTTTGATCCTAGAAATTTCTACGCAACTCAAGGACCCACGGAGAGAGTTGGGGAATTCATTATTTTCATATTTGAGTTTTCTCAAATTGTGAGAATAGGATCATTTGATTTTAATTATTTTATCATCAATTATTTCTATTACAAAAATATGATAGAGGGAATAAAATGACTTTCCAAAAATAAAGAAATATTGAGGATTTAATAATAAAATCAAATAAGATTTTATTTCGGAGTTTTTCGATATTTTATTTGAATTTAGGAAAAATGTGCGTTTTTCAAAATTGCATTTAGGCCCCAAATAAATGTTCACCTTGTGCGTCTTGATTTTAGAAGCTCGGGAAAATTTATTTCGGGATTTTTGGAGTCAGTTTACTATTTCTTTTATTTGTTTTCTGCGCGGAATAAAAAAAATGCGAACCGACTTTGGGCCGTACCCGAGCGGGACTCCGCCCGGGGGCAACCTTTAAATAGCTGCCGCCCAAGCCGCCCCAGCCCACCAGAGCCGCCGCCAACCCTAACCCTAGTCACGCCTCGATCCGCGCGCCCGCCGCCGCCGACCCGCCTCCCGAGGTAAAAGAAAAAGAAAAAAAGAAAAAAAAGGTCGCGATTTTATTTTATTTTTTAGTTTCGGTTTTTTAAATAGATCGGTTTTTCTGATTTATTTATTTAGCGAGCGTTCGTCCGTTTGTTCGTTCTAGCGAACGTTCGTTGTTTTTCTTTTTTCTCGGATTAAATCCGCGATTTTCTGATCGCGATTCCTGATCCGATTTTCGTTTTAGTATAACTTTTCGCTCGTTTATCGGAATCAGGCGATTCAAGCGCCTGGAGTTTCGTCTCGAAACCCTCTAACCGTTTAACCAACTTAAACAAGTTTTTGCCACTGTAAAAAATTGCCCTAGATCCATAATAGTAAACGAAGCTTGTTTCTTTTCTCATTTGACTTTCGTTGCTTCGTTTGATTTGATTCTTTTTGCAAACCGGAGTTCTTAAGTTGAACTTTCTGGTTAGATCTCTTATTCGAGTTTTACCTGTGCATTACATGAATACTTATTTTATGCTTGTTTGTTTGTCTGCGATAGAATACCCGGAGTGCGCCGCCTGTTACTTCAAATCTCTAAGTTTCGCGGATCATCAGCAAGGCAAGTAACACTTTGAAAATACCTTCTACTACCCAATTTTATTGCATTCGGTCAATCCTCAAACATTGCATGATTAGGATCTAATTAAATTGTGGGATGGGAAGTAGTTGAGGTAGTACCTATTACCTGTTTATTATCAAACCTTTGGGAGTTACTTCTACGTTTGCCTATTATGCCATGCTATGCTAGTAGACGTGGATTGGGTGAGTGATATCCATGACAGATGTGAGTTTTTTAATTAATGGTTTATCTAAGGTGGCAACTTAAACACACATCTGGGTGGATTGAGGTACCTGGGTATTCCAGGATTGCCTGTTTTTCTTTATGGACCGCCACCCAGGCCCAAAGGGATCATGAGATTATTCATACTAGAAACTTCCGTGTGCAGCCACAAGCTATTATGGGCTCTAGCATAGTTGATTAAGTCGTGCGAACTCTTACAGGGTAGACTAGCAAATGTAGGGGAAAGTAGGTGTAACGGTCTATCCATCGTAAGGTGCTAGCGCTTCTGAAAGACTATGTCTCGGTCATCCGTTTCTCAAACACCATGTAGTGCGAGAAACCAAATGGAGGCGATCGAGTCTTGTGGGGAAAAGTGCGCAAACCTCTGCAGAGTGTATAAACTAATCATGGTTAGCCATGTCCCCGGTTATGGACATCTTGAGTATCTAGTACTTGGATTATCATGTGAATCTCAACATGTTACTCTAAATTAATTTTGTTGGGTTTTGTTAATGATGATGCTTAATTGGGATTGAGAATGCTGTCAACCATTCTCAATGTTTAACAACTACCATGATAGTTAAATAAAATTTATTCCTTTGCAGTAGTGAAAAAATGGCTTTACGCAAAACTATAACCATAGAGCTTTCCACCAGCCAAATATGCATATAGTATAGCTGTTTCATTCCATTACTCTCTATGTGTTACTTTGCCAGCATATTCCATGTGCTGACCCGTTTCGGGCTGCAACGTTAATGTTGCAGACTTTTCAGACGATGATTAAGGAGTTTTTAGGTCGTGGTTCTATACTCAATGATGCCGTTGGAGTTGATGGACTCACTTATCTTCCAAGCCTTCCACTGTTATAGTTTTTAGATGGCCTTAAGCCATATTTATTGTAATAAGTTCTCTATTGAGACACTCGATGTAATAAGTGTGTGATTGCTACTCTGTTATAAATCCTCCGAGTACTGTGTGGTGTCAGCATTACTGATCCAGGGATGACACCTGAGCACAGAGATCAGACTGTTTGAGGTCTGGTCGCTACACTTCGTCGCTCTGGTGAGGCATCCTGACGTAGAGTTTTGACTCTTTTCTTCTCAAATTTCACAAAAAAATTAGGATCACGCGGGTATCTTGGAATCGTTCCGATGGTTTTGTGACGAGATCATTGTTCTTGGTGCCTCCTAACATTTAGGGGTTGTGGCAGTGTCCCGGGGAGTTAAGCTCCGAGGTGTTGTCGTCACAACTTTATCGTTGCAATTCTAGAATATCTGAGTTTCGCCGACATCGAAAATCTCTTTTATGCAGTTGTTGGTGAGATAACCTCGACGCCACCTAGTACTGGGGCGGGAGTTCGGGAGCATCGCCATAACTCGTATAACGGATGCTTTTCGAAGGTTGAGGTAAATGATTTCCGAAGGTTTCTTGGTTATGTGTTGAAGGATGGATACAGCTGGATGTAGGATTTGCTAGCTTTGGGTGAGATATTATGCTTCCCGTGTATCCCCAACACCTGATTGCATAACCGGAAAGGTTCGGGAGTTTCATAGGTGGGAATTCTTGTAGCTATAGTATTTCTTCTGCGGATATTTAGTTTGTGATTGGGTAATCCTCACCAAGTATTTGTTCTTGTCTGTACCTTGTTGTTTTATTCTTCTACCTCTATCTTAGTGGCTTCTCAATTTATGGAAGTGTGACCATTTCTATTGGAATGCATTCGTTCATTTTGTTCGGATGTTAAGACTATATGTTGCAATTTCAATCCATTTGATTCAGCTTGAATATATGTCTGTCAAGATGCTAACGGATGTCACCCTCTTCAGGATTGCTCCTCCAACACGTCAGAATCCTGAACCGCCACCACCACCTCCACCTCCGGAGGCATGCAAGCTGTGATGGCTGCTACCAATGCAAACACGCAGCTGGTCATGCAAATTTTGCAAGAGCGCAACCAAGGCCATGGCAACAATCAGAATCAGTTTGCTACACTCAACCAGTTCCTCGCTAACCAGCCAAAGACCTTCAGCAACTGTGTCGAGGCAACAAACACTGATGATTGGCTCGTGGATATCTGCAAGCATTTCGAGTGCAGCAATGTCAGGCCTGAGGACTTTTTCAAGTTTGCCTCGTTCCAACTCAAAGACCAAGCTACAGAATGGTTTCAGCAATAAAAAGATTCCAAAGGAGGCCGTGTGATTACCTGGGATGAATTCTGTCAAGACTTCAAAGCTCACCACATTCCTCAGAGTGTTGTTGAGAGCAAGTGTGAGGAATTCTGCAACCTGAAGCAAGGCAGCCTGTTTGTTTACCAGTATAACATCATGTTCCAGAAACTCGCTCATTTCACCAAGCAGGACGTCCCCGACGAGAAGAGCATGATTTACCAGTTCAGAGGTGGCCTCAGAGAAGATCTTCAACTTGCTCTTGTGCTTTTCGAGCCTCAGAAGTACGATGAGTTTTACAACATGGCACTGAAACAAGAGGCTGCTCAGCTTAAGTGCGATGCTTCCAAGAAGCGAGTTAGAGATGCAACTCCTTCTTCCTCAACTCAAGTGGCTGCTAAGCAGCAAAAGTATTGGCTGCCTCCTCCTCCGTTTCGTCAGCCTTATCAGTAGAAGAGCAAAGGCGGAAATGGATCTTCCCACCCAGCCAACCTAGGCTTTCAGAACAAGACTTCATCTCAAGCTCCAATATCAAGTGCTCCGTATCACCGTCCGCTCTCGGAGGTCACGTGCAACAAGTGTCAGCAGAAGGGTCACTATGCCAACAAATGTTTCAATCAGAGGCGTCTTCCTCCTCCTCCTGTGAGATCTGCCAGTATCGCAATGGTCAAGCATAATCCCAAGCACGCCAAGGTCAACATGATGAATGCAGCTCAGGCAGAGGACTCGTCAGATGTGATTATGGGTAACCTTCCTGTTAACGATATTCCAGCAAAAGTTCTTTTTGACTCTGGTGCATCGCATTCTTTCATGTCATTCCCTTTTGCATCGGAGCACAACTTTGGCACTAAGGCATTACCTAAAGCATTGCAAGTTGTTTCTCCAGCAAAGCGTTTGAGTTCTAGCATGATGGTCTCGGATAATTCAATCATGATGGGTGATTTCAAGTTTCTGGATTCTCCAATGGTCCTTGGTAACTCGGATATCGATCTTATTCTCGGAATGGACTGGCTTTCTAAGCACAAGGCTCAGCTTGATTGTGCTGCCAGACAGATTCAATTGACACATTCGTCTAAGGATGTAATCGTCTTTGTCGCTCGTGATAATACCATTCGACTGTTTTCTCTCAATGAGAAGGGCGAGCTGGATGCCATCTCTCAGATTCCAGTCATTTGTGAATATCAAGATGTTTTTCGAGAAGAGCTTCCAGGAATGCCTCCGCACCGGCCAGTTGAATTCGTCATCGATCTTGAGCCTGGCACGGAACCTGTTTGCAAACGTCCTTACAAGCTTGGACCTGAAGAGTTGAAGGAGCTGAAGAAGCAACTCGATATTCAAGAGCGTATGGGTCTCATCCGAACAAGTTCTTCTCCATGGGGTTGTGGTGTTCTTTTTGTCAAGAAGAAGGATGGAACGGACCGACTTTGTGTCGACTACCGTCCATTGAACAAGAAGACCATAAAGAACAAGTACCCACTTCCCAACATCAATGAGCTTTTCGAACAACTCAAAGGTGCCCAAGTATTCTCCAAGCTTGATCTTCGTATGGGCTATCATCAAATTCGCATTCGCGAAGAAGATATCCCCAAGACAGCATTCAGAACAAGCTATGGTTCATATGAATACACTGGCATGTCTTTCGGCCTCGTCAATGCTCCTCCAACATTCTCTCGCATGATGAATTTCATCTTCAACGACTACACAAATGACTTCGTCTTGGTCTACCTTGATGACATTTTGGTCTTTTCCAAGAACAAGGAGGATCATGCCAAGCATTTGAGATTGGTGCTGGATAAACTCAGAGAACATCAGTTCTATGCGAAGTTTTCAAAGTGCGATTCTGGCTCGATGAGGTTCTCTACCTTGGGCATATCATTTCCGCCAAGGGCATAGTTGTTAATCCTGAGAAGGTGTCTGCAATTGTGAATTGGGAACCACCTCAGAATGTGAAGCAACTCCGCAGCTTCCTTGGGCTCGCAAGCTATTGTCGAAGGTTTGTTGAGAACTTCTCTAAGACCGCTAAGCCTCTTTCCAACCTCCTCCAGAAGCATGTGAAGTACGTCTGGTCGCCTGAATGTGACATCGCTTTCAACACCCTGAAAGAGAAGTTAGTCACTGCTCTAGTTCTGACTCCTCCTGATGAATCCAAACCGTTTGAGGTCTTCTGTGATGCTTCCCTTCAAGGTCTTGGTGCAGTGTTGATGCAAGAGAAGAAAGTTGTGGCCTATACCTCTCGCCAGTTGAAACCCAACGAAAAGAACTACCCCACTCACGACCTCGAGTTTGCGGTCGTCGTCCATGCTCTTTTAACTTGGAGACACCTCTTATTGGGAAGAAAAGTGGACATCTTCACTGATCATAAAAGTCTCAAGTACATCTTCACTCAGCCAAACCTCAACCTCGGGCAGACTCGTTGGGTCGAAATGATTCAAGAGTATAATTCGAGTATCGAATATACTCCAGGCAAGGCCAATGTAATTGCTGACGCATTGAGTAGGAAGACTTACTGCAATAGTTTGATTCTCAAGCCTTACCAACCAGAGCTTTGTGAAGCTTTCCGTAAACTCAATCTTCAAGTTGTTCCTAAAGGATTTCTTGCCAACCTCCAAGTCTCTCCTACTTTGGAAGATCAGATTCGCGAGGCTCAACTTCTTGATGCTATGGTGAAGAAGGTCAAGATTGGGATTGCCAAGGGTCAACCCAAGTACAAGTGCTATCGTCTTGATGACAAGGATACTCTATTATTCGAGGATCGCATTGTTGTGCCTAAAGGTGACCTTCGTAAAGTCATTATGAACGAGGCTCACAATTCACTCCTCTCTATCCACCCTAGAAGTACAAAGATGTACCAGGACCTTAAGCGGTAGTATTGGTGGACTCGAATGAATCGCGAGATTGCTCAATTCGTGAACGAATGTGATGTCTGCAGAAGAGTGAAAGCAGAACACCAACGACCAGCTGGTCTCCTCCAACCTCTTGCCATTCCAGAATGGAAGTTTGGCCATATTGAGATGGACTTCGTGACTGGTTTTCCTAAGTCCAAGTGTGGCAATGATGCAATCTTCGTTGTCATCGACAAGCTCACCAAAGTGGCTCATTTTCTTCCTATCAAAGAATCTATCAGAGCAGCTCAATTGGCAGAGCTATATACCTCCAGGATTGTCTCCCTGCATGGCATTCCGCAGTTGATATCTTCAGATCATGGCAGCATCTTTACCTCCAAGTTCTGGGATTCTTTTCAGAAGGCCATGGGCACCAACATTCGCTTCAGCACAGCTTTTCATCCTCAAACTAGTGGCCAAGTCGAGCGAGTAAATCAAATTATTGAAGATATGCTCAGGGCTTGCGTCATCTCTTTTGGTATGAAGTGGGAAGATTGTCTTCCATTTGCCGAGTTCTCCTACAACAACAGCTTCCAAGCGAGTTCGGGCAAGGCCCCATTCGAAATTCTCTATGGCAGGAAGTGTCGTACTCCTCTTAACTGGTCAGAAACTGGTGAACGCCAACTTCTTGGCAATGACTTGATCACAGAGGCAGAAGAAATGTGCAAAGTCATCCGTGATAATCTCAAAGCCGCGCAATCGCGCCAGAAGAGTTACTATGATAGCAAGCATCGTGACTTGGCTTTCGAGATCAGAGACCATGTCTACCTCCGCGTCTCTCCAATGAAAGGTACTCATCGCTTTGGTATCAAAGGGAAGCTTGCCCCTAGATACGTGGGTCCCTTCAAGATCATTGGCAAAAGAAGCGATCTCGCCTATCAACTTGAGCTTCCATCCAACTTTGCAAACATGCACGACGTGTTTCACGTGTCTCAACTCTGCAAGTGTTTCAAGACTCCTGATCGCACCGTCAACTTTGAAGAGATTGATCTCCAAGAAGACATGTCTTATCATGAGCACCCAGTCGCTATTCTTGAAGAAGCTGAGCGTAAGACTCGCAACAAGTCTATCAAATTCCTGAAAGTCAAGTGGTCACATCATTCCGACCATGAAGCCACCTGGGAACGCAAGGATCACCTCCGTTCTGAGTACCCGGAGTTTTTCCAGTCCTAGATCTCGGGACGAGATCCTTTCGTAGTGGTGGAGTGTTGTAACACCCCGTATGTAACATGCCATATTTGTATTCCAACTCTTGCCATTTCCGGCACTAAGTTATGATATTTCCTCGTTGTCGGGTTTTTGTCTTCATGTGCTTTTGTCTTCGTCATGCATCTCATATCATGTCATCATGTGCATTGCATTTGCATACGTGTTCGTCTCATGCATCCGAGAACTTTCCCCGTTGTCCGTTTTGCATTCCGACGCTCCTATGTCCTCCGGTGTCCCTTTCTACCTCTTTTAGTGTGCGGGTATTAAACGTTCTCGGATTGGACCGAGACTTGTCATGCGGCCTTGGTTTACTACCGGTAGACCGCCTATCAAGTTTCGTGCCATTTGGACTTCGTTTGATACTCCAACGGTTAACCGAGGGACCGAAAAGGCCTCATGTGTGTTGCAGCCCAACACCCCTCCAAAGTGGACCAAAACCCACCTAAACCTCCTCCATCATCTAGGCCGTTCGATCACGATCGCGTGGCCGCAAACCGTGCTCAATTTGGAGCCTCCTAGCTCCCTCTACCTCTATATATAGATCTCCCCCCGAAATTTTCGGGCAAACCCTAGTCCCCTCCCTCTCCACGCGCCGCCGGACAAATTCCGTCCGGCCGGACACGTCCGCTTCACCCCGCCGCTGCCACGTGTTGCGCTGGGATTCGCCGCCTACGCACCCCACTTCGCCGCCGCCACACGGGCCCGCCAGGCCCGGCACCGGCCCTCCTCGCGCCCCGCCCGGGCTGCGTCCCTTCCGCCCGAGCCCCACCGAGCGTCGCCCGCCTCCCTGCCGCTCCGCCGCCCGCCTCCCTGCCGCTCCGCCGCGCGCCATCGCTGGCGACGCCCCGCTCCATCCCTGCAACCCGGCGCCGCCGCCTTGCCGCCCCCTCGTTGACCGCGCCCAGTCCGACTCCGGCGAACCCCTCACCCCTCTCCGGCGAGGATCCGGCCGCCCCCGCAGCGAACTCCGGCGAACAGCGAAGTCTCCGGCGAGTTCTAGTTCATCCACGAAGTGCGTGCCGCCGGATCCAGAATTGGATCGTGTGGGTTGACTTTTTACCCCAAACCCTAATTTTTTATGTGATTTTCATCATGTCATATCTTCATCACCGTTGCTCCAATTCGTGCGTGTAGCATATCGAAATGTTTGTCTCGACGAGTACTTCATTTCATCTCATTGCATTATGTTCATTTGAGCTCATCTTGATGTCCTAAATGTTGTTGCAAGAGTGCTAGTTTCTGTTAGTTTCAGATTCATATCAGTAATTGGACATTTGTCATTTTTACCATGATTGATGCGTGCCTCCTATGATATTGAGCTCTACATGTGTTTTGAAGTATGCCATGCCATCTTTACAGGGGTGTATGCCATGTATTTTTGTGATCTCTGTGGTGACTAGCACAAGCATGCAAAGTAGCTCACATAATGTTGCTGATTTCAGGGACTTACAAATATTCTAAGTCTTTGCCCTGTTTATATTTTTATGCCATGTGTTCATGTTGATACAGAGTGATCCATGCCTCTTTTGAGCATGATCAGTAAGGATGTTTTGTAGATGTTGTGGTGCTCTATCCATCCATGTATTTGTTTGCATTTATGGAGCACCCTAGCTTGAGTCAATCGAGCTCTTCTTTTGCTATAAAATGTTCCTGGCAGAATGTTTACATGTTAAGCATTTTTGCCGAGGTTGTTGTAGTTGATCCATGCATGCTATGTTGTTGTTCTTGCCATGTCTAGGTTCTATGCCATGTCTACTTGCTGGGTGTACTCTTAGTTTGTCATGCCTTGCCTTGTGGTGAGTGCATCGAGCTCGTAAACATGCTTACTTGATATCTGTTTTGACATGTTCCAGTTTTTCACTAAGTCTGGATCTGTTAACCGTAATTGCTATGTTCACATGGATGCCATTGTATTTTCTGATCCCTTTTGGCTTATGGTCAGTAAGGGACTTTTGTTGTAGGTTTTGTGTAGCTTCATGCCATGCCTTGCTTTGCCATGATGTGTTCCTGTAGCATGTTGTTATCTTGCTCTAAACATTTCTTCTTGATGTTAAATTCCTGACATGCTGTTAATTCCACTAAGTCTGAAACCTATTATCTTTTGCTCTTTTGTCATGCTTGTTTGAACCTGCTATTGAGGGAATTAGCCGTAGCTCAGTGTTCATCTTTTGTCAAGCATCTTGAGTGGATCCCTGCCATGTATTTTGTTGCTATGTTAGAGTGCATTAGCTTGTTGTTCTTGATGCATTTAGATGGTCTCGTGTTGTTAATCGCAGATCGATGCCATATTTGTTTTGCTTGTCATTTCCAAACCGTGCATCCGATTCCGGTGATCTTTATATCGATTTCGACCGAAATCAACTCCTCTTTCCAGTGGCACTCTTGGTTTTCCATGTTGAGGCCAGGTTCAATCATTCCTTCTGAAGCATGCATATGCATCGCATATCGCATCCCGCATATCATGCCATGTTTTGCATCATGTTGTTTGTGCATTGCACGTGGTTGATTGTGTCTCCCTTTGCTTGTGTTCTTGCTTGGGTAGAGCCGGGAGACAAGTACGTGATCGAGGTTCCTGTTGAGTACGCTTACGAGGATCAAGCTAATGTCAACTCGGAGAACTTTGCAGGCAAGATGACCATACCCTCGAAATCACTTCTATCTTTGCTTGCTAGATGCTCGCTCTTTTGCTATGCCTATGCTACGATACCTACCACTTGCTTATCATGCCTCCCATATTGCCATGTCAAACCTCTAACCCACCTTGTCATAGCAAACCGTTGTTTGGCTATGTTACCGCTTTGCTCAGCCCCTCTTATAGCGTTGCTAGTTGCAGGTGAAGATTGGAGTTTGTTCCTTGTTGGAACATGTTTATTGTTGGGATATCATTACCATATCTTGTCTATTTTAATGCACCTATATACTTGGTAAAGGGTGGAAGGCTCGGCCTTATGCCTAGTGTTTTGTTCCACTCTTGCCGCCCTAGTTTCCGGCATACCGGTGTTATGTTCCTTGATTTTGCGTCCCTTACACGGTTGGGTTATAATGGGAACCCCTTGACAGCTCGCCTTGAATAAAACTCTTCCAGCAATGCGCAACATTGGTTTTACCATTCGCAACCTAGCCTCTTTTTCCCTTGGGTTTTTCGAGCCCGAGGGTCATCTTTATTTAACCCCCCCCCCCCCCGGCCAGTGCTCCTCTGAGTGTTGGTCCAAACTGAGCTGCCTGCGGGGCCACCTCAGGGAAACTTGAGGGTTGGTTTTACTCGTAGCTTGTCTCATCTGAGTGTGCCCTGAGAACGAGATATGTGCAGCTCCTATCGGGATTTGTCGGCACATTCGGGCGGCTTTGCTGGTTTAGTTTTACCATTGTCGAGATGTCTTGTAACCGGGATTCCGAGTCTGATCGGGTTGTCTTGGGAGAAGGAATATCCTTCGTTAACCGTGAGAGCTTGTGATGGGCTAAGTTGGGACACCCCTGCAGGGATTTGATCTTTCGAAAGTCGTGCCCGTGATTATGGGCATATGGGAATTTGTTAATGTTCGGTTGTAGAAAACCTAAAGCTTAACTTAATTAAAATGAATCAACTGAGTGTGTGGCCATGATGGTCTCTTTTCGGTGGTGTCCGGGAAGAGAACACGGTCGCATGTTATTCTTGATCGTAGGTTGTTCTAGGATCACTTCTTGATCATAGTTCATCGACCGTGCCTTTGCCTTCTCTTCTCGCTCTCTTTTGTGTATGTTAGCCACCATATATGCTAGTTGCTCGCTGCAGCTCCACATCATACTTTTACCCTTCCTATAAGCTTAAATAGTCTTGATCGCGAGGGTGTGAGATTGCTGAGTCCCCATGACTCAAAGATTACTTCCAAGCCAGATGCAGGGACCGATGATACCGCTCCAGGTGATTCGACTGAGCTCAAGTGGGAGTTTGATGAGGACTCATGACGATACTACGTTTCCTTTCTAGACGATCAGTAGTGGTGCCCAGTTGGGGCGATCGGGGACATTGTTGCATTTGGGGTTTATCTTCATTTTGGTTCCGTAGTCGGACCTTGAGTGTAACTGGATGAATGTAATGATATTTATGCTATTTGTGTGACGTGGCGAGTGTAAGCCAACTATGTATCTCTTTCCCTTATGTATTACATGGGTTGTTGTGAAGATTACCTAACTTGCGACATTGCTTTCAATGCGGTTATGCCTCTAAGTCGTGCTTCGACACGTGGGAGATATAGCCGCATCGAGGGCCTTACATGCCAGGTGTACCGAGGGAACTCACTGAGCACACACTTAATATAGATCCTAAGTTTAAACCGGTCAGGCAGTTTCTCCGCCTCTTTAACGAAGAAAGGCGTAAGGCTATTGGTGAGGAGGTAGCTCGGCTCTTGGCAGCAGGGTTTATCATGGAGGTTTTTCACCCTGAGTGGATAGCTAATCCGATGCTGGTTCTAAAGAAAAATGGCACTTGGCGTGTGTGTGTGGACTACACAGATTTGAACAAGGCTTGTCCAGCAGATCTCTTTGCCCTCCCTCGTATTGATCAGATTATTGATGCTACGGCGGGTTGTGATCGTTTGTGTTTTCTGGATGCTTACTATGGTTATCATCAGATCAAAATGGCAGTTAAGGACCAGGAGAAAACAACTTTTATAACTCCCTTTGGAGCCTTCTGCTATGTCTCCATGCCCTTTGGGCTCAAGAGTGCCCATGCGACTTATCAGCGTTGTGTTCAGAATTTTCTTCATAAGCAGATTGGGCACAATGTTCATGCATATGTGGATGATATTGTGGTGAAGTCCAGGAAGGAGGAAACATTGATAGATGACTTGAGAGAGACTTTTGACAACCTCCGGGTCTATAAGATGATGCTTAATCCGGACAAATGTGTCTTTGGTGTTCCGGCAGGCAAACTCTTGGGTTTTTTGCTGTCTAACAGGGGCATTGAGGCTAATCCAGAAAAAAATTCAGCTATCACGTCCCTGGCTAAACCGGCGTGTATCAATGACGTTCAACGTTTAGCCGGCCGGATCGCGGCTTTGAGCCGGTTTATCAGTCATCTTGGGGAGAAAGCTATCCCTTTATATCAGATGTTAAAGAAAATGGATGACTTTGTCTGGAGCGACGCGGCTGATAAAGCGTTTGAGGATTTGAAGAGACAGTTAGCTGAACCGCCTGTCCTTGCGGCACCGGTCGATAAAGAGCCTTTACTGCTATATGTGGCTGCTAATGCCTGGGCTAAGACCAGAACTTTTCAAGAAGGCGATCTGGTGCTCCGGCTCATCCAGGATCAAACTGATATGCACAAGCTATCCCCACCTTGGGAAGGACCTTTTGTGGTCACCAAAAACTTGCACAATGGGTCCTACTACCTTATCGATGTTCAAGAGCACAAAGACTCACGCAAATCGGAGGAGGAGACCCAGCGGCCATGGAATATAGCTCTTCTTCGGCCTTACTATACTTGAGCCACAGGCTCTTCTTATGTACATACTTATGACAATGTATATATTATATAATAAACCGAAGCCTCAGCTAAAACGAGGTCTCTGTTCTTTTTTACATCATGTGTGGTTCCATGGGGGCTTTAACTTACAAAGCGGAGTTCTATTAACCCGGCCTATAAAGCCACACAGATATGAAGGAAATCACTAGGGGGCTTGGTCATATCCGAACCATAGTTACACCTCTTGATTGGCTTAAGACCGAAAAGGAAATCACTAGGGGGCTTGGTCGTATTTACACCATAGCTACACCTTTTGATAGGCTCATAAGCCAAATGGAAATTATGTTGAACCAAAGAGAGTCTGTTGCACAAAGCACAACTCAAACATAGGTAACCACTGAGCATAGCTCAAATATTACTTGGGGGCTCCTTGCTTCTCAAAGAACAATGAGCTTGCACCCTTGTAATAGGCTATCAAGCCAGGCTTGGAAGCCAGGTGTATTCACCTAAAACTCCGGGTTATCCTGCCTTTTTAAGTAAGCCACTCCATCCAGGTAAACCTGGTATGACCAATTGAACGTTTGACAAGTCAATCTCATAGACCATGAACTTGTCAAAGTTAAAACGGTGATTGGTTAAAGATTGAGGTCCATCTTAAAAGGCTTTGCAAAATGGTTTAACTCAGCGGCCTGGCAGCCCATGAAAAGCCTCGATTTAGGGCCTGGAAGCCCATGAAAAGCCTTGCATATTTCTTTTGTATTTGCTGTTTTCAAAATCTTTTGATAAGGGATTTATGAATATTTTCTGATCAGCCGGTGTTTATTACAAACCGGCGTGTCTTTCAACGCTCAGTTGTCAATACATGATCAGTTCTAAACCGGCAGTAAGTTGCTCCGGTCTGGTTTTGACTAGATGTCACCAGTATTATACGAACAAATCGGTGGCTATTATAGCCCGGTATGGTTTTTATATGAACCAGCAAGAGGGCAAGGAGTCATCAATACTCCGGACTGGTGTTTTTCACCCTTACTATACAAACAGTTGGTCAGCCAACGAGGTATATCACAGGTATCATCTATCTGGTTATCACAATCTTGGTTATCCATCCAAGTTATGTATATATTTTTTTGGGCATTATGACCCGTCCAGTGGTAAACCACTAGGACATTTTCAAGTTTTTATGCAGGAACAAAATCCATAATGGACTATGCATATCATAACTCCCAAAGGCATGGCAAGTTTTCAGTAACAAGCAAAACAAACATGCTCGATGGCATGGCAGACAAGGTGTTCACGCTGTCCTATTACAAGGCGCGTTAAACAGCCCAAATTGAATAATTGTTTTAAACGGAGTGGCAGACTGCAACTGATAAAACCGGCCACCGGTTTATGATTCCTCCTCTGGACGGCTTGACGATTGAGGGTCATCTTGAGTGGTCGCATTCTCTTCATCCCTACCCACTCGCTCAAAGTCAATTGTTGACCAATCGATTCCAGTTAAGGCTTGAAAAACGGCTTCTTCACAAGGATAGCCTTCTAACTTGGATCTCTAACCTTCCTTAGGTAGTGTTTTTCTTTGCCCTGCTTGGGTTGTAACTTTGTAAGTATTTCTGTCTTCCTCTTTTCTCTTCTTGTATGGACATGTAATAGGACTTTGTTCTTTGTTGTTTTCAATAAAGAGCTGTGAGGCTGTTGCCTTGCAGTACATATTCAAAAAAAACGGCTTCTTCATGAATAAGGGTGGAAGGGTTGATATCAGGAGTGTAAGTGTGCTTACGGATTGGCGGCACAAGATCTTCCACATTATGAATCAGCGCGGGCTGTCTTTTCCTTTCACCGTTGTAAACCAGTTGAAAATTTGATAGATCTGTGTCATCCGCCAGTTTGCTTGCTATAGGCCGCATCTCCTTTGTCAGCCTTCAAAGATCGTCATTATTGAAATCTGAACCGTCTTCCTTCACACCAGGATAGCCTTTGATGATGTCTGCCGGTTCAAGATCTGGAATCCATGCCTTGGCCCGGATAAGCGCAGTCAGTGCACCTGACCTTGCAGCTGACCTCTTCAGTTCATCCAACCGGGCAGGTAACATGGACAGCTTTTTGATGGTTTCTTTGATCAGCGTTGGCGGAGGCTTGTTATAAGCTGCAGTGCAAATGGCTCGCTGGGATCCAGAATACAGCTGTTCTATCAAAGTATAGGCCGCTTTAAGCTTCATCCGCATATCGGAGCCCAGATGAGTAATGCGGGTCCCTGTCATGATAAAGCATCAGTAAACCGGCTTTTGATAAGATGTTATGGATTGGAAAAACTTCATATGAGATACTTACCAAAGATAGCAGAGGTCATAGCATTAATCTGCCGCTTTAAGCCCGTCAGTTCTTCAACCACCGGCTTCAGGGCTGCTTATGCGTCTTCGGCCTTCTTTGTTAAACCGGCTTTTCTATCTCCTAGTCTGCACGCTCTTTGTTAAAGGTTTCTTTCAGCTTCTCCATGGCTGCTAAGGCGTTTTTCAGCTCTTCTTTGGCCTTGGAAGCCTCTGCTTGCTGAGATTTAACATTCTCCTGAAGGTCAGCGGTTTGAGCATCCTTCTTACTCAGCTCGGCCTACAAAGGCAAGATATATCATCAATGTCTATGAAGTACCAAGCATATAACAAGTTATGCACTTTGTACTTGGGGGCTAATGCCTATTTGCTCTGTCATCAAAATATTTTTTTTGCATGTCCCAAGTACAATGCAAGCATTATCTTTGACACTTGGGGGCTAATGTACATTTGTTCAAAGTTGATGCATTGATTCAAGACCCGGATTACCTTGGAAAGATAAACCGACCCTTGGGGGCTACACAGATGAAAATTACAGGAATGCAACGATAAAGTACCAGTTTATTTCTAAGGATCACCTGACACATAGAGGTAAGCATGCAAGGATTGAGATATTACAAAGTCCCGATTTATGATTGCTATCATAAACCGGCCCTTGAGGGCTACTTGAGTTGGTACTTATAAATTGGATTTATGTAAGGAAAAGTGATGAAAATACCTCATAGCGCTCCTTCATTAGATTCACCAAACCGGCTTCATAATCACGGTTTGAGTGCAGACGGTTTAGGAAACCAGAGTGGAGCTCTTGAGCACTAAGATGGGCATAGCTAGATAAATCAGTGCTCCATTTGCCTTTCTCCATAGCAGCACACTCTTCCTTGGCACTATGTTTTGCCAAAATTACAGGATGGCCAGGAGAGGTGTGACCAATACCAGTAATGATAACCTCGCCTCCTTTGTCTCCAGCAGCCTTTTCTGGAGTTGATGGAGTGTCAGTAGTTCTCACTGGACTAGAAGGTATGTATGTCATCAGTCCGGATTGGATTGGCCGGTTCATCATCTGTCACAGCAGTATCAACTTCTGCTTGTTCATCAGTATTGTGATCTTGAGGGGGTGGTTCATCAAAGGTGGATTCAGTACTTGGACCCTCCGGTTCAGCAGCTTGCTCCGGTTCAATAACCACTTGGTCTTTGGGCGGATTAGTCACCCGAGCCTTTTTACTGGGTCTGGCTTTGGCTCTAAACAAAAAAAGATGCAAAGGTTAGCATAGCATATAAAGTATGAAACATCAAAAGAAGGGAGTGAAGTACTTACCCAGCTATGGTTTTGCGAGGAGGGAGTTGGGTCGTTGTTGACTCGCCAGAGGATGAAGGAGGTGTCACCTGATAATTCAAATCGGACGGATTAAGAGGTTGTCGGAAATAGCCTACCTTGGGATAAGAAGTGTCAGAAGTGGGTGAGACCTCAGATCGGCGTTTTTGAACCGGGGTGTCCGGTAAACTGGTCGAAGTGACCTTTTGACCGCTGTCCCGGGTTGTGCGGCGGGCCTCGTGCTGCTGTTTCTTCAAAATAAATGTTGGATCCAAGTGTGCAAGAGGATGAGAAAAGCTTACTTTCCGGACCGCTTGATGGATTTTTTGTGTTGGTAGAGAGTCTGAACCGGAGGAAAGGATAATTACCTCTGCATCGTCAGCTTGGCTGCCTTCAACGTCCTCCTGATAAATATCATTGTCAATGAGATGTATGAAAAGTGAACCAAGTGAATCAGGTTCTACCTCAACTTCCGGTTCATCGGGGTCGTCATCCAATTCCATACTGATGCGTTCAGATGCCTTCCTCTTTGTGGTTTTCTTAATGGCTTCCGTCTTAGGACGAGAAGGCTTTACTGCCTTCTCCCGAGGCTTCCTTTTCCATAACGGATCATCCCCCTGTTTAAAGATGGGCAGAGGATATTCAAAGCTTGTACAGTACAAAGATATCAAGTGTAAGGAGGAAGAACAAAACTTACAACAGGCGGTTTGTTTTTCGTATAAAAGGGGTTTAATCCAGTTTGGCGAGAGACAGCTTCCGATTCATTCAATATCTTCTTGACAGACTCGGTGACTTCTTCATCTGTTAGCTGAATGTTGATATGGCGTTGGGAGTCTTCTACGTTGCCGGTATACTCGCACATTAAACCGGCGCGGCGACTTAATGGTAGGATGCTCCAGGATATCCAGCAACGGACAAAGTATACACCTGCTAAACCATTGGCCATAAAGGCTTGGAGCTTGGCGAGTTGAGGGGCATATGAGGCCCGTTCCTGGGCACATAGACATTGTGGCAGTGGATGAGTATTGGCGAGCCGGTGAGCAAGGTAACCCGGCAGAGGGTTCTCATCTTCAGGGGAAGTATCTTTACAATAGAACCAAGTATGGTTCCATTCTTTTGGGTGGCTGTGGAGTTTGGCATGAGGAAATTCAACCTCTTTCCTTTTCTGAATTGAGACACTGCCGAGTTCAGTATTGGGTCCGTCTACAAATTCAGTGCGACGGTTTAGGTTGAAGAAATCCCGGAACAGCTCGACAGTTGGTTCCTCTTGCAGGTACACTTCACAAAAAACTTGAATGTTGCATATGTTGGATACCGAGTTGGGTCTGATATCTTGAGGGTGGAGTTGAAAGCTGGCAAGCACATCCCGGAAAAACTTTGATCCTGGCGGTTTAAAACCACGGCCTATGTGATCAACAAACACCACTACCTCACCTTGCTTAGGGGTGGGAGGATTCTCCGGTCCAGGAACTCGCCACCGGATCTCATTCTTCTTTGGTAAAGTAACGATCTTGACCATTCCATTCAGTTGCTCCTCAGTAACTGATACGTCTCCAACGTATCTATAATTTTTGATTGCTCCATGCTATATTATCTACTGTTTTGGATGTTTATGGGCTTTGTTATACACTTCTATATCATTTTTGGGACTAACCTATTAACCCAGAGCCCAGTGTCGGTTTCTGTTTTTACCTTGTTTTAGAATATCGCAGAAAAGGAAAACCAAACCGAGTACAATTGACCTGAAACTTCACGGAACTTATTTTTGGATCAGAAGAAGCCCAGAAGACTTGGAGTGCACGTCAGGGGATCAACGAGGAGGCCACGAGGCAGGGGGCACGCCCACCCCCCTGGGCACGCCCTCCACCCTCGTGGGCCCCTTGTGGCCCCCCTGACGTACTTCTTCCGCCTATATATCTCCATATACCCTAAAAACATCCGGGAGCACAATAGATCGGGAGTTCCACCGCCAGAAGCCTCCGTAGCCACTGAAAACCAATCTAGACCCGTTCCGGCACCCTGCCGGAGGGGGAATCCCTCTCCGGTGGCCATCTACATCATCTCGGTGCTCTCCATGAGGAGGAGGGAGTAGTTCTTCCTCAGGGCTGAGGGTATGTACCAGTAGCTATGTGTTTGATCTCTCTTTCTCGTGTTCTTGAGGTGATACGATCTTGATGTATCGCGAGCTTTGCTATTATATTTGGATCCTATGATGTTTCTTCCCCCCTCTACTCTCTTATAATGGATTGAGTTTTCCCTTTGAAGTTATCTTATCGTATTGAGTCTTTAAAGATTTGAGAACACTTGATGTATGTCTTGCCGTGCGTATCTGTGGTGACAATGGGATATCTGCTGATTCACTTGATGTATGTTTTGGTGATCAACTTGCGGGTTCCGCCCATGAACCTATGCATAGGGGTTGGCACACATTTTCGTCGTGATTCTCCGGTAGAAACTTTGGGTCACTCTTTGATGTTCTATGTGTTGGTTGAATAGATGAATCTGAGATTGTGTGATGCATATCGTATAATCAAACTCACGGATACTTGAGGTGACATTGGAGTATTTATGTGACATGAGAGTTTTGATTGATTTGTGTCTTAAGGTGTTATTCTAGTACGAACTCTAGGGCTGTTTGTGACACCTATAGGAATAGCCCAACGGATTGATTGGAAAGAATAACTTTGAGGTGGTTTCGTACCCTACCATAATCTCTTCATTTGTTCTCCGCTATTAGTGACTTTGGAGTGACTCTTTGTTGCATGTTGAGGGATAGTTATGTGATCCAATTATGTTAGTATTGTTGAGGGAACTTGCAGTAGCGAAAGTGTGAACCCTAGGCCTTGTTTCAACGCATTGCAATACCATTTACGCTCACTTTTATCATTAGTTACCTTGCTGTTTTTATAATTTCAGATTACAAATACCTTTATCTACCATCCATATACCACTTGTATCACCATCTCTTCGCCGAACTAGGCACCTATACAATTTACCATTGTATTGGGTGTGTTGGGGACACAAGAGACTCTTTGTTATTTGGTTGCACGGTTGCTCGAGAGAGACCATCTTCATCCTACGCCTCCCATGGATTGATAAACCTTAGGTCATCCACTTGAGGGAAATTTGCTACTGTCCTACAAACCTCTACACTTGGAGGCCCAACAACGTCTACAAGAAGAAGGTTGTGTAGTAGACATCAAGCTCTTTTCTGGCGCCGTTGCCGGGGAGGTCAGCGCTTGAAGGTATATCTTTAGATCTTGCAATCGAGTCTTTTAGTTTCTTGTTTTAGCACTAGTTTAGTTTATAAAACAAAACTACAAAAATATGGAATTGAGTTTGTCTCATAGGCTTCATCTTTTCAATATCTTTCGTGAGTATGATGGAAAGGAAAATTGTGCTCAAATGCTAGAGGAAGAAGTCTATAAAATGTTTGGCACTAAATCTTTGAATGATGAGCATGATTGCAATGTTGTTAGTACGAATTCTTTGAATATCCATGATACTAATGATGATTGCACTAGTTATGATGTCTCCTATAAACATGTCAATTTTTGTGGAGTACATTGGGTTTGTAAGTACACACCAAATAGGGAAGATAGATATTGCAAGAGACATAAGTACTTAGAAACTAAATTGTTGCAAGAAAGGCTAGATGAATGTGCTGAAAATTTAAATTATCTTGGCCATACTTGTGAGCTTTTCAATGAACATGATCATTTCAATACCCAATGCAAATGGTTTCATGATCGTATCGTCTCCAAAAATTGTGATGACTTTATTTCCCTTGCACATCATAATGAACTTAGTTTGCTCTTGGGTTATGAAGAAATGAAACATATAACTAAGGATATTCCAAATTTTCCCTTGATAGAGTTCTTCATTTTGATCTAGATTAAATTTATATGTATTGTGCGGTGAATTGTATTGAAAATCCTTATATTGCCAATTACATAAAGAAAAGAAAACAAATAGAGGATGAAGAGAATACTAATGAAAGGGAAGAGACTTCCCAATACCCTTCTATTATTTCTTATGATGAATCAGGTAACGAGGAGGAGCCTCCTATTCAACCAATCTCATTAATAAGGAGCTCCGAAAAGAGTATTGAACCCACACATGATGTGGTGAAGAAGAAGAAGAAGAAGAAGAAGAAGAAGAAAAGAAAAAGGAAGAGAGGTAAAAAGATATCTCCCCCAAATAATGCTGCTCCTATTACTATTGTGCCACATGAAAATATAATTGTGGGAGATAATGATACTTCTTATGATCTTGAAAATCTTTTTGGCACTTGCTTGGAAGAATATGATAATTGTTATACTATTGGTGTTATCCATACTATTAATGATGAGGTGATTATGCTTATGATATGAAAAGGCCCAAGCTTGGGGATGCTATGTTTGATGAAGATGATGTTTTTGAGAATATATTTGCTGCAATTAATGTTTGTCCCAAGCTTGGGGATGCTACATTTAATGAAGATGATATTTTTAGTCTCCCAAGTTTTGATATGCAAATTTATAATGATGACAGCATGCCTCCTACTTATGATGATTATTGTGATGATACTTATGCTATAAAAAGTAGTGATTATATTTATAAAACTTGTCATGATTATGATTACCCCTTTTCTGAACATTACTCTTTTAATGTGGAAACTATTTATAGTATTCGAGTCTCTTATGATACTCCCACTATTCCGAATGAGAAGAATTTTGCTTATGTGGAGAGTAATAAAAATTCTATGCTTATGCATCATGAAAATAATGCTTTAGGTGCTGGCTATATTGTTGAATTCATTCATGATGCTACTGAAAATTATTATGAGGGAGGAATATATGCTTGTGGGAATTGCAATAATATCAAGTTTCCTCTCTATGTGCTTAAAGTTTTGAAGTTATGCTTGTTTTACCTCCCTGTGCTAGTTCATTATTGTTCCCACAAGTTGTTTGCTCACAAAATCCCTATGCATATGAAGTGGGTTAGACTTAAATGTGCTAGTCATATTCTTCATGATGCTCTCTTTATATTTCAATTCTTATCTTTTATGTGAGCATCATTGAAATCATCATGCCTAGCTAGGGGCGTTAAACGATAGCGCTTGTTGGGAGGCAACCCAATTTTATTTTTGTTACTTGATTTTTTTATCCTGTTTAGTAATAAATAATTCATCTATCCTCTGTTTAGATGTGTTTTTATGCTTTTAATTAGTGTTTGTGCCAAGTAGAACCGTTGGGAAGACTTGGGAAAAATCTTGTTAATCTTGCTGTAAAAAACAGAAACTTTAGCACTCACGAGAATTGCTGCCATTTTTTATTGGAGAGTGATATTTAGTTAATTATTTTTGCAGATGATTAATAGATAAATTCCTCACGTCCATAAATTTATTTGAGAATTTTATGAGTTCCAGAAGTATACGTTTGATCCAGATTACTACAGACTGTTCTGTTTTTGACAGATTCTGTTTTCAATGTGTTGTTTGCTTATTTTGATGAATCTGTGAGTAGTATCGGCAGGTATGAACCATAGATAAGTTGGAATACAGTAGATATTACACCAATATGAATTTAGAATGAGTTCACAACAGTACCTAAGTGGTGATTTATTTTCTTATACTAACGGAGCTTACGAGTTTTCTGTTAAGCTTTGTGTTGTGAAGTTTTCAAGTTTTGGGTCAAGATTCGATGGACTATGGAATAAGGAGTGGAAAGAGCCTAAGCTTGGGGATGCCCAAGGCACCCCAAGGTAATATCCAAGGACACCAAAAATCCTAAGCTTGGGGATGCCCCGGAAGGCATCCCCTCTTTCGTCTTCGTTCATCGGTAACTTTACTTGGAGCTATATTTTTATTCGCCACATGATATGTGTTTTGCTTGGAGCATCATTTCATTTTATTTTGTTTTGCTTGCTGTTTAAATAAAATACCAAGATCTGAAATTATTAAATGTTAGAGAGTCTTCACATAGTTGCATAATTATTCGACTACTCATTGATCTTGACTTATATCTTCCGGAGTAGTTTGTTGTTGCTCTAGTGCTTCACTTATATCTTTTTAGAGCACGGTGGTGGTATTATAGAAATAGATGAACTCTCATGATTCACTTATATCATTTTGAGAGTTTTAAATAGCATGGTAATTTTCTTAAATAATCCTAATATGCTAGGCATCCAAGAATAGTAAAAACTTTCATATAGCGTATTGAATACTAAGAGAAGTTTGATGCTTGATGATTGTTTTGAGATATGGAGGTAATAATATCAAAGTCGTGCTAGTTGAGTAGTTGTGAATTTGTGAAATGCTTGTGTTTAAGTTTGCAAGTCCCGTAGCATGCACGTATGGTAAACGTTGTGTAACAAATTTGAAACATGAGGTGCTATTTGATTGTCTTCCTTATGAGTGGCAGTCGGGGACGAGCAATGGTCTTTTCCTACCAATCTATCCCCCTAGGAGCATGCGCATAGTGCCGAGGTTTTTGATGACTTGTAGATTTTTGCAATAAGTATGTGAGTTCTTTATGACTAATGTTGAGTCCATGGATTATACGCACTCTCACCCTTCCATCATTGCTAGCCTCTTCG
Organism: Triticum urartu; assembly: GCF_056163025.1. NCBI lineage: Eukaryota > Viridiplantae > Streptophyta > Magnoliopsida > Poales > Poaceae > Triticum > Triticum urartu. The sequence continues at coordinate 503,321,296 of NC_141874.1, read as the reverse complement.
GTACCGTGCATTGCCCTTTCTCACATTGAGAGTTAGTGCAAACTTCGCCGGTGCATCCAAACCCCGTGATATGATACGCTCTTTCACATATAAACCTCCTTATATCTTCCTCAAAACTGCCACCATACCTACCTATTATGGCATTTCCATAGCCATTCCGAGATATATTGCCATGCAACTTTCCACCATTCCGTTTATTATGACACTCATCCTCATTGTCATATTGCTTTGCATGATCATGTAGTTGACATCGTATTTGTGGCAAAGCCACCATTCATAATTCTTTCATACATGTCACTCATGCATCATTGATATCCCGGTACACCGCTGGAGTTGTAATCTTTGAGTTGTAAATAAATAGAAGTGTGATGATCATCATTTTCTAGAGCATTGTCCCAAGTGAGGAATAAAAAAAGAGAAAGGCCATAAAAAGAGAAGGCCCAAAAAAAGAGAAAGGCCGTAAAAAAGAGAAGGCCCAAAAAATGAAAAAATGAAAATGAGAGAAAAAGAGAGAAGGGACAATGCTACTATCCTTTACCACACTTCTGCTTCAAAGTAGCACCATGATCTTCATGATAGAGAGTCTCTTGTTTTGTCACTTTCATATACTAGTGGGAATTTTTTATTATAGAACTTGGCTTGTATATTCCAACAATGGGCCTCCTCAAGTGCCCTAGGTCTTCATGAGCAAGCAAGTTGGATGCACACCCACTTAGTTTCTTTTGTTGAGCTTTCATACATTGATAGCTCTAGTGCATCTATTGCATGGCAATCCCTACTCCTTGCATTGACATCAATTGATAGGAATCTCCCTAGCCCATTGATTAGCCGCGTCGATGTGAGACTTTCTCCTTTTTGTCTTCTCCACATAACCCCCTCATTATATTCAATTCCACCCATAGTGCTATGTCCATGGCTCGCGCTCATATATTGCATGAAAGTTTATAGGTTTGAGATTACTAAAGTATGAAACAATTTCTTCGCTTGTCATCGGGGTTGTGCATGACAAGAGCATTCTTGTGTGACGAAAATGGAGCATGACTAAACTATATGATTTTTTAGGGATGAACTTTCTTTGGCCATGTTATTTTGAGAAGACATAATTGCTTAGCTAGTATGCTTGGAGTATTATTATTTTTATGTCAATATGAACTTTTGTCTTGAATCTTTCGGATCTGAATATTCATGCCACAATTAAGAAGAATTACATTGAAATTATGCCAAGTAGCACTCTGCATCAAAATTCTGTTTTTATCATTTAGCTACTCAAGGACGAGCAGGAATTAAGCTTGGGGATGCTGATACGTCTCCAACGTATCTATAATTTTTGATTGCTCCATGCTATATTATCTACTGTTTTGGATGTTTATGGGCTTTATTATACACTTTTATATATCATTTTTGGGACTAACCTATTAACCCAGAGCCCAGTGCTAGTTTCTGTTTTTACCTTGTTTTAGAATATCGCAGAAAAGGAAAACCAAACGGAGTCCAATTGACCTGAAACTTCATGGAACTTATTTTTGGATCAGAAGAAGCCCAGAAGACTTCGAGTGCACGCCAGGGGATCTACGAGGAGGCCACGAGGTAGGGGGGGCGCCCACCCCCTGGGTGCTCGCTCCACCCTCATGGGTCCCTCGTGCCCCCCCTGACGTACTTCTTCCGCCTATATATCTCCATATACCCTAAAAAGATCCGGGAGCACAATAGATCGGGAGTTCCGCCGCCAGAAGCTCCGTAGCCACCGAAAGCCAATCTAGACCCGTTCCGGCACCCTGCCGGAGGGGGAATCCCTCTCCGGTGGCCATCTTCATCATCCCGGTGCTCTCCATGACGAGGAGGGAGTAGTTCTCCCTCGGGGCTGAGGGTATGTACTGAAGGAAATATGACCTAGAGGCAATAATAAAGTTATTATTTATTTCCATATATCATGATAAATGTTTATTATTCATGCAAGAATTGTATTAACCGGAAACATAATACATGTGTGAATACATAGACAAACAGAGTGTCACTAGTATGCCTCTACTTAACTAGCTCATTGATCAAAGATGGTTAAGTTTCTTAGCCATTGACATGGGTTGTCATTTGATTAATGGGATCACATCATTAGGAGAATGATGTGATTGACATGACCCATTCCGTTAGCTTACCACACGATCGTTTAAGTATGTTGCTATTGCTTTCTTCATGACTTATACATGTTCCTATGACTATGAGATTATGCAACTCCCATTTACCGGAGGAACATTTTGTGTGCTACCAAACGTCACAACGTAACTGGGTGATTATAAATGTGCTCTACAGGTGTCTTCGAAGGTACTTGTTGGGTTGGTGTATTTTGAGATTAGGATTTGTCACTCTGATTGCCGGAGAGGTATCTCTGGGCCCTCTCGGTAATGCACATCACTTAAGCCTTGCAAGCATTGCAACTAATGAGTTAGTTGCAAGATGATGTATTACGGAACGAGTAAAGAGACTTTCCGTTAACGAGATTGAACTAGGTATTGAGATACCGACAATCGAATCTCGGGCAAGTAACATACCGATGACAAAGGGAACAACGTATGTTGTTATGCGGTCTGACCGATAAAGATCTTCGTAGAATATGTAGGAGCCAATATGAGCATCCAGGTTCCTCTATTGGTTATTGACCGGAGACGTGTCTCGGTCATGTCTACATAGTTCTCGAACCCGTAGGGTCCACACGCTTAACGCTACGATGACAGTTATATTATGAGTTTTATGTTTTGATGTACCGAAGGTTGTTCGGAGTCCCGGATGTGATCACGGACATGACGAGGAGTCTCGAAATGTTCAGACATGAAGATTGATATATTGGAAGCCTATGTTTGGATATCGGAAGTGCTCCGGGTGAAATCGGAATTTTACCGGAGTACCGGGGGGTTACGGGAACCCCCCGGGGACTTAATGGGCCTACATGGGCCTTAGTGGAAAAGGAGGGAAGCAAGGGAAGTGTGGGGCGCCCCCCCCAAGGCCCAAACCGAATTGGATTAGGTCAAAGGGGGCCGGGCCCCCTCTTTCCTTCTTCCCCCCTCCCAAGTCCTAATCCAACTAGGAAAAGGGGGGAGTCGTACTCCCGGTGGGAGTAGGACTCCTCCGGCACGCCTCTCCCCTTGGCCGGCCGCACCCCCCTTGCTCCTTTATATACAGGGGCAGGGGGGCACCTCTAGAGACACAAGTTGATCAAGTTGATCGTCTCTTAGCCGTGTGCGGTGCCCCCCTCCACCATAGTCCACCTCGAAAATACTGTAGCGGTGCTTAGGCGAAGCCCTGCGTCGGTAGAACATCAACATTGTCACCACGCCGTCGTGCTGACAAAACTCTCCCTCAACACTTGGCTGGATCGGAGTTAGAGGGACGTCATCGGGCTGAACGTGTGCTGAACTCGGAGGTGCCGTGCATTCAGTACTTGATCGGTCGGATCGTGAAGACGTACGACTACATCAACCGTGTTGTGCTAACGCTTCCGCTTTCGGTCTACGAGGGTACGTGGACAACACTCTCCCCTCTCATTTCTATGCATCACCATGATCTTGCGTGTGCGTAGGAATTTTTTTGAAATTACTACGTTTCCCAACATGTACCAGTAGCTATGTGTTTGATCTCTCTCTCTCTCTCTCGTGTTCTTAGGGTGATATGATCTTGATGTATCGCGAGCTTTGCTATTATATTTGGATCCTATGATGTTTCTTCCCCCCTCTACTCTCTTGTAATGGATTGAGTTTTCCCTTTGAAGTTATCTTATCGGATTGAGTCTTTAAAGATTTGAGAACACATGATGTATGTCTTGCCGTGCGTATCTGTGGTGACAATAGGATATCACATGATTCACTTGATGTATGTTTTGGTGATCAACTTGCGGGTTCCGCCCATGAACCTATACGTAGGGGTTGGCACACGTTTTCATCGTGATTCTCTGGTAGAAACTTTGGGGCACTCTTTGAGGTTCTATGTGTTGGTTGAATAGATGAATCTGAGATTGTGTGATGCATATCGTATAATCATACCCACGGATACTTGAGGTGACATTGGAGTATCTAGGTGACATTAGGGTTTTGATTGATTTGTGTCTTAAGGATTTATTCTAGTACGAACTCTAGGGTTGTTTGTGACACCTATAGGAATAGCCCAACGGATTGATTGGAAAGAATAACTTTGAGGTGGTTCCGTACCCTACCATAATCTCTTCGCTTGTTCTCCGCTATTAGTGACTTTGGAGTGACTCTTTGTTGCATGTTGTGTTGGGTAACGTAGTAATTTCAAAAAAAATCCTACGCAAGCGCAAGATCATGGTGATGCATAGCAACGAGAGGGGAGAGTGTGATCTACGTACCCTTGTAGACCGATAGCGGAAGCGTTATGACAACGCGGTTGATGTAGTCGTACGTCTTCACGGCCCGACCGATCAAGTACCGAAACTACGGCACCTCCGAGTTCTAGCACACGTTCAGCTCGATGACGATCCCCGGACTCCGATCCAGCAAAGTATCGGGGAAGAGTTCCGTCAGCACGACGGCGTGGTGACGATCTTGATGTTCTACCGACACAGGGCTTCGCCTAAGCACAGCTACAATATTATCGAGGATTATGGTGGAGGGGGGCACCGTACACGGCTAAGAGAACGATCATGAAGATCAACTTGTGTGTCTAGAGGTGCCCCCCTGTCCCTGTATATAAAGGAGCAAGGGGGAGGAGGCCGGCCCTAGGAGGGTCGCGCCAGGGAGTAGGATTCCTACTCCTAGTTGGAGTAGGTTTCCTCCTTTCCTAGTCCAACTAGGAGAAGAGGGAAAGGGGGGAAGAGGGGAAGGAAGGGAGAGAGGGGCCGCACCCCAAACCCCTTGTCCAATTCGGAATGGGCTTGGGAAGGGGGCGCGCCACCTCCTGGTCCTTTCCACTAAGGCCCATTAAGGCCCATTGCTTCTTCCTTGTATTCCCGTAACTCCCCGGTACCTCCGAAAATACCCAAATCACTCGGAACCTTTCCGATGTCCGAATATAGTCGTCCAATATATCGATCTTTACGTCTCAACCATTTCGAGACTCCTCGTCATGTCCCCGATCTCATCCGGGACTCCGAACTCCTTTGGTACATCAAAACTTATAAACTCATAATATAACTATCATCAAAACCTTAAGCGTGCGGACCCTACGGGTTCGAGAACAATGTAGACATGACCGAGACATGTCTCCGGTCAATAACCAATAGCGGAACCTAGATGCTCATATTGGCTCCCACATATTCTACGAAGATCTTTATCGATCAGACCGCATAACAACATACGGTGTTCCTTTTGTCATCGGTATGTTACTTGCCCGAGATTCGATCGTCGGTATCTCAATACCTAGTTCAATCTCGTTACCGGTAAGTCTCTTTACTCGTTTCGTAATACATCATCTCGCAACTAACTCATTAGTTGCAATGCTTGCAAGGCTTATGTGATGTGCATTACCGAGAGGGCCCAAAGATACCTCTCCGACAATCGGAGTGACAAATCCTAATCTCGAAATACGCCAACCCAACATGTACCTTTGGAGACACCTGTAGAACTCCTTTATAATCACCCAGTTACGTTGTGACGTTTGGTAGCACATAAAGCGTTCCTCCGGCAAACGGGAGTTGCATAATCTCATAGTCATAGGAACATGTATAAGTCATGAAGAAAGCAATAGCAACATACTAAACGATCGGGTGCTAAGCTAATGAAATGGGTCATGTCAATCACATCATTCTCCTAATGATGTGATCCCGTTAATCAAATGACAACACATGTCTATGGTTAGGAAACAAAACCATCTTCGATCAACGAGCTAGTCAAGTAGAGGCATACTAGTGACGTTTAGTTTGTCTATGTATTCATACAAGTATTATGTTTCCGGTTAATACAATTCTAGCATGAATAATAAACATTTATCATGAAATAAGGAAATAAATAATAACTTTATTATTGCCTCTAGGGCATATTTCCTTCAGTCTCCCACTTGCACTAGAGTCAATAATCTAGTTCACATCGCCATGTGATCTAACATCAATAGTTCACATCTTTATGTGGTTAACACCCATAGTTCACATCGATATGTGATCAACACCCAAGGGTTTACTAGACTCAGTAATCTAGTTCACAACGCTATGTGATTAACACCCAAAGAGTACTAAGGTGTGATCAAGTTTTTCTTGTGAGATAATTTTAGTCAACAGGTCTGTCATAATCAGATCCGTAAGTATTTTGCAAATATCTATGCCAACAATGCTCTGCATGGAGCTACTCTAGCTAATTGCTCCCACTTTCAATATGTATCTAGATCGAGACTTAGAGTCATCCAGATCTGTGTCAAAGCTTGCATCGACGTAACTCTTTACGACGAACCTTTTGTCACCACCATAATTGAGAAATATTTCCTTATTCCACTAAGGATAATTTTGACCGCTGTCCAGTGATCTACTCCTAGATCACTATTGTACTCCCTTGCCAAAAACAGTGTAGGGTATACAATAGGTACACAGCATGGCATACTTTATAGAACCTATGATTGAGGCATAGGGAATGACTTCCACTCTCTTTCTATCTTCTGCCGTGGTCGGGTTTTGAGTCTTACTCAATTTCACAGCTTGTTACACAGGCAAGAACTCTTTCTTTGACTGTTCCATTTTGAACTACTTCAAAATCTTGTCAAGGTATGTACTCATTGAAAAAACTTATCAAGCGTCTTGATCTATCTCTATAGATCTTGATGCTCAATATGTAAGCGGCTTCACCGAGGTCTTTCTTTGAAAAACTTCTTTCAAAAAACTCCTTTATGCTTTGCAGAATAATTCTACATTATTTCCGATCAACAATATGTCATTCACATATACTTATCAGAGATGTTGTAGTGCTCCCACTCACTTTCTTGTAAATACAGGCTTCATCGCAAGTCTGTATAAAACTATATGCTTTGATCATCTCATCAAAGCACATATTCCAACTCCGAGATGCTTGCACCAGTCCATAGATGGATCGCTGGAGCTTGCACATTTTGTTAGCACCTTTAGGATTGACAAAACCTTCTGGTTGCATCATATACAACTCTTCTTTAATAAATCCATTAAGGAATGCAGTTTTGTTTATCCATTTGCCAGATTTCATAAAATGTGGCAATTGCTAACATGATTCAGACATACTTAAGCATAGATACGAGTGAGAAACTCTCATCGTAGTCAACACCTTGAACTTGTCGAAAACCCTTTTGCGACAATTCTAGCTTTGTAGATAGTAACACTACTATCAGCATCCGTCTTCCTCTTGAAGATCCATTTAATCTCAATGGCTTGCCGAACATCGGGCAAGTCAACCAAAGTCCATACTTTGTTCTCATACATGGATCCTATCTCAGATTTCGTGGCCTTAAACCATTTTGCGGAATCTGGGCTCATCATCGCTTCCTCATAGTTCGAAGGTTCGTCATGGTCAAGTAACATGACCTCAAGAACAGGATTACCGTACCACTCTGGTGCAGATCTCACTCTAGTTTACCTACGAGGTTCGGTAGTAACTTGATCTGAAGTTACATGATCATCATCATTAGCTTCCTCACTAATTGGTGTAGTAGTCACAGGAACAGATTTCTGTGATGAACTACTTTCCAATAAGGGAGCAGGTACAGTTACCTCATCAAGTTCTACTTTCCTCCCACTCACTTCTTTCGAGAGAAACTCCTTCTCTAGAAAGGATCCATTCTCAGCAATGAATATCTTGCCTTCGGATCTGTGATAGAAGGTGTACCCAACATTTTCTTTTGGGTATCCTATGAAGATGCACTTCTCCGATTTGGGTTTGAGCTTATCAGGTTGAAACTTTTTCACATAAGCATTGCAACCTCAAACTTTAAGAAACGACAGCTTAGGTTTCTTGCCAAACCATAGTTCATACGGTGTCGTCTCAACGGATTTAGATGGTGCCCTATTTAATGTGAATGTAGCTGTCTCTAATGCATAACCCCAAAATGATAGTGGTAAATCGGTAAGAGACATCATAGATCGCACCATATCTAATAAAGTACGGTTACGACGTTCGGACACACCATTACACTGTGGTGTTCCAGGTGGCGTGAGTAGTGAAACTATTTCACATTGTTTTTATCTGAAGGCCAAACTCGTAACTCAAATATTTTACTTCTGCGATCATATCATAGAAACTTTTATTTTTGTTACGATGATTCTCCACTTCACTCTGAAATTCTTTGAACTTTTTAAATGTTTCAGACTTGTGTTTCATCAAGTAGATATACTCATATCTGCTCAAATCATCTGTGAAGATCAGAAAATAATGATACCTGCCACGAGCCTCAATATTTATCGGACCACATACATCAGTATGTATGATTTCCAACAAATCTGTTGCTCGATCCATTGTTCCGGAGAACGGAGTCTTAGTCATCTTGCCCATGAGGCATGGTTCGCAAGCATCAACTGATTCATAATCAAGTGATTCCATAAGCCCATCATCATGGAGTTTCTTCATGCGCTTTACACCAATATGACCTAAACGGCAGTGCCACAAATAAGTTGCACTATCATTATTAACTTTGCATCTTTTGGTTTCAATATTATGAATATGTGTATCACTATGATCGAGATCCAATGAACTATTTTCATTGGGTCTGTAACCATATAAGGTTTTATTCATGTAAATAGAACAACAATTTATTCTCTTACTTAAATGAATAACCGTATTACAATAAACATGATCAAATCATATTCATGCTCAGCGAAAACACCAAATAACACTTATTTAGGTTCAACACTAATCCCGAAAGTATAGGGAGTGTGTGTTGATGATCATATCAATCTTGGAACCACTTCCAACACACATCGTCACTTCACCCTTAACTAGTCTCTGTTTATTCTGCAACTCCTGTTTCGAGTTACTAATCTTAGCAACTAAACTAGTATCAAATACTTAGGGGTTGCTATAAACACTAGTAAAGTACACATCAATAACATGTATATCAAATATACTTATGTTCACTTTGCCATCCTTCTTATCCGCCAATCACTTGGGGTAGTTCCGCTTCCAGTGACCAGTCCCTTTGCAGTAGAAGCACTTAGTCTCAGGCTTAGGACCAGACTTGGGCTTCTTCACTTGAGTAGCAACTTGCTTGCTGTTCTTCTTGAAGTTCCCCTTTTTTCCTTTGCCCTTTTCTTGAAACTAGTGATCTTGTCAACCATCAACACTTGATGCTCTTTCTTGATTTCTACCTTCATCGATTTCATCATCATGAAAAGCTTGGGAGTCATTTTCGTCATCCCTTGCATACTATAGTTCATCACGAAGTTCTACTAGGTGATGGTGACTAGAGAATTCTGTCAATCACTATCTTATCTGGAAGATTAACTCCCACTTGATTCAAGCGATTGTAGTACCCAGACAATCTGAGCACATGCTCACTAGTTGAGCGATTCTCCTCCATCTTTTAGCTATAGAACTTGTTGGAGAGTTCATATCTCTCAACTCGGGTATTTGCTTGAAATATTAACTTCAACTCCTAGACCATCTCATATGGTCCATGATGTTCAAAACGTCTTTGACTAAACTATCAAGTAGTCATCATATTGAGCTAGCCAAACGCTCATAACGTCTGCATCTGGTCCTGCAATAGGTCTGTCACCTAGCGGTGCATCAAGGATATAATTCTTCTGTGCAGCAATGAGGATAAACCTCAGATTACGGATCCAATCCGCATCATTGCTACTAACATCTTTCAACACAATTTTCTCTAGGAACATATCAAAATAAGCATATGAAAGCAACAACGCGAGCTATTGATCTACAACACAGATATGCTAATACTACCAGGACTAAGTTCATGATAAATTAAAGTTCAATTAATCATATTACTTAAGAACTCCCACTTAGATAGACATCCCTCTAATCCTCTAAGTGATCACGTGATCCAAATCAACTAAACCATGTCCGATCATCACGTGAGATGGAGTAGTTTCAATGGTGAACATCACTATGTTGATCATATCTACTATATGATTCACGCTCGACCTTTCGGTCTCCGTGTTCCGAGGCCATATCTGTATATGCTTGGCTCGTCAAGTATAACCTGAGTATTCCGCGTGTGCAACTGTTTTGCACCCATTGTATTTGAACGTAGAGCCTATCACACCCGATCATCACGTGGTGTCTCAGAACGAAGAACTTTCGCAACGGTGCATACTCAGGAAGAACACTTCTTGATAATTAGTGAGAGATCATCTTAAAATGCTACCGTCAAACAAAGCAAAAATAAGATGTATAAAAGATAAACATCGTATGCAATCAAAATATGTGACATGATATGGCCATCATCATCTTGCGCCTTTGATCTCTATCTCCAAAGTACTATCATGATCTATATCGTCACCGGCATGACACCATGATCTCCATCATCTTGATCTATATCAATGTGTCGTCACATGGTCGTCTCGCCAACAATTGCTATTGCAACTATTGCTATCGCATAGCGATAAAGTAAAGCAATTATTGGGCACTTGCATCTTATGCAATAGAGAGACAACCATAAGGATTTTGCCAGTTGTCGATAACTTCAACAAAACATGATCATCTCATACAACAACTTATATCTCATCACGTCTAGACCATATCACATCACAACATGCCCTGCAAAAACAAGTTAGACGTCCTCTACTTTGTTGTTGCAAGTTTTACATGGCTGCTACGGGCTTAAGCAAGAACCAATCTTACCTACGCATCAAAACCACAATGATAGTTTGTCAAGTTGGTGTTGTTTTAACCTTCGCAAGGACCGGGCGTAGCCATACTCGGTTCAACTAAAGTTGGAGAAACTGACACCCGCCAGCCACCTGTGTGCAAAGCACGTCGGTAGAACCAGTCTCGCGTAAGCGTACGCGTAATGTCGGTCCGAGCCGCTTCATCCAACAATACCGCCGAACCAAAGTATGACATGCTGGTAAGCAGTATGACTTATATCGCCCACAACTCACTTGTGTTCTACTCGTGCATATAACATCAACACATAAAACCTAGGCTCGGATGCCACTGTTGGGTAACGTAGTAATTTAAAAAAAAAATCCTACGCAAGCGCAAGATCATGGTGATGCATAGCAACGAGAGGGGAGAGTGTGATCTATGTACCCTTGTAGACCGATAGCGGAAGCGTTATGACAACGCGGTTGATGTAGTCGTATGTCTTCACGGCCCGACCGATCAAGTACCGAAACTACGGCACCTCCGAGTTCTAGCACACGTTCAGCTCGATGACGATCCCCGAACTCCGATCCAGCAAAGTAGCGGGGAAGAGTTCCGTCAGCACGACGGTGTGGTGACGATCTTGATGTTCTACTGTCGCAGGGCTTCGCCTAAGCACCGCTACAATATTATCGAGGATTATGGTGGAGGGGGGCACCGCACACGGCTAAGAGAACGATCATGAAGATCAACTTGTGTGTCTAGAGGTGCCCCCTATCCCCGTATATAAAGGAGCAAGGGGGAGGAGGCCGGCCCTAGGAGGGGCGCGCCAGGGAGTAGGATTCCTACTCATAGTTGGAGTAGGTTTCCTCCTTTCCTAGTCCAACTAGGAGAAGGGGGAAAGGGGGGAAGAGGGGAAGGAAGGGAGAGAGGGGCCGCACCCCAAACCCCTTGTCCAATTCGGACTAGGCTTGGAAGGGGCGCGTGCCACCTCCTGGTCCTTTGCACTAAGGCCCATTAAGGCCCATTGCTTCTTCCTCGTATTCCCGTAACTCCCCGGTACCTCCGAAAATACCCAAATCACTCGGAACCTTTCCGATGTCCGAATATAGTCGTCCAATATATTGATCTTTACGTCTCAACCATTTCGAGACTCCTCGTCATGTCCCCGATCTCATCTGGGACTCCGAACTCCTTTGGTACATCAAAACTTATAAACTCATAATATAACTATCATCAAAACCTTAAGCGTGCGGACCCTACGGGTTCGAGAACAATGTAGACATGACCGAGACATGTCTCCAGTCAATAACCAATAGCGGAACCTAGATGCTCATATTGGCTCCCACATATTCTACGAAGATCTTTATCGATCAGACCGCATAACAACATACGGTGTTCATTTTGTCATCGGTATGTTACTTGCCCGAGATTCGATCGTCGGTATCTCAATACCTAGTTCAATCTCGTTACCGGCAAGTCTCTTTACTCGTTTCGTAATACATCATCTCGCAACTAACTCATTAGTTGCAATGCTTGCAAGGCTTATGTGATGTGCATTACCGAGAGGGCCCAAAGATACCTCTCCGACAATCGGAGTGACAAATCCTAATCTCGAAATACGCCAACCCAACATGTACCTTTGGAGACACCTGTAGAACTCCTTTATAATCACCCAGTTACGTTGTGACGTTTGGTAGCACATAAAGCGTTCCTCCGGCAAACGGGAGTTGCATAATCTCATAGTCATAGGAACATGTATAAGTCATGAAGAAAGCAATAGCAACATACTAAACGATCGGGTGCTAAGCTAATGAAATGGGTCATGTCAATCACATCATTCTCCTAATGATGTGATCCCGTTAATCAAATGACAACACATGTCTATGGTTAGGAAACAAAACCATCTTCGATCAACGAGCTAGTCAAGTAGAGGCATACTAGTGACGTTTAGTTTGTCTATGTATTCATACAAGTATTATGTTTCCGGTTAATACAATTCTAGCATGAATAATAAACATTTATCATGAAATAAGGAAATAAATAATAACTTTATTATTGCCTCTAGGGCATATTTCCTTCAGTCTCCCACTTGCACTAGAGTCAATAATCTAGTTCATATCGCCATGTGATCTAACATCAATAGTTCACATCTTTATGTGGTTAACACCCATAGTTCACATCGATATGTGATCAACACCCAAGGGTTTACTAGACTCAGTAATCTAGTTCACAACGCTATGTGATTAACACCCAAAGAGTACTAAGGTGTGATCAAGTTTTGCTTGTGAGATAATTTGAGTCAACAGGTCTGTCATAATCAGATCCGTAAGTATTTTGCAAATATCTATGCCAACAATGCTCTGCACGGAGCTACTCTAGCTAATTGCTCCCACTTTCAATATGTATCTAGATCGAGACTTAGAGTCATCCAGATCTGTGTCAAAGCTTGCATCGACGTAACTCTTTACGACGAACCTTTTGTCACCACCATAATTGAGAAATATTTCCTTATTCCACTAAGGATAATTTTGACCGCTGTCCAGTGATCTACTCCTAGATCACTATTGTACTCCCTTGCCAAAAACAGTGTAGGGTATACAATAGGTACACAGCATGGCATACTTTATAGAACCTATGATTGAGGCATAGGGAATGACTTCCACTCTCTTTCTATCTTCTGCCGTGGTCGGGTTTTGAGTCTTACTCAATTTCATAGCTTGTTACACAGGCAAGAACTCTTTCTTTGACTGTTCCATTTTGAACTACTTCAAAATCTTGTCAAGGTATGTACTCATTGAAAAAACTTATCAAGCGTCTTGATCTATCTCTATAGATCTTGATGCTCAATATGTAAGCGGCTTCACCGAGGTCTTTCTTTGAAAAACTTCTTTCAAAAAACTCCTTTATGCTTTGCAGAATAATTCTACATTATTTCCGATCAACAATATGTCATTCACATATACTTATCAGAGATGTTGTAGTGCTCCCACTCACTTTATTGTAAATACAGGCTTCATCGCAAGTCTGTATAAAACTATATGCTTTGATCATCTCATCAAAGCGCATATTCCAACTACGAGATGCTTGCACCAGTCCATAGATGGATCGCTGGAGCTTGCACATTTTGTTAGCACCTTTAGGATTGACAAAACCTTCTGGTTGCATCATATACAACTCTTCTTTAATAAATCCATTAAGGAATGCAGTTTTGTTTATCCATTTGCCAGATTTCATAAAATGCGGCAATTGCTAACATGATTCAGACATACTTAAGCATAGATACGAGTGAGAAACTCTCATCATAGTCAACACCTTGAACTTGTCGAAAACCCTTTTGCGACAATTCTAGCTTTGTAGATAGTAACACTACTATCAGCATCCGTCTTCCTCTTGAAGATCCATTTAATCTCAATGGCTTGCCGAACATCGGGCAAGTCAACCAAAGTCCATACTTTGTTCTCATACATCGGCAGGTTGAGTGTAGACCGTAACCCAATCAACGAAACTCACTCGTTATATATGAAATCCTGCAACATGATACGGTGCAGCAGTGTAGGTCAGTACATTGAATGTACCGGCAAGATCACCATAAGAGAAAACAGATGATAAACTATACTATATGTAGTACGGCTTTGTGGTTCTGCATCTGAGTTTTGTTGGCATAAAAGCTGGTTTTATTTTCCCTACATCAAAGGAATTATCCGGAGTCTGTACTACGGAGTTTTCTATCATGACATGGTTCCGCCAACCAATGTCTCATTGCCCAAATCATCATAAGTTGCCCACAATTAATTTAGTTGTCCGGTGTTGAGAGTTCCAAGATAGATCCAAGTCCAGAGGCTCAAATTGTCCGTAACCAGGGACACGGCTAATCGATTAGGTTTTAACCCTCTGCAGAGGTTTGTACACTTTACCTGCAAGATTCGATCCCTCTCTTTACATTGTCGCACTTCAGGGTGTTTGAGAACAAGATGACCGAAACATGGTCTTCCGAAGAGTTCCTCTGACCATTGTCTGATGCTCATCGAATCCTACTGTAGTTCTACATCTGCTAGCATCGTTCCAGCCAGAGTCACAACTAAGGTCAACCAAGCCAAAGCCCATAGTGACTTGCGGTTGCATAGGTAAGCTTCCAGTCATGAAGTATTCTTCCGTCTCTTTGAGTCTGGGTGAAGCTTTCCACAACATGTCATGGCGCTTCCCCATGCATCCCGGCCAACCACTGGTTTCTACAGGGTTCCCGTCAACCGTCCTTCACCCAGTAGTGTGTATTGAATTCTTGTCTCGAGTCTCGAAATCTTGAGGAGTCCTAAAGATGCAGTCCTTGCTGGTGCCATCATGAAGTTGTCGCCATTGACGTAGAGTCCTCCTTCTTCACACCACTCCCATGCACTCATACCAAACCCCGTCTACTATAGCGTAGCATTAAAACTATATAACGTCCCGGGTTTGGTAACAGGGAGATGGGTTTCTACCTCATGCATTCTACTCAACTACAAGATTCAATAACACTACTTGAGGGATTATTGAAAGGGTGCTACTACATGCAAATAAACATAGGTATGGAAAACATGGTCAAAGTGAACTTGCCTGGTATTACTTGATGAAGATAACAACACTCTCAGAATAATGACTTAGTAGAACTATTCGTCACTCCGTTGAAAATCTATATAGTCAAACATAGCATTCATATAAGAAAACATACTAGCAAGCAATTCTAACACTCATAATAAACCAACAAATAAATTGCAAAACAACAAGGGACACCAAATAAAAACCAAGGAAAACTACACGACGAAACTACTAAAGAAAACTCACATAACACAAAAATAGTTTTTTTCCTAAGTAAAACTTAACAAAGAAAATACTAAACTAATAATTTTAACAGAAAATAAAATTTAGATCAACTAAGTTAACAGAAAGTATTTTTCATAAAACTTTATTTGCAAAAAGAAACAAATAAAAAGCTTTTATGAAACACTAACTATGATCTAATCAAGTTTTCATACAAAACTAAGTAAAATAAAATTTCAAAATAAAAACAAAATTTTCTTTTGTTGACTAACAGAAATGAAACTAATTTTTTTAAGAGTGACAAAAAGAAATAATTTAAAACTAATAAAAACAATAAAGAAAAGACTAAAACAAAACTATAACTAAAATAGTACTGTTTTGCTAAAAACCTAATTTAAAATAAACTAAAAATAAATAACTATATGACTCTCGATAGACAAAACAATAACAAAACCGTAGCAAAAAGAATCAATCAAAAATATTTTATAAAACTCAAGATACGACCAAATTAGTGATTTGAACAAATTTCATCAAACTCAAAATTTAAACTACTCAAAGTTGATATCTAAAGACACAAACAGAAACTTCAAGGAATTTTGAATCCAATGCAAAAAGAATCACTCAATTTGGATAAACACACTAAAATATATAAGCAATCTAAAATTGAAACTATTTCTGTTTTTTAAACAGAAACGAAAATAACAGAAAAAACTAACGGGCGCTACGGGGGTGTGCGAGCCGAAACTAAACAGCGCTCAGGCGGAAAATAACCGAAACACGTACGGGCTAAAAGAGAAAGACTGATCGGCTAAACTGACTAGACCTGAACCGATCTAAACCGAATAAAAACCGTAACAAACCGGAACTAAACCGATCTATAAACAGAAAAACCTAACCGTTCATTAGATCGAATCTAGAGCGTCAATAACAGATCGTACGGTGAAGGGGAATTGGAGAGCTCACCATGGGGAAGGTCGATGGCGAGCGGCTCGGACATCGTCGTCGGCGGCACTTCGGTCGTCAGCGGGGTCGGCGGAGACGTCGAGTGGGTGCGGCAGTTGACGGTGACCTCCTCAGTTGTCGTGGCGTCGTCGGAGGTGGTCTGAGGAGGTCGGCGGTGAGGTAGAGGCGGTGGATGGCGTCGGGTGGCGGTGGTGGTGGCGCCCTGGTGGTCCTCGAGCTCCGGCGAGTGCACTAGGAGATGCGGCAGTAGACGGCGGGACGTTCGGTGGTGATGGTAGGGGTTGAGGTGGTCGGAGACAAGCGGGGCAGGGGCAATGGCATGGCGGGGGCACTCGGCTCCGGCGAGCAATTGAGAAGGAGGCAGGGGTTCTCAGAAGGGGCTTTGGGGCGGAATCGGTCGAGGGGAGGAGTATATATAGGGGGGAGACTTGGAGCAGGGGGGCGGATCGAGGATATGGGATCCCGAGAAGATCGTGCGCGGCGGCGGCGGCATGCTCTGGCAGATTTTTGGGTGAGGAGGAAGATGGGTGCGGGTCCCACCCGTCAGTGGGCAAGGGAGGCGGGCAAGGCTGCGGGTAGACGGCGCGTAGAGGATTTTCGGGCACGGGAGCGAGCTGCTGGGCCAGCTGGGCCGCGGGGAGAGAGAGAGGTGGCCTGGACGACTAGGCTTCAGCCTTTTAAAAAGACTTTCCCCCTTTTTCTTTTAAACAGAGAACAAATGAAATAAACTAAGCCAAAATAGAAATATAGTATACGCATAATATATCAAAATGTTGAGAAAAAGAAATCCCAAAAGATGAACATATTTTCATCTACAAATAAAATTCAGGAAAAAATTAAAATAAACCAAACAGTGCTACTGTTGCATTAAAACCCAACAAAAATCATTTTTAAAATACCAAAATGATTTCAAATTTATTTTCTCCTAATTTTCCATTGAAGGGAATCATTTTACCCTTATTTCCATTTATTTATTTTTAGGAGAAAAGTAATTCGAATAAAATCCAAATAATTCCAAATTGAAAGGGAGTTTCAAAATACTTCCAAATGACTTTCAATTTGATTCTTTGTAACTTCCAACTCATATTTCATATAATTGAAGAAGTCATTTTATCTTCTCTCGTGAAAATCATTGAGCTGCATAAAGATTCTGGGATGAATTGTTTGCAACTGAAATTCAAATATTTTCAAAAACCCTTTTCATTTTAAATGGAAGAAGTTGTATTTTCTTCACTCTAGGGTTTTGTGGTGAAATAAATTTGAATTCATTGAGATCAAAATGCAAAGTGAAAGTCTGGGAAAGTCATTTCATACCCTCTCATTCAACTTTCAAAAAGTTTCAAATTTCACTCAGTTTCACACAATCAATCACTCACAATCAAACAAATAATCAAAGTTATTTATTTAATATAACATTCCAAAATTTAGAATTTTGGGATGTAACAAACCTACCACACTTAAAATGAATCTCGTCCTCGAGATTCGAAGGGGCTAGCAAGAAAAGGTTAGGGTTTGGGGGTCTTCCAACAAATCCATTATCCGGAGAGGTTTGGGGTGCTACCACACTTAAAAGCAGGGTTATGTTTCTGACAGAAACTTATGTACTCCTTCCTTTGGGTTGATGGTGTCGGTCTTCTCATATTCCCTGGAATAACTCTTTCACTGGTGCTCTCCCAGTAGGGCATGACCTTTTTCTCACAATCTTGTGTCCTCTCAATCCTGGTGAGGTTCTTCCGAAGAGTGGGTCTTCGTATCTGACATGTCTGTCGTCAATACTAAGAAACTATCGGAACCTCCTGGCGGTCAACAATTTATGGCTTCTCCTGCAGGAAAAATGGCCAGGGTTGAATCTCACCGTATATCCTACGATTGGCATCGGTTGCCTGTAAGGGGTTCCATCGTCCTACCATTCTATGGTTTTATGGTTTGACGTGTCGACACTCTTCTAAGGTTTTCAAGGCTCTCTGATTTTCCATCAACATATGATAGTTCATGATAGAAGTCTCCGGTATGGGGGCCAATCCATCCCGTACTTGAACCATTACTACATATGCAGACATCGAATCACGTATTCTAACACTTGGGCATACTCACAAGCATTGCAGAATTCTCTTGTCGATGAACGGAGTTCGAATAAATCCATTGTTTCTGCAAGCTGAACAAGACATCTAACGTTTCTTCACAACTCTCGGGTTTTTCGTATCCTCCTAAAAATGTCGGCTGATTAACTCAGAGTTTTTCTTCCAAAATATCTTCCCTCAGCAAGAGTGTGCTTGGTTCTTATTAACTCCTAGGCCTGTGGGTTATGGCCCACTTCAACTCTTGTACAAATTTAACTCATCCTTTCGAGGATTATCATTCTGTATTCCAACATTACATCTCCTTTAAATCCAATAGTACTTCTTCCTTCATACCCTTGTGGTGACGATCATACAAAACTCCACCTTATTTGGTCTAGCTCCCTTCTATGGACCATCATGAATAACACATTTCTTTCTTCATTGATCATGTGGCTTTACGGAGTACTACCACACCTAAAATGAAATGCACTAGTTTATCCATAAATCATATTATTTTCATATCAAATATTTTATTACATCCTTAACCATTTTTCGAAAATCCAAATTCCAAAAAGTACTTTATTACAAATGCTACCACCCACATGGTTTGGTATGGTCAGGCATTACTTCCAACTTTATTAATTTTTTCCTCCTTGAGGACTCTCCAGTCCCACTGGAATTGTGCGACATGCGCCTTGAAATCTTCAATCTTCTATTTCATCGTGGTGTCCTTGAGCTTCATTTCCATCATCTCTGCATGCACTTCTCTTAGGTATTCCTGAGTATAACGGAGTCTTGCTTCAAGTATTTCTCCGATCTGGCGTATGGCTTCCATGGGTGCTTCACGAACAGCGTCAAAGAAAGTTGCTTGTGGTACACATGAGATGAAAAAGTACTGCCCTATCATCTTTGGGCAAACTCCTTTCATACAGTGGAGGTGTACCTCCACATACCAAAGTTCCACTCCATTCTCCATGAAAGGATAACCCTTGTAGACTGCATCTCCTTCAAGATGAATATGCTTCATCATGTCCTTCAGGATCTTTGGGTAATCCTGATCACTTGTCAGGGTCATGATCGTTTCCGGGCCCTTAAGGAAAGACTCATAAAGGGTCGTCATCTGCAGTTGTAAAGAAAAAATGGTGCTCAAAATAAGGTACATATCTCCTTGGGTACACATTCATATCATCCAAACAGAACTTCAAACTCAATTTCCAACATCCAGTTTATGTATCACAACTCATTTTCTTCCATGTTCACCTAGAAAATTAATTTCCAACATAAAACATAACAACTCCTTAAAGCCTTTCAGCATATGACATATCAACTTTATTGAGTCATGAATTATTACAATCTCTGAGTAACCTATTACATAACTCAACCCTGCATTCTCATGAAAAAGTGTTTTCCATACTACCATTATTACTGATATCAACATCTCCACTACTCAGCTCCAGCTTTCTCATGATTTGAACAATCCCTAGCAAAATGTCCTGCTTCCTTGCAACGAAAACAAATAACTTCCGACATGTCTTGAGGCTTCTTGGTGATGGTGCCTTCTCCTTGAGTTCATTGCTTCCTTTTGAGACAATCATTGGCATAATGCCCGACGTCCTTACATTCAAAACAGGTAATATGACTCTTGTCCCTCTTTGCAGAAATTGGGTTGTTCTGAGGGTGTTTCTCTTCCTGGTTTTCTTTGTTCTGATCAAACATTCTATTCCCTGTGGATCAAACTCCACTGCTTCTGTCGGGAAGTATCCCAGATACTCTTTCCTTTCCTTGGTGCAATACTGTGAAAAATGTCCTTCTTCTCCACATGAATGACAGGCATTGGAGTAAAATCTGTTGAGGCTTTCTCCATCAGGGTCTTCAACACTTTCCTTAATCACGGGTTCTTTCATAACTTCTCGGAGGGCTTCTTTCATTCCTTCTTCCTGCTTCTGAATAGTTTGTTGCACCAGGGGGTAAATGTGACACTGAGCTGGGTAGTGGGTGGTTCCTTCACACAAGAAACAAGTCACCTGACTAGTTGGGCATTCCTCAGCTGGGTGTTTCTCCTGACAATGAGGGCATCCATCCTTGTGTTCCTCCTGGGTGTGTCCTATTTCTCCGCAAATCTTCCAGGCACAAAGTTTATTTCTTAGGGTATCATGGTGCTTCCGGATAAGACAGGATCTTGTCAGAGTCCTCTTGAATTCTTCCCAAGTCCTTGCTCCATTCCATCCATGTATAGCTTGATGCATCTGCCACCATGTTGCAGCACTTCCTTCAAAGTACTGAAGAGCGTACGATACTTCATTCTTCCTTGAAACCAAAATTTTCCCAAAGTGGTCCTCCATGTTCTGAATCCATAGCTCTACCTCCGGCTGGGTTTTCGGTCCAGAGAATACCAGTCCAACTTCATTCATCATCTACTAGGTCCAAGGGTTTTAGGGTGAGATAAGATAGAAGAATGGAGGGATATACACAATACAAACAATAGTTTAAAAAAAGGGGTTTATTTTGTGGCTGTCGGAAAAACATCAATCAAATGACAGCTCACAAATCGTCGCGTCTAATGTAAGTATATAACAGGGGTTTTGGTCTTCTAAGGGTCAAATAAATCTTCAGAGTTTTCCAATTCTTCAAGTCTTCGGAGTCTTCTGTTGTTGCAGCTGCAATTCTTCCAACGCATGGTGAAATCTTCTTTACTCCGATGAGGCCATCAGTTATCCAAAATCTTGTCCTTCTTGCAGCGGATTCAGTTGATCCTCCATGTGGTCAAAAGGGAAAGGGGTATATTCTAACTATCTGAGGTAAAAGGGAATTTATGGTAATATCAAAAAATATGAGAAGTAAGATTTTTTTAAACAAAGTTTTGTAGATATCCTGTCCTAGGGGCTTTCTGATTTTTAGGGTCACGTCCTACAGTCAACATGTGCTCTGATACCATATCTGTAGCGACCCGACCTCAGACAGTCAAGCCTCTGTGTATCTGTGCCATCCCTGGATCAGTATGCTGGCACACACAGTACTTCAATGTATATGTCAAAGTGCAATCACATGTGTAAATAACGTAAAACTGATATATACCTTATAAGTCTCAGTGAAAATAATCAACGGGTGTGGAGTCCCATCAACGCCATCGGCGGGTTGAGTGTAGACCGTAACCCAATCAACGAAACTCACTCGTTGTATATCAAATCCTGCAACATGATATGTTGGAGCCGTGTAGGTCAGTACATTGAATGTACCGGCAAGATCACCATAAGAGAAAACAGATGATAAACTATACTATATGCAGTATGGCTTTGCGGCTCTGTATCTGAGTTTTGTCGGCGTAAAGCTGGTTTTATTTTCCCTACATCAAAGGAATTATCCCGAGTCTGTACTATGGAGTTTTCTATCATGACATGGTTCCGCCAACCAATGTCTCATAGCACAAATCATCATAAGTTGCCCACAATTAATTTAGCAGTCCGGTGTTGAGAGTTCCGAGATAGATCCAAGTCCAGAGGCTCAAATTGTCCGTAACCGGGGACACAACTAATCGATTAGGTTTTAACCCTCTGCAGAGGTTTGTACACTTTACCCGCAAGATTCAATCCCTCTCTTTACATTCTCGCACTTCAGGGTGTTTGAGAACAAGATGACCGAAACATGGTCTTCCGAAGAGGTCCTCTGACCACTGTCCGGTGCTCATCCAATCCTACCGTAGTTCTACATCTGCTAGCACAGTTCCTGCCAGAGTCACAACTAAGGTCAACCAAGCCAGAGCCCATAGTGACTTGCGGTTGCACGGGTAAGCTTCCGGGCATGAAGTATTCTTCCGTCTCTTTGAGTCTGGGTGAAGCTTTCCGCAAGATGTCATGACGCTTCTCCATGCATCCCCGCCAACCACTGGTTTCTCTAGGGTGCCCGTCAACCATCCTTCACCTAGTAGTGTGTATTGAATTCTTGTCTCGAGTCTCAAAATCTTGAGGAGTCCTGAAGATGCAGTCCTTGCCGGTGCCATCATGAAGTTGTCGCCATTGATGTAGAGTCCTCCTTCTTCACACCACTCCCATGCACTCATACCAAACCCCGTCTACTATAGTGTAGCATTAAAACTATATAACGTCCCGGGTTTGGTAACAGGGAGATGGGTTTCTACCTCATTCATTCTACTCAACTACTAGATTCAATAACACTACGGGAGGGATTGTTGAAAGGGTGCTACTACATGAAAATAAACATAGGTATGGAAAACATGGTCAGAGTGAACTTGCCTGGTATTACTTGATGAAGATAACAACGCTCTCAGAATAATGACTTAGTAGAACTATTCGTCACTCCGTTGAAAACCTATATAGTCAAACATAGCATTCATATAAGCAAACATACTAGCAAGCAATTCTAACACTCATAATAAACCAACAAATAAATTGCAAAACAACAAGGGACACCAAATAAAAACCAAGGAAAACTACATGACGAAACTACTAAAGAAAACTCACATAACACAAAAATAGTTTTGTCCTAAGTAAAACTTAACAAAGAAAATACTAAACTAATAATTTTAACAAAAAATAAAATTTAGATCAACTAAGTTAACAGAAAGTATTTTTCATAAAACTTTATTTGCAAAAAGAAACAAATAAAAAGCTTTTATGAAACACTAACTATGACGTAATCAAGTTTTCATACAAAACTAAGTAAAATAAAATTTTAAAATAAAAATAAAATTTTCTTTTGTTGACTAACAGAAAGAAAACTAATTTTTTTAAGAGTGACAAAAAGAAATAATGTAAAACTAATAAAAACAATAAAGAAAAGACTAAAACAAAACTATAACTAAAACAGTACTGTTTTGCTAAAAACCTAATTTAAAATAAACTAAAAATAAATATCTATATGACTCTGGATAGACAAAACAATAACAAAACCATAGCAAAAAGAATCAATCAAAAATATTTTATAAAACTCAAGATATGGCCAAATTAGTAATTTGAACAAATTTCATCAAACTCAAAATTTAAACTACTCAAACTTGATATCTAAAGACACAAACAGAAACATCAAGGAATTTTGAATCTAATGCACAAAGAATCTGTCAATTTGGATAAACACACTAAAAGATATAAGCAATCTAAAATTGAAACTATTTTTGTTTTTTTAAACAGAAACGAAAATAACAGAAAAAACTAACGGGCGCTACGGGGGTGTGCGAGCTAAAATTAAACAGCGCTCGGGCGGAAAATAACCGAAACACGTACGAGCTAAAAGAGAAAGACCGATCGGCTAAATCGACTAGACCTGAACCGATCTAAACCGAATAAAAACCGTAACAAACCGGAACTAAACCGATTTATAAAAAGAAAAACCTAACCATTCGTTAGATCTAATCTAGAGCGTTAATAACAGATCGGACGGTGAAGGGGAAGTGGAGAGCTCACCATGGGGAAGGTCGACAGCGAGCGGCTCGGACGTCGTCGGCGGTGGCGCTCCGGTCGTCAGCAGGGCCGGCGGAGACGTCGAGTGGGTGCGGCAGTTGAGGTAGAGGCAGTGGATGGCGTCGGGTGGCGGCGGTGGCGGCGCTTTGGTGGTTCTCGAGCTACGGCGAGTGCACCAGGAGATGCGGTAGTAGACGGCGGGATGTTCGGTGGTGGTGGTAGGGGTTGAGGTGGTCGGAGACAAGCGGGGCAGGGGCAATGGCATAGCGGGGGCGCTCGGCTCCGGCGAGCAATTGAGAAGGAGGCAGGGGTTCTCGGAAGGGGCTTTGGGGCGGGATCGGTCGAGGGGGAGGAGTATATATAGGGGGGAGACTTGGAGCAGGGGGCGGATCGAGGATACGCGATCCCGAGAAGATCGTGCGCGGCGGCGGCGGCGTGCTCTGGCAGATTTTTGCATGAGGAGGAAGATGGGTGCGGGTCCCACCCATCAGTGGGCAAGGGAGGCGGGCAAGGCTGCGGGTAGCCGGCGCGTAGAGGATTTTCGGGCATGGGAGCGAGCTGCTGGGCTAGCTGGGCCGCGGGGAGAGAGAGAGGTGGCCTGGACGACTAGGCTTCAGCCTTTTAAAAAGACTTTCCCCCCTTTTTCTTTTAAACAGAGAACAAACAGAAATAAACTAAGACAAAACAGAAATATAGTATACGCATAATATATCAAAATGTTCAGAAAAAGAAATCCCAAAAGATGAACATATTTTCATCTACAAATAAAATTCAAAAAAATTAAAATAAACCAAACAGTGCTACTGTTGCATTAAAACCCAACAAAAATCATTTTTGAAATACCAAAATGATTTCAAATTTGTTTTCTCCTAATTTTCCATTGAAGGGAATCATTTTACCCTTATTTCCATTTATTTATTTTTAGGAGAAAAGTAATTTGAATGAAATCCAAATAATTCCAAATTGAAAGGGTGTTTCAAAATACTTCCAAATGACTTTCAATTTGATTCTTTGTAACTTCCAACTCATATTTCATATAATTGAAGAAGTCATTTTATCTTCTCTCATGAAAATCATTGAGCTGCATAAAGATTCTGGTTTGAATTGTTTGCAACTGAAATTCAAATATTTTCAAAAACCCTTTTCATTTTAAATGGAAGAAGTCATATTTTCTTCACTCTAGGGTTTTGTGGTGAAATAAATTTGAATTCATTGAGATCAAAATGCAAAGTGAAAGTCTGGGGAAGTCATTTCATTTCCTCTCATTCAACTTTCAAAAAGTTTCAAATTTCACTCAGTTTCACACAATCAATCACTCACAATCAAACAAATAATCAAAGTTATTTATTTAATATAACATTCCAAAATTTAGAATTTTGGGATGTTACATTGCAATACCGTTTACGCTCACTTTTATCATTAGTTACCTTGTTGTTTTTATAATTTCAGATTACAAATACCTTTATCTACCATCCATATACCACTTGTATCACCATCTCTTCGCTGAACTAGTGCACCTATACAATTTACCATTGTATTGGGTGTGTTGGGGACACAAGAGACTCTTTGTTATTTGGTTGCAGGGTTGCTCGAGAGAGACCATCTCCATCCTATGCCTCCCACGGATTGATAAACCTTAGGTCATCCACTTGAGGGAAATTTGCTACTCTCCTACAAACCTCTGCACTTGGAGACCCAACAACGTCTACAAGAAGAAGGTTGTGTAGTAGACATCAGTAACCCGGGAGGGAGCCCAGTTGCAGGAATAGAACTGTTTGGCCATTGCAAGTGAAAAGCTGAAAAGAAATGCCGGTTTACAATTCATTCATGGTGATGCATAAGGTACAACAGGACAAAGGAATCCAAGTATGTGAAATTGGTAAACCGGAGGCTGATACAATTATGAATGACAAAGCAATAAGCGGAAACAGAGGTATACACATACTATTAAACCGGAGTATGACAATGGAGATAAAAAGATTGCCGGTTTACAAGGGTACTAATGGTATATAATAGATTATTCTCTACAAGGGTAAACCATCTGTGTGATAAAGAAGGTACAGATCTAAGGCAAGAACGACTAAGTAAGGTAAAACAGGTTTCACAAGACTGCATTGAAATTTTGGATCTACCGTAAGTCAGGAAAAGGAAAAATATTGAGACTTAAAAGTTTGGTCCCGAAGCAGTTCCTGAAAGGTCCAGATCAAGTTACGATGAATTTAGGGTTTGGATCAAATGGCTAAGATAAGGAGTTTCATAGCTACTATGCGGAATACATCAAGATCAAGCTCTGCTATCTATGGGTTGACGAAGAACACAAGGAAAGCGACATGAACCCGCATGAACCCTAACGGATCTACAGAGGAAAGAGGAGAGGCTTACAGCGGCGGCTGAGGTAGCAGAGATGTGTCGCGTCTTTCTGATGCAACCAGGTTGATGCAGCAGCCAACAGAGATGCAGAGGCGTTGCTCGACAACGGCAGCGGCGCTCGGATGCAGGGGCGTCGCAAGGAGGAAGAAGAAGGAAAGAGACGAAGGGGAAAAAGGAAATGACCCTTGGCCCTATTTATAAGGCAAAGGGGGAAGGTGACAGGCACGAGAATCAAGGAGCCGGAATATTGATATCTAACGGAGCGGTCGCCTCGATTGTCGGAGGCTCATTAACTGAAGGTGACATGTATCATTTTTATAACAAAGTGATGTCATGGCGATTTGTCATGATCCTGGAGTGCAACGTCCCGGCGGTTTACAAGATCAAGATTAAGATGCAAGGGAAGAATTTATCTAAGTGTTGAAGATTGACATGAACAAGTTCAAATCAACCTGGGGCCTAATGTTGGGGATATTAATACTGGATGTAAACTGGCCAGGAGTAGCCGGGTTGACCCCATGAAGATTAGAAGCCCATGTAGATGTAAGGATGGTGGCGCTTTACGAAGGCCCAAAGGCGAGTTAAGGCCTATAGATGTAAACCGACTCTCTCATGTAACTTGTATTGTAAGTTAGAAGGAATAGAGACCGAGCCGGACACGTTTATGATCCGGCCTCGGGACTCTTTAAACCGGCAGGCGTCAACCTATGTATATAAAGGGACGACCCGGCAACGGTTTAGGGACAACACACAACAACTCAAGAGCCAGGCAAAGTGGATTCGCTCCCTGGTCATCAAAACCCTTACAATTCCATCACAACTAGACGTAGGCTTTCACCTTCATCGAAGGGGCCGAACTAGTATAAACTCTCGTGTCCCTTGTCCGGTTTAACCCCTTCAACTAACCCGTAGTGATGGCTCCACGACTAAGTCCTTTCACGAGGACATCTGCCATGACAAACCCACGATAGTACCTCCTTGCTAAACTAATAGCAAGGCACACATCAGGTCTGGTACACAACATAGCATACATGATAGAACCTATGGCCGAGGCATACGGAATAACTTCCATTTTCTCTCTATCTTCTGCAGTGGTCGGGCATTGAGTCTAACTCAACTTCACACCTTGTAACACAGGCAAGAACCCTTTCTTTGCTTGAACCATTTTGAACTTCTTCAAAACTTTATCAAGGTATGTGTTTTGTGGAAGTCCAATTAAGCGTATTGATCTATATCTATAGATCTTGATGCCCAATATATAAGCAGCTTCACCGAGGTCTTTCATTGAAAAATTCTTATTCAAGTATCCTTTCATGCTATCCAGAAATTCAGTATCATTTCCGATCAATAATATGTCATCCACATATAATATCAGAAATGCTACAGAGCTCCCACTCACTTTCTTGTAAATACAGGCTTCTCCAAAAGTTTGTATAAAACCATATGCTTTGATCACACTATCAAAGCGTATATTCCAACTCCGAGAGGCTTGCACCAGTCCATAAATGCATCGTTGGAGCTTGCACACTTTGTTAGCACCTTTAGGATCTACAAAACCTTTTGGTTGCATCATATACAACTCTTCTTTGAGATATCCATTAAGGAATACAATTTTGACATCCATTTGCCAAATTTCATAATCATAAAATGCGGCGATTTCTAACATGATTCGGATAGACATAAGCATCGCAACTGGTGAGAAGGTCTCATCGTAGTCAACTCCTTGAACTTGTCGAAAACCTTTCGCAACAAGTCGAGCTTTGTATACAGTAACATTGCCGTCAGCGTCAGTCTTCTTCTTGAGGATCCATTTATTTTCTATTGCTTGCCGATCATCGGGCAAGTCAACCAAAGTCCATACTTTGTTCTCATACATGGATCCCATCTCAGATTTCATGGCCTCAAGCAATTTCGCGGAATCTGGGCTCATCATCGCTTCCTCATAGTTTGTTGGTTCGTCATGGTCAAGTAACATGACCTCCAAAACAGGATTACCGTACCACTCTGGTGCGGATCTTACTCTGGTTGACCTACGAGGTTCGGTAGTAACTTGATCAAAAGTTTCATGATCATCATCATTAGCTTCCTCAATAATTGGTGTAGGAATCGCTGGAACTGATTTCTGTGATGAACTACTTTCCAATAATGGAGAAGGTACAGTTACCTCATCAAGTTCTACTTTCCTCCCAGTCACTTCTTTCGAGAGAAACTCCTTCTCTAGAAAGGATCCATTCTTAGAAACGAATATCTTGCCTTTGGATCTGTGATAGGAGGTGTACCCAACAGTCTCCTTTGGGTATCCTATGAAGACACACTTCTCCGATTTGGGTTCGAGCTTATCAGGTTGAAGCTTTTTCACATAAGCATCGCAGCCCCAAACTTTAAGAAACGACAACTTGGGTTTCTTGCCAAACCACAGTTCATATGGTGTCGTCTCAACGGATCTCGATGGTGCCCTATTTAACGTGAATGCAGCCGTCTCTAAAGCATAACCCCAAAACGATAGCGGTAAATCAGTAAGAGACATCATAGATCGCACTATATCTAATAAAGTGCGGTTACGACGTTCGGACACACCATTACGCTGTGATGTTCCAGGAGGCGTGAGTTGCGAAACTATACCGCATTGTTTCAAATGAAGACCAAACTCATAACTCAAATATTCGCCTCCATGATTAGATCGTAGAAAGTTTTTTTCTTGTTACGATGATTTCCCACTTCACTCTGAAATTCTTTGAAATTTTCAAATGTTTCAGACTTATGTTTCATCAAGTGGATATGTACATATGTGCTCAAATCATCTATGAAGGACAGAAAATAACGATACCCGCCGCGAGCATCAACACTCATCGGACTGCATACATCAGTATGTATTATTTCTAATAAGTCTGTTGCTCGCTCCATTATTCCGGAGAACAGAGTCTTAGTCATCTTGCCCATGAGGCATGGCCCGCAAGCATTAAGTGATTCCAAAAACCCATCAACATGGAGTTTCTTCATGCGCTTTACACCAATATGACCTAAACGGCAATGCCACAAATAAGTTGCACTATCATTATTAAACTTATATCTTTTGACTTCAATACTATCAATATGTGTATCACTACTATTGAGATTCAATAAAAATAGACCCCTCATCAAGGGTGCATGACCATAAAAGATATTACTCATACAAATAGAACAACCATTATTCTTTGATTTAAATGAATAACGGTCTCGCGTCAAACAAGATCCAGATATAATTTTCATGCTTAACGCTAGCACCAGATAACAATTATTCAGGTCTAAAACTAATCCCGAAGGTAGATGTAGAGGTAGCGTGCCGACGGCGATCACATCAACTTTGGAACCATTTCTCACGCGCATCGTCACCTCGTCCTTAGCCAATCTTCCTTTAATCCGTAGCCCCTATTTTGAGTTGCACATATGAGCAACAAAACCAGTATCAAATACCCAGGCGCTACTACGAGCATTAGTAAGGTACACATCAATAACATGTATATCAAATATACCATTCACTTTGCCATCCTTCTTATCCGCCAAATACGTGGGGCAGTTCCGCTTCCAGTGACCAGTCCCTTTGCAGTAGAAGCACTCAGTCTCAGGCTTAGGTCCAGACTTGGGCTTCTTCACTTGAGCAGCAACTTGCTTGCCATTCTTCTTGAAGTTCCCCTTCTTCCCTTTGCCCTTTTTGTTGAAACTAGTGGTCTTGTTGACCATCAACACTCGATGCTCCTTCTTGATTTCTACCTCCACAGCCTTTAGCATTGCGAAGAGCTCGAGAATTGTCTTTTCCATCCCTTGCATATTATAGTTCATCATGAAGCTTTTGTAGCTTGGTAGCAGTGATTGAAGAACTCTG
This sequence comes from Triticum urartu, assembly GCF_056163025.1. Lineage (NCBI taxonomy): Eukaryota > Viridiplantae > Streptophyta > Magnoliopsida > Poales > Poaceae > Triticum > Triticum urartu. The sequence goes on along the minus strand of NC_141874.1, from coordinate 503,291,112 downwards.
TCAATGACACTATCAACAGGAAGATTAACTCCCAGTTGAGTCAAGTGGTTGTGGTACCCAGACATTCTGAGTATATGTTCACTGACAGAACTATTCTCCTCCATCTTGCAGCTATAGAACTTATTGGAGACTACATATCTCTCAATCCGGGCATTTTCTTGAAATATTAACTTCAACTCCTGGAACATCTCATATGCTCCATGATGTTCAAAATGACGTTGAAGTCCCGATTCTAAGCCGTAAAGCATGGCACACTGAACTATAGAGTAGTCATCAGCTTTGCTCTGCCAGACGTTCATAACATCTGGTGTTGCTCCTGCAGCGGGCTTTGCACCTAGCGATGCTTCCAGGATGTAATTCTTCTGTGCATCAATGAGGATAATCCTCAAGTTATGGACCCAGTCCGTGTAGTTGCTACCATCATCTTTCAACTTAGCTTTCTCTAGGAACGCATTAAAATTCAAAGGAACAGTAGCACAGGCCATTTATCTGCAACAACATAGACATGCAAAATACTATCAGGTACTAAGTTCATGATAAATTAAAGTTCAATTAATCATATTACTTAAGAACTCCCACTTAGATAGACATCCCTCTAATCATCTAAGTGATCACGTGATCCATATCAACTAAACCATGTCTGATCATCACGTGAGATGGAGTAGTTTTCAATGGTGAACATCACTATGTTGATCATATCTAGTATATGATTCACGCTCGACCTTTCGGTCTCAGTGTTCTGAGGTGATAACCCACAAGTATAGGGGATCACAATAGTTTTCGAGGGTAGAGTATTCAACCCAAATTTATTGATTCGACACAAGGGGAGCCAAAGAATATTCTCAAGTATTAGCAGCTGAGTTGTCAATTCAACCACACCTAGAAACTTAATATCTGCAGCAAAGTATTTAGTAGCAAAGTAATATGATAGTAGTGGTAACGGTAGCAAAAGTAATATTTTTGGATTTATGATTGTAACAGTAGCAACGGAAAAGTAAATAAGCGAAGAACAATATAGGAAAAGCTCGTAGGCATTGGATCTGTGATGGAGAATTATGCCGGATGCGGTCAATCATGCAACAGTTATAACATAGGGTGACACAGAACTAGCTCCAGTTCATCAATGTAATGTAGGCATGTATTCCGAATATAGTCATACGTGCTTATGGAAAAGAACTTGCATGACATCTTTTGTCCTACCCTCCCATGGCAGCGGGGTCCTATTGGAAACTAAGGGATATTAAGGCCTCCTTTTAATAGAGTATTGGACCAAAGCATTAACACATAGTAAATACATGAACTCCTCAAACTGCGGTCATCACCGGTAAGTGTCCCGATTATTGTCACTTCGGTGTTAACGGATCATAACACATAATAGGTGACTGTAGACTTGCAAGATAGGATCACGAACTCACATATATTCATGAAAACATAATAGGTTCAGATCTGAAATCATGGCACTCGGGCCCTAGTGACAATCATTAAGCATGGCAAAGTCACAGCAACATCAATCTCAGAACATAGTGGATACTAGGGATCAAACCCTAACAAAACTAACTCGATTACATGATAAATCTCATCCAACCCATCACCGTCCAGCAAGCCTACGATGGAATTACTCACGCACGGCGGCGAGCATCATGAAACTGGTGATGGAGGAAGGTTGATAATGACGATGGTGACGAATTCCCCTCTCCAGAGCCCCGAATGGACTCCAGATCAGCCCACCCAGGAGAGTTTAGGGCTTGGCGGCGGCTCCGTATCATAAAACGCGATGAATCCTTCTCTCTTATTTTTTTCTCCCCGAAAGTGAATATATGGAGTCAAGATGGACGTCGGTGGAGCATCAGGGGGCCCACGAGGTAGGGGGCTCGCCCCCACCCTCGTGGACAGGGTGTGGGGCCCCTGACGTGGATATTTTCTCCAGTATTTTTATATATTCCAAAAATAATCTCCGTTGATTTTCAGGTCATTCCGAGAACTTTTATTTCTGCACAAAAATAACACCATGGCAATTCTGCTTAAAAGAGCGTCAGTCCGGGTTAGTTCCATCCAAATCATGCAAGTTAGAGTCCAAAACAAGGGCAAAAGTGTTTGGAAAAGTAGATACGACAGAGACGTATCAACTGACCCAAGCTTAAACCTTTGCTTGTCCTCAAGCAATTCAGTTGATAAACTAAAAGTGATAAAGAAAAACTTTTACAAACTCTGTTTTCTCTTGTTGTTGTAAATATGTAAAGCCAGCATTCAGGTTTTCAGCAAAGATTATGAACTAACCATATTCACAATAACACTTAGGTCTCATGTTTACTCATATCAATGGCATAATCAACCAGCGAGCAATAATAATAAATCCCGGATGACAACACTTTCTCAAAAAAATCATAATATGGTATAACAAGATGGTATCTCGCTAGCCCTTTCTGAAACTGCAAAACATAAGTGCAGTGCACCTTTAAAGATCAAGGACTTACTAGACATTGTAATTCATGGTAAAAGAGATCCAGTCAATTCATACTCAATGTAAACTAACAATAATACATGCAAACGACAGCGGTGCTCCCTAACTGGTGCTCTTTAATAAGAGGATGATCACTCAGCATAAAAGTAAATGGATAGGCCCTTCGCAGAGCGAAGCAAGGATTTGTAGAGGTGCCAGATCGAGCTCGATTTTGAAATAGATATGAATAATATTTTGAGCGGTATACTTTCATTGTCAACATAACAACCGAGAGATCCCGATATCTTCCATGCTACACACATTATAGGTGGTTCCCAAGCAGAATGGTAAAGTTTATACTCCCCCACCACCAAAAAGCATCAATCCATGGCTTGCCCGAAACAACGGGTGCCTCCAACTAACAACAATCCTGGGGGAGTTTTGTTTTAAATTATTTTGATTTGATTTGAGCATGGGACTGGGCATCCCGGTGACCAGCCATTTTCTTGTGAATGAGGAGCGGAGTCCACTCCTCTTGAGAATAACCCGCCTAGCATGGAAGATACAGACAACCCCAGTTGATACATGAGCTATTCAAGCATACAAAACAGAATGTGTATTTGAAGGTTTAGAGTTTGGCACATGCAAATTTACTTGGAATGGCAGGTAGATACTGTATACAGGAAGGTATGGTGGACTCATATGGAATAACTTTGGGGTTTATGGAATTGGATGCACAAGCAGTATTCCCGCTTAGTACAAGTGAAGGCTAGAAAGAGACTGGGAAGCGACCAGCTATAGAGCGACAATAGTCATGAACATGCATTAAAATTAATCAACACTGAATGCAAGCATGAGTAGAATATAATTCACCATGAACATAAATATCATAGAGGCTATGTTGATTTTTTTTTCAACTACATGCGTGAACATGTGCCAAGTCAACCCACTCGAATCGTTCATAGGAGGATACCACTCCATCATACCACATCACAACCATTTTAATAGCATGTTGGCACACAAGGTAAACCATTAGAAACTCCTAGCTAATTAAGCATGGCATAAGCAACTATAATCTCTAATTTTCATTGCAAACATGTTCCATTCATATAGGCTGAATCAGGAATGATGAACTAATCATATTTACAAAAACAAGAGAGGTCGAGTTCATACCAGCTTTTCTCATCTCAATTAGTTCATCATTTATCGTCATTATTGCCTTTCACTAGCACGACCGAATAGTGTGGATAATAATAATAGTGCACGTGCATTGGACTAAGCTGGAATCTGCAAGCATTCAATACATGGGAGAAGACAAGGTAATTTGGGCTCTTTGTTAGATCAACAATAATACATATAAGAGCCACTCAACATTTTCATTATGGTCTTCTCCTCTCGACCCCCAAAGGAAAGCAAAGAAACAAAACTATTTGCACAGGAAAGCTCCCAACAAGCAAAAGAAGAACGAGAAATCCTTTTGGGTTTTCTTTCTAATTACTACTACTACAGGCATGAAAAGTAAAGTAACTAAAAGCTACAACTAATTTTTTTGGTTTTTCTTAAGGTTTTTCAAACACACAAGAAGAAAGCTTAAACAGAAAATAAACTAGCATGGATGATACAATGAAAATGTATGAGCACCGACAACTGGCATGAGTGTGTGAACATGAATGTAATGTCGGTGAGAGATACGTACTCCCCCAAGCTTAGGCTTTTGGCCTAAGTTGGTCTATGCCCAAGGATCAAAGCTGCTCTCTCCGGTGTACTGAGGAGGATCCTCAGGCTCCCACTGGTTGGCGATCTCCTCCGGATTCCACTGATAAACAGATTGACGGTGAGGATCAGATGGTGGCTCTGGCTCTGCAGCTGCAATCTAGCTCCGGTAGGCATGAATGGCCTCCGGCAAAACAAGGTACATGCCGGAAAATATGTTGAACAAAGAGGGCGCATGCAAGGTAATAAACTCACAATATTTTTTGTTAAATATCAATTTATATTTGAGTGTGTTATTATTATGCTTAACAATAAACTCATGTGCTACCATACTCTTATAACCTAGAGCAATAGGAGGCAACAACTTTTCCTCTTTCTCATAATGCCTCATAGGTATGTTAAAGTGTGCAGCAAGGCGCGAGGCAAAGATGCCTCCGAGGATGGGGCCCTTAGTGCGGTTCAGATTTAACCGTTTAGCAACAATAGCGCCTAAACTGAAAGTAGTATCATGAAACAAGGCATGGCACAAAATAACAATGTCAGGGGCACTAAGGTTTCCACAGTTCCCGTGACCAATTAAGCATCTACTAGCAAATATTGCGAAGTAACGTAGAATAGGAAAAAGTATGCTAGTGATTCTCACATCGGAAACCTTCCTCGTTTCCCCTACAGCAATCATATCGATAAATCCCTCCACATCATTACGATGTGGTTCCTCTACGCTACCCTCAAAGGTATCAAACAGACCCGGCAAAAATCATAAAGTGACATCTCCTTATGCTCATCATCTATACCAATATAAAAAGACCCAAATGGGCAGATCCAAACCATCTCGACCGTCAAATCATGTTATCTAGCGGTTCAGATCGCTCCAATGTTGAGCACCAAACACGTTTAATGCTCTAATTACCCACCACTGCCATTGGTTATAAACACGTTTTGACTCAATGCCATCCCTTGAAATCTGCCATGTAATTAATATCCTACCACTCCCGTGAAAAAGTAATTGATATCTTACCAAATACCAACATGCAACAAATATATCTTACCTAAGATAACAAGCAACTAATATCCTACCTAATATAAACGTGCATTGCACGTACATTATTACTAGTATAAATAAAATTCCACCGAAGGTGGTGATATCCTAGCATGGAAATGAAATTTTTGCACAAAGATATGGTGAGTAAGAGATACTGTTCACGCTGGTCGTGGAGGAAGGCGGTGAGGCCTGCATTCTCAGCCAAATGATAAAAATCTTCATGAATCCCAGCTTCTCTCAAGAACTCATCACAAGGCCATTCACATGGCCGAACCTCCGCAGTACGAGGGAGATTATACTTGGGCTTCTTGTTCTCTTCACTTTGCTTATCCTTCGAGCTTCGGCTCGATGAGTCCCTCAAAAATCTCTTCATCTTTTTCTGAAAATTTCTAAAAAATTTAGTAACTTCAAATAAAAGTGAACCAAACTCAACAAGATTGATAGCAACTACTCCTACAAGTGCCTAGAGGCTATATCATGCATTAAAACTACTTTTGACCACATAAATTTGACATGCAAGCTCAAGAACAAGGTAACCTAAGCAGCAAACTTTTGCAATAATAAAGCACTAGAACAAAAACAAATCGAACCATTGGAGGAGTCACATACCAAAGAACAATCCCCCAAAGCAGTTTTGTGAGAGGAGCTTTGAGCGAGGAGATCGAAAATGGCAGCAAGATGAGCAAGAACTCGGGTTTGAGCTGTCTAGTGATTTTTCTGGAGCAAGACGAAGTGTGTGGGTGCAAGGATAAGTGGAGGGAACCCACGTGGGGTCCACGAGGCAGGGGGCGCACCCAGGGGGTGGGCGCGCCCTCCACCCTCGTGGGCACGTGGTTGTTCCCCCTGATGTGTTCTCAGTGCCTAAAATCCTCATATATTCTAGAAAAAAATCATATTTCATTTTCAGGGCATATGGGGAACTTTAATTTTCGGGGTATTTTTTTATTGCAAGGATAATTCAAAAAACAAACAGAAAATACTATTTTTACTTTATTTAATATAAATAACAGAAAGTGAGAAGAAGGTACAGAGAGTTGTGTTTTCTAACTTCATCCATCTCATGCTCATCAAAAGGAATCCACTAACAAGGTTGATCAGGTCTTGTTAACAAACTCATTTCGAATAACATGAAACCGGAGAATTTTCGAATAACACTAGGTTACCTCAACGGGGATATGCATGTCCCCAACAATAAGAGTATCATATGTTTTCTTGACAGTAGGAAGAGGAAATTCAAAACCTCCAATAGTGATTGTTGAAATTTTTCCAATAGAATTAATACTGTGGACTTGAGGTTGTTTCCTCAGAAAGTGTACCGTATGCTCATTACCATTAACATGAAAAGTGACATTGCCTTTGTTGCAATCAATAACAGCCCCTGCAGTATTCAAAAAGGGTCTACCAAGGATAATTGACATACTATCGTCCTCGAGAATATCAAGAATAACAAAGTCCGTTAAAATAGTAACGTTTGCAACCACAATAGGCACATCCTCACAAATACCGACATGTATAGCAGTTGATTTATCAACCATTTGCAAAGATATTTCAGTAGGTGTCAACTTATTCAAATCAAGTCTACGATATAAAGAGAGAGCCATAACACTAACACCGGCTCCAAGATCATATAAAGCAGTTTTAACATAGTTTCTTTTAATGGAGCATGGTTTAGTTGGTACTCCTAGATCTCCAAGTTTCTTTGGTATTCCAACCTTAATAAAAGTATAATTAGCAAGCATGGTGGAAATTCAGCTTCCGATATCTTTCTTTTATTAGTAACAATATCCTTCATATACTTAGCATAAGGATTCATTTTAAGCATATCAGTCAAACGCATACGCAAAAAGATAGGTCTAATCATTTCAGCGAGGCGCACAAAATCCTCATCATCCTTTTTCTTGGATGGTTTAGGAGGAAAAGGCGTGGGTTTCTGAGCCCATGGTTCTCTTTCCTTACTGTGCTTCCTAGAAGCGAAGTCTCTCTTATCATAACGTTGATTCTTTGATTGTGGGTCATCAAGATCAACAGCGGGTTCAATATTTACATCATTATCATTTCTAGGTTGAGCATCAACATGAACATCATCATTAACATTATCACTAGGTTCATGTTCATTACCAGATTGTGTTTCAACATCAAAAATAGAAATATCATTGGGATTCGCAGGTGTGTCAACAACAGGTTCATTATGAGCATGCAAAGTCCTACAATACAAAAAAAAAGACACGTCCGTGACATTTTGGGCCGAACGAAATTTTTTTCTGTCATACATATGACACTTCTATGATGATAATTGTGACAAAACCCAGTATCATCATAGATGTGGTGGCCTCCTACTTCTATGACAAAAAATCATGACAGAAAATGGGCTTTTCGTCCTGGGCGAGCCGGAGACGCAGCTGCATGACATTCTTTGGGCCATCCATGACGGAAAAAACCATGGTAGAAGCGAGGGGGAGAAAATTTTTGGGGAGTTCCCGATTACGGTGGGAGGTCGGGGGCCGAGCGAATTGCGTTTCTCTCGTACACGTACGCGCGTGTGTGCGAGGCGTTGGCTCTAACTGAACCCGAGCGAGGCGTTGGGCTCTAACTGGACCCGAGCGATTGCACTGCAGGCTACGCGTTACTGAACCCGAGCGATCGATCGATGGCTGTTAACTGAACCCGATCGAGCGATTCCTTCGCTACTGCTGCTAAGTGAAGCCGATCGATGCTGCCTCTGGGACGAACAGTGATAACCCACAAGTATAGGGGATCGCAACAGCTTTCGAGGGTAGAGTATTCAACCCAAATTTATTGATTCGACACAAGGGGAGCCAAAGAATATTCTCAAGTATTAGAAGTTGAGTTGTCAATTCAACCACACCTAGAAACTTAGTATCTGCAGCAAAGTGTTTAGTAGCAAAGTAATATGATAGTGATGGTAACGGTACCAAAAGAGTAATGAAAGCAAAGTAATGTTTTTGGTGTTTTGTAGTGATTGTAACAATAGCAACGGGAAAGTAAATAAGCGTAAACAAGTATATGGAAAGCTCATAGGCATTGGATCAATGATGGATAATTATGCCGGATGCGGTTCATCATGTAACAGTCATAACATAGGGTGACACAGAACTAGCTGCAATTCGTCAATGTAATGTAGGCATATATTCCGAATATAGTCATACGTGCTTATGGAAAAGAACTTGCATGACATCTTTTGTCCTACCCTCCCATGGCAGCGGGGTCCTTACGAAAGCTAAGGGATATTCAGGCCTCCTTTTAATAGATAACCGGAACAAAGCATTAGCACATAGTGAATACATGAACTCCTCAAACTATGGTCATCATCGGTAAGTATCCCGATTATTGTCACTTCGGGGTTAACGGATCATAACACATGATATGTGACTATAGACTTGCAAGATAGGATCTAGAACTCTCATATATTGATGAAAACATAATAGGTTCAGATCTGAAATCATGGCACTCGGGCCCTAGTGACAAGCATTAAGCATAGCAAAGTCATAGCAACATCAATCTCAGAACATAGTGGATACTAGGGATCAAACCCTAACAAAACTAACTCGATTACATGGTAAATTTCATCCAACCCATCACCGTCCAGCAAGCCTATGATGGAATTACTCACGCATGGCGGTGAGCATCATGAAATTGGTGATGGAGGACGGTTGATGATGACGACGGCGACGAATCCCCCTCTCCGGAGCCCCGAACGGACTCCAGATCAGCCCTCCCGAGAGGTTTTAGGGCTTGGCGGTGGCTCTGTATCGTAAAAAGCGATGATTTCTTCTGTCCTATTTTTTTCTCCCCGAAAGCAGTTATATAGAGTTGGAGTTGGAGTCGGGCGGTCTCCAGGGGGCCCAGGAGGTAGGGGGCACGCCCTAGGGGGGGCGCCCCCCACCCTCGTGAGAAGGGTGTGGGCCCCCTGGTCTTCATCTTTGGCGAGGATTTTTTATTATTTATTGTAAGGTATTCCATGGAGTTTCATGTCATTCCGAGAACTTTTGTTTTCTGCACATAAAACAACATCATGGCAATTCTGCTGAAAACAGCGTCAGTTTGGGTTAGTTACATTCAAATCATACAAGTTAGAGTCCAAAACAAGGGCAAAAGTGTTTGGAAAAGTAGATATGATGGAGACGTATCAACTCCCCCAAGCTTAAACACTTGCTTGTCCTCAAGCAATTCAGTTGACAGACTGAAAGAAATAAAGAAAAACTTCTACAAACTCTGTTTGCTCTTGTTGTTGTAAATATGTCAAGCTAGCATTCAAGTTTTCAGCAAAGATTATAACTAACCACCTTTGCGATAATTCTTAGGTCTCATGATTACTCATATCAATAACATAATCAACTAGCAAGCCATAATAATAAATCTCGGATGACTACACTTTCTCAAAACAATCATAATATGATATAACAAGATGGTATCTCGCTAGCCCTTTCTGAGACCGCAAAACATAAATGCAGAGCACCTTTAAAGATCAAGGACTGACTAGACATTGTAATTCATGGTAAAAGAGATCCAATCATAGTCACACCCAATATAAATTAACAGTAATGAATGCAAATGACAGCGGTGCTCTCCAACTGGTGCTTTTTAATAAGAGGGTGATGACTCAACATAAAAGTAAATAGATAGGCCCTTCGCAGCGGGAAGCAGAGATTTTTAGAGGTGCCAGAGCTCGGTTTTAAAATAGAGGTGAATAACATTTTGAGCGGTATACTTTAATTGTCAACATAACAAACAAGAGATGGCGATATCTTCCATGCTACACACATTATAGGCGGTTCCCAAACAGAATGGTAAAGTTTATACTCCCCCTCCATCAACAAACATCAATCCATGGCTTGCTCGAAACAACGAGTGCCTCCAACATACATCAGGTCCCAGGGGGAGTTTTGTTTGCAATTATTTTGATTTAGTTTGCATAAAGCATGGGACTGGGCATCCCAGCGACCAGCCCTTTATCTCGTGAGTGAGGAGCGGAGTCCACTCCTCTTGAGAATAACCCGCCTAACATGGAAGATACAGACAGCCCTAGTGGATACGTGAGCTATTCGAGCATACAAAAGAGGATGATTATTTGAAGGTTTAGAGTTTGGCACATACAAATTTACTCGGAACGGCAGGTAGATACCGCATATAGGAAGGTATAGTGGACTCATGTGGAATAACTTTGGGGTTTAAGGAGTTTGGATGCACAAGCAGTATTCCCGCTTAGTACAGGTGAAGGCTAGCAAAAGACTGGGAAGCGACCAACTAGAGAGCGACAACAGCCATGTACATGCATTAAAATTAATAAACATTGGATGCAAGCATGAGTAGGATATAATCCACCATGAACATAAATATCGTGAAGGCTATGTTGATTTGTTTCAACTACATGCGTGAACATGTGCCAAGTCAAGTCACTTAAATCATTCAGAGGAGGATACCACCCTATCATACCACATCATAACCATTTTAATAGCATGTTGGCATGCAAGGTAAATCATTATAACTCATAGCTAATCAAGCATGGCACAAGCAACTATGATCTCTAGTTGTCATTGCAAACATGTTTATTCATAACAAGCTGAATCAAGAACGATGAACTCATCATATTTACAAAAACAAAAGAGTTCGAGTTCGTACCAGCTTTTCTCATCTCAGTCAGTCCATCATATATCATCATAATTGCCTTTCACTTGCACGACCGAACGATGTGAATAATAATAAGAGTGCACGTGCATTGGACTAAGCTGGAATTTGCGAGCATTCAATAAACAGGAGAAGACAAGGCAATATGGGCTCTTTTGTCAGATAAATAATAATGCATATAAGAGCCACTTCAACAATTTAATCATGGTCTTCTCCTACTGACCCCCAAAGAAAAGAAATAAAACTATTTACATGGGAAAGCTCCCAACAAGCAAAAGAAGAACATGAAATCTTTTTGGGTTTTCTTTTTAATTACTACTACAAGCATGGAAATTAAACTGATTAAAAGTTACAACTAATTTTTTTGGTTTTTTCTTAAGGTTTATTAAACACACAAGAAGAAAGCATAAATAAAATAAACTAGCATGGATGATACAATGAAAAAGTATGAGCACCGACATCTAGCAATGAGTGTGTGTGAACATAAATGTAATGTCGGTGAGAAATACGTACTCCCCCAAGCTTAGGCTTTTGGCCTAAGTTGGTCTATGGCCACGGCTGGCCTGGCTGATATCCATAATAATAGTTGTTGGGGTCGTACTGTGATGAGGAAGAAGAAGGCTCCGATTGCCACTGGCTGGCAATCATCTCTGGATCCCACTGATAGTTAGACTGTCGTGAAGGACCGAACTATGGTTCCGGTTCTGGCTCCTCGGCTGGTGCAGGGTTCCGGTAGGCATGGATAGCCGTCAACGGAACAAGGTACTTGCCTACAGTCAAATCAAACAAAGCAGGAGGAGGCAAGGTACTGGTCTCAGGATGATGTTTATTAAAGAACAATTGATATTTAAGCTCTCCTGCCCTATTCTTAACAATAAAATCATGTGCCACCATACTTTTATAATCCAAATAAACACGAGGCAGCACTTTTTCTTCCTTCTTAGCATGCCTAATAGGAATGTTAAAATGTGCAGCTAGGCGTGTAGCATAGATTCCTCCAAAGATGGGACCCTTAGTACGGTTCATACTTAAGCGTCTAGCAATAATGCAACCCATACTAAAAGTGTTATCACTGTATAAACCTTGCAGCAAAATAATAATATCAGGGATACTAAGGTTTCCACAGTTTCTGCGACCAATTAAGCAATGACTAGCAAATAATGCAAAGTAACGTAAGACAGGAAAATGTATGCTAGTGATTCGTGCATCGGAAACCTTCCTAGTTTCCCCTACAGTGATAGTATTAATAAATCCCTCCACATGATCATGATGTGGTTCTTCTGTCTTGCCCCCAAAAGGGACTAAACAAATCCGACAGAAATCATAAAGTGACATCTCCTTATGCTCATCATATAAATGAAACTCCACCGTAGGTGGTGAGTTCCTAGAATGAAAATGAAAGTTTTGCACAAAGGTATTTGTGAGCAAGAGATACTGATCGCATTGGTCGTGGAGGAAAGTGGTGAGGCCTGCATTATGAGCCAACTCATGAAAATCTTCATAAATCCCGGCTGCTCTCAAGAAATCCTCGGAAGGCCATTCACACGCCCGAACCTCCGCGGTGCGCGGCAAATTATACTGAGGCTTCAGTGCCTTTTCCTTCGAGCTTTGGCTCGATGAGCCCCTCAATAATCTCCTCATCATTTTCTGAAAAATTCTGAAATTTTTAGTAACTTCAAAATAAAAGTAAATCAAACTCAATAATATTGATAGCAACTACTCCTACAAGTGCCTAGGGCCTATATCATGCATCAAAACTACTTTTGACCATATAAATTTGACATGCAAGCTCAAGAACAGGGTCACCTAAGCAGCAAAAATTTTCAATGAATAAAGCACTAGAACAAAAACTAATTGGAGCAATGGAGGAGTCACATACCAAGGAACAATCTCCCCAAGTAGTTTTGTGACAGGTGCTTTGAGCAAGGAGATCGAAAATGGCAGCAAAACGAGCTTGGACTCGGATTTGAGTTGGTTTTTCGTGTTTGGGGGAGGAAGATGAAGTGTGTGGCTGAAAGAATAAGTGGAGGAGGGCCACCATGGGCCCACGAGGTGGGGCGCGCGCCCTAGGGGGGTGGGCGCGCCCTCCACCCTCGTGGCAAGGTGGTTGGCCCCCCTGGTGTGTTCTTTGTTCCATAAATCCTCAAATATTCTAGAAAAAATCATATTTAATTTTCAGGGCATTTGGAGAACTTTTATTTTCGAGGTATTTTTATATTTGCACGGATAATCAGATTTAGACAGAAAATTATTTATTTTTACTTTATTTCAACTAAATAACAGAAAGTAAAAGTGGGGTACAGAAGGTTGTGCTTCTAGTTTCATCCATCTCATGCTCGTCAAAAGGAATCCACTAACAAGGTTGATCAAGCCTTGTTAACAAACTCATTCCGATTAACATGAAACCGGAGAAATTTCGAATAACACTAGGTTACCTCAATAGGGATATGCACATCCCCAATAATAAGTATATCATATTTCTTCTTGACAGTAGGAAGAGGAAATTCAAAACCTCCAAATATAATCGATGGAATTTTTCCGATAGAATTGATACTATGACTTGAGGTTGTTTTCTTGGAAAGTGTACCGTATGCTCATTACCATTAACATGAAAAGTGACATTGCCTTTGTTGCAATCAATAACAACCCCTGCAGTATTAAGAAAAGGTCTTCCAAGAATAATAGACATACTATCGTCCTCGGGAATATCAAGAATAACAAAGTCTGTTAAAATAGTAACGTTTGCAACCACAACAGGCACGTCCTCACAAATGCTGACAGGTATAGCAGTTGATGTATTAGCCATTTGCAAAGATATTTCAGTAGGTGTCAACTTATTCAAATCAAGTTTACGATATAAAGAGAGAGGCATAACACTAACACCGGCTCCAAGATCACATAAAGCAGTTTTAACATAGTTTCTTTTAATGGAGCATGGTATAGTAGGTACTCCTGGATCTCCAAGTTTCTTTGGTATTCCACCCTTAAAAGTATAATTAGCAAGCATGGTGGAAATTTCAGCTTCCGGTATCTTTATTTTATTTGTAACAATATCTTTCATGTACTTAGCATAAGGATTCATTTTAAGCATATCAGTCAATCGCATACGCAAAAGTATAGGTCTAATCATTTCAGGAAAGCGCTCAAAATCCTCATCATCCTTTTTCTTGGATGGTTTGGGAGGAAAAGGCATGGGTTTCTGAACCCAAGGTTCTCTTTCTTTACCATGTTTCCTAGCAACAAAGTCTTTCTTATCATAACATTGATTCTTTGATTGTGGGTTATCAAGATCAACAGCAGGTTCAATTTCTACATCATTATCATTACTAGGTTGAGCATTATTATGAACATCATCATTAACATTTTCATTAGGTTCATGTTCATTACCAGATTGTGTTTCAGCATCAGAAATATAGATATCATTTGGATTATCAGGTGGTTCAGCAATAGGTTCACTAGAAGTTTGCACAGTTCTATCATTTTTCTTTTTCTTCTTTTTAGAAGAACTAGGTGCATCAATATTATTTCTCTGAGAATCTTGCTCAATTCTCTTAGGGTGGCCTTCAGGATACAAAGGTTCCTGAGTCATTCTACCAGTTCTAGTAGCCACTTTAATAGCATAATCAGTTTTCTTACTATTCATCTCATTGAGCAATTCCTTTTGAGCTTTAAGTACTTGTTCTACTTGAGTGGTAACCATAGAAGCATGTTTGCTAACAAGTTTAAGTGCACCTCTAATATTAGCCATATAATCACCCAAGTATTTAATAATATCAGCATCTTGTTTTAATTGTCTATCAAAATAAGCATTGAAGTCTTCTTGCTTAAACATAAAATTATGAAACTCATCCAGGCATTGACTAGCAATTTTAGCAGGAGGGATTTCAGCTTTATCATATCTATAGAGAGAATTTACCTTTACTACCCGTGTCGGGTTATCGAGGTTTGGAGGTTATTCAATATATAAAGGATTAAGATCATATATTTCTTCATCGGGCGGTAAATTAAGACCATGTATTTCTTCAATAGGAGGTAAATTCTTAACATCTTTAGCTTTAATACCTTTTTCTTTCATAGATTTCTTTTCTTCTTGCATATCTTCAGGACTGAGAAATAGAACACCTCTCTTCTTCAGAGTTGGTTTAGGAATAGGATCATTAATTGGAGCAGGAGCCGCCTCAGGAGCTGGCTCAGGAGGTGCCCGATTATTTTCATTTGTCAACATATTATTCAATAAGATTTCAGCTTCATCCGGTGTTCTTTCCCTGAAAAGAGAACCAGCACAACTATCCAGGTAATCTCTGGAAGCATCGGTTAGTCCATTATAAAAGATATCAAGTATTTCATTTTTCTTAAGAGGATGATCAGGCAAAGCATTAAGTAACTTGAGAAGCCTCCCCCAAGCTTGTGGGAGACTCTCTTCTTTAATTTGCACAAAGTTGTATATTTCCTTTAAAGCAACTTGTTTCTTATGAGCAGGGAAATATTTAGTAGAGAAGTAATAAATCATATCCTGGGGACTACGCACACAACCAGGATCAAGAGAATTAAACCATATCTTAGCATCACCCTTTAATGAGAACGAAAATATTTTAAGGATATAAAAGTAGCGAGATCTCTCATCATTAGTGAACAGGGTGGCTATATCATTTAATTTAGTAAGATGTGCTACAACAGTTTCAAATTCATAGCCATGAAAAGGATCAGATTCAACCAAAGTAATTATATCAGGATCAACAGAGAATTCATAATCCTTATCAGCAACATATATAGGTGAAGTAGCAAAAGCAGGGTCGGGTCTCATCCTAGCATTTGGAGATTGCTTATTCCATTTAGCTAATAACCTTTTGAGTTCATATCTATCTTTGCAAGCTAAAATAGCTAAAGAAGCATCTTGATCAAATAAATAACCCTCAGGAATAACAAGTGATTCTTCATCATCACTTTCATCTTCATAATCAGATTCAATATTTTCAATATCTCTAGCCCTAGCAAGTCGTTCCTCTAGAAAATCACTAAGTGGCATAGTAGTATCATGCATAGAGGTAGTTTCATCATAAGTATCATGCATAGCAGAAGTAGCATCATCAATAACATGCGACATATTAGAACGAATAGCAGAAGCAGGTGTAGGTGTCGCAAGCTTACTCATAACAGAAGGTGAATCAAGTGCAGAGCTAGATGGCAGTTCCTTACCTCCCCTCGTAGTTGAGGGATAGATCTTGGTTTTTGGATCTCTCAAGTTCTTCATAGTGTCCAGCAGATATAAATCCCAAGTGACTCAAAGAATAGATCTATGCTCCACGGCAACGGCGCCAGAAATTAGTCTTGATAACCCACAAGTATAGGGGATCGCAACAGCTTTCAAGGGTAGAGTATTCAACCCAAATTTATTGATTCAACACAAGGGGAGCCAAAGAATATTCTCAAGTATTACCAGTTGAGTTGTCAATTCAACCACACCTGGAAACTTAGTATCTGCAGCAAAGTGTTTAGTAGCAAAGTAATATGATAGTGATGGTAACGGTACCAAAAGAGTAATGAAAGCAAAGTAATGTTTTTGGTGTTTTGTAGTGATTGTAACAATAGAAACGGGAAAGTAAATAAGCGTAAACAAGTATATGGAAAGCTCGTAGGCATTGGATCAATGATGGATAATTATACCGGATGCGGTTCATCATGTAACAGTCATAACATAGGGTGACACAGAACTAGCTCCAATTCGTCAATGTAATGTAGGCATGTATTCCGAATATAGTCATACGTGCTTATGGAAAAGAACTTGCATGACATCTTTTGTCCTACCCTCCCGTGGCAGCGGGGTCCTTACGGAAACTAAGGGATATTAAGGCCTCCTTTTAATAGAGAACCGGAACAAAGAATTAGCACATAGTGAATACATGAACTCCTCAAACTATGGTCATCACCGGTAAGTATCCCGATTATTGTCACTCCGGGGTTAACGGATCATAACACATAATAGGTGACTATAGACTTGCAAGATAGGATCTAGAACTCTCATATATTGATGAAAACATAATAGGTTCAGATCTGAAATCATGGCACTCGGGCCCTAGTGACAAGCATTAAGCATAGCAAAGTCATAGCAACATCAATCTCAGAACATAGTGGATACTAGGGATCAAACCCTAACAAAACTAACTCGATTACATGGTGAATCTCATCCAACCCATCACTGTCCAGCAAGCCTACGGTGGAATTACTCACGCACGGCGGTGAGCATCATGAAATTGGTGATGGAGGACGGTTGATGATGACGACGGCGACGAATCCCCCTCTCCGGAGCCCCGAACGGACTCCAGATCAGCCCTCCCGAGAGGTTTTAGGGCTTGGCGGCGGCTCCGTATCGTAAAACGCGATGATTTCTTCTCTCCTATTTTTTCAACCCGAAAGTAGTTATATAGAGTTGGTGTTGGAGTCGGGGGGGTCTCCAGGGGGGCCACGAGGTAGGGGGCGCGCCCCCCACCCTCGTGAGAAGGGTGTGGGCCCCCTGTTCTTCATCTTTGGCGAGGATTTTTTATTATTTATTGTTAGGTATTCCGTGGAGTTTCAGGTCATTCCGAGAACTTTTGTTTTCTGCACATAAAACAACATCATGGCAATTCTGCTGAAAACAGCGTCAGTCCGGGTTAGTTCCATTCAAATCATACAAGTTAGAGTCCAAAACAAGGGCAAAAGTGTTTGGAAAAGTAGATACGGCGGAGACGTATCAAATAGTGAGCGTTGCGCGCGCGGGGGGGGGGGGTGGAACAGTGAGCGGTGGTGTTGCCTCTAGATGAACAGGACCCCGTGGTGTGGAGGGCTGGATGAATAGTAGACGGTGGAGGGGTGCCCATGGAGGGGTGGTTGAACAGGACCCCGTGGTGTGGAGGGATGGATGAACAGTAGACGGTGGAGGGGTGGTTGAATAGTAGCCGGTGGAGTAGCGCGCGGTGGAGGCTAGATGAATAGGAGCCCGTGGAGGCTGCAGGAGGTCGACGATGGAGATGAACAGTATCCCGTGGAGTCCCGTTTTGCAGTACACCACACCCCTCCCGATGAACAGGACCCCCGTTTCGACCGTAGCGCTCCAACACAAGTCCGTTTTGTCCGTTTTGCGGTATGCCACACCCCTCCCGATCAACAGGACCCCCATTTCGACCGTAGGAGGTCTGTTTCGTCCATTTTGCGGTACGCCACACCCCTCCCGATGAACAGGATCCAGTTTCGAACGTGGCCGGTTGAACACAAGGCCGTTTCCTCCATTCTGCGGTACGCCAGGCCTCGTTTCCATCGCATGTTCCATCCAAGCCCTCCCGATGAACACGACCACGCATTCCGTTCCGACCTAGTTGGTTGGCTCCCACGCGTTCCGGTGCCTCCCGATGAACACGACGCATTCCGTTGCCTCCCCATGAACACGACGCATTCCGTTGCCTCCCCATGAACACGACGACGACGCTGTTTCTCCGTTCCGACCCAGCCATGTCAACGAGCCCTCGCCGTACGTATGCGCGAGTAGGCGTTCAAGACCCCGCCCATATGTACACATATGTGGCCGTATTTTCTTTCTCGCACCCTCGCCGCTATACGTACATGTACATGCTACGTGCGCACCTCTACTACGACACGTGCGCGCCTCTATATCCACCAGTATATATGTACGTACACGTTCGCGACCAGAATGAGAACGCTACGTACGCTTCGACCAGGTGGGTCCCGACTGTCAGGCACTTCCTTGCGTGCGAAGATGTAGCTGGTGGGTCCTAGTAGTAGGGGGGCAAATCGTTTTTTTTTTGCCCGGACGCACTTCCTTGCATGCGAAGGTGTAGCTGGTGGGTCCCAACAGTCAGAGGGGAAACATTTTTTTCGCGAAATACGGTGGCCCGTCCGGTGGGTCCCCGTTGTCAGGTGGAGGAATAATTATTTTGCGCGTAATAAGGAGGCACTTCCTTGCTGCGGTCGTGGACCCAGCTGTCAGCGTCTCCATGCATAGTACTCTTCCGATGGAAGTCGGTCGTTGACCACATTGACCACGCCGCGCCGAGAGCACCACGGCGGTGGACGACGGCGAGGCCTAGGAAGGGGACGATACGGAGGCAGGGTAGACTCGGCAGTTGTTTCCCACGCGGAGGGGAGTACGACTGTACGAGGGTTTACTGGTTCATCTGCCGTCGCCGGAGAATAACAACAAGTGCGGGTGAGTAGAGGGATGGCTAGGCCAGCGATGGGAGTACGATGGGGCGGTGAGGCCTGCGCGGCAGCACAGCCGGCCGCGAGGAGGAGGGAGCAGGCAGTCCCGCCGGCGCTTGTTTGAGCGGCTGGAGCAGGAAGGGCAGAGATTGAAGAAGCACGACGGCCGTTGGATGGACATCCAACAGTCAGTGCTTGTGTGTCAACCTTTTTTTAGGAAAGCCTCAAATCTGTGGAAAATAGCATACAACCCATCTGCCATTATTTCTAATAATTTACAGCCCATTTGCTAATTCTTAAGGTTTTTTTGGAGCCCATATTGTTTTTGTTAGCATTACAGCCCATATTGTGGCCACGGTTAAAAAAGTATACGAAATTTTGCATATTTCGTTGCGGTCCGAACTGTTTTTAATCCCGAAATTTCGACTCACATTCAAACTGATTCTAAAAATAAATGTATATCAATATAAAATCCAACAAATTCTCCACGCATAAAAATTAATGTAATTTAAAATCTTGAAATGACAAAAAGATATTTGAAACTAATTGCCGGTTTGACGTGTTTTAAAAATGTACAACCCATTTCTCATTACTGATGGGCCATTTTCTCGGCCAGCCGAATGAAAACTCTCCTCGTCTTGAAAGATTTGCAGCCCAACAGGCATGACAAAGTGACTTACTTGGCAAATCACAAAAAAACTGGGCTGTGGCTGTGGACCCAGCTGTCAGCCTCTCCACGTACAGTACTCTTCCGATGGAAGTCGTTCCTTGACCACGTTGATCACGCCACACAGAGAGCACCACGGCGGTGGGCGACGGCGAGGCCTAGGAAGGGGACGACGCGGAGCCGGGGAAGACGCGGCAGTGGAAGCCCGCGCGGAGAGGAGTACGAGGGTTCACTGGTTCGGCTGCGGTGTGAGGCTGCCGTCGCCGCAGGGCCTGGCCAGCGGTGGGAATAGTAGGGGGCGGTGAGGCCTCTGCGGCAGCACAGCCGGCCACGGGAGGCAGGAGCATGCGGCACAACCGGCGCTGTTTTGGGCGGCTGGAGCAAGAAGACCAGAGGTTGAAGAAGCACTACGGCCGTTGGATGGACATCGTACGGTCACTGGAGCTAGAATCATTCATATTGACTAAGTTGACAAAGCCCTTCGTCCCCGTCAACTTAGTAGGCCCACAAGTCAGCCTCGCACCAAGGTGGGTCCCAGCTAGCCGGGGGTGCATTCATTTCTTTTGTGCGTAATAAGGAGGCACTTCCGGTGGGTCCGAGCTGAGAGCGAGGGGGCATTTTTTCGCGAAATATGGTGCCCGTCCGGTGGGTCCCAGCAGTCAGGGGGAAACGATTTTTTTCGCAAAATACCGGTGGCCCGTCCGATGGGTCCCCGCTGTCAGGTGGAGGAATAATTATTTTCCGCGTAATAAGGAGGCACTTCCTTGCGGCTGCCGTGGACCCAGCTGTCAGTCTCTCCACGTATAGTACTCTTCCGATGGAAGTCGGTCGTTGACCACATTGACCACGCCGCGCCGAGAGCACCACGGCGGTGGACGACGGCGAGGCCTAGGAAGGGGACGACGCGGAGCCGAGCAAGACGCGGCAGTGGATGCCCACGCGGACAGGAGTTCGAGTGTTCACTGGTTCGGCTGCGGTGTGAGGCTGCCTTCGCCGCAGAATAACAGGGGGTGTGGGTGAGTGGAGGGATGGCCTGGCCAGCGGTGGGAGTAGTATGGGGGCGGTGAGGCCTCCGCGTCAGCACAGCCGGCCACGGGAGGCAGGAGCAGGCGGCACGACCGGCGCTGCTTTGGGCGGCTGGACCAAGAAGACCAGAGGTTGAAGAAGCACTACGGCCGTTGGATGGACATTGTACGGTCACTAAAGCTAGAATCGTTTATATTGACTAAGTTGACAAAGCCCTTGGTACACTCCAACTTAGTAGGCCCACAGGTCAGCCTCCAAAACGGGGCGCCCCAGATGTCAGGGGGAGGAATCATTTTTTGGGCGGCCGAATCTAAGAATATCCGAGATTGAAGAAGAAGCACGACATCCGTTGGACAGACATCCAACGGCCACTGCTGCTAGAACCGTGTGTTGACTATATTAAGTTGACAAAGCCTTGCATACGCGTCAACTTATTTTTTTAGGGGACGCGTCACTTAGTAGGCCCACAAGTGTGTGGCAGAGAACTTATAGCCCATTTGCGTTTTGTAAGAATGTACAACCCATTTTTGAATTCTAATGGAATTTACAACAGCCCATTTATAGTTTGTTAAAAGTACAGCCCATTTTCTAGCTAGGACAACGATTAATAATTTCAACCAACCGTT
This sequence comes from Triticum urartu, assembly GCF_056163025.1. NCBI lineage: Eukaryota > Viridiplantae > Streptophyta > Magnoliopsida > Poales > Poaceae > Triticum > Triticum urartu. The sequence goes on along the minus strand of NC_141874.1, from coordinate 503,269,759 downwards.
GAAGACAGAATTCAATAAAATTTCCCACATTTTGATGGGATCCGAAATATTTTTATCCCGAAATTTCTAGTCAGATTAAATATAAATTTGTATTACATAAAAATCCAATGAAACATTGCGCACGCAACAATGAAAATTTAAGATTTTCAAAATCCATAAATAATATTTTATAAACTAACTTCGTGTTTGGTGCATTTTTTTATAGTTACTGCCCAGTTTTTATAATTACATCTCATTTATTATTTTTTCAAGCCCATTTTCCTGTTAAGCCTAATGCATCCCTCCTAGGAAAGATTTGCAGCCCAGCGGGGCAGAGAATAACAAGTTGGCCTTGCCTGGGTATTCCTCAAAAAGACGTATAGCTGGGCTAGCCATTTTCATCTTGAAAAAATTAGTATCTGGGCTGGATATCTGGCCTGGGCTAGACGGGCCACAGCCCGCCCAGTTAATACCCTGCTCTCCTCTGAACAACAACGAAATCATCGCCAAGAAAAACTCTGAAGTGCTCACGCCTCAAAAACACAAATATTGCTCGAGCTACTTGGTCCCAGCTGTCGGCCGCACCTTGTGCAATTCTCTCGTTTATATTGACTACATAGGTTGACAATGGTGTGGGACCGTGATGTCAGGAAACCAGGAGAAAGAAAAAAAAATGTTTGTACATAATAAGGAGGCACTTGCGTACGTACGACTATGGCCCTAGTGAGTCTCTAGTGTCATCCAATCAAAATAAAGTCATCTCCTGAATCCTCATGTTCGTTGATGATGTTAACAATGCTCGGCGGCACGGCGAGTGCAACAACTCGAAGGACAACGGAGAGGGCCTCGCGGGCCCTACGGATGGTCTGATACATCACCCGCTGCTCATTCAGGAAGCCAGGATCATCGAACACCTATGAGCACCTTTGAGAAACTGAGACGGCATGAAACGGTAAGGCCGCGCTTGGGAGCTCTGGTTTATTTCAAACCTGTATTAACATACAAGTGTAATTTACTCGTCATCGGAAACAACGCGTAAAATACAGGCGTAATGAAACTGAGGGCCCGAGGTCTATAAGTAAAAACAGCGGGTTACGCGTGTAATTTGAGAGACCAGTGTATATTTTACGAGCACTGCTATATGGACGACATTACCAGATGATACATGCACAACGTGCGTATCATGCCATCCATGGGCAAGGCTGAAACAGCAGCTAACGGCTGGATTAGCAATCGTCCGAGTGTCGTTCAGCGTTTTTATCGTGCGTGAAGTACTTCCGATATTTTACTAGTCGAAATCGACCAACCAAGCGCCTTCGCCCGAGACCATCTGCTTTAATTTACAAGCGTCGGTTTTACAAACGGTTTTGGATGGAAAATGACGATCCCATCACGGCCTAATATCATGAGTTGGTCGGAAGATCATATGGTTTCACGGCCTATGAATGAAACATCAGACGATGAACTTCTTAAGCACGGAAACAACAGAAGAGGATGATCTTCTTAACAAGCAAATCACTGGCATTAGATCTACATGCAAAACAATACGAAGCATTATTCTCAGGAGGCACGGTGAATAGCTCGTGATGCCGCATGCCACAGCATTCCAAGCTCAACTTTGCAATCAAACACAAGGCCTGGCATTACATAATCAATATTCAGAACAAACTGTTAACACGGGAATATCTCAGCAGAGTAAATATTTACTTCTAAACTGAACACAGGAATAGGAAAAAACACTCGACGCTGCTCACAACAAAGGCGTCCCACTCAAAAAATATCAAATGCATGTCTTCTGGCTAACATCAATGAGCAAATTTTGACAAGGTTTTCCAATTCCAATATATTAAACTAATGTCTTCTTGCTAACAACAATGATTAAACTTTGACAAGCTTTTCCCATTCAAAATATGTAATGCCTATGATCGTCCTGTCGTAGCTTCTTGTACTTGTTTGGGCATTTTTTGCCCAGGGCACTCCACGTGTTGTTAAATTGCCAATGGTCTCTGCAGACTAGTCATGTCACCGGTGTCTAATAATACTCCGTAAAGCTTCTCGGTCATTCCTTTTGTAATATAGCACAAACAGTGACTGCTTCTTTCTGCAAAGTGGAACGACCAACTGGACCCAGTAATGCAGCAGTTTGCCTTGGACACATTGGCTCCTTTTGTGCAGTTCAACTAAAATTGAAGTCGGAATAAAACCGAGCTTTAATTTTGATATCCCTGTAAGCAACAATAGGTATAAGGGAAACAATTACTGAGAAATAACGGTTGATGACTTGTACTCCCAGAAGAAAAGCATCTACTGATCTACTTTATCTTAATGGGAAACAAAGCAGGAGAGTAGCAATTCTCCATCAGTGTGATTCATTCATATTGACTGAGACATTATCTTAACAATGCCTTGTTTCAACATGTATAAAGAACGACAAAGCAGAAAAGTACCATTCCTAAAACAATGCAACTGATTCATTTTAACAGAGACATTATCTTAACAATACCTTGGTTAAATATGTAGAAAGAACTACAAAGCAGGATAGTACCATTCCTAACAAGTGTTGCAGTTTTGAACTAAGATTCAGTAGTTAATTAATTCTGAGAGTGGCATTGCTTAATTTTACCAACGGCATTAGATTAACGAAAAGCATAAACAGTTCCAGGGGAGAGTGGGCACAACAACAGTATGTGCTTCCATCTACTTATAAAGGGGGTGAGGCAGAGTTTGTTGTAACAAAGCAACAAGCATCATGTCTGGGTTGGTCCCATTTTTGTTCACTACTTAATGGGAAAAGACAGCAATACAATAGCTTCAATTCAACATTTATTTAAAACAGTACCAATACAAGTAGCACAACATCTCAAAGCACACTACACAATCATGTGGATGAAGGCCTGTACTGACCTTTCATGAGACGGACAAGATAAAATACGAATCTGCCAACACGAATAGGAAATCCAATCTCGTTTTGTACAGTTGCACTGAAATCAAGCAAAGTGTTTCGCGTAGCGAAGCAAAATGTCGCAATAGCAACAAGTTGAATCGATACAAAGACTGGAAACAAATCTCGATCTCCTTTTGTGCAGTTCCACCAAAATTAAGCAAAGTCATCGGTGTGACATTCAAGTTGAACTGCACAAAACACTCTTAAAACATAAGTGTTTCGAGTAGCGAAGCAAAATGTTGCAATAGCAACAAGTTGAATCGATACCCCTGTTTTTACAGAGGCAAAAAAGGAAACAATTACTTGCTGATAAAGGAGGATGAAACAAACGGTGACAGAAAGAAGCATCTAACTTATCTTGGATGGAAAACAAAGTAGGACAGTAGCATTTCTAAAACGGTTGCATTGATTCATATTAACAGAGACATTTTCTTGAAACAACATTCGTTAAAAAATGTAATTTACTTTTAACAGTGGCATTGCTTCAATTTTCCGGCGGCATTCTTAGATTAACAACAGCAAAATAGTTGTATGGGACATGCCAGCACCATGTGCATCCACACGTATAAATGGCTGATGCAGAGTATGTAGCTAAGCAGCATATATGCGCTGGTCCCATATTTGTTCTCTTTGAACCTTCTTCCTATGTGAGGGCAGCAAATCTAGTCCTGCACAAACTACCCGACCCCCCGGTTTCTTTCCCTTTTCAACAAATAGATCGGTTCCTTACAGATGTGTGTACTGGGTTACCCCCTTTTTCCCTTTTCGACCTACAAAGCGGCTGGATAGCCAGTCTATACTACTTTCCGCCCCTCCTTTCCTCATTGAACCACGTCCTAGATTCTTGCTCCAGCCCACCGCACCATTCTTTCCTCTTTGAACCAAGACCTAGATTCGACTACAGATAGAAAAGGATCCACATGCAGCTAGAGCAACGACGGTTTCAAAGAAACTTATACCTTAGGGTCGTCGGGATGTGGCAAGGCGTGCGGCGGAGGCCGGATCTGCCCACACTACGTACGGAAGCAAGGAAGAAGGGGTCGGTGGCCCTCCCGCAGAGGCGCTGGGTGAAAGAGAACAACGCAACTGGCAGTGGATTGCCTCCCTCGCCGAAGGCGATAGAGTGAACGCTGCACCTCCTCCCCTTCTCGGTGCGACGGGATACGGACGCCTCCTTCACCAGCTGTGAGGAGGGGAGAGAGAGAAGAGGCCAACGCAGTCTTGTTTAGATCTGGTGAAGAGAGGGTGAGAGACTGTGAATATAGCAAACCCTAGCAAATGAACGCTGAGCCTCCAGCGTGTAACATATATGTAGTGCTGCGAGCGTGTGCAGAGTGCAAACCCTAAGTTGATGTCCACTCTGTTTGTGGTCTATTTTTTTCCTAGTTTTTTTTGTTTCTTGTTGCTACATTATGTACTTGTGGGAGCTTAGATGTGATATCCTTAAATAACATCTAGATGTGAATTAGACAAACTGATTTTCTAACGTACCAAGAAACAAAACTCGATCAAAAACACGCCCCCGCTTCCAGGTCACGAGAGTCGTCGCGCACACACACATAGACATAGACATGCATATCCGTGTTTACGTAAAATTCCATTTCCATCTCCATCTCCAATCATATTTGTCCAACTAGCACATTACTTACGTTGTTAATTATATATGCAGCAATATTATCGTACAACATCTCTTGTTTGTGCACGTCCGGACCGCTGCCACGGCCGGTCCTGACCAACCCGAACCCTCTTCATCACCCGTGCATGCTTCCCGCCCGAAACAGTCAGTGCCGCATTCATGCCCGGCCAGAGCGGACACGACCTCTCACTGGCGCCGGCATTGAAGCGGCGCGCCGGCCGAGAGAGCGTCGCCCGCGCCGCTTCTGGGTGCACGCGGTTGCTCCGCATTCAAAGGTCGCAATAGCCGTCTACAACATACATGTAAAAAGTTCTTGGGGGTCCGTGCTACAGCTAGCTGTCCTCCCCCAACTCGTCAATCTCTTCCAGTAGTGCTAGTACTCCATGGCGCGATCCATCGACAAGCAGGCGGGAAAGTTATTGTATACTCGGTTTGCGGTGAGTGGCATGCCGAGCGACTGTGTGGGGTCGAGCCATGGAGGAGGGTGAGACACGAACACGACAGACGTGATTTAAACGTTGGTTTTGCTCGATGGCGCGATCCAACGAAACGAAACGTTGGTTTCTCTCCATTTCCATTTTTCCTCCAGAAAAATGGAAAATTTCCACTCCATTTTCATTCCTATTCCAAGGTTTCCCCGTTACAACATTCCATCAAATACAAAGAAAAACTAACACACATGTTGATGCATCTCAATGATTCACAGATCATAGCCAATATTTACTTCACAATTAAAGAAAAAAGTTGTGAGAGCGTGTACGAAAGAAAAACTACTGATGGGATCACTACGACTTAAACCCTAAACCCTAAACATGATTTAATTTCCTGGCCAGGTAGAACCTGTCGAAGGAAAGACGGCTGGGACCCTCGGATCATACGATGCTTTTGTGCAGTTCCACTAAAATCGACCTGAGCATCCCTGATGGCAACGATATTGAAGAAGTGTGATTAGAATAATAGTACTGGCACTAGTTCATGAGACATAAACTCACCACAAGTAGAAGCCAGTAGAAGTAGAGAAAGATCGACATGGAGATGGAGCTACGGCAGTGGAGCAAGCCGGCTCCAAAAGGAAGATGGACTGCCTGGGACGTCGGGCTGTAGCTAGAAGGGCGGTTGGGACGCGGCATCGGCCCATACCGCGGTGACCCCTGATTGGGACGCACCGACTGTGGGTTTTCTCCCTCGCCGATGTCGACCGCGTCTACACAGAACATTGTTCCCTTCCCCCAGCTGCGGGATCAGGCTCGTCGTTCTATGCTTGTGAAGAGAGCAACCTAAGCAAGCAGGCTTGTAGCTTAGGCTCCTGCTAGTGTATACATAGTGGTTTTCTTTTTCTCTCCATATCAACCATTTTATATTGCGTACGTGTCATTCAAGAGTGAAATGATGGTTGCTTCTTCCGACTAACTTACTGTGTGATTTGACTGCTCCTTAGTGGCCCCTACACGTACTCCCCCTACGTGTATGCAACAGTCACACGTACACATGGACGCAAAAACGCGCGCGACGCCCTGATGCATGCATGTCCGAGCACACGACGGAACGCACATGGTCACACTCAAGTGCTCAACCTACACGTGCATGCACACACATACTCAGTCAGGGTGAGCTAGTGACCGTATAAACACCGGAAAATATATATATTGAGCGCAATGAGTGTATTATGAAGTCCACTGACCGTATTTTTACAAATATATAGTCACAGACAGTGTATTTATCTCATTTGAAATTAAGCCATATTAACCGGAGAGGAGGCAGTATGGACTAGCATTACTTTGATGTGTCCCGTCAACTTGCCGAATGAGGAGAAGGTTGCAGGACAGGAGAAGCTTGCGCGCGGTGGCTCGCAGGACAAGGAGAAACTTTTGACTAATGCAAGCTCTCCCTCGCTCAGGCGGTGGACGTGCAACAGTTAATTCGGTGTCAGATTGCCAGAAGCATACACTATACTACTACTAGTGCTATTATTGTTCGACTTCCCGAATAGGCAAACAGCCAAGCGCAAAGTTTACTAGTACTACTACTATAGTCTATAAAGGTACGTACTATACTAGTACGAACCGTATGGAGGAGTGTCTGCACTCTTATTATAATTTTAAAATGTGATAAAGCAATCTTCAACACATTTGGTTCTCTTCGAGGGTTCTCGCATGTGATAATGGAAATTGATTGCATGGAACACTTGCCACAATTATCGCTTAATTCTAGCTCATATCCTGTTACAAATAGTAGCGCTCGGTAATATTTCCTCTTTTTTTTGTTATTCAGCATGTAAACAGGTCAGCAAACCTTGCGGCGCATCTTTGTGCGAACCGTGCTTGCTGCACTTTGAATGTGGCCGAGAGCTGGCTTGATGAAACACCTCGCTTCCTACTTCTTTTTTTGCGGGGTACCTTGCTTCCTAGTGACCAGTGTCTTGGATGATCGTCCTAAGAATGCTTATATATGAATATAGCTCTCTCATTTACCCGCAAAAAAGATTAAGCCATATGAGCGCTACTATGCAGACGACTCATGGTGCACGATTCTTGCACAACGGTGCTAATCAAGCCGTCCATGCCTATGAGCAAACTACGACATGCCAATGGATTCACCATCGTCCAGCTTTCGTTCGAACAAGTATCGTCTGCGTAGTAGTTTCGAAGCCATATTAACCGGAAAGGAGGGAGTATGAACTAGCACTACTTTTTGGTGTGTCCCGTCAACTCGCAGAACGAGGAGAAGCTTGCAGGACAAGGTGAAGCTCGCTTACGCCTTTTGACTAATGCAACCTACCCTCGATGGACATGCATCAGTCCATTCGGTGTCAGATTGTGAGAGGCATACACTGTAGTACCCAACATGCGGAGTACCATCATTGTTCGACTTCACGAAGAGGCGAAGAGCCAAGCACAGTAGTACGAGTAGTACTACTACTAGAACTGCGTGGTGGAGTGTCTGTACTCTTATTTTTTTATCTCTGATAAAGTACACGTTTATTCCGGAGAAGGGCGGAAAACGGCAGCCCAACATGTAATGAATGATATCGATCAACCAACCATGCTCGAATATATCTTGGCCTCCGTGCGAGCCCGTCTGTGTGTTCTCGCTCCTCGGGCTTGTTTGGTTCATGACTAACTTTGCCACAACTAATCTTAGGCAAACTGTGGCTGCCACAAAAAGTGTGGCTAACAAAATGGCCACCACAAGTGTGGCAAGATTTGGCAAAAATCTGAGCCTATGACTTGTGGGCCGTATAACTAGAAAAGTGTGGCAAGCCACAAGTGTGGCAATAAATCAAACATATGCCTAAGGTGTTGTGGCATGACTAAGGTTAGACGTGGCAACCTTAGGCTGAGAACCAAACAGCCCCCTCGTCTCTCTCAAGGAACGGCGGGTTGGCTCTTTGCCGTCAATTGAGAACGGTTTGCTCACACTCATGTCCCACATGTCAGTGATATGCCAAGAGGACGTGCATTGACCGACTGGCCATACGCGTACTTGGTTTTGCACCTTCATACTACTCGTCCCTCTGTCACAGTTTACAGGGCGCGCTTCATTATGATGCATTTCTCTCAATGCATTTCCACCACTAGAGAGACTTTAGACGTGTTTGGTTTAATGCTCAATTAATTAGGGCGTGGTAACCGCAATCAAGTCCATAATTTTCTCTTCATGTACTGTACTACTACGGAGTGGAGCAAGTGCATGCATGTGTGTACACATTATTCCCTCTAGTAATAGACGCCGTGCTATAACCACCAATGTTATTTTTCAGGCCGATCGCTAGTCGCCTTGGTCCCACAGATTTTTTTCTTTTTTCTGAAGCGCGATGTATAAACAGTGACAGATGGGGTAGTATGAGCGGATTCAAAGAAGAGCATATTGATGGTTGCTTCTTCAGAGCAACTTACAGTGGGAAAGGTGGGGCTTATGATTTCACTTCTCATTACTCACTATTAATGCGGCGCAACGACCGGGCTGAGTCACCCATGCGGTTGTGCACTACCCCCTCGGTTCTTAAATATACTCCAGAGTATTTGTCTTTCTAGAGATTTCAACGAGTGACTACTCAAATATTTGTCTTTTTAGAGATTTCAAATGGACTGGCACATACGGATGTATATAGACATATTTTAGAGTGTAGATTCACTCATTTTGCTCCGTATGTAGTCACTTGTTGAAATCTCTAGAAAGACGAATAGAATATTTAGGAACAGAGGGAGTACACATACGCAGCAAAATGAGTGAATCTACACTCTAAAATATGCCCGTTTGAAATTTGTAAAAAGACAAATATTTAGGAACGAAGGAGTATAATTTTGTGCATGGCACATGGACCCGGATGATGAAGAGGCTTCTGGCAATGCTATCAAGCTTCCATCATTTGTTTACATAATTGACGTACTATACAAATAATTTTCTAGCGACATGAAATTGTACAATGGTGTGAGCTTTTAGCTTTTGTTTCGCGTGTCTTGCCATCGATGCTCTTTCGGAAACAATAAAAAACTAACTTCCTTGCTAATGCATGTCAATTATTAGCAGATCAGAGCTAATAATTACATCACAACTGAAGACAGAGTTGTGAGAAGGTGTTAAATTAAAATTGATCCATGCTTTCATTGGCAGCAACGTCCCCCCAGCTCTGTCTAAATCAACAAGGCATGTTGGGAAAAAAGTAGCTGTCTGGAGCATGCAACATTCTGATCATTTTGTGCAGCTCCACTAAAATAGAGCTGAGCATCCCTGTTCCAAAGATATTAAGTGTGATTATGATAATAGAGGACTTCTGATGAAACAATAAACACACAAATAGAAGTCGGTCACCTTTGCAGTCTCTCTTAAGACTAACTAGTTGGAGAAGATTAGGCTCGGAGTTGGATGAGGAGGATAGAGCAAAACCAACCTCCCTTTGTGCAGCCGCACTGAAATGTAGAGACGTTGCCCGTGTGACATTTTAGTACAACCGCACAAAACACTCTTAAGAAAAAAGTGATTTGTGCAGTTCACAAAAAGGTCGCAATAGCAACGAGGTGAAATGGATAGCCCTGTTTGCAAAAAAGAGGTAGAAAGGAAACAATTACTGGCCAATAACAGATGATGACACATGCGATGACAAAAAAGAAGCATATTCCTTGTCCTAAGGGAAGATAACAACACGGTTGTGTTTGTCTAAAACGGTGTGAGGACGAGAATGCAATATGGAAAGTACGCCGGACGAGCTACGTTTTGGGCAAAGAACTATGGAAGATCCACATGCAACGACGTGGGAAGACGGGCAGTGGAGCAAGGCCGGAGGGGATACCTGGAGGTCATCGGGATGTAACTAGGTGAGCGGCGGCGGGCGGAATCTGCGAGCAGGTGGCTTAGGCCCTGCCGCGCCGGAGCTTGGTCAGAGAGAACGGCGTGTACCACAGATCGGGACGTGCTGCCTCGGCACCGTCGAACGGAGAAACGATGCACTTCCTCCCTTTCCCCCGGTGGACGGGATGCGGCCGGATCAGTGACCAATGGTGAGAGAGAGAGGCCACCACAGCCTTGTGTGAGATACTCTGAAGAGCGACAATCCAGGCAGGCAGGCTCCATTGTATATAGTGAGCGGACTACCTTTTTCTTCATAAAAATCGTTTTATATTCTGTGTACGTGCCATTGAGCGATATAACTTTATTTAAAAATAATGCGGCAACGCGTCAAGTCGAACTTTGTTTCGTGCACACGTGGTACACGACCACCCTAGGTAAACAACCACTACATGCGTTCAAATTAGCACGTGGGCTGCCATTTCGTAAAGAAATGAGCTCCACCGTGTACCCGCACGGGTGTGGCTGGGCACGAAGCGTGAGTACGTGCACAGTGCACCTATTCTCTTCTTGTATACATACACCACCTACGTGGGGTTGTGTGAGAGAGATACAAACCTAGAGAGATATAGTGTGTGGGTTCTTGAGAGTTTTCGGGGGGGGGGGGGTCAATCAAAAAATGTAACATATGCAATGTGTGTGAAATAGAGTCCTAGATATAACATATACTCCCTCCGTTCCGAATTACTTGTCTTAGATTTGTCTAGATACGGATGTATCTAGCACTAAAATGAGTCTAGATACATCCGTATCTAGACAAATCCAAGACAAGTAATTTAGAACGAAGGGAGTATATAGAGGGGGCGATCCACGAGAAGAGAGGGGAGGTATCATCGGCTTGAGGTGTCCATAGAATCGAAGAGAGGGATGATGTGTGTGTGAGCGCGCGCGATCGATAAAGAGTGCCATCGAATTTGTGTGTGCCCACGTCAAAAATATAGAGTGGATGGCCTACTGGAACGTGAGATGGGACATGTGCAGTTTGTCTCTGTGGCATGGATACCTACCTGCAGCGCTCGACTATCGGTGTGTGGTGGGGAGAGAGGGAGGCCCAATTAACTATAGAGGTACAATGGCTGGTATATGTGTGGAGGAGGAGAGAGGCCTACCTCATGTATTAAGGAGATCGATCTGCCTCATGTATTAAGGGAGATCGATCGGCATCCATGCATATGTGCAGGAGAGGAATAAGGTTGGGAGAGAGACAGAGCTAGAGTGTTGGAGAGGGTGGTGGTGGAGTTGCTTCTAACAAATGGTGGGATAGGCTTGCTAGACAAACGGAGGGCACGCCCGCAATATCAATAAGAGAGGAGATGGCTGCTTGTTGTCTGTGCACGTGCGTGTGAGAGACGGGTTAGGAGGCATGCACGAATGATGAGGGGGGACGATGTGGCTGTGGTAAGCAGACGTAACTACATAGGAAGATCAATCGCCCTTTGTTAGATAAAGGAGAGACATAACTTGTGAGGTACATCGATTGATGGGGGGTAGTTAAAGTCGATGTAGGTATATGTTGGGAGATCGATCGGTATACATGCATGTGTGTGTTAGAAGCAAATGAGGCACGAGGAGAAGGATAGAGAGAGAGAGGGATGCATGTAGGAGGTGGTACGAGAGGCATACTATATCGAGTGGGGAGGAGTGTGTGAGTACGAGAAAGATGAAAAGAGTGGTGGGAGTGAGGCATGGACGGTGACAAGAGAAGAGGGGAAGCTTGTGTTTGTGCTAGGCACACCTGGCTAGAGAGGCATATCGATCGATCTGTGCCATAAAGAAGGAGCTGGGGGGCCTAGACACACCGTGGGTGAACGACCTAAAGTGAAAAGACGAATTTGCGCGATGGAGCTAGAGAATGCTGAGGGAGGGTGAGAAGGATGCGGGCGTGTGCATGCACAAGAGAAAGTTAGCGCTAGCTACAAAGATAAGAGGGTTGTGTGGGTGTAAAAGACGAATAGAGATCATATATACTTCATTATAAAAAGCGAATTCGGATATTTGAAGAATTTATCATAGTGTTTCAAACCGATGCATGTGTGAATATATATATAACGGTGATACACATGGTGTGGTTATGAACATGTTATACCACATTTAATATATTTTATCTCTACTCTTATAAAAACGGAGTTGTTGATGATGGTGTGCCTGCCATCCTGCATTATAGGCCGTCCGATTTATATCTGGCAGATAGCAAGGAAACTATGATGGTTGAAGTTGGCAACAATTATGATTGTAGATTCTTATTGAAATAGATAAACAAATTCAAATTTAGTTCGAATTGCAACGGTAGTATAGACATTTGGAATGCACTAAAATGTTGGTATGAGTAGGTTACATGCATTATACAGCAAGCGAAAAAATTTAATCGGACATAACATGGATTCATACTACCTCCTTCCATCTATATAGGGCGTAATGAGATTTTTAAGACCGCCCTTGACTATTGACAAGATTAATAGTACATGACATGCACAATGTGAAAATTATATCATTGAAAGAACCTTTCACAGAAAAATTTAATGGTGTGCTTTGTGTACGTTGCATGTCATATATCATTGCTCTAATATTTGGTTAAAGTTAGCATCGAAAAATGCATTAGGCCCTATATAGATGGAAGGAGGGAATAGCTTTGAATAGCATTTGTATAGTAAAACGGGGCAAGACTCTCTCTTTGTGTGGTGTGAATAGTTTTATTTTTTTCGTTTTCTTTTTGGTTGAGGGAAGTGCCAATTGATTTGGTACGTACAAGTACAATATTACTACACGTTAGGCGTGTCCCTAAAATTCAACCCGCGTCTTGTTATATCCCGAAAATTCAGATATCGTGCTCCCAAAATTGGCGCCTTCACAACCCGCGCCTTGCTATCCCAAAATTACAACGCGCGCAAAAACTCCCTCCAGCTGCCAAATCCCGACACGCGAAATCCCCCTTCTAACCCTGAGCCGAAAGGGCCGCTAGTTCAAATCGGTGGGGGGTACTTTTGTAACACACCCTACATTTTGGACAAGCGCGTCCCTATGTCATGCTTCACCCCCTCCCATCGCCCCCTTTTCGCCATTTGAAATCCCAAGCCGCCATAACCTCTCCGCTCCAGCCGCGAAACCCCACCCTCCTCCATCCGCCACGTCACCACTGCCCAGCCGGAGCCTCTTCCCCGACGACGTCGTCCACCGCAACAGCTCGACGTCCCTCGTCCACCTCCCTGGATGAGGATCCGTCGTCCATCTCGCTGTCCTGCCGGTTCAGCCGCCCCGTCCTCCACCTCCAAGGAGCTGCTCCGACGATCGCCTCATCTATCGCGGCTGCTCCATCCCCACAGCGCTGCCTTAATCTGCTCCACCGGAACTGCAGCATCCTCACCAACTCCTCGGACGAAGCAGAGGCCTACTCGGCGCGACCAAAGAGGTTGTACACTCATCGCATCGCACCTTCTCCTTAACTCGACCTCCCGGCGCCGACGGTGCTCCAACCCGCACCCCCATGGAGCGGCTACCTTGAAGCCGGCGCCGCGGGCGACATCTCCACGGCGGCTCTCCCCCAGTGCGAGGCCCCTTCGGTGGCGGCGGCCATACCAGCTGGATCTGCTGCTGCTGCTCCAGCTCTCGCTCGCTCGCTCGCGCTGCTGCTGCTTCTCCGGCTCTCGCTCGATCGCTCGCTCGCCCATCTGCTGCTGCTGCTCTGCTCCAATTAAGCAACACTTCAGTCGGCTGAATCGACTTTTGGGTCAGTCGATTTTCAGGGGTTGGGGGCTCGCCGGAGTTAAGGAAGAACCACCCGCAGCGGGGACGGGGGCTCGCCGGAGAGGTACCCCACAATCTATCTTAGGGTTCAGGGTGAGGCGGGGGGCCTAGAGGGCTGGCCGGGGCGGCGGTGGCGAGTTGTTTCGGGGCGGCGGGGCGGCGCTGGGGCCGGCGGTTCGGTCGGTGGTGGCTGGCGGCTCAGGGGGGTGCAGGTTGAAGATGAACTGTAGGCCCTCCCTAAACTACATGTCAAGTGCCTCTCTGCTACCATTGCATTCAGTTTCGACAGTAGCATTCAGATTCCAAAGTATATTTCAGTTTTGACAGTTAAGTTCAGAGTCAACAGTTTTTACCTCATCTGTTGTAGTCAGGTGGTTTTTGGTGATGTTAATTTTACATCCATTTTACATCATCTATTGGAGATGCTATTACAATCCCACTTGAGATTGATGATGTTTGTCTTGTGCTGCTTCAGCCTTGACGTCTTACGGCTCACCAGAGCTACTCCAACGACAGAACGATCCATCACAACAGAGCAGTGCCCTGGACGCCGTCTACAGATTCCTCATATCTTCCTCCACACCTCCGACAGCCACCTCTGCCTCAACTGCTTCAGCGACCAACCCAATGATGCTGAGGTCGACACGGCTACGGCAAAGAGGTTGTACACTTGTTGCATCACTTATTACTATACATTCACGTCGATCCATTAGGGCTATTTTGGTTCAACGGAAAAACGTTGATCCACTGGTTGTTACCATCACTCTAAATTTTTGCATGCTCTCCTTACATAATCTCACCATATTTTTTCGTATGCATGTCAGATATTGTACACAGTCATGCTGAACATGTAGAGAAAAAGAGAAGAGTTTTGTGCGGCAATACAATGTCATGCAGACATCGCTCCATGGTGGGTTCAATGGCAAACCCTCCCCACCCCTCTCCAGATTGTAATCTAGAGAAAGATATCTGTTCTGAGGCGGATTCAGATGCCCCTGACCACTCCTATTTACCCCCCAAGGTGTTTGCTCTACCTTGGCATGATGATGTTAGTCATATCATGCATATGTTGCCTTGCAGTGCCTATTTTTGACATCATATATGTCATCTGCTTAGTTTAGACATGTTCTGTAATGCCACCTGTTTAGTTTCTATATCATATATGGGAATTATGCAGTCTCATGTCTTTTAGCCAGTCATAATATATGTGAAATGTGCAATGCCATCCTATTTAACCAGGCATCATATATTTGAATGATATCTTGCCCATCCTTTTCTTCATTACATTTCCATTTGTTGACAATGTTTGTACATTAAACTACTCTTCCTGTGAATCAGCCATTTGGGTGGGAGATGGAAAAATCTGGAGTGAAAACAAGGCCTTCAGAGCAGACAGTGCTACCTGTCGAAGCAGATCTCTTGTTGGGTCCCGATAGCTCCTCAGAGATGGATTCAGAGACAGATGACCAGTCATATTCCCCCACTGAGGTGTATGCTCTAACTTGGCATGGTTATACTACTCATATCATGCATACGGTGTCTTGCATTGCATAGTTTAGACATCATATACACAATATTCAACACCATGTTCTTAGTTCAAACATCATATCGAATGCCCTCTGTTTAGCATATAAATCACATATGTGAATTAAATGATGCGATCCTGATTACTTAGATAACATGTAGGTGAATTATGTCATGCGATCCTGTATAGTTATTCATCATATCTTTGAATTATGTTATGCTATGCTATCCAGTTTAGATAGACATCATATATGTGAAATTATGTCATGCTATCCATTTTAGTTAGACAATATACATGTCAACTATTTCATGCCCTCTTTTTTCCACACTATCTATTGCGTCTATCTCTCATACAATGTCTGTACATTCAACTATGTTTCCTGTTTATCAGCCATTTGAATTGGAGCGGGTGATGCCAGTATCTAGCGGACTAAAAACACGGTCTTCAAATAAAGCAGTGCTACCTCTTGGTGGAGATAGCACCCCGGTTGTACATGCACAAGAACCAGCCCAACCACACATAACCCAAACTCTCGCAGATTGTACCCCTACTGCGATGGGCAGAGAACCAGCTTCACCCAATCTAATCCCAACCCAGCAGATAGTAACCCAGTTCCTATTGACACAGCGCCATCTCCACCACAGAGCTCCCAAACAAGAGCAGTTAGTAAGGCAGCTCCAATGCCCAAAGGGCCAGTACTATCACGGCGAACCCCAACTCCACCAGTTAGTACGCCTATTCCTGTGGAGGAAGCACAACCAGCTAGTCGTAGTTTAGCATCTATCGCATTTGATGTTGTTAAATCGTATGTGCGTATCTTCCCATCTTGGAAATATTATACTAAACATAAAGGAAAATGCCAGTTGCAGGTGTTTGTCCAGGAGTTATGTGTAAGTAATGTTATTCATGGCAATTACTTTGCTTCGTCCCATACATCCTACCTCCATGATGGTTATAATACAACAAATTTTCCCATTTTTCTCTATAGAGAAGGACCGATTTGGAAACTCAGGATGAGGTAACCTGTGCTAATGCCTCTGCTATCTTCAAGAATGCTTGGTGGCAGTATAGGAATTACCTAAAGAATACGTACTTCACCGGCAAACAAACCCATCAAATCCCTTACCTTCTCCTGAGACACATTTACTGGACGATGACTGGGAACGCCTTGTTCTGTACAGGTCCCGAACCAAGAATGTGGTAAGGTCTATGAGCTCATTTTCTATTTTTAAGTATTATATTCTTGCGTCTTACTGTACTTTGTTCATGTAGAACAAGTGCCTAAACCTGAAGAACAACTGTTCTAATTTAAGATTCCATTGCTATCATAGTTCAAAAAAACGCTAGGCGTTAATTGTGCATTTTGCCACCACCTTGCGCTTTACTGACCAAAGTGCATGCTTATGCGCAGTTATGCACAGATTATGCGTAGTTATGCGCAATGCGTTTTGCCAACACCTAGAGCCTAGGCGTGCTTAAGCGGTCGCTTAGGCGCACCTTTTTTAACTATGATTGCTTTGCTCTTGTATCACTATATTTACTCATACAAACTTATTTTAAAATTGAAGGATCCAATCGAAACTCCAATGGCACAGCAGGTATGTTCACGCATGTTTCTTTAACATGTTTGCTCTTATCAATAGCTCTATTGATTTCAATTTCAATTGTGTATACAGTTGACTTTCATATCATGCACATTACTAGCATCACAACAGAGCCAATAGTGTTGTTGTACATGTAGACCCATGGTACCCATCTGAAATCTTGTTGTGCCGTGTTGTTTCCTACGCTTTGTATTCTTTCACTACTGCTTTGTCTTGAACTGATATGATTTGAACCGTGTCTCTATTTTGATTTGGCAAGACAATGTAGTGACCATAGGACATAGATATATGTTTGTTTGATGCTTTTATTATGTACTAGTACTTGGCAATAGAAGACTTGGTAGTTTAATCATGTCCACCTTACTAATGAACTGGTTCACTGAAATGAGTTTCATATACTAGTACATGCTAAACTTGTTATGTGTCTGCTTGTTTCTTCTTTTACAATGCTGACAGAATATTGGGGAAGAGTGCCTTATTAAGCAATGGTAAAGGAAGTAATGCAGATAAGGTTCAGGATAGTGACACATCCTTATTGATCTCCAACAAAGCTGATAAAACAGCTAAGGAAGACTATCTTGAAGACAGCGAGACAACCCCAAACTCCTGTCTTAGTTTAGTGTTCGAGTTACTGGCCACTACCGCTTGCACAAGCTATTCAAACTCACTGTCTGAATCAGTTCGGTTTCTTGACTCAACTACGAGCCGAAAGACATCGATCAGCTGTGTTGCGACAAGAAGCGGAAGGACTGCGGAAGTCCCTGGAGCATTCAGATGCATACTTTCTGGTGCAACAGCAAGCGTTGGAGGATTTTAGCGCCAAACAGGACAAAGCTAATCAGCTTGCTAAGCTTATTGCCAGCATGGTGGATACCCAGGATAACGTTTCTTGAGCTCTTCTGAAGTTGTTTCAGTTATGCTCTTGCTTTGCTGCTGCGTTTATTTGCACTGGTGGCCAATTTTGACGGCCAGTGTATGTAATGTTCTGCTTTGTTCCCTATATTTGCACTGGTGGCGAACTTTGATGCCCAGTGGATGTAATATGTGTAATAGCGGTAATAGGCTTGCGTTAATTGCTTGCTTATTTATTTCCTTATTGTCTTGTTTAGTTGTTTGCTTGTAGTCACTGCAGTTCTTTTTCTGTTTTTTTCTAGTGGCCACAATAGCTATTTTTCGTAACTAGGCCAAAATAATCATGGCAACACACGGACTGTTGTAACCATGGGCCTCCTGCAGGCCGTATGATCCATCGGCCTTCTATACAGGCCTTAGGGTCCATGGGCCTTCTACGGGCCGTAGGGTCCATGGGCCTTCTACGGGTCGTACGATCCATGGGCCTTCTACGGGTCGTACTATCCATGGGCCTCATACGGGCCGTAGGATCCATGGGCCTTCTACGGGGCGTATCATCATTTCGCCAATCATGGGTCATACTATTCGTGGACCATAACGGGCCGTTAATAGGCCGTATTTGATAACTCTATGAAAACAGCCCAACGGGTTTTTTTGACATGAAAACGGCCCAACGTATTAACGGTCCGCAAACGGGCCGACTGTAACGACAGGCTGAATTTGGCCCACAAGCAGAAAATGATAGTAACGAGTCGTATGTAACCGAATGCTGCAAATGAGCCCAAGAATCAATGGGCCCTGAGAAGGCCGAAAGATAACTTGGGCTGGAAACAGCCCAATGGAATAATGGGCCATTAATGGGTATAAAGTTATACACTGTTCATTACGGGCCAGTTTCACCATGGGAGTTAATGGGCCAAGAGTTACAAAGGTCCTCATATGGGCCAAAATAAGTCATGGGCCACACATGGGCCGGAAGTTAAAATGGGCTGAATCATATTGGATGGCCCAGATGACGCTACTGGGCCTAATTTGGATAGGGCGTAATGGGCCCTGGGTTAGCGGGCTGTAAATGGGCTATATGTGAACAGGCCGTTAACATGCTTTCCGTGGGCTGGCCCGCCACCTTTTGACCAAGTCAAACGGTCCGGCCTTTTCACAGGAATGGGCCTCTGTTGGGCCGTGCCACGTGTCGCCGTATCATAGGCGCCTTCGGTCCAATGAGCGGATGACATCTGTCCCAACGGTGAGCCGACACGTATTTCCTCCAGCCAATGATGATTTTACACGTGGAAAATCCCCATTGGTCGGGGCTGTTAACGGGTTATCGGATCCAAAACCCGACCCGATAGCTTAACGGCGTTCCGTTATGGTGGATGCCACGTGTCGGTCACCCTTGACGAAAGCACTTCTGTGACGCGCGATTTATCGTCATGGAAGTGGACACTTCCATGATGATAATTTTGGCAATGTCATGGAACACTTCTACGACAGCACATGTATGACTATCTTGATTTTGTCATAAATTTGTCATGGATGTACATGCATGACAGAAAACGCGACCTACTGTGACAAACACGTATCATCACGGAAGTGTATTTTTTTGTAGTGCTATCATTTTTCTTGTTCTTCTTCTTAGAAGGACTAGGTTCATCAATATTAGTTCTCTGAGAATCTTGCTCAATTGTTTTAGTATGTCCCTCAGGATACAAAGGTTCCTGAGTCCTTTTACCACCTCTAGTCATAACTCTAACAGCATTATCATTCTTATTATTATTTAATTCATTGAGCAAATCATTCTGAGCTTTAAGTACTTGTTCTACTTGAGTGGTAACCATAGAAGCATGTTTACTAATAAGTTTAAGTTCACCTTTAACTCTAGACATATAATCACTCAAGTGTTCAAGCATATCAGCATTGTATTTCAATTGTCTACCAACATAAGCATTGAAGTTTTCTTGTTTAACAATAAAATTATCAAACTCATCTAAGCATTGGCTAGCAGACTTATTACGAGGAATATCACCTTCATCAAATCTATAGAGAGAATTTACCTTTACTACCCGTGTCGGGTTATCAAGACCATGTACTTCTTCAATAGGTGGTAAATTCTTAACATCTTCAGCTTTAATACCTTTTTCTTTTATAGATTTCTTTGCCTCTTGCATATCTTCAGGACTGAGAAATAGAATACCCCTCTTCTTCGGAGTTGGCTTAGGAGTTGGTTCAGGAAGTGTCCAATTATTTTCATTAGTCAACATATTATTCAATAGTAATTCAGCTTGATCAACAGTTCTTTCCCTGAAAACACAACCAGCACAACTATCCAGGTAGTCTCTGGAAGCATCGGTTAGTCCATTATAAAAGATATCAAGTATTTCATTTTTCTTGAGAGGATGATCGGGCAAAGCATTAAGTAATCGGAGAAGCCTCCCCCAAGCTTGTGGGAGACTATCTTCTTCAATTTGCACAAAATTATATATTTCCCTTAAGGCGACTTGTTTCTTATGAGCGGGGAAATATTTAGCAGAGAAGTAATAAATCATATCCTAGGGCTACGCACACAACCAGGATCAAGAGAATTAAACCATATATTAGCATCGCCCTTTAATGAGAACGGAAACAACTTAAGGATAAAGTAATAGCGAGTTTTCTCATCATGAGTAAACAGGGTGGCTATACGTAGCGCCTCGTGACCGAGGTGCCAGGTGTCTTCTAGTTATTCGCTGTTGTTGCCTTGTCATTGCTTGCGTGTCATGCATCTCATATCATGTCATCATGTGCATTTCATTTGCATACGTGTTCGTCTCATGCATCCGAGCATTTTCCCTATTGTCCGTTTTGCAATCCGGTGCTCATATGTCCTCCGGTGTCCCTTTCTACCTCTTTTGTGTGCGGGTGTTAAACTTTTTCGGATTGGACCGAGACTTGTCATGCGGCCTTGGTTTACTATCGGTAGACCGCCTGTCAAGTTTCGTGCCATTTGGACTTCGTTTGATACTCCAACGGTCAACCGAGGGACCGAAAAGGATTCGTGTGTGTTGCAGCCCAACATCCCTCCAAAGTGGCCCAAAACCCACCTAAACCCCTTCCATCACCTAGGCCGTTCGATCACGATCGCGTGGCCGCAAACCGCACCTCATTTGGAGCTTCCTAGCTCCCTCTACCTCTATAAATATGTGATCCCCTCCGAAATTCGTGGTCTAACCCTAGCCTTCCCCTACCTCGCGCCACCGGACAATTATCTCCGCGTCGGACAATGACCGCCCCGCCGGACACGTCGCTCCAGCCAACCGGCGGCCGCCACGTCACCACCGCACCGCCCCGCAGTGAATCGGACGCCGCCACCTGTCCGCGCCCGCGCCTAACTTCGCCCCCGCGCACGCCGGCCCGCCCAGCCTGCCTCCGGCCCCCGCGCGGGCCCAAATCCGTTCCCCACCCCGCGCCTGGGAGCGCCCGACGCCACCGCCCGAGGCTGTGCCTCGCCCCGCGCCGCCGTCCAAGCTCCCCACCGCCATCGCCTTGTCGTCGGCGCCTTTTCGCCGGTGCACCGCCGCCGCGCCGCACCGCCGCGGCCCACCCGCACCACCGCGCGCACGAGCCGTCCACCGCCTGTGTCGCCGGCGCCCCGCGACGACCTCACCGGCCGCCTCCACCTCCACGACTCCGGCGGCCTCGACATCTCCGGTGAACAGTGTCTCCGGCGGACCTCGTCATGCGTGCGATCGGGATCTCAGATCTGAAAATATATATCGGTTGACTTTCTCCCCATAACCCTAATTTTTATGCGATCTTCATCATGTCATAACTCCGTCACCGTTGCTCCGATTCGTGCGTGTAGCATATCAAAATGTTCGGCTCGACGAGTACTTCATTTCATCTCATTGCATCATTTTCATTTGAGCTCATCTTGATGCCCGAAATGCTGTTGGAAGAGGGCTATGTGATGATAGTTTCAGATCTGTTTCAGCACATGCACTTTTGTCATTTTTGCCATGATTAATGGGTGCATGATATGATCTTGAGCCCTACATGTGTTTTGAAGTATGTCATGCCATCTTTACAGGGGTGTATGTCATTTATTTTTGTGATCTCTGTGGTGACTAGCACAAGCATGCAAAGTAGGTCACTTGATGTTGCTGATTTCAGAGACTTAGAAATATTCTAAGTCCTTGTCCTGTTATTATTTTTATGCCATATGTTCATGTTGCTACCGAGAGATCTATGCCTCTTTTGGGCATGATCAGTAAGGATGTTTTGTAGATATTGTGGTGCTCTATCCATCAATGTCTTTGTTTGCAATTATGGAGCACCCTAGCTTGACTCAATCGAGCTCTACTTTTGCTATAAAATGTTCCTGGCAAATTGTTAACATGTTTAGCACTTTCGCCGAGCTTGTTGTAGTTCATCCGTGCATGCTATGTTGTTGTTCTTGCCATGTCTAGCTTCTATGCCATCTCTACTTGCTGGGTGTATGCTTACATTATCATGCCTTGCCTTGTGGTGAGTGCATCGAGCTCGTAAACATGCCTACTTGATATCTGTTTTGCCATGTTCCAGTTTTTCACTAAGTCTGAATATGTTAACGTTAATTGCTATGTTCACATGTTTGCAATTGTATTTTCTGATCCCTTTTGGCTTATGGTTAGTAAGGGACTTTTGTTGTATGCTTTGAGTAGCTTCATGCCATTCTTTGCTTTGCCATGATATGTTCCTGTAGCATGTAGTTATCGTGCTCTAAACATTGCTTCCTGATGTTAAATTCCTGACATGTTGTTAATTTCACTAAGTCTGTAACCTATTATCGTTTGCTCTTTTTCCATGCTTGTTTGAACCTGCTATTGAGGGATTTAGCCGTAGCTCAGTGTTCATCTTATGTCAAGCATCTTGAGTGGATCCCTGCCATGCCTTTTTTTGCTATATTTGAGTGCAGTAGCTTATTTATCTTGATGCATTTAGATGGCCACTTGCTGTTAATCGCAGACCGGTGCCATATTTGTTTTGATTGCCATTTCCAAACCGTGCATCCGATTCTGGTGATCTTTATATCGATAAATCAACTCCTCTTTCCAGTGGCACTCTTGGATTTCCAAGTTGAGGCCAGGTTCAAGCTTTCCTTTCCAAACCATGCATATGCATCGCATACCGCATCCCGCATATCATACCATGTATTGCATCATGTTGCTTGAGCATTGCATGTGGTTGATTGTGTCTCCCTTTTGCTTGTGTTCTTGCTTTGGGTAGAGCCGGGAGACGAGTTCGTGTTCGAGGAGCCCGTTGAGTACGTTTACGAGGATCAAGCTTTTCGTCTTCTCGGAGAACTTTGCAGGCAAGATGACCATACCCTCGAAATCACTTCTATCTTTGCTTGCTAGTTGCTCGCTCTTTTGCTATGCCTATGCTGCGACACCTACCACTTGCTTATCATGCCTCCCATATCGTTAAGCCAAGCCTCTAACCCACCTTGTCCTAGCAAACCGTTGTTTGGCTATGTTACCGCTTTGCTCAGCCCCTCTTATAGCGTTGTTAGTTGCAGGTGAAGATTGGAGTTTGTTCCTTGTTGGAACATGGATATTTGTTGGGATATCAGAATATCTCTTATTTATATTAATGCATCTATATACTTGGTAAAGGGTGGAAGGCTCGCCCTTATGCCTGGTGTTTTGTTCCACTCTTGCCGCCCTAGTTTCCGTCATATCGGTGTTATGTTCCCGGATTTTGCGTTCCTTACACGGTTGGGTTATAATGGGAACCCCTTGACAGTTCGCTTTGAATAAAACACCTCCAGCAAGGCCCAACCTTGGTTTTACCATTCGCCACCTAGCCTTTTTCCCTTGGGAGTCGCGCATCCTGAGGGTCATCTTTATTTAACCCCCCCCCCCCCCCCCCGCGCCAATGCTTGTCTAAGTGTTGGTCCAAACTAGAGCCCCTTGCAGCGCCACCTCGGGGAAACTCGAGGGCTAGTTTTAGTTGTACGGATTGCTTATCCGGTGTGCCCTGAGAACAGATATGTGCAGCTCCTATCGGGATGTCGGCGCATCGGGCGGTCTTGCTGGACTTGTTTTACCGTTGTCGAGGATGTCTTGTAACCGGGATTCTGAGTCTGATCGTATTGTCTTGGGAGAAGGAATATCCTTGATTGACCGTGAGAGCTTGTGATGGGCTAAGTTGGGACACCCCTGCAGGGATTTGAACTTTCAAAAGCCATGCCCGCGGTTATGGGCAGATGGGAATTTGTTAATGTCCGGTTGTAGAAAACCTGAACCTTAACTTAATTAAAATGCATCAACCGCGTGTGTAGCCGTGACCGTCTCTTTCTGGCGGAGTTCGGGAAGTGAAAATGGTGTTGGAGTTATGCTTGACGTAGGTTGTTCTAGGATCACTTCTTGATCATAGTTTCTCGACCGTGCCTTTGCCTTCTCTTCTCGCTCTCATTTGTGTATGCTAGCCACCAAATATGCTAGTCGCTTGCTGCAGCTCCACCTCATTCCTTTTACCCTACCTATAAGCTTAAATAGTCTTGATCGCGAGGGTGTGAGATTGCTGAGTCCCCGTGACTCACAGATACTTTCAAAACCAGTTTGCAGGTGCCGATGAAAACGTGCAGGTGACACAACCAAGCTCAAGGAGGAGCTCGATGAAGATTGTGTTCGTTATGTTGTTCTGTTTTCCAGTTGATCAGTAGTGGAGCCCAGTTGGGACGATCGGGGATCTGTGTAGCATTTGGGCTAGTCTTCTTTTAGTTTGGTTCCGTAGTCAGACCTTGAGTGTATCTGGATGAATGTAATGTTTTATTCATGTAATTGTGTGAAGTGGCGATTATAAGCCAACTATGTATCTCTTTCCCTTATGTATTACATGGGTTGTGTGAAGATTACCTCACTTGCGACATTGCTTTCAATGCGGTTATGCCTCTAAGTCGTGCTTCGACACGTGGGAGATATAGCCGCATCGAGGGCGTTACACTATATCATTTAATTTAGTAAGATGTGCCACAACAGTTTCAGATTCATAGCCATAAAAAGGATCAGATTCAACCAAAGTAATTAACTCAGGATCAATAGAGAAATCATAATCCTTATCAGTAATAAAGATAGGTGAAGTAGCAAAATCAGGGTCATATTTCATTCAAGCATTCAAAGACTTTTCTTTAAGCTTAGCTAATAATTTCTTAAGATCAGATCTATCATTGCAAGCTAAGAAGTCTCCAGCAGTTTCTTCATCCATAACATAACCCTCAGGCACAACAGGCAATTCATATTTAGGGGGAGAATCTTCATCATCACTTTCATCAATATTATCAGTTTCAATAATTTCATTCTCTCTAGCCCTAGCAAGTTGTTCATCAAGAAATTCACCTAGTGGCACAGTACTATCAAGCATAGAAGTAGTTTCATCATAAGTATCATGCAAAGAAGAAGTGGCATCATCAATAACATGCGACATATTAAAATGAATAGCAGGAGTAGGTGTCGCAAGTTTACTCAAAACAGAAGGTGAATCAAGTGTAGAGCTAGATGGCAGTTCCTTACCTCCCCTCGTAGTTGAGGGAAAAATCTTGGTTCTTTGATCTTTCAAGTTCTTCATAGTGATAAGAAGATATAAATCCCAAGTGACTCAAAAAATAGAGCTATGCTCCCCCCGCAACGGCGCCAGAAATGTCGTGGAGTTGACACAGTAGATGTCCTAGAGCAAGGACTTAGTCGTAGGGCCATCGCACTAGGAAGCTTAAAGGGGTTGATCGGGACAAAGGACACACAAGAGAGTTTTTATACTAGTTCGGCCCCTTACGATGAAGGTAAAAGCCTATGTCTAGTTGGGATTGATATTGCGGAGGTTTCGATCTCCAAGAGGCTCAACTCGTCGGCTTGGTTATCGACTTGGTTGTTTATTTTTCTAAACCGCCACCGGGACATCCCCTTATATACACGGGTTGACGCCTGGTGGCATATAGAGTCCCGGCCGGCTCATAATCGTGTCCGGCTCGGTGACCTTCTTTACATGCTTTTCTGTACAAGTATTTCCTTATATACGGCGGTTTATTGTATCAGGCCTTAAACCGGCCCCAGGCCTTTGGGCCTTCTATAAGACTTAATAAACTACAATCTTTGAATGTTTACTGGGCTTCTTGCGTAACCCACCATTGAAGCTGACCCAGCCCCTCTTGGGCGGGTCTCAACTGATAGTAATATCCCCAACATTAGGCCCCAGGTTAACTTTGAACTTTGTTCTTTGTCAATCTTCCATACTTAGCCAAAAAATCCATCTTATGAAATTTCCTTATAACCCGCCATGACGTCATCTCCAGATTTTTTGGAAAACCGCCACCACGTCATCTTTTAACGGATCTTTATCTTTAATGCCTTTCCGAAAATCGAGGCGCCTAGGTAGCTGGATAACCATGTTTTGGTCTCCTCATTTCTCGCGCCCACTTATCGGTCTTTTCCTTATAAATAGGCACGACCTAGGTCTTTTCCATTCTCCCCCTTCGGTCATCTTCTTCCTCTCGCTGCTTCTCTGGTGCTCGAGCTCTGCTGCCGCCGCCGCAGATCTTGTCTTCATCGACTCAGGCCACCGCATCAACCTGATTCGACCTGAAGAAAACACAACGAACCTCAGCTGCAACTCTGCATCTGTAAGTCTCTTTCTTCCTCGACATCAGATCCGCATTAGGACCTTTGAGTTCCTTGGTGTTCTTCACTGTTCGTCATGAACTCTTCATAGATTTCATCACCATCGCCATTTCTTGATCTTTGGATAGTATAAAACCGATGTGGTAGTTATTTCGCACTCACTTCAAATGCAAACAAATTCCTTTTCCTGTTCGGAGGCTTTGTTTAGAACTGACGAACTCACCTGTATTAGATATTTAGGTTAGAATATTTTTCTTTTCAGAACAACCATTTGATCCAAAATAATAATGATAGCTTGGTGAAACTTTTTTATGCCAACACTTAGCTGTAATTGCTTTCCGAGAAAGTCCATAGTCATGGCGGCTTATCTCTCCGGCTTCCTTTTCCTTATATGTCATTAGCCCTTAGTTAAGCCGCCGTTACCTGTTTTACAACTTCAACCTTTAACTATTAATTGAACCGGCATTTTGTTTTTCCTTTTCCAGTCCCTTGTACATCATGCCATCAAAGACACACACCATCTGCAATTGGGTCCCCTCAACCATAACTGAGGAGCGTCTGAAAGATTTCTTCCTCATTGGATTTCTGCCTTCAAGAAACATCATGTCTTATCATGCTCCTGACCCGGAAGAAGAACGACCCAATCCAAAAGACGGTGAAGTGATCGTCTTTACTGATCACATGAACTGGGGCTTCTCACCGCCTGGCTCAAAAAATTTTAGAGAAGTTCTTCACTTTTTCAAACTCCATCCTCAGGATATTGGGCCCAATTCCATATCCAATATTTGTAACTTCCAAGTGCTCTGTGAGGTATATCTTCAGCAAGAGCCGACTGTGGAACTATTTAGAGAGTACTTATATCTGAACCGGCAAAACGAGTGCACCAATGGCCTCAGATTAGAACTTGGAGGCATCTCGATTCAGCGCCGGCAGGGTGCAGTTTTCCCTCTCATAGTTTTACCAAGTCACCCAAAGGACTGGAACCAAACTTGGTTTTACTGTCAGGATGTCTCACCCGCCAATGAGAAGCCACTGCCGGGTTACCGCCCCAATCGTCTTGACACCAAGTTCGCCCTGCCAGATAAACTTACCGTTGTTGAACGCAAGAAACTGATTCCATCTATCAGAAGAATGAATGGTTTGTTGGGGAACGGTTTAACCGGAGTCGATCTAACCCGCTGCTGGATCTCATGGCGGATTATTCCATTAAGCCGTCACTCAAAGTTGATGTATGAATATGGTGGAGACCTGGATGACTCTCTCCGTCATACCCCGTTCAACTAACCGAAGAAGATGTTGTCGCAATGTCAAATGTTCTGATGAATGCGAAGTACGAAGATTGCAGTGTTGTTGGGTTAAATCCTTTCCATAAATTTAACCCGGTACCAGAAGTAAGGGCATTCTGATCTTTTTCCTTTATATTTTGTCCAGCCGTATTATTTATCACTGATCCTTCCTCTTGTCTTTGTAGGACAACTCTGACTTTTGGAAAGTGAAATACGATCGCGAAGCTGCCAAGAAGGCAAAACTTGCCACCATGAACGCCAAGAAATCGACCCGGAGAACGAAGAAGAAAATGAAAACCGCCCTTCAAGATTAGATGAAACTTGATGACTCGTCTGACTCGGAGGTAGCCCTTGATTCCCTTGGCCAACTTTTTAACAATCTTATTGACACTGATCCTTACCAGGATGACACTGGGGCTAGTCAAGCCTCGGAAGCAGAGGTAACTATCATTTCCTCCGACTCAGAGCCCTTACCAAGACACAAAGTTCGACGAGTGATCCGTAAAGTAAGGTTTTCTAACCCCTTAGCTCACTTGGATCCCAACTTTCATTTGAAAAAGCAGCAGCATGAAAGCCGTCGTGAAGTTGAGATTGAAGATGAGCCGGCTGTCGTCCTTCAACAGACCCCTCGGAAACGTCCGAACGAGGTTTACTTATTACTGTCTTTAACTTGTTTTAATGAATCCCGCTCCATGTATTTCTTTTAACTCCTTTCTCTTACCTTTTCAGGAGGTGTCTCGTTCTTCAGGCGACTCATCACAAACACAATTTCCGGCTTTCAAGACTGCTCCTGGGTAATCAGAAATCCTCTTTTCTTACGGGTTTGATCAATTGTTATCTTGATGCTGACTATCTTGCAATATTTTTCCTTAGCGGTCAGGCTAAATCCAAGAACACAAAGGCAGCAAAACCAGCAGAAGACCCGCCAGTACTAGCATCTAAACCGGCTAGGCCGCCTTCCCCATTAACTGTTGCCCCAGAAGACCCGCCTATTATCAATGAAGCAAATCCTTCGAAGCCGTCCCATGACAAAGACACTATGAATCCTTCCACAGTTGGACCGTCAAGCTCAACTGACCCGCCGTCTCCACGTGTTCAAGATGTTCAAATTACTGGGAGCCGTTTTGTTGAGCCGGGGAACCCAACGGTGTTGGCTCGGTGCACAGCCAAGCAAGAAGCATTGGAGAGGCAGAAGGTTCGCTTTGATGTTGCCAACTACGACCGTCTTAATGCTAGTGATGTCTTATCCGGCTATCTCAGTCATGTACACTCTAGTCGTGAGTCTGAGATCGAGATGGTCAAGTAGCTTCAGTTGAAATATGAGGTACGTTGTTTCCGGTTTACCAATATTCCTTTAGCCCCCAAGTCTATAGATTATGAGAGAAACAGAATAACCTGTAGACTTAAAATATAGGCCGAGACCTTTACCTCTGAATCTTTGCCTGATATTGATAGAACAAGACTTCGCCCATAGTCCCCAAGGACCGGTTTATTTTGATCATTAATGAATCGGTACTTCAGAATTTAAAACCAACTGCAAAGTACTTAACATTCCGGTTTATCTTTGATAAACTTGCTGAACTACGTACATTAGCCCCCAAGTGCCAAGTGTTGTTACTTTGTAAAGGACTTGGGACTTCAAATATGCCGGTAGAGTCGAAAAAAATTGATTTGGCATACATTAGCCCCCAAGTGCCAAGTGGTTTATTCGTAAAGTACTTGGGACTTGAATCTTGAATTTGCATACTGGAATTTAAAACCAAGTCTTGACTTATCTGAATGTTTCACAGAATGCCTTGTCTGAACTAAACTCTCAACTGACTAACGCAAAGACCCGGCTAGCGAGTCAGGAGTCATAAATCAAGTCTTCCACCTCCAAACTGCAAATAAGCCTTTCTGAAACGGAGAATTTGAAAGCCAGCTTTGCTGCGAAAGAGATAACTTGGGAAGATGAGAAAACACTTCTGACCCGGCGAGCTGAGACAGCCGAAACAGCTCTGAAGGAAATATCAACCGAGTTGAACGGTTTAAAGGGCCGGGTGTCTCAGATGGTCGCTGCTATCTTTGGTAAGCTGCCTTGTTTTGACCTTTCGTGTATTTTATGCCAAACCGGATCATAATCCGCCAACTGACTCTGTTAAAAATATATGCAGGCCCACGAAGTAAGAATCTAAGCCAAGATCCGTTGATTAAACTGAAAGCAGTATACACTCTGGTTGAACAATTATATATCGGCGCACAACGGGCTCTGGCTGCCATATCTCCTGCTAATCAAGGACCCAACCGGCTTAGCGATGTCCTGAAGAAGCTGTCCATCCTTCATGCCCGGTTCCAAGCGGTAAAACGCTCTTGTGCACGAGCCGGAGCTTTGACTGCTCTAAGCCGCTCCAAGGCTTGGGTGCCAGATCTAGACCCAGCGGACGTGGCAAGGGGCTATCCTACCGTGAAGGAGGACGGGTCTCCGTTTGACCAAGACGATTTCATAGCGTGTGTACGCGAAGTCCGGCCTCAGGAAACTAGTCTTGGAGAGGACACCAATGTGGACAAGTACCAGCCGGGTTTTGATAGTGAAAATAAGAAGATGGCCACTCCTTCATATAAAGTAGCAGATCTGATCCCACCTGTGAGAGAAGATACCTTTGCTCCGGAAATTGACCCGGTGGGCCTGATTGACGACGAAGCCGAATTCGTCGCCTTGAACGGCTTTGATTGGTCAAAATCTAACTTCCAGCAACCAGACGGCGGTGAACCGGTGAGGGAGGGACAATGATCATCTTCATAGGCTTATAAAGCCTTGTAATAACTTTAGTTAAAACACTGCATGTTTGCTTATGCCGTCGTGCATAAAATACTTCTTATTTGAATCTGTGTTTCAGATGTCAATGTATGCATCATTTAATGTTTGTCTCTGCAATGGTTGAACTCTGTTCCTGTGAACACAAGGAAAAGACTGGCAAGGCGGTTTAGAACCAACTAGGCTTAAACACCTAATGTACAACCCATAAATTTACTTCAATAAGAAAAAACAGAGAAAAATGTAAATAGCGGATAAGGTTTAATACTAACTCTTGAGTTAACACGGCAGGTAAGCGCGTATAAGTAAAAAACCATACCTTATCCTTGTTGATCCTTAAATCGCCGGTTTAAATAACTCAGGTGATGAGTTAATAATTCAATATGTATGAAAAGCTAAAACTCCTTGAATACTGAATGATCATTATATTTTAGTATCTCGTTCCTTTGGATCCTTGAACCACCGGCTTGAAGAACCTGGGCGGCTGTATTGTCCAATAATTGAGCCGGCGAAGAAAACCAGGCTATCTTATTTGTAATATTGAAACAACAAAAACTCAAAGGCAAGCAACAGATAATAAACATAATTTTAACTTTGTATTCAAAAAGTTGGGGGGTTTTGATTCGAATACGATCAGTAAACCGGACCAAAGAGGTTAAGCTAAGGTTCGAATATGACCATATAGCCCCCAGTGGCTTTGGCGTTGCGCCAGTCAAGAGGGTACCGACAGCTATGTTCTCTTTGGTTCGAATACGACCTATGTTTGAACAGGAAGCCCCCAAATGACCTTGAGAGGTTTTTAATGACCCTGATTCGAATACGATCCAAGTCAGACTCAAAAGGGGTTAAGCTATGATTCGGATACGATCAAGAAGCCCCCAAGTGAGTTTGGCCTTGAGCCGATCAAGAGGGTTACGACAGCTATGTTCTCTTTGGTTCGAATACGACCTTTGTTTGAACAGGAAGCCCCCAAGTGACCATAAGATTTACAGCTAGATTCGGATACAATCATGAGCTGGACTAAAAAGGTTAAACTTGATTCAAATATGATCAGCTCCTTAATAGTCATTTGTGAATAAAAAATAATAAAGATGCATAGTCTTTGAAAAGAAAAGAGACCGATGGTCTTACTTTATTGCTTATCATTGTATATACAATGTGAACGTATGTACATGATGAGAGCCGGTAGCTCAGGTGTAGTACGGCCGAAGTTGAGCGATGTTCCATGGCCGGCGGGTTTCTTCCTCCGACTAACGTCAGTCTTTGTGCTCTCGAACGTCAATGAGGTAATTGCCACGTCTTGAGCTTGCGTTGGTTTTCCCCGAAGAGGAAGGGATGATGCAGCAGAGTAGCGTAAGTATTTCCCTCAGTTTTTGAGAACCAAAGTATCAATCCAGTAGGAGGCCACACTCAAGTCCCTCATACCTGCACAAAACGATAGTTACTCGCAACCAACGCGATTAGGGGTTGTCAATCCCTTCACGGTCACTTACGAGAGTGAGATCTGATAGATATAATATTTTTGGTATTTTTGGTATAAATACGCAAAGTGAAAAGTAAAGGAAAAGTAAAAAAGCAAAGCAAGATTAAAGTGATGGAGATTGATATGATGAGAATAGACCCCGGGGCCATAGGTTTCACTAGTGGCTTCTCTCAAGAGCATAAGTATTCTACGGTGGGTGAACAAATTACTGTTGAGCAATTGATAGAATTGAGCATAGTTATGAGAATATCTAGGCATGATCATGTATATAGGCATCACGTCCGTGACAAGTAGACCGAAATGATTCTGCATCTACTACTATTACTCCACTCATCGACCGCTATCCAGCATGCATCTAGAGTATTAATTAAAAACAGAGTAACGCCTTAAGCAAGATGACATGATGTAGAGAGATAAATTCATGCAATATGAAATAAACCCCATCTTTTTATCCTCGATGGCAACGATGCAATACGTGCCTTGCTGCCCCTTCTGTCACTGGGAAAGGACACCGCAAGATCGAACCCAAAGCTAAGCACTTCTCCCATGGCAAGAACTACCAATCTAGTTGGCCAAACCAAACGGATAATTTGAAGAGACTTGCAAAGATAACCAATCATACATAAAAGAATTCAGAGAAGATTCAAATATTATTCATAGATAGACTTGATCATAAACCCACAATTCATCGGTCTCAACAAACACACCGCAAAAAGAAGATTACATCAAATAGATCTCCACGAGAGAGGGGGAGAACTTTGTATTGAGATCCAAAAGGAGAGAAGAAGCCATCTAGCTACTAACTATGGACCCGAAGGTATGAGGTAAACTACTCACACTTCATCGGAGAGGCTATGATGATGTAGAAGCCCTCCATGATGACGGACCTCTCCGGCGGAGCTCCGGAACAGGCCCCAAGATGGGATTTCGTGGATATAGAAAGTTGCGGCGGTGGAATTAGGTTCTTGACTCCTGTTCTGATCTTTTGGGGTACGTAGGTATATATATGAGGAAGAAGTACGTCGGTGGAGCTTCGAGGGGCCCACAAGGCAGGGGGCGCGCCCCCACCCTCGTGACCGCCTCTCTGATGCCTTGGCGTAGGGTCCAAGTCTCCTGGATCACGTTCGGTGAGAAAATCACATTCCCGAAGGTTTTATTCTGTTTGGACTCCGTTTGATATTCCGTTTATTCGAAACACTGAAATAGGCAAAAAAACAGCAATTCTGGGCTGGGCCTCCGGTTAATAGGTTAGTCCCAAAAATAATATAAAAGTGGAAAATAAAGCCCAATATAGTCCAAAACAGTAGATAATATAGCATGGAGCAATCAGAAATTATAGATACGTTGGAGACGTATCAGGCATCCCCAAGCTTAATTCATGCTCGTCCTCGAGTAGGTAAATGATAAAAAGAGAATTTTTGATGCGGAGTGCTACTTGGCTTAATTTCAATGCAAATCTTCTTAATTGTGATATGAATATTCAGATTCGAAAGATTCAAGACAAAAGTTTATATTGACATAAAAATAATAATACTTCAAGCATACTAACAAAGTGGTTATGTCTTCTCAAAATAACATGGCCAAAGAAAGTTATCCCTACAAAATCATATAGTCCGGCTATGCTCTATCTTCACCACACAAAGTATTTAAATCATGAACAACCCCGATGACAAGCCAAGCAATTGTTTCATACCCTAACTTTTTCAAAACTTTTTCAATCTTCACGCAATACATGAGTGAGCCATGGATATAGCACTATAGGTGGAATAGAATGGTGGTTGTGGAGAAGAAAAAAAGGAGAAGATAGTCTCACATCAACTAGGCGTATCAACGGGCTATGGAGATGCCCATTAATAGATATCAATGTGAGTGAGTAGGGATTGCCATGCA
Source organism: Triticum urartu (assembly GCF_056163025.1). Taxonomy (NCBI): domain Eukaryota; kingdom Viridiplantae; phylum Streptophyta; class Magnoliopsida; order Poales; family Poaceae; genus Triticum; species Triticum urartu. Next base: position 503,236,046 of record NC_141874.1, on the reverse strand, counting down.
ACAGATGCACTAGAGCTATAAGTATATGAAAGTTCATCAAAAGAAACTAAGTGGGTGTGCATCCAACTTGCTTGCTCATGAAGACCTAGGGGAATTTGAGGAAGCCCGTCATTGGAATATACAAGCCAAGTTCTATAATGTAAAATTCCCACTAGTATATGAAAGTGATAACATGAGAGACTCTCTACTATGAAGATCATGGTGCTACTTTGAAGCACAAGTGTGGAAAAAGGATAGTAACATTATCCCTTCTCTCTTTTTCTCTCATTTTTTTATTTATATTTTTTTATTTGGGCCTTTTCTCTTTTTTATTGCCTCTTTTTATTTGGGCTTCTTTGGCCTCTTCTTTTTTCGTCCGGAGTCTCATCCCGACTTGTGGGGGAATCATAGTCTCCATCATCCTTTCCTCACTGGGACAATGCTCTAATAATGATGATCATCACACTTTTATTTTTCTTACAATTCAACAATTACAACTCGATACTTAAAACAAAATATGACTCTATATGAATGCCTCCGGCGGTGTACCAGGATATGCAATATGACAATGATGAATGTGTCATGATAAACGGAACGGTGGAAAGTTGCATGGCAATATATCTCGGAATGGCTATGGAAATGCCATAATAGGTAGGTATGGTGGCTGTTTTGAGGAAGGTATATGGTAGGTGTATGATACCGGCGAAAAGTGCGCGGTATTAGAGAGGCTAGCAAAGGTGGAAGGGTGAGAGTGCGTATAATCCATGGACTCAATATTAGTCATAAAGAACTCATATACTTATTGCAAAAATCTAGAAGATATCAAAGCAAAGTATTACGCGCATGCTCCTAGGGGGGTAGATTGGTAGGAAAAGACCATCGCTCGTCCCCGACCGCCACTCATAAGGAAGACAATCAATAAATAAATCATGGTCCGACTTCATCACATAACGGTTCACCATACGTGCATGCTACGCGAATCACAAACTTTAACACAAGTATTCTTTAAATTCACAACTACTCAACTAGCATGACTTTAATATTATCACCTCCATATCTCAAAACAATTATCATGCTTCAATCTTTTCTTAGTATTCAACACACTCAAAAGAAAGTTTCACAAATCTTGAATACCAAGCATATTATTATTAAGCAAATTACCATGCTATTAAGAGACTCTCAAAATAATTTAAGTGAAGCATGAGAGATCAATAGTTTCTTTAAAACAAATCCACCACCGTGCTCTAAAAGATCTAAGTGAAGCACATAGAGCAAAATTATAACGCTCAAAAGATATAAGTGAAGCACATAGAGCAAAACTACATAGCTTAAAAAGATATAAGTGAAGCACATAGAGCAAAACTGCTTAGCTCAAAAAGATATAAGTGAAGCACATAGAGTATTCTATCAAATTTTAATTCATGTATGGCTCTCTCAAAAGGTGTGTACAGCAAGGATGATTGTGGCATACTAAAACACAAAGACACAAATAATACAAGACGCTCCAAGCAAAACACATATCATGTTGGTGAATAAAAATATAGCTCTAAGTAAATTACGGATGGAAGTGGACGAAAGAGGGGATGCCTTCCGAGGCATCCCCAAGATTTGACTTTTTGGTGTCCTTGGATTATCTTGGGGGTGCCATGGGCATCCCCAAGCTTAGGCTCTTGCCACTCCTTGTTCCATAATCCATCACAAGAATTCACCCAAAACTTGAAAACTTCACAACACAAAACTTAAAGCAGAAAACTCGTGAGCTCCGTTAGCGAAAGAAAACAAAAGACCACTTCAAGGTACTGTAATGAACTAATTCTTTATTTATATTGGTGTTAAACCTACTGTATTCCAACTTCTCTATGGATTATAAACTATTTTACTAGCCATAGATTCATCAAAATAAGCAGACAACACACGAAAAACAGAATCTGTCAAAAACAGAACAGTCTGTAGTAATCTGTAGCTAGCGCAAGATCTGGAACCCCAAAAATTCTAAAATAAATTGATGGACGTGAGGAATTTATCTATAAATCATCTTCAAAAAGAATTAACTAAATAGAACTCTTCAAATAAAAATTACAGCATTTCTCGTTAGCGCTAAAGTTTCTGTTTTTTACAGCAAGTTCAACAAGACTTTCCCCAAGTCTTCCCAACGGTTCTACTTGGCACAAACACTAATTAAACACAAAAAACACAACCAAAAAAGAGGCTAAATAATTTATTTATTACTAATCAGGAGCAAAAATCAAGGAATAAAAATAAATTTGGGTTGCCTCCCAACAAGCGCTATCGTTTAACGCCCCTAGCTAGGCATAAAAGCGAGGATAGATGTAGGTATTGCCATCTTTGGTCGGCAATCCATAAGTGGCTCTCATGATAGTTTCATATGGCAATTTTATTTTATTTCTTGGGAAGTGTTCCATGCCCTTTTTTAATGGAAATTGAAATCTAATATTCCCTTCCTTCATATCAATAATCACACCAACCGTTCTAAGGAAAGGTCTACCAAGAATAATAGGGCAAGAAGGATTGCAATCTATATCAAGAACAATGAAATCTACGGGCACATAATTCCTATTTGCAACAATAAGAACATCATTAATCCTTCCCATAGGTTTCTTAATAGTAGAATCTGCAAGATGCAAGTTTAGAGAGCAATCATCAAAATTACGGAAATCTAGCAAATCACATAAAGTCTTGGGAATGGTGGAGACACTAGCACCCAAATCACACAAAGCATAAAAATCATGATCTTTAATTTTAATTTTAATAGTTGGTTCCCACTCATCATAGAGTTTTCTAGGGATAGAAATTTTTAACTAAAGTTTTTCTTCATAAGATTGCATCAAGGCATCAACAATATGTTCGGTGAAGGCTTTATGTTGACTATAAGCATGTGGAGAATTTAGCACGGATTGCAACAAGGAAATACAATCAATTAAATAGCAACTTTCATAATTTAATTCCTTGAAATCCAATATAGTGGGTTTAGCAACATCTAGATTTTTATTTTTTTTTCAATCCCACTTTCATCAATTTCATCATAAAGATCTAAGTACTCCGAATTTTTAGAACGCCTTCTAGGTAAAGGAAGATCATATTCAGTTTCATCAAGATTCATATTGCAAAACAAAGATTTAATAGGAGACACATCAATAACTTTTAGATCTTCATCTTGATTTTCATAGGAATTGGAAGAACACGCTTTAATAAAGGCATCTTTGGAAGCACGCATCCTAGCGGTTCTTTCCTTGCACTCATCAATGGAAATTCTCATGGCTTTGAGAGACTCATTGATATCATGCTTAGGAGGAATAGATCTAAGCTTTAAAGAATCAACCTCAAGAGAAATTCTATCAACGTTCCTAGCCAATTCATCAACTTTAAGCAATTTCTCTTCAAGCAAAGTATTAAAATTATTTTGTGAATTCATAAACTCTTTAACACTATTCTTGAATTCAGAGGGCATCTTATTATAATTTCCATAAGAGTTGTTGTAGGAATTCCCATAATAATTAGAAGGATTACTAGGATATGGCCTAGGATTAAAATTCCCTCTATAAGCATTGTTACCAAAATTATTCCTACCAACAAAATTCACATCCATAGATTCATTGTTATTCTCAATCAAAGTAGACAAAGGCATATCATTAGGTCAGAAGAAACACTCTTAGTAGAAAATAATTTCATAAGTTCATCCATCTTTCCACTCAAAACATTGATTTCTTCTATCGCATGCACTTTTTTATTAGATGATCTTTCAGTATGCCATTGAGAATAATTAACCATAATATTATCTAGGAGTTTAGTAGCATCTCCTAAAGTTATTTCCATAAAAGTGCCTCCCGCGGCCGAATCTAAAAGATTTCTAGAAGTAAAATTCAATCCGGCATAAAAAATTTGTATAATCATCCACAAATTCAAACCATGAGTAGGGCAATTACGTATCATTAATTTCATTCTCTCCCAAGCTTGTGCAACATGTTCATGATCAAGTTGCTTAAAGTTCATAATATCGTTTCTAAGAGAGATGATCTTAGCGGGAGGGAAATACTTAGAGATAAAAGCATCTTTGCACTTGTTCCAAGAATCAATACTATTTTTAGACAAAGACGAAAACCAAGCTTTAGCACGATCTCTAAGCGAAAAAAGAAATAGCTTCAATTTAATGACATCATTATCGACATCTTTTTTCTTTTGCATATCACATAAATCAACGAAGCTATTCAGATGAGTAGCGGCATCTTCACTACGAAGGCCGGCGAATTTATCTTTCATAACAAGATTCAACAAAGCAGTATTGATTTCACAAGATTCAGTATTGGCAAGAGGAGCAATCGGAGTGCTAAGGAAATCATTATTATTGGTATTGGTGAAGTCACACAATTTGGTAGTATCTTGAGCCATCGTGACAAACAAGCAATCTAACACACGAGCAAACAAAAAGGCAAGCGGAAAAGAGAGGGAGTATAGAGAGATAGAGGGTGAATAAAACGGCAAGGGTGAAGTGGGGGAGAGGAAAACGAGAGGCAAATGGCAAATAATGTAATGCGAGAGATAGGGATTGTGATGGGTACTTGGTATGTTGACTTTTTGCGTATACTCCCCGGCAACGGCGCCAGAAATGGCTCATTGTCGGGAGTCAAATCTTGACTTGCGCGAACCTCCCCGGCAACGGCGCCAGAAATCCTTCTTGCTACGTCTTGAGCTTGCGTTGGTTTTCCCCGAAGAGGAAGGGATGATGCAGCAGAGTAGCGTAAGTATTTCCCTCAGTTTTTGAGAACCAAGGTATCAATCCAGTAGGAGGCCACGCTCAAGTCCCTCGTACCTGCACAAAACGATAGCTACTCGCGACCAACGCGATTAGGGGTTGGCAATCCCTTCACGGTCACTTACGAGAGTGAGATCTGATAGATATAATATTTTTGGTATAAAGATGCAAAGTGAAAAGTAAAGGCAAAGTAAAAAAGCAAAGCAAGATTAAAGTGATGGAGATTGATATGATGAGAATAGACCCCGGGGCCATAGGTTTCACTAGTGGCTTCTCTCAAGAGCATAAGTATTCTACGGTGGGTGAACAAATTAATGTTGAGCAATTGACAGAATTGAGCATAGTTATGAGAATATCTAGGCATGATCATGTATATAGGCATCACATTCGTGACAAGTAGACCGAAACGATTCTGCATCTACTACTATTACTCCACTCATCGACCGCTATCCAGCATGCATCTAGAGTATTAAGTTAAAAACAGAGTAACGCCTTAAGCAAGATGACATGATGTAGAGAGATAAATTCATGCAATATGAAATAAACCCCATCTTGTTATCCTCGATGGCAACGATGCAATACGTGCCATGCTGCCCCTTCTGTCACTGGTAAAGGACACCGCAAGATTGAACCCAAAGCTAAGCACTTCTCCCATGGCAAGAACTACCAATCTAGTTGGCCAAACCAAACGGATAATTCGAAGAGACTTGCAAAGATAACCAATCATACATAAAAGAATTCAGAGAAGATTCAAATATTATTCATAGATAGACTTGATCATAAACCCACAATTCATCGGTCTCAACAAAAATATCGCAAAAAGAAGATTACATCGAATAGATCTCCACGAGAGAGGGGGAGAACTTTGTATTGAGATCAAAAAAGAGAGAAGAAGCCATCTATCTACTAACTATGGACCCGAAGGTCTGAGGTAAACTACTCACACTTCATCGGACAGGCCATGATGATGTAGAAGCCGTCCGTGATGACGGCTCTCTCTGGTGGAGCTCCGGAACAGGCCCCAAGATGGGATCTCGTGGATACAGAAAGTTGCGGCGGTGGAATTAGGTTTTTGGCTCCTGTTCTGATCGTTTGGGGGTACGTAGGTATATATAGGAGGAAGAAGTATGTCGGTGGAGCTTCGAGGGGCCCACGAGGCAGGGGCGCGCCCTAGGGGGGCGCGCCCCCCACCCTCGTGACCGCCTCTCTGATGCCTTGGCGTAGGGTCCAAGTCTCCTGGATCACGTTCGGTGAGAAAATCACGTTCCCGAAGGTTTTATTCCGTTTGGACTCCGTTTGATATTCCGTTTATTCATAACACTGAAATAGGAAAAAAAACCAGCAATTCTGGGTTGGGCCTCCGGTTAATAGGTTAGTCCAAAAAATAATATAAAAGTGGAAAATAAAGCCCAATATAGTCCAAAACAGTAGACAATATAGCATGGAGCAATCAAAAATTATAGATACATTGGAGACATATCAGTAATATGACCCGTTGTTTAAATTCTTACTGACCAAAAAGGGCCCTTCCCAAGGTGGGGATAACTTGTGTGCGTCTGAAAATTCCTGGACGAGCCGGAGCACCAAGTCGCCTTCCTGAAAGGTCCTGGACTTAACCCGGCGGCTGTGATAACGACGCAGGTCCTGTTCATAAATTGCTAACCGCGCCGCCGCTAAGTCTCTTTCTTCGTCTAACAAGTCAAGCGCATCCTGTCTGGCTTTTTCATTGTTAGCTTCAACATAAGCCGCCACATTGGGCGAGTCATGACGGATGTCACTAGGAAACACTGCTTCTGCTCCATAAACCATGAAGAAGGGTGTGTAACCCGTAGACCTGTTGGGCGTAGTATTGATGCTCCATAACACTGAGGGTAACTCCTCTACCCAACATCCCGGTGTTCGCTGTAAAGGAACCATAAGCCGGGGTTTTAGGCCCTTCAGAATTTCCTGATTGGCTCTCTCCGCTTGACCATTGGATTGAGGATGAGCTACAGAAGAAACATCAAGCCGGATGTGCTCTCGCTGACAAAATTCTTCCATAACCCCTTGGGATAGATTTGTACCATTGTGTGTGATAATACTGTGTGGAAAACCGAAACGAAAGATTACTTTTTTCATGAACTAAACCATCGTGGTTGCATCACACTTACTCACAGGCTCTGCCTCAACCCATTTGGTGAACTTATCAACAGCCACCAAGAGATGCGTCTTTTTATCCTTAGACCTTTTGAAAGGTCCCACCATGTGAAGCCCCCAAACTGCAAATGGCCAAGTGATTGGAATCACCCGGAGCTCTTGAGCCGGCACATGCGCTCGTCGTGCAAATTTCTGACATCCATCACATCTACTGACTAGATCTTCTGCATCAGCGTGAGCCGTCAACCAGTAAAAACCATGACGAAACGCCTTGGCCACTAAAGATTTTGACCCGACGTGATGACCACATTCGCCTTCATGGATTTCACGAAGGATTTCTTGACCTTCTTCGGGGGAAACACACCGTTGAAACGCTCCGGAAACACTGCGATGGAATAACTCTCCATCCGAAATCGTCATGGACTTAGACCGCCGGGTTAGCTGTCGAGCCAGGGTCTCATCCGCTGGCAACTCTCCCCAGGTCATGTAAGCCAAGAACGGCACCGTCCAATCTGGGATGACGTGAAGAGCCGCCACCAACTGCGCCTCCGGGTCAGGAACAGCTAAATCTTCTTCTGTGGGCAACTTGACAGAGGGGTTATGCAAAACATCTAAAAAGGTGTTGGGTGGTACCGGCTTACGTTGAGACCCCAGCCGGCTCAAAGCATCAGCTGCTTCGTTTTTTCCGACGGTCAATGTGTTCCACCTGATAACCTTTAAAATATCCTGCAACAGCATCGACCTCTCGGCGATAAGCCGCCATGAGAGGGTCTTTGGAATCCCACTTGCCAGACACCTGTTGAGCCACTAGATCTGAATCACCAAGACATCTGACCCGGCTCAAGCTCATCTCCTTTGCCACTCGAAGACCATGGAGCAATGCTTCATACTTTGCTGCATTGTTAGTGCATGGAAACATCAACCGTAACACATAACAAAATTTATCACCTCGTGGGGAAGTTAATACAACTCCAGCCCCCGAGCCTTCCAATTGCCTAGACCCATCAAAATGAATAGTCCAATATGTGTTATCCGGCTTTTCTTCTGGCATCTGCATCTCTATCCAGTCATTGATGAAGTCAACCAGGGCTTGAGACTTAATCGCAGTATGTGGAACATACTTCAGCCCATGAGACCCAAGCTCAATTGCCCACTTGGCAACTCGCCCTGTAGCTTATCTGTTTTGAATAATGTCTCCCAAAGGAGCAGAGCTAACCACAGTGATTGGATGTCCCTGAAAGTAATGCTTAAGCTTCCGGCTTGCCATGAACACCCCATAAACAAGCCTCTGCCAATGTGGATATCGTTGCTTAGACTCAATTAGCACTTCACTGACATAATAAACCGGCCGATGAACCGGATGCTCTCTGCTAGCCTCCTTGCGCTCTACCACCATAGCCACACTAACAGCCCGTGAGTTGGCAGCCACGTAGAACAATAGAGGCTCTTTCTCAATTGGAGCAGCTAGGACCGGCGGCTCAGCCAGTTGTGCCTTCAGATTCTCAAAAGCGTCGTTCGCAGCATCACTCCAAACAAAAACATCCGTTTTCTTCATCAATTGATACAGAGGCATAGCCTTTTCCCCTAACCGGCTTATGAACCGGCTCAAAGCAGCCACACAACCCACCAGTCGTTGACCATCATTGACGCAGGTTGGTTTGGCTAGAGATGTGATTGCTTTGATTTTCTCCGGGTTAGCTTCAGTACCTCAGTTAGACACCAGAAAACCCAAGAGCTTGCCGGCTAGCACTCCAAAAACAAACTTGGCCGGGTTAAGCATCATCTTGTAAACCCGAAGATAATCAAAAGTCTCTTTCGGGTCTGTGACCAAAGTTTCCTCTTCCCTGGATTTCACCACTATATCATCCACATAGGCAGGAACATTGCGCCCAATTTGATTGTGAAGACAATTCTGCACACACCGCTGGTAAGTCGCCTGGGCACTCTTAAGCCCAAAAGGCATAGACACATAGCAGAAAGCCCCAAAAGGAGTTATAAACGCTGTCTTCTCTTGATCCTTGACTACCATCTTAATCTGATGATAACCGGAGTAAGCATATAAGAAACTCAACTATGCGCAACCCGCCGTATCATTAATGATCTGATCAATACGGGGAAGAGCAAACGGATCAGCCGGACAAGCTTTGTTCAAATCTGTGTTATCCACACACACATACGCCAGGTGCCATTCTTTTTTAGTACAATCACCGGGTTAGCTAACCATTCTGGGTGAAAGACCTCCACAATGAACCCAGCTGCCAAGAGCCGGGCCACCTCTTCTCCGATGGCCTTGCGCCTTTCTTCATTGAACCACCGGAGAAACTGTCTAACAGGTTTAAACTTTGGGTCGATATTAAGAGTGTGCTCAGCGAGTTCTCTCGGGATACCTGGCATGTCTGAAGGTTTCCATGCAAAGATGTCCCGGTTCTCACAGATGAACTCGATGAGCGCGCCCTATTTCGGATCCAAGTTTGCGCTGATGATGAACTGTTTGGATGAATCACCAGGCATAAAGTCAACCATCTTAGTGTCATCAGCTGACTTGAACTTTAACTCCGACTCATGCTCTGTTGTTGGTTTCTTTAATGATGTCATATCCGCTGGGTCAACATGATCCTTGTAGAATTTCAACTCCTCTGTTGCACAAACAGATTCAGCATAGGCAGCATCCCCCTCTTCACATTCCAAGGCTATCTTCCGGCTCCCATGGACTGTAATGGTGCCCTTGTGACCCGGCATCTTGAGCTGCAAATACACGTAACATGGCCGAGCCATGAACTTGGCATAAGCCGGCCGCCCAAACAGAGCATGATATGGGCTTTTGATCTTAACCACTTCAAAGGTTAATTTTTCTGCTCTGGAGTCATACTCATCCCCAAAGGCTACCTCCAGCTCGATCTTACCAACTGGGTATGCCGACTTACCGGGTACCACACCACGAAAAACAGTGTTGGATTGTTTAAGATTTTTATCCGTCAATCCCATCCGGCGAAACGTCTCATAGTAAAGGATGTTGATGTTGCTGCCTCCATCCATGAGTACCTTAGTAAACTTGTACCCACCAACCTGAGGTGCCACTACCAAAGCCAAGTGACCCGGATTATCAACCCGGGGCAGGTGATCCTCTCTGCTCCACACAATAGGCTGCTCCGACCAACGTAAATAACGTGGGATTGCCGGCTCAACGGCATTAACGGCCCTCTTGTGGAGCTTCTGGTCCCTCTTACATAAACTGGTAGTAAAGACATGGTACTGTCCACTACTCAACTACTTCGGGTTACTCTGATAGCCGGATTGTTGTTGCTGCTGATTTCCTTGGTCGTGCTGCTGATTATATCCTCCTTGGTGACCAGGGTAACCCTGACTGTGAAAACCTCCTCCGCTTGAACCGGCGCCCGGACCGTGAAAGCCGCCTCCACCTGAGCCGCCACCTGGGCCGTGACCCCCATAAAATGCGTTTGAATTTTTAAACGCCTTCATGATCATGCAATCCTTCCACAAGTGGGTGGTTGGTTTCTCCCGGGTGTCGTGTTTTGGACAAGGTTCATTCAACAACTGCTCAAGGGTGGGGCCTGACCCGCCCGATCGAGGGGGTTGTCTGCCCTTGTGCCACTGATTACCGCCCTGCGCATTCGTATTGGCAACAAACTCATCAGCCTTACGTTTATTGCCTCCTTGATTCGCCGGGTTATGCTGGTGACTCTTGCCATTGACGTTCTTCTTTCCCTTCGTTGCCTTTTCTTCGTCAGACACCGGGTCTTTGGTGGTGTGAGAATCAGCGTACTTGACAAGTTCCGCCATCAACGTTCACATGTCATTACAATCACATTTAAGCCGCCCAACTTCTGCTTCAGAGGTTCAAAATGGCAATTTTTCTCCAACATCAAAACTGCTGAGCCGGCATCCATCTTATCAGATGAATGTATTATCTCCTTGACCCGGCGCACCCAATGGGTTGTAGATTCTCCATCCTCTTGCTTGCAATTGGTCAGGTCCACAAGCGACATTGGCTGCTTACATGTATCCTTAAAGTTCTGGATGAACCGCGCCTTTAACTCTGCCCATGAGCTGATAGAATTGGATGGTAATCCTTTCAACCAGGTCCGAGCCGTTCCATCCAACATCATGGTAAAATACTTGGCCATGGCAGCATCGCTAACCTCCAACAGCTCCATAGCCATCTCATAACTCTCAATCCAAGCCCCCGGCTGTAAGTCAGCCGTGTAATTAGGCACCTTACGAGGCCCCTTGAAATCATTGGGCAACCGCTCATTGCGTATGGCTGGGACCAAGCAAGGTACGCCTCCGGTTCTTGTGGCCACTCCTGCCTCAATTGAGGTTGCTGGATAAGCCGAAAAGGTTTGGTGAGCCACCCGTTCCGCCTCTTGACGAATCATCTCCTGATTCACCAAGTTAAGGGCTCCAGCCCGCACCGGCTCATGCCTATATGGCCGGTTGTGGCGTTGAGCATTACTTGACATCTCTGCGGACTCCATGTGCCTACTGTAACTTGGGCTCCGGCTTGGGCGAGGAGTTGAATGAATCCGGTCTCGACTGTAGGAGTATGCATCCTGTTGGGCCAAAGCTGTCTGAAGCAGTTCTCTTACCCTCCGGGTTTCAATTGCTGCTGGCGAGTCGCCTTCCATTGGGAGGGCCGCCAAACGAGCCGGCGCTGCGATGAGGTTTTTCATAGGATTAGAGAAGTGACCCAGAGGTGTTCTCACATAACGAGGAGGAGATGGATTTATGCGAGGCGGCTCCATGGTGCATGGCTAAACTGGTGCACCGGGCGTTGTGGCCCAATTTGCCTCCGGCGGGTTGCTTCCCCCAGCTCCGGGTGTATGGAACAGGTTCCTCGGATCCAGCGTTAGAGGCAAACGCGACTGAGTTTTCTGATGCCTCCTCCTCATGACCTCGTTTGATGCATTAAGATCCACCGAGAGCCGGAAGGTTTCTGCTTGAAGCTGCTAAGCACGAGCATCCAAAGCCGCTCGTTCCGCTGCCATCCGGGTTTCCTCCGTGGCAAGATTTTCCTTAGCTTGCACCATCTCCTCCCGCACGCGTGCCACTTCTGCGTCATGCTGGGCTTTATCTGCCGGTTCTACCGTGGCGGTTAATAGAGCCGTCAGTTTATCCATGAGGTCCATTACAACCTGAGCCGGGGGGCGCGCGGGGTCTCCTGACCCGGCAGCTGCTGAGTCGGCGGCCACCGCTGTCGCTGCGGTGGAGTTCTGCCCTGGCTGTGTCCCAGCCATGAAGACTCCGGCCCAATTCGGCGGCTCAAGGGGGTCCGGAATACTGCTGCCATCGGAACAGCCCCCGAGCATGCTGTCTTGCAATTGGTACAACGAGTCCGTCTCACCTGTTGATGATGTAGTATCAGAGCAGATGGCCGTCTCCCCGCCTTCCATCGATCCTTCGGAGTATTCACCGCCATGGACGCAGCCTACAAAAGCATGCTTCACAACAGATTGAACACGGGCGGACCCGGCGCGCTGAGCCGTTTCGATGAGGTTGGTGTGGATGTCCGGCTCAGGGCCTGACTCGCCGATATGGCCGATGAAGACGTGAATTCCGCCGAAGGGGACCCGGTACCCGTACTCGATCGAGCCGGCCTCGGGGCCCCAGCCTTCGTCGTCGATGTAGAGTTTGCCGCGACGACTCTTGGTCATCCGTCCCACAGCGTATCCCTTGAGCCCTTCGAATTTGCCCTTCAAGAACTTAAATCCACCATGCGCTGGCCCCATGGTGGGCGCCAACTGTCGTGGAGTTGACACGGCAGATGTCCTAGAGCAAGGACTTAGTCGTAGGGCCATCGCACTAGGAAGCTTAAAGGGGTTGATCGGGACAAAGGACACACGAGAGAGTTTTTATACTAGTTCGGCCCCTTACGATGAAGGTAAAAGCCTACGTCTAGTTGGGATTCATATTGCTGAGGTTTCGATCTCCAAGAGGCTCAACTCGCCGGCTTGGTTATCGACTTGGTTGTTTCTTTTTCTAAACCGCCACCGGGTCGTCCCCTTATATACACGGGTTGATGCCTGGTGGCCTACAGAGTCCCGGTCGGCTCATAATCATGTCCGGCTCAGTGACCTTCTTTACATGCTTTTCTGTACAAGTATTTCCTTACATACGGTGGTTTATTGCATCAGGCCTTAAACCGGCCCCAGGCCTTTGGGCCTTCTATAAGACTTAATAAACTACAATCTTTGAATGTTTACTGGGCTTCTTGCGTAACCCGCCATTGAAGCTGACCCGGCCCCTCCTGGGCGGGTCTCAACTGATAGTAATATCCCCAACAAGAAAATAGTCTTGATAACCCACAAGTATAGGGGATCGCAATAGTTTTCGAGGGTAGAGTATTCAACCCAAATTTATTGATTCGACACAAGGGGAGCCAAAGAATATTCTCAAGTATTAGCAGCTGAGTTGTCAATTCAACCACACCTAGAAACTTAATATATGCAGCAAGGTATTTAGTACCAAAGTAATATGATAATAGTGGTAATGGTAGCAAAAGTAATATTTTTGGTTTTATAGTGATTGTAACAGTAGCAATGGAAAATTAAATAAGCGAAGAACAATATAGGAAAAGCTCGTAGGCATTGGATCGGTGATGGAGAATTATGCCGGGTGCGATCAATCGTGCAACAGTTATAACATAGGGTGACACAGAACTAGCTCCACTTCATCAATGTAATGTAGGCATGTATTCCGAATATAGTCATGCGTGCTTATGGAAAAGAACATGCATGACATCTTTTGTCCTACCCTCCCATGGCAGCGGGGCCCTATTGGAAACTAAGGGATATTAAGGCCTCCTTTTAATAGAGTATCGGACCAAAGCATTAACACATAGTGAATACATGAACTCCTCAAACTGCGGTCATCACCGGTAAGTGTCCTGATTATTGTCACTTTGGGGTTAATGGATCATAACACATAATAGGTGACTATAGACTTGCAAGATAGGATCACTAACTCACATATATTCATGAAAACCTAATACGTTCAGATATGAAATCATGGAACTCGGGCCCTAGTGACAAGCATTAAGCATGGCAAAGTCATAGCAACATCAATCTCAAAACATACTGGATACTAGGGATCAAACCCTAACAAAACTAACTCGATTACATGGTAAATCTCATCCAACCCATCACCGTCCAACAAGCCTACGATGGAATTACTCACACACGGCGGTGAGCATCATGAAATTGGTGATGGAGGAAGGTTGATGATGACGATGGCGACAGATTCCCCTCTTCGGAGCCCCGAACGGACTCCAGATCAGCCCTCCCGAGAGAGTTTAGGGCTTGGCGGCAGCTCCATATCGTAAAACGCGATGAATCCTTATCTCTTATTTTTTTATCCCCGGAAGTGAATGTATGGAGTCAAGATGGACGTCGGTGGAGCGTCAGGGGGGGCACGAGGCAGGGGGCGCGCCCCCACCCTCATGGACAAGGTGTGGGCCCCCTGACGTGGATCTTTTCGCCAGTATTTTTTATATATTCCAAAAATAATCTTCGTTTATTTTTAGGTCATTCCGAGAACTTTGATTTCTGCACAAAAATAACACCATGGCAATGCTGCTGAAAACAACATCAGTCCGGGTTAGTTCCATCCAAATCATGCAAGTTAGAGTCCAAAACAAGGGCAAAGGTGTTTGGAAAAGTAGATACGACGGAGACGTATCACGAGGCCATATCTGCATATGCTAGGCTCGTCAAGTTTAACCCGAGTATTCTGTGTGTGCAAAACAGGCTTTTACCCGTTGTATGTGAACGTAGAGCTTATCACACCCGATCATCACATGGTGTCTCGGCACGACGAACTGTAGCAATGGTGCATACTCAGGGAGAACACTTATACCTTGAAATTTAGTGAGAGATCATCTTATAATGCCACCGCCGTACTAATCAAAATAAGATGCATAAAGGATAAACATCACATGCAATCAAAATAAGTGATATGATATGGCCATCATCATCTTGTGCCTTTTGATCTCCATCTCCAAAACACCGTCATGATCACCATCGTCACCGGCTTGACACCTTGATCTCCATCGTAGCATCGTTGTCGTCTCGCCAACTATTGCTTCTACGACTATCGCTACCGCTTAGTGATAAAGTAAAGCAGTTACATGGCGATTGCATTTCATACAATAAAGAGACAACCATATGGCTCCTACCAGTTGCCGATAACTTCTACAAAACATGATCATCTCATACAACAATTTATATAATCACGTCTTGACCATATCACATCACAACATGCCCTGCAAAAACAAGTTAGACGTCCTCTACTTTGCTGTTGCAAGTTTTACGTGGCTGCTATGGGCTTCTAGCAAGAACCGTTCTTACCTACGCATCAAAACCATAACGATTTTTCATCGAGTGTGTTGTTTTAACCTTCAACAAGGACCGGGCATAGTCAAACTCGATTCAACTAAAGCTGGAGAAACAGACACCCACTAGCCACCTGTGTGCGAAGCACGTCGATAGAACCAGTCTCATGAACGTGGTCATGTAATGTTGGTCTGGGCCGCTTCATCCAACAATACCACCGAATCAAAGTAAGACATTGCTGGTAAGCAGTATGACTATTATCGCCCACAACACTTTGTGTTCTACTTGTGCATATAACATCGACGCATAGACCTGGCTCGGATGCCACTGATGGGGAACACAGTATTTCAAAAAAATTCCTATGATCACGCAAGATCTATCTAGGAGATGTATAGCAACGAGAGGGGAGAGTGTGTCTACGTACCCTCGTAGATCAAAAGCGGAAGCGTTTAGTAACGCGGTTGATGTAGTCGAACGTCTTCGCGATCCAACCGATCCAAGTACCGAACGCACGGCACCTCCGCGATCAGCACACACTCAGCTCGATGACGTCCTTCAAACTCTTGATCCAGTTGAGGCCGAGGGAGAGTTTTGTTAGCACGACGACGTGGTGACGGTAATGATGAAGTTATCGACGCAGGGCTTCGCCTAAGCACTATGATGATATGATCGAGGTGTGTAACTGTGGAGGGGGGCACCGCTCACGGCTAAAAGATCAACTTGTGTGTTCTAGGGTGCCCCCTCCCCACGTATACAAAGGAGGGAGGAGGAGAGGGGAGTCCTACTAGGACTCCTAGTCCTAGTAGGATTCCACCAAAAGGGAGAGAGGGGGAAGGAAGGAGAGGGAGAGGGAGTAGGAAAGGGGGTGTCGCCCCCCCTTCCCTTGTCCAATTCGGACCGCTAAGGGGGGCGGCCTGCCCTGGCGGCCCTACTCTCTCTCCAATAAGGCCCATGGTGGCCCATTAGTTCTCCCGGGGGTTCCGGTAACCCCTCCGGCACTCTGTTTTTACCCGAAATTATCCGGAACACTTCCGGTGTCCGAATAACATGGTCCAATATATCAATCTTTATGTCTCGACCATTTCGAGACTCCTTGTCATGTCTGTGTTCTTATCCCGGACTCGGAACAAACTCCGGTCATCAAATCACATAACTCATAATACAAATCGGCATTTAACGTTAAGCGTGCGGACCCTGCGGATTCGAGAACTATGTAGACATGACCGAGACACATCTTTGATCAATAACCAATAGCGGAACCTGGATGCTCATATTAGCTCCTACATATTCTACGAAGATCTTTATCGGTCAAACCGCATAACAACATACGTTGTTCCCTTTGTCATTGGTACGTTATTTTCCCGAGATTCGATCGTCGGTATCATCATACCTAGTTCAATCTCATCACCGGCAAGTCTCTTTACTCGTTCCGTAATGCATCATCCCGTGACTAACTCATTAGTCACACTGCTTGCAAGCTCATTGTGATGTGCATTATCGAGAGGGCCTAGAGATACCTCTCTGATACATGGAGTGACAAATCCTAATCTCGATCCATGCCAACTCAACAAACACCATCAGAAACACCTGTAGAGCATCTTTACAATCACCCAGTTACGTTGTGACATTTGTTAGCACACTAAGTGTTCCTCCGGTATTCGGGAGTTGCATAATCTCATAGTCATAGCTACATGTATAAGTCATGAAGAAAGCAATAGCAATAAACTAAACAATCATAGTGCTAAGCTAACTGATGAGTCTTGTCCATCACATCATTCTCTAATGATGTGATCCCGTTCATCAAATGACAACACATGTCCATGGCTAGGAAACTTAACCATCTTTGATTAGCGAGCTAGTCAAGTAGAGGCATATTAGGGACACTCTGTTTGTCTATGTATCCACACATGTACTAAGTTTCCGGTTAATACAATTCTAGCATGAATAATAAACATTTATCATGATATAAGGAAATATAAATGACAACTTTATTATTGCCTCTAGGGCATATTTCCTTCAGTTCCACCCTTAAATGTGTAATTAGCAAGCATGGTGGAAATTCCAGCTTCGAATATATTTCTTTTATTTGTAACAATTTCTTTCATATACTTAGCATCAGGAGACATTTTTAGAATATCAGTCAAACACATACGCAGAAAGACAGGTCTAAGCATTTCAATAAAACGCTCAAATTCCGCATCATCCTTTTTCTTGGATGGTTTAGGAGGAAAGGGCATGGCTTTCTGAACCCATGGTTCTCTTTCTTTACCATGTTTGCTAGCAATGAAGTCTCTTTTATCATATCTTTTATTCTTAGGTTGTGGGTTATTAAGATCAACAGCGGGTTCTATCTCCACATCATTATCATTACTAGGTTGATCATCAACATGAACATCATCATTAACATTGTCACTAGGTTCATGTTCATCACCAGATTATGTTTCAGCATTAGAAATAGAAATATCATTTGGATTTTCAGGTGTGTCTACCACAGGTTCAATAGAAGCATGCAAAGTCCTATCATTATTCCTTTTCTTTTTATTACTAGAAGGACTAGGTGCATCAGTATTAATTCTCTGAGAGTCTTGTTCAATTCTTTTAGGATGGCCTTCTGAAAGGATCGAGAAGAGGTGTCTAGAGCGGGGGTGATTAGACCCTCAACAAGCAAAAGTAGTAGATTTTAAGTTCTTCAAGTTGAGGTGGAGTTTTAGCAAAAGTTTAAGCATTCCCAATACATTTCAAGCAAGCATGGCAAGAGTATATGAGCAGCGGAAAGTAAAGCATGCACATTGCAAGAAAGTAAAGGGATGGGAATGGAGTGTGCAAAAGCAATTGGAGACACGGAGATTTTTGGCATGGTTCCAATAGGTGGTGCTAGCGTACATCCACGTTGGCAGAGACTTCAACCCACGAAGGGTAACGGTTGCGCGAGTCCACGAAGGGCTCCACCCACAAAGGGTCCACGAAGAAGCAACCTTGTCTATCCCACCATGGCCATCGCCCACGAAGGACTTGCCTCACTTCGGTAGATCTTCACGAAGTAGGTGATCTCCTTGCCCTTAAAAACTCCTTGGTTCAATTCCACAATCTTGACAGAGGCTCCCAAGTGACACCTAACCAATCTAGGAGACACCACTCTCCAAAAGGTAATAGATGGTGTGTTGATGATGAACTCCTTGCTCTTGTGCTTTAAATGATAGTCTCCCCAACACTCAACTCTCTCTCACAGATTTGGCTATGGTGGAAAGATGATTTGAGTGGAAATCAACTTGGAGAAGTCTAGAGATCAAGATTCTAGTGGTTGGATTGGAATGTCTTGGTCTCAACACATGAGTAGGTGGTTCTCCCTCAGAAAATGAGTAGTGGAAGTGTAGGCACGTTCTGATGGCTCTCTCACAAATGGAGAGGAGGGTGGAAGGGTATATATAGCCTCCACACAAAATCTAACCGTTACACACATTTGAGCCAACTCGGTCAGACCGAATATATGAACTCGGTGAGACCGATTTAGTTCAAATGTGAACGTTAGGCTTTTTGGTGGGACCGACATGATCTACTCGGTGGGACCGATGAGCTAGGGTTAGGGCAAACCTCATCTCGGTTTGACCGATTACGTGAACTCGGTGAGACCGATTTCAGTAATAGGCAAACAGAGAGTTGGTCAGGAAAACTCGGTGGGACCGATCGCTCCTTTCGGAGAGACCGAAACGTTATGAAGGGAGAACACAGAGTTTGCACTACGAACTCGATGAGACTGATCGCTCATTTCGGTGAGACCGAAACGTTACGAAGGGAAACAGAGAGTTTGCAATCCCATCTCGATGAGACTAAGATCCCTATCGGTGAGACCGAACTGATTAGGGTTTCTGGCTATGGCTATGTCAAGTGAACTCGGTGGCGCCAAATGGATCAAATCGGTGGGGCTGAGTTTGACTTTTAGGTATTGGACATATTTGGATTTGAGAAAATGGTTGAGGGCTTTGGAGCATATCATTAAGCATTTTGAGCAAGTAGACCATTAAGCAACACCTCATCCCCTCTTAATAGTATTGGCTTTTCCTATGGACTCAATGTGATCTTGGATCACTAAAATAGAAATGAAGAGTCTTGAGCTTTAGCCAATCTTTGTCCTTAGCACCTTGAAGGGGTTCCACATCCTCTTGTCCATGCCATGCCTTTGTTGAACCTTCTGAAATATACTAGATGAAAGTATTAGTCCAACAAGAGGTATGTTGACATTAATTACCAAAATCACCCAGGGAGCACTTGTGCTTTCAATCTGCCCCTTTTTGGTAATTCATGAGAACATACATCAAAGCTTTATATAAAGATATGAAGAATAACAAGTAAAGCTTTGGAAGGACATGTAACATGCATAGGCTCCCCCTGCATTTATGCAATCATGTAAAGATAGTATGTAAGAGCATGTGAATGCATAAGCATGATAGAGTAAGCAATGAGTTACATGTATCTTGGCTATATGCATCAGAGCAAATGATGTAAATACAGGAAATGTACCTTCGTGTCCACGAGTCCTTCTTGCAAATAATATGTACATCAGTAAGAGATCATCATGCACATGAATGTGATGCATATACTTACCTTGTGGTCTTGAGCTGGCTTTGGAAGAGGTGAACTTGAGAAAACAGGGTTAGATAACATGAGAATACCTACTAAACAGAGCAAATTGAGAAAACCATAAGAGTACCAATACATGGATGACATGTAGAGAGTGAGTACTTAGTACTCTGTTTGGATATAGACATGTCCCCAAAGAATAAAGATATGCAATGAATTCCAAAGATTTTATTCCCTTAGAAATGAATTCTTTATCCCCCTGAATCTGATATTGGATAATGGGAGAAGATAGGGAAAAAGAAAATCAGAACAAAGCAACATATGCTAACATGTCTTTCCCCTCTTAAAGACATGTGACTTCTCTCCTCTATGGTTAATAAGCATATGGAGAAGCTAAGATGTGCTTTCTCTCTTATGTGATAAGCTTTGATGTGCTCTCTCTCCCCCTTTGACATCAATTTCCAAGAAGGGATCTTCTGGAGCATGAGTCATATAGTTTTGGTCCTCAAGTCACATTACAAAGCAGCATGTAAGTAAAGATGCTAGTAGAGGATAAGAATCATCGAGTGGAGCTGGAGAAGAAATGACAATGGTAATGGCAAAATGTTTTCTTAGTAGTGAAATCGGTAACGCCGAGTTATTTTCATTGGTGACACCGAGTTGGAGATGTCATAGATGATGCATATTGGTCAGACCGGGTTTGTCCTTGTCGGCTATACTGATGAACAATCTACAATGCTTAATTGTAGTTCGGTCTAGCCGATAGGCAGAAGTCAGTGAGACCGAGTTCAGTACAGAGGAAAAAATTGTCATCTCAGCTCACTTGGCAAATAAGATCTCACAAGGATTTGCAAGGATCGAGAAGAGGTGTCTATAGGGGGGTGATTAGACCCTCAACAAGCAAAAGTAGCAATTTCTAAGTTCTTCAAGTTGAGGTGGAGTTTTAGCACAAGTTTAAGCATTTACAATACATTTCAAGCAAGCATGGCAAGAGTATATGAGTGATACGTCTCCAACGTATCTATAATTTTTGATTGCTCCATGCTATATTATCTACTGTTTTGGACATTATTGGGCTTTATTATCCACTTTTATATTATTTTTGGGACTAACCTATTAACCGGAGGCCCAGCCCAGAATTGCTGTTTTTTGCCTGTTTTAGGGTTTTGAAGAAAAGGAACATCAAACAGAGTCCAAACGAAATGAAACCTTCGGGAACGTGACTTTCTCGTCAAATACAACTCAGGAGACTTGGACCCTACGTCAAGACACGTAACAGGAGGCCACGAGGTAGGGGGCGCGCATACCACCCCCCCCCCCCCCCCAGGCGCACCCTCCACCCTCGTGGGCCCCAGTTGCTCCACCGACGTACTTCTTCCTCCTATATATACCCACGTACCCCCAAACGATCAGAGACGAAGCCAAAACCCTAATTCCACCGCCGCAACTTTCTGTATCCACGAGATCCCATCTTGGGCCTGTTCCGGAGCTCCGCCGGAGGGGGCATCGATCACGGAGGGCTTCTTCATCAACACCATAGCCTCTCCGATGAAGTGTGAGTAGTTTACCTCAGACCTACGGGTCCATGGTTAGTAGCTAGATGGCTTCTTCTCTCTTTTTGGATCTCAATACAATGTTCTCCCCCTCTCTTGTGGAGATCTATTCGATGTAATCTTCTTTTTGCGGTGTGTTTGTTGAGACCGATGAATTGTGGTTTATGATCAAGTCTATCTATGAATAATATTTGAATCTTCTCTGAATTCTTTTATGTATGATTGGTTATCTTTGCAAGTCTCTTCGAATTATCAGTTTGGTTTGGCCTACTAGATTGATCTTTCTTGCAATGGGAGAAGTGCTTAGCTTTGGGCTCAATCTTGCGGTGTCCTTTCCCGGTGACAGTAAGGGCAGCAAGGCACGTATTGTATTGTTGCCATCGAGGATAACAAGATAGGGGTTTCTCCATATTGCATGAGTCTATCCCTCTACATCATGTCATCTTGCTTAAGGCGTTACTCTGTTTTTAACTTAATACTCTAGATTCATGCTAGATAGCGGTCGATGAGTAGAGTAATAGTAGTAGATGCAGGAAGGAGTTGGTCTACTTGTCTTGGACGTGATGCCTATATACATGATCATACCTAGATATTCTCATAACTATGATCAATTCTGTCAATTGCTCAACAGTAATTTGTTCACCCACCGCAGAATACTTATGCTCTCGAGAGAAGCCACTAGTGAAACCTATGGCCCCCGGGTCTATCTTTATCATATCAATCTCCTACTACTTAGTTATTTACTTTGCCATTTACATTGCCTCCATTTTACATTGCATCTTTATCATAAAAATACCAAAAATATTATCTTATCATATCTATCAGATCTCACTCTCGTAAGTCGCCCTATAGGGATTGACAACCCCTATTTGCATTGGTTGCGAGGATTTATTTGTTTTGTGCAGGTGCGAGGGACACGCGCGTAGCCTCCTACTGGATTGATACCTTGGTTCTCAAAAACTGAGGGAAATACTTACGCTACTTTGCTGCATCATCCCTTCCTCTTCGGGGAAAACCAACGCAGTGCTAAAAGAGGTAGCAAGAAGGATTTCTGGCGCCGTTGTCGGGGAGGTCTACGCACAAGTCAACATACCAAGTACCCATTGATACGTCTCCAATGTATCTATAATTTTTGATTGCTCCATGCTATATTATCTACTGTTTTGGACATTATTGGGCTTTATTATCCACTTTTATATTATTTTTGGGACTAACCTATTAACCGGAGGCCCAACCCGGAATTGCTGTTTTTTGCCTGTTTTAGGGTTTCGAAGAAAAGGAATATCAAACGGAGTCCGAACGGAATGAAACCTTCGGGAACGTGATTTTCTCACCGAATACAACTCAGGAGACTTGGACCCCACGTCAAGCCAACTAATAGGAGGCCACGAGGTAGGAGGGCGCCTGCCCCCCCCCCAGGCGCGCCCTCCACCCTCATGGGCCCCTGTTTCTCCACCGACGTACTCCTTCCTCCTATATATACCTACGTACCCCCAAACGATCAGATACGGAGCCAAAACGCTAATTCCAATGCCATAACTTTCTGTATCCATGAGATCCCATCTTGGGGCCTGTTCCGGAGCTCCGCTGGAGGGGGCATCGATCACGGAGGGCTTCTACATCAACACCATAGCCTCTACGATGAAGTTTTAGTAGTTTACTTCAGACCTACGGGTCCATAGTTAGTAGCTAGATGGCTTCTTCTCTCTTTTTGGATCTCAATACAACGTTCTCCCCCTCTCTTGTGGAGATCTGTTCGATGCAATCTTATTTTTGCGGTGTGTTTGTTGAGATTGATGAATTGTGGATTTATGACCAAGTCTATCTATGAATAATATTTGAATCTTCTCTGAATTCTTTTATGTATGATTGGTTATCTTTGCAAGTCTCTTCCAATTATCAGTTTGGTTTGGCCTACTAGATTGATCTTTCTTGCAATGGGAGAAGTGCTTAGCTTTGTGTTCAATCTTGCGGTGTCCTTTCCCGGTGACAGTAAGGGCAGCAAGGCACGTATTGTATTGTTGCCATCGAGGATAACAAGATGGGGTTTTCTTCATATTGCATGAGTCTATCCCTCTACATCATGTCATCTTGCTTAAGGCGTTACTCTGTTTTTAACTTAACAATCTAGATGCATGCTGGATAGCGGTCGATGAGTGGAGTAATAGTAGTAGATGCAGGCAGGAGTCGGTCTACTTGTCTCGGACGTGATGCCTATATACATGATCATACCTAGATATTCTCATAACTATGCTCAATTCTGTCAATTGCTCAACAGTAATTTGTTCACCCACCATAGAATACTTGTGCTCTCGAGAGAAGCCACTAGTGAAACCTATGGCCCCAGGGTCTATCTTTATAATATCAATCTCCTACTACTTAGTTATTTACTTTGTCTTTATTTTACTTTGCATCTTTATCATAAAAATACCAAAAATATTATCTTTATCATATCTATCAGATCTCACTCTCGTAAGTGGCCCTATAGGGATTGACAACCCCTATTTGCGTTGGTTGCGAGGATTTATTTGTTTTGTGCAGGTACGAGGGACTCGCGTGTAGCCTCCTACTGGATTGATACCTTGGTTCTCAAAAACTGAGGGAAATACTTACGCTACTTTGTTGCATCATCCCTTCCTCTTTGGAGAAAACCAACGCGGTGCTAAAAGAGGTAGCAAGAAGGATTTCTGGCGCCGTTGCCGGGGAGGTCTACGCAAAATACAACATACCAAGTACCCATCACATACCCTTATCTCCCGCATTACATTATTTGCCATTTGCCTCTCGTTTTCCTCTCCCCCCAATTCACCCTTGCCGTTTTATTCGCCCTCTCTCTCTATCCTCCCTCTCTTTCTCTATTTGCCCCCTTTTTGTCCGCTTGCTTTCTGTTTGCTTGTGTGTTAGTTTGCTTTCTTGTCGTTATGGCTAGTCCCTTATCTTCTCCGTTGTCTCCCGAGAATGAAATTCTAAATTTTAAGCAAAGGGAGGGTGAAAATCTAAAAGATGCTTGGTATAGAATTTGCAATGCTCAAAATAAATCTGCTAGGAAGCAATCTACTACCATTCTCCTTCGCAATTTTTATGTAGGCATTACTCCTTGGCACCGTTATGTTCTTGATACTATTATCGGAGGGAATTTTTTGGGTAGCCATACTTTTGATTCTTATAATGCTATGTTATGTTTATTTGGCTCCCCCCCCATCTTTTGGTTAATGGAACTATATTAACTTTGGAGCATGTAATGCAAAGGCTTGAAATTATTGAAAATAAGGTTGCTACGGTAGAGTTAATTGAAAATTTGGATAAAAAGATCCATAGCCGAATCTCTCAATATGGATCTAAAGTAGGAGTTACTTTGAAAGATATTAAAGAAAAGGAACCCATAGTTAATGATGAAATAAATCACGATTCCGTTAGGATCGATAAACTTGAGAATATTATTACCAATTTGGGAACCGCTTTTTCTTCCGTAAAGAATACTCCAAGTTCCTCCACTAAAGTTATCAAGCTTATGTATGTTCCTAAAAATAAGGGTGAATCGTCTAGTAAGGAAAATGTGGATCTTAAATCTATAAGTGTTCATCCCAATCTTTTTGCTATCATTAAGGAACCATTTGTTACAAATGAATTTTTTGATATTGTGCCTAAAAGTTTGATAATTAATAAAAAGAAAGAAACTCCTAAAGATGGTAGATGCCTCATTGAAGAATTGCCTA
This sequence comes from Triticum urartu, assembly GCF_056163025.1. Lineage (NCBI taxonomy): Eukaryota > Viridiplantae > Streptophyta > Magnoliopsida > Poales > Poaceae > Triticum > Triticum urartu. The sequence goes on along the minus strand of NC_141874.1, from coordinate 503,210,965 downwards.
CCAAAAGATGGCAATACCTAGATCTATTCTTGCTTGTTATGCCTAGCTAGGGGCATTAAACGATAACGCTTGTTGGGAGGCAACCCAATTTTATTTTTATTCCTTGCTTTTTGCTCCTGCTTAGTAATAAATAAATTATTTAGCCTTTGTTTTGGTTGTGTTTTTTGTGTTCAATTAGTGTTTGTGCCAAGTAGAACCGTTGGGAAGAATTGGGGAAAGTCTTGTTGAACTTGCTGTAAAAAACAGAAACTTTAGTGCTCACGAGAACTGCTGTAATTTTTATTTGGAAAGTGCTATTTAGTTAATTCTTTTTGCAGATGATTAATAGAGAAATTCCTCATGTCCAGCAATTTATTTTAGAATTTTTGGGGTTCCAGATCTTGCGCTAGCTACAGATTACTACAGACTGTTCTGTTTTTGACAGATTCTGTTTTGCGTGTGTTGTTTGCTTATTTTTATGAATCTATGGCTAGTAAATTAGTTTATAAACCATAGAGAAGTTGGAATATAGTAGGTATAACACCCATATAAATAAATAATGAGTTCATTATAGTACCTTGAAGTGGTCTCTTGTTTTCTTTCGCTAACGGAGCTCACGAGATTTTCTACTTTAAGTTTTGTGTTGTGAAGTTTTCAAGTTTTGGGTAAAGATTTGATGGATTATGGAACAAGGAGTGGCAAGAGCCTAAGCTTGGGGATGCCCATGGAACCCCCAGTATAATCTAAGGACACCTAAAAGCCAAAGCTTGGGGATGCCCCGGAAGGCATCCCCTCTTTCGTCTACTTCTATCGGTAACTTTACTTGGAGCTATATTTTTATTTACCACATGATATGTGTTTTGCTTGGAGCGTCTTTCATTATTTGAGTCTTTGCTTGTTAGTTTACCACAATCATACTTGCTGTACACATATTTTGAGAGAGCCATACATGATTTGGAATTTGTTACAATACTCTATGTGCTTCGCTTATATCTTTTGAGTTATATAATTTTGCTATAGTGCTTCACTTATATCTTTTAGAGCACGGTGGTGGATTTGTTTTATAGAAACTATTGATCTCTAATGCTTCACTTAGATTATTTTTAGAGTCTTAATAGCATGGTAATTTGCTTAAAATCCTAATATGCTTGGTATGCAAGATTAATAATAAAAATTCTCTTATGAGTGTGTTGAATACTATGATAAGTTTGATACTTGATAATTGTTTTGAGATATGGAGATGGTGATATTAAAGTCATGCTAGTTGAGTAGTTGTGAATTTGAGAAATACTTGTGTTGAAGCTTGTGATTCCCGTAGCATGCACGTATGGTGAACCATTATGTGATGAAGTCGGAGCATGATTTATTTATTGATTGTCTTCCTTATGAGTGGCGATCGGGGACGAGCGATAGTCTTTTCCTACCAATCTATCCCCCTAGGAGCATGCGCGTAATACTTTGCTTTGATAACTTGTAGATTTTTGCAATAAGTATATGAGTTCTTTATGACTAAGGTTGAGTCCATGGATTATACGCACTCTCACCCTTCCACCTTTGCTAGCCTCTCTAATACCGCGCACCTTTCGCCGGTATCATACACTGTAACATCCCAAATTTTCAATTTGGAATGTTATACATTAGACCATCATTGCATATTATAATTTATTTGCTTTTGGTTTTGATCCTAGAAATTCCACGCAACTTAAGGACCCACGGAGAGAGTTGGGGATTTCGTTATTTTCATATTTGAGTTTTCTCAAATTTTGCGAATAGGATCATTTGATTTTACTTATTTTATCATCAATTATTTCTATTACAAAAATATAAGAGAGGGAATAAAATGACTTTCCCAAAATGAAGAAATATTGAGGATTTAATAATAAAATCAAATAAGATTTTATTTCGGAGTTTTTCGGTATTTTATTTGAATTTAGGAAAATGTGCGTTTTTGAAAATTGCATTTAGGCCCCAAATAAATGTTCACCTTGTGCAGCTTGATTTTAGAAGCCCGGGAAAATTTATTTCGGGATTTTTGGAGTCCGTTTAGTATTTCTTTTATTTGTTTTTCTACGCGGAATAATTTAAAAAACGCGAACCGACTTTGGGCCATACCCGAGCGGGACTCCGCCCAGGGGCAGCCTTTATAAGCCGCCCGACCCGAGCCGCCAGCCCACCGCGCCCGAAACCCTAATCAGCCGCCCGCCATCGCCGCCGGAGCCGCCGCCGCCACCGAACCCGCCGCCCGAGGTCAACCTCGTTTTTGTCGCCCGTTTTTTTTAAGAAAAAAAGAGAAAAAAAAGAAAAAAAAATCGCGGTTTTTATTTTATTTTTATTTTAGTTTTGGTTTTTTTAAATAGATCGGTTTTTCCGATTTATTTATTTAGCGAGCGTTCGTTCGTTCGTTCTAGCGAACGTTCGTCCCTTTTCTTTTTCTCGGATTAAATCCGCGATTTTTCTGATCGCGATTCCTGATCCGATTTTCGTTTTAGTATAACTTTTCGCTCGCTTATCGGAATCAGGCGATTCAAGCGCCTGGAGTTTCGTCTCGAAACCCTCTATCCGTTTAACCAACTTAAACAAGTTTTTGACACTAAAAAAATTACCCTAGATCCAGAATAGTAAACGAAGCTTGTTTCTTTTGTCGTTTGACTTTCGTTGCTTCGTTTGATTTGATTCTTTTTGCAAACCGGAGTTCTTAAGTTGACTTTCTGGTTAGATCTCTCATTTGAGTTTTACCTGTGCATTAGATGAATACTTATTGTATGCTTGTTTGTTTGTCTGCGATAGAATACCCGGAGTGCGCCGCCTGTTACTTCGAATCTCTAGGTTTCGCGGATCATCAGCAAGGCAAGTAACACTTTGATCATACCTCCCACTACCCAGTTTTATTGCATTAGATCAATCCTCAAACATTGCATGATTAGGATCTAATTAAATTGTGGGATGGGAAGTAGTTGAGGTAGTACATATTACCTGTTTATTATCAAACCTTTGGGAGTTACTTCTACGTTTGCCTATTATGCCATGCTATGCTAGTAGACGTGGATTGGGTGAGTGATATCCATGACATATGTGAGTTTGTTAATTAATGGTTTATCTAAGGTGTCAACTTAAACACACATCTGGGTGGATTGAGGTACCTGGGTATTCCAGGATTGCCTGTTTTTCTTTATGGACCGCCACCCAGGCCCAAAGGGATCATGAGATTTTTCATACTAGAAACTTCCGTGTGCAGCCACAAGCTATTATGGGCTCTAGCATAGTTGATTAAGTCATGCGAACTCTTACAGGGTAGACTAGCAGATGTAGGGGAAAGTAGGTGTAATGGTCTATCCATCGTAAGGTGCTAGCGCTTCTGAAAGACTATGTCTCGGTCATCCGTTTCTCAAACACCGTGTAGTGCGAGAAACCAAACGGAGGCGATCGAGTCTTGTGGGGAAAAGTGCGCAAACCTTTGCAGAGTGTATAAACTAATCATGGTTAGCCGTGTCCCCGGTTATGGACATCTTGAGTATCTAGTACCTGGATTATCATGTGAATCTCAACATGTTACTCTAAAATTTAATTTTGTTGGGTTTTGTTTAATGATGATGCTTAATTGGGATTGAGGATGCTGTCAACCATTCTCAATGTTTAACAACTAGCATGATAGTTAAAAATTTATTCCTTTGCAGTAGGGAAAAATTGGCTTTTCGCAAAACTGTAACCATAGAGCTTTCCACCAGCCAAATATGCATATAGTATAACTGTTTCATTCCATTACTCTCTATGTGTTACTTTGCCAGCATATTCCATGTGCTGACCCATTTTCGGGCTGCAACGTTAATGTTGCAGACTTTTCAGACGACGATTAAGGAGTTTTAGGTCATGGTTCTATACTCAGTGATGCCGTTGGAGTTGATGGACTCACTTATCTTCCAAGCCTTCCGCTGTTATAGTTATTAGATGGCCTTAAGCCATATTTATTGTAATAAGTTCTCTATTGAGACACTCGATGTAATAAGTGTGTGATTGCTACTCTGTTATAAATCCTCTGAGTAATGTGTGGTGTCAGCATTACTGATCCAGGGATGACACCTGAGCACAGAGATCAGACTGTTTGAGGTCTGGTCGCTACAGAGATGGTATCAGAGCACACGCTGACTGTAGGACACGACCACTAAGCTAAAGACCTAGATCACTATTCACTCTCTTCTCTTCTGACCTGTCCTCTTTTCTATTCTTTAGGATGGCGGACGCAAGGAACAAGTTCACGCAACCGGATGAAGATACACCCTTTGGACGCCACTTGAAGGAAGTCACTAGATACCTGAACATAGGAGTACCAAGCTTCACCGGAACCTACAACATCACTTTACCTGAAGAAGAGCGCTGGATGATTCAAGTTCAAGTTCCAGGAAGGACGTTCATGCCAGTCACTGAGCCCATAGAGTTTTCTTTTGATGCACCAACTTGGAGTGTAGGAAAGAGCATGGCAGCTCACATCGCCATGGGACGCATTGGAGAAGTCTACCGCAATGATCTCAAGGATACTATCTACCAGATTTGTGGGCACCGAGATGAGCACTGGGAGATGATCAGCACCAGAAAGGATAGATCAATTGCAGCTTTTATCCAGGAGTTAAACCAGCACATTCGACGACAGGAGAACCAGATGTGCGCCGACATGATAGACCTGAAGAAGGCAAGGACAAGAATCAAGGAACTGGAGGAAGAACTCAAGGCTACACGTGAAGATTATGAAGAAGAAATTGAAGTATTGGTGGAGAAGAATGATGATCTGATCAAGAAGATCGGGATATTTATGGGAGGCCCTACACCAGTAGATGAAGACGAAGAACCCAAGGAAATTCGCCCGGAAGACTACATCATCATCAACGACACCGACTCGGATCCAGATGATAGCGATGATGACTATATTGATGAAGCCGGAGCAGATATCATGGAGTCTGCAACCGAAGAATATTTCTAGTAGACCACCTCATCAGTAGTAGTAGTCCACCATGTAAATACAGTAGTCCGAGCACTTTTGCGATAGTTAGATCGATTGTATGCCCTTGTTTGAATGAATGAAGTGAATTGTTTGCTTTTGCCTCATGTGCATATGGGTAGTGTTTTCTCTTTAGACCCCCTCTATTCTTAAATCTCATCTTTTCTAAACCCTCAGATGCCTCCGAGACGTGACCCCGGATTTACCTTTCCACCGGAGCTCACCCAGTTGATCCAGCAGCAGAACACATTGATGCAGTTGCTAGTCCAGAATCAGAATCAGGGGAACAACAACAACAACCCACCACCACCACCACCTGTTGATCACTTAGCCCGTTTTCTTAGGCTGAATCCGCCGGTGTTTTCCAGTAGCACTGAGCCGATAGTAGCAGATGATTGGCTCCGCAAGACAGCTAGAGAGTTGACCACAGCAGGATGCACAGATGCGGAGAAGGTGAAGTTTGCCGCACATCAGCTTGAAGGATCCGCAACATCATGGTGGGAGAATTTCACAGCCACTTTCCCTGTCGACACTGTCACATGGGACCAGTTTCAGCAGGCTTTTCGTACTGCCCATGTTTCAGCAGGAGCTATGGCTATGAAGAAGTGTGAGTTTCGCAACTTGCGCCAAGGAGGACGGACAGTTGGCCAGTATGTGGAGGACTTTAATAAATTAGCACGTTATGCCCCAGATGACGTTGCTACGGATGCAGCTAAGCAGGAGAAGTTTCTGGAAGGACTGAATGATGAGTTGAGCATGCATTTGATGGTAGCAACCTTCAACAACTACCAGGAGTTGGTAGACCGTGCTCTTATGATTGAAGGCAAGCAGTAGCAAATTGAGAACCGCAAGAGGAAGTATGGACAAGGGAAGTACAATTCTGCAGCCCAGCAGAAGCCATGTTTTACCCCTAGATCGAGAGGACATTTTCAACATACCCATGGAGGAGGTAGCTCGCACAATCACAATGGCACCAAGAATGGTAATGGGAATGGAGGAAGCAATGGCCAGAATCGCACCAACCCATCAACCCCAGCCAAGAAAGACCTGAGCCAAGTCACTTGCTTTAAGTGCCAAAAGACCGGACATTATGCCAATGAATGTCCTGAAGGCCAGAATGGCAATGGAAGCTCTAGGAAGAAGCCGAACCCTTTCAACAGGGGACAGGTGAACCACGTTAACGTGGAGGAGGTTGAAGAGCAGCCGGATGCCGTAATCGGTAAGTTTTTGGTTAAGTCATTTACTGCACTCGTTCTTTTTGATACTGGTGCATCGCATTCATACATATCAAGGGGAATTGTGGATAAGTATAACTTGCCCACTAAGGTTCTTAGAACACCTATGCTAGTAAGCTCACCAGGAGCGGAGTATATGGCCAGTCAAGGATGTTTTCAAGTGCCATTGAGTATAGGTAGGCATGTGTTTCCCTCGGATTTAATCATTTTGGAATCACAAGGATTGGTTGTAATTCTGGGTATGGATTGGCTGTCGATGTACGGAGGAAACATCGATTGCGCAAGTAAGACAATTTTGCTTACCACCCCAGAAGGGAGAAGGATCAAGTATGTATCCCGACATGTGCCAAAAGGGACTCAAGTAAATTGTTTAACGAGAGTTGTGCAGGAGGAAGTACCAGTGGTAAGGAATTTCCCTGAAGTATTTCCATAAGAGTTGCCAGGCATGCCACCGGATAGAGATAATGAGTTTTTGATTGAGCTATTACCAGGCACAGGGCCAATATCAAAGAGACCATACAGGATGCCTGCAAAGGATTTGGTGGAAATTTAAGAAGCAGATTAAGGAGTTACTGGATAAAGGTTACATTCGCCCAAGTTTGTCGCCTTAGGGATCGCCAGTACTTCTAGTGGAGAAGAAGGATGGATCGTTAAGGATGGTTGTTGATTATCGAGGATTGAATGAAGTAACCATCAAGAACAAGTACCCACTACCAATGATCAATGATCTGTTTGATTGATTGCAAGGAGCTAAGGTATTTTCCAAGATCGATCTGCGATCAGGATACCACCAGTTGAAGATTCGAGAACAGGATATACCTAAGATAGCTTTTACCACCAGGTATGGGTTGTACGAGTATACCGTTATGTCATTTGGTCTGACTAACGCACCTGCATATTTTATGAACATGATGAACAAAGTGTTTATGGAGTTCTTGGATAAGTTCGTCGTGGTGTTCATTGATGATATTCTGGTTTACTCGAAAAGTGAAGAGGAGCATAAGGAACATTTGCGATTGGTACTTGAGAAGCTCAGAGAACATCAGTTGTATGCCAAGTTCAGAAAATGTGAGTTTCGGTTGAAGGAAGTAGGATTCCTCGGACACGTTATATCCGGAGAAGGTATAGTAGTAGATCCCACTAAGGTTGACACTGTGACAAATTGGGAAGCGCCAACAACAGTTGGAGAGATCCGGAGTTTTCTTGGACTCGCAGGATACTACCGGAGATTTATTGAGAGTTTCTCAAAGATTGCGAAGCCTATGATGGAGTTATTAAAGAAGGATACCAAGTTCAAATGGACTGAGGAATGTGAGGCTAGTTTCCAGGAGTTAAAGAAACGCTTGGTTACTTCACCAGTGTTGATTTTGCCAGACCAGACCAAGGATTATGAGGTGTACTGCGACGCTTCACGTCGAGGACTTGGAGCAGTGCTTATGCAGGAAGGGAGAGTTGTTTCATATGCCTCAAGATAGCTTAAGCCTCATGAGATGAATTATGCCATGCATGATTTGGAGTTAGCAGCCATAGTGCATGCATTAAAAACATGGAGACATTTCCTCATTGGAAATCATTGTGAGGTGTACACGGATCACAAGAGTTTGAAGTACATTTTCACGCAGAAGGAGTTGAACCTCAGACAAAGGAGATGGTTGGAGCTCATCAAGGATTATGATATGAGATTGCATTACCATCCCGGAAAGGCTAATGTAGTAGCTGACGCATTAAGCCGTAAGAGCCACGTCAACACCCTAATGACGGGAGAATTACCAAGGGAGTTAGCCGAAAATCTTCGTGAGCTATGTTTGGAAATAGTTCCGAGAGGCTATGTAGCAGCATTGGAGATTCAGTCAACTTTGATGGATAGAATCAAAGAAGCCCAGAAGACTAACAAGGAGATTGCCTCTATAAAGGAGAAAATGAGCGAAGGAAAGGCTTAAGGATTTCGTGAGGATGAGCACGACACCCTATGGTTTGAAGACCGTGTTTATGTGCCCAATGACCCGGAGATCAGGAAGTTGATTCTGCAAGAGGCACACGATTCACCGTATTCGATTCATCCAGGAAATACCAAGATGTATTTGGATTTGAAGGATATTTTCTGGTGGACCGGAATGAAGAAAGTCATTGCTGAGTATGTAGCAGTTTGTGATGTATGTCAGAGAGTAAAGGCAGAGCATCAGAAGCCAGCAGGATTCCTACAACCATTGCCGATACCCGAATGGAAGTGGGATAAGTTAGGCATGGATTTTATCACGGGATTAACCAGGACTCGTTCAGGCTATGACTCGATTTGGGTTGTAGTCGATCGGTTGACAAAAGTAGCTCATTTCATCCCGGTAAAGACCACTTACACCAGTGCTAAGTTGGCAAAGATATACATGACCAGGATTGTATGCTTACATGGAGTTCCGAGGAGTATAGTATCAGATAGAGGAACCCAGTTTACCTCAAAGTTCTGGAATCAGTTGCACGAAACTTTGGGTACCAGGCTAGAGTTCAGCACAGCTTTTCATCCACAAACAGATGGACAGACCGAGAGAGTCAATCAGATTTTGGAGGACATGCTGAGAGCTTGTGCGCTAGATTATGGATCTAGTTGGGACAAGAATTTGCCGTATGCCGAATTCTCTTACAACAACAGCTATCAATCCAGTTTAAAGATGGCCCCTTTCGAAGCCTTGTACGGAAGAAGGTGCAGGACACCGTTGTTGTGGGATGAAGTTGGAGACCGCCAGTTGTTTGGGCCTGACTTGATTAAGGAGTCTGAACAGAAGGTGAAATTGATTCGTGATAGGCTCAAGATAGCCCAGTCCAGACAGAAGAGTTATGCAGATTCTAAACGCAAGGAGACAGTTTACGAAGTTGGAGATAGAGCTTTTCTTCGAGTATCACCACTTCAGGGAACAAAGCGCTTTGGTGTTAAAGGAAAGTTAGCGCCACGATTTGTAGGACCATACCGAGTATTGGAACGTATGGGAGAACTGGCCTACAAGTTGGAATTGCCTGAAGGATTGTCAAGAGTTCATGATGTGTTCCATGTTTCTCAGTTGAAGAAGTGCCATGCGGAGATGGCTGACATACCTTTGAGAGACACCATGCCATTGGAAGCAATTAAGTTGGATAACGATTTGACCTATGAGGAGAAACCAGTTAAGATTCTAGAGTATGCCAGTCGAGTCACCCGCAACAAGGTTATCAAGCTTTGCAAGGTTCAATGGAGCCACCACACGGAGGATGAAGCCACCTGGGAGCGAGAGGAAGATTTGCTCAAGGACCACCCTCACCTATTTTCTAGCCAACCCGAATCTCGAGGGCGAGATTCATCTTAAGGGAGATAGGTTTGTAACATCCCAAATTTTCAATTTGGAATGTTATACATTAGACCATCATTGCATATCATAATTTATTTGCTTTTGGTTTTGATCCTAGAAATTCCATGCAACTCAAGGATCCACGGAGAGACTTGGGGATTTCGTTATTTTCATATTTGAGTTTTCTCAAATTTTGCGGATAGGATCATTTGATTTTAATTATTTTATCATCAATTATTTCTATTACAAAAATATGAGAGAGGGAATAAAATGAATTTCCCAAAATAAATAAATATTGAGGATTTAATAATAAAATCAATTAAGATTTTATTTCGGAGTTTTTCGGTATTTTATTTGAATTTAGGAAAAATGTGCGTTTTCCAAAATTGCATTTAGGCCCCAAATAAATGTTCACCTTGTGCGGCTTGATTTTAGAAGCCCGGGAAAATTTATTTCGGGATTTTTGGAGTCCGTTTAGTATTTCTTTTATTTGTTTTTCTGCGCGGAATAATTTAAAAAAAAACGCGAACCGACTTTGGGCCGTACCCGAGCGGGACTCCGCCCGGGGGCAGCCTTTATAAGCCGCCCGACCCGAGCCGCCAGCCCACCGTGCCCGAAACCCTAATCAGCCGCCCGCCGTCGCCGCCGGAGCCGCCGCCGCCGGAGCCGGACCCGCCGCCCGAGGTCAACCTAGTTTTCGCCACCCATTTTTTTTAAGAAAAAAAAGTCGCGGTATTTTTAGTTTCGGTTTTTTTAAATAGATCGGTTTTTCCGGTTTATTTATTTAGTGAGCGTTCGTCCGTTCGTTCGTTCGTTCTAGCGAACGTTCGTCGTTTTTCTTTTTCTCGGATTAAATCCGCGATTTTTCTGATCGCGATTCCTGATCCAATTTTCGTTTCAGTATAACTTTTCGCTCGTTTATCAGAATCAGGCGATTCAAGCGCCTGGAGTTTTGTCTCGAAACCCTCTATCCATTTAACCAACTTAAACAAGTTTTTGCCACTGTAAAAAAATTGCCCTAGATCCAGAATAGTAAACGAAGCTTGTTTCTTTTGCCGTTTGACTTTCGTTGCTTCGTTTGATTTGATTCTTTTTGCAAACCGGAGTTCTTAAGTTGAACTTTCTGGTTAGATCTCTTATTTGAGTTTTACCTCTGCATTAGATGAATACTTATTGTATGCTTGTTTGTTTGTCTACGATAGAATACCCAGAGTGCGCCGCTTATTACTTCGAATCTCTAGGTTTCGCGGATCATCAGCAAGGCAAGTAACACTTTGATCATACCTCCTACTACCCAGTTTTATTGCATTAGATAAATCCTCAAACATTGCATGATTAGGATCTAATTAAATTGTGGGATGGGAAGTAGTTGAGGTAGTACCTATTACCTGTTTATTATCAAACATTTGGGAGTTACTTCTACGTTTGCCTATTATGCCATGCTATGCTAGTAGACGTGGATTGGGTGAGTGATATCCATGACAGATGTGAGTTTGTTAATTAATGGTTTATCTAAGGTGGCAACTTAAACACACATCTGGGTGGATTGAGGTACCTGGGTATTCCAGGATTGCCTGTTTTTCTTTATGGACCGCCACCCAGGCCCAAAGGGATCATGAGATTTTTCATACTAGAAACTTCCTTTTGCAGCCACAAGCTATTATGGGCTCTAGCATAGTTGATTAAGTCGTGCGAACTCTTACAGGGTAGACTAGCAGATGTAGGGGAAAGTAGGTGTAACGGTCTATCCATCGTAAGGTGCTAGCGCTTCTGAAAGACTATGTCTCGGTCATCCGTTTCTCAAACACTGTGTAGTGCGAGAAACCAAACGGAGGCGATCGAGTCTTGTGGGGAAAAGTGCGCAAACCTTTGCAGAGTGTATAAACTAATCATGGTTAGCCATGTCCCCGGTTATGGACATCTTGAGTATCTAGTACTTGGATTATCATGTGAATCTCAACATGTTACTCTAAAATTTAATTTTGTTGGGTTTTGTTTAATGATGATGCTTAATTGGGATTGAGGATGCTGTCAACCATTCTCAATGTTTAACAACTACCATGATAGTTACAAATTTATTCCTTTGCAGTAGGGAAAAATTGGCTTTTTGCAAAACTGTAACCATAGAGCTTTCCACCAGCCAAATATGCATATAGTACAGCTGTTTCATTCCATTACTCTCTATGTGTTACTTTGCCAGCATATTCCATGTGCTGACCCGTTTTCGGGCTGCAACGTTAATGTTGCAGACTTTTCAGACGACGATTAAGGAGTTTTAGGTCATGGTTCTATACTCAGTGATGCCGTTGGAGTTGATGGACTCACTTATCTTCCAAGCCTTCCGCTGTTATAGTTATTAGATGGCCTTAAGCCATATTTATTGTAATAAGTTCTCTATTGAGACACTTGATGTAATAAGTGTGTGATTGCTACTCTGTTATAAATCCTCCGAGTATTGTGTGGTGTCAGCATTACTGATCCAGGGATGACACCTGAGCACAGAGATCAGACTGTTTGAGGTCTGGTCGCTACATACACCCACCATATACCTTCCTCAAAACAGCCACCATACCTACCTATTATGGCATTTCCATAGCCATTCCGAGATATATTTCCATGCAACTTTCCACCGTTCCGTTTATGACACACTCAATCATTGTCATATTGCTTAGCATGATCATGTACTTGACATAGTATTTGTGGCAAAGCCACCGTTCATAATTCTTTCATACTTGTCACTCATGCATCATTGCATATCCCGGTACAACGCCGGAGGCATTCACATAGAGTCATATTTTGTTATAAGTATCGAGTTGTAATTGTTGAGTTGTAAGAAAACTAAAAGTGTGATGATCATCATTATTAGAGCATTGTCCCAAGTGAGGAAAGGATGATGGAGACTATGATTCCCCCACAAGTCGAGATGAGACTCTGGACGAAAAAAAAGAGGCCAAAAAAGGAGAAAAGGCCCAAAGAAAAAAATGAGAGAAAAAGAGAGAAGGGACAATGTTACTATCCTTTTACCACACTTGTGCTTCAAAGTAGCACCATGGTCTTCATAGTAGAGAGTCTCTTATGTTATCACTTTCATATACTAGTGGGAATTTTTCATTATAGAACTTGGCTTGTATATTCTAATGATTGGCTTCCTCAAAAATGCCCTAGGTCTTCATGAGCAAGCAAGTTGGATGCACACCCACTTAGTTTCTTTTTGAGCTTTCATATACTTATAGCTCTAGTGCATCCGTTGCATGGCAATCCCTACTCACTCACATTGATATCTATTGATGGGCATCTCCATAGCCCGTTGATACGCCTAGTTGATGTGAGACTATCTTCCCCTTTTTGTCTTCTCCACAACCACCACTCTGTTCCACCTATAGTGCTATATCCATGGCTCACGCTCATGTATTGTGTGAAGATTGAAAAAGTTTTGAGAATGTCAAAAGTATGAAACAATTGCTTGGCTTGTCATCGGGGTTGTGCATGATTTAAATATTTTGTGTGGTGAAGAAAGAGCATAGCCAGACTATATGATTTTGTAGGGATAACTTTCTTTAGCCATGTTATTTTGAAAAAAAAAATTGCTTTGTTAGTATGCTTGAAGTATTATTATTTTTATGTCAATATAAACTTTTGTCTTGAATCTTTCGGATCTGAATATTCATACCACAATTAAGAAGAATTACATTAAAATTATGCCAAGTAGCACTTCGCATCAAAAATTCTGTTTTTATCATTTACCTACTCGAGGACGAGCAGGAATTAAGCTTGGGGATGCTTGATACGTCTCCAACGTATCTATAATTTTTGATTGCTCCATGCTAGATTATCTACTATTTTGGACATTATTGGGCTTTATTATCCAATTTTTATTATTTTTGGGACTAATCTATTAACCGGAGGGCCAGCCCAGAATTGCTGTTTTTTGCCTGTTTTAGGGTTTCGAAGAAAAGGAATATCAAACAGAGTCCAAACGGAATGAAACCTTCGGGAACGTGATTTTCTCACCGAATACAACTCAGGAGACTTGGACCCTACGTCAAGGCAACTAACAAGAGGCCACGAGGTAGGCGGCGCGCCTGCCCCCCCAAGCGCGCCCTCCACCGTCATGGGCCCCCTGTTGCTCCACCGACGTACTCCTTCCTCCTATATATACCTACATACCCCCAAACGATTAGATACGGAGCCAAAACCCTAATTCCACCATCGTAACTTTCTGTATCCATGAGATCCCATCTTGGGGCCTGTTCCGGAGCTCCGCCGGAGGGGGCATCGATCACGAAGGGCTTCTACATCAACACCATAGCCTCTCCAATGAAGTGTGAGTAGTTTACTTCAGACCTACGGGTCCATAGTTAGTAGCTAGATGGCTTCTTCTCTCTTTTTGGATCTCAATACAATGTTCTCCCCCTCTCTTGTGGAGATCTATTCAATGTAATCTTCTTTTTGCGGTGTGTTTGTTGAGACCGATGAATTGTGGGTTTATGATCAAGTCTATCTATGAATAATATTTGAATCTTCTCTGAATTCTTTTATGTATGATTGGTTATCTTTGCAAGTCTCTTCGAATTATCAGTTTGGTTTGGCCTACTAGATTGATCTCTCTTGCAATGGGAGAAGTGCTTAGCTTTGGGTTCAATCTTGCGGTGTCCTTTCCCGGTGACAGTAAGGGCAGCAAGGCACGTATTGTATTGTTGCCATCGAGGATAACAAGATGGAGTTTTCTTCATATTCCATGAGTCTATCCTTCTACATCATGTCATCTTGCTTAAGGCGTTACTCTGTTTTTAACTTAATACTCTAGATGCATGCTGGATAGCGGGCGATGAGTGGAGTAATGGTAGTAGATGCAGGCAGGAGTCGGTCTACTTGTCTCGGACGTGATGCCTATATACATGATCATACCTAGATATTCTCATAACTATTCTCAATTCTATCAGTTGCTCAACAGTAATTTGTTCACCCATCATAGAATACTTATGCTCTCAAGAGAAGCCACTAGTGAAACCTATGGCCTCGGGTCTATCTTTGTCATATCAATCTCCTACTACTTAGTTATTTACTTTGCCTTTATTATACTTTGCATCTTTATCATAAAAATACCAAAAATATTATCTTTATCATATCTATCAGATCTCACTCTCGTAAGTGGCCCTATAGGGATTGACAACCCCTATTTGCGTTGGTTGCGAGGATTTGTTTGTTTTGTGCAGGTACGAGGGACTCGCGCATAGCCTCCAACTGGATTGATACCTTGGTTCTCAAAAACTGAGGGAAATACTTACGCTACTTTGCTGCATCATCCCTTTCTCTTCGGGGAAAACCAACGCAGTGCTAAAAGAGGTAGCACCCATCACATACCCTTATCTCCCGCATTACATTATTTTCCATTTGCCTCTCGTTTTCTTCTCCCCCACTTCACCCTTGCCGTTTTATTTGCCCTCTCTCTCTCTATCCTCCCTCTCTATTTGCCTCTTTTTGCCCGCTTGCTTTTTGTTTGCTTGTGTGTTAGTTTGCTTGCTTGTCACGATGGCTCAAGATAATACTAAATTGTGTGACTTCACCAGCACCGATTTTATTAGCACTTGGATTTCTCCTCTTACTGATGCTGAATCTTGTGAAATTAATACTGCTTTGCTGAATCTTGTCATGAAAGATCCGTTCTCCGGCCTTCCTAGTGAAGATGATGCTACCCATCTAAATAGCTTCGTTGATTTGTGTGACATGCAAAAGAAGATAGATGTGGATAATGATATTGCTAAATTGAAGCTATTTCCTTTTTCGCTTAGAGATTGTGCTAAAGCTTGGTTTTTGTCTTTGCCTAAAAATAGTATTGATTCATGGAACAAGTGCAAAGATGCTTTTATCTCTAAGTATTTTCCTCCTGCTAAGATCATCTCTCTTAGAAACGATATTATGAATTTTAAGCAACTTGATCATGAACATGTTGCACAAGCTTGGGAGCGAATGAAACTAATAATACGTAATTGCCCTACTCATGGTTTAAATTTGTGGATGATTATACAAAAAATTTATGCCGGATTGAATTTTACTTCTAGAAATCTTTTAGATTCGGCCGCGGGGGGCACTTTTATGGAAATCACTTTAGGAGAAGCTACTAAACTCCTAGATAATAGTATGGTTAATTATTCTCAATGGCATACTGAAAGATCTACTAATAAAAAGGTGCATGCGATAGAAGAAATTAATGTTTTGAGTGGAAAGATGGATGAACTTATGAAATAATTTGCTAATAAGAGTGTTTCTTCTGGTAATAATGATATACCCTTGTCTACTTTGATTAAGAATAATAATGAATCTATGGATACGAATTTTGTTGGTAGGAACAATTTTGGTAACAACGCGTATAGAGGAAATTTTAATCCTAGGCCTTATCCTAGTAAGCCCTCGAATAATTATGGTAATTGCTACAACAATTCTTATGGAAATTATAATAAGATGCCCTCTTATTTTGAATCTAATATTAAAGAATTTATTACTTTGCAAAAGAATTTTAATGCTATGATTGAAGAAAAATTGCTTAAGATTGATGATTTGGCTAGGAACGTTGATAGAATTGCTCTTGATGTTGATTCTTTGAAACTTAGATCTATTCCACCTAAGCATGATATCAATGAGTCTCTCAAAGCCATGAGAATTTCCATTGATGAGTGCAAAGAAAGAACTGCTAGGATGCGTGCTAGGAAAGATACCTTTATAAAAGCATGTTCTTCTAGTTCCTATGAAAATAATGATGAAGATCTAAAAGTTATTGATGTGTCCCCTATTAAATCTTTGTTTTGTAATATGAATCTTGATAATTATGGGACTGAATATGATCCACCTTTACCTAGAAGGCGTTCCAAGAATTCTGAATCTTTTGATCTTGATGCTAAATTTGATAAAAGTGGGATTGAAGAAATTAAAACCCTAGATGTTGCTAAACCCACTATAATGGATTTCAAGGAATTTAACTATGAAAATTGCTCTTTGATTTATTGTATTTCCTTGTTGCAATCCGTGCTAAATTCTCCTCACGCTTATAGTCAAAATAAAGCGTTTACTAAACATATCGTTGATGCCTTGATGCAATCTTATGATGAAAAACTTGAATTGGAAGTTTCTATCCCTAGAAAACTTTATGATGAGTGGGAACCAACTATTAAAATTAAAATTAATGATCATGAATGCTATGCTTTATGTGATTTGGGTGCTATTGTTTCCACGATTCCAAAGACTTTGTGTGATTTGTTAGGTTTCCGTGATTTTGATGATTGCTCTCTAAACTTGCACCTTGCGGATTCCACTATTAAGAAACCTATGGGAAGAATTAATGATGTTCTTATTGTTTCAAATAGGAATTATGTGCACGTATATTTTATCGTTCTTGACATAGATTGCAATCCTTCATGTCCTATTATTCTTGGTAGACCTTTCCTTAGAATGATTGGTGCAATTATTGATATAAAGGAAGGAAATATTAGATTTCAATTTCCATTAAGGAAAGGCATGGAACACTTTCCTAGAAAGAAAATTAAATTACCTTATGAATCTATTATGAGAGCCACTTATGGATTGCCTACCAAAGATGGCAATACCTAGATCTATTCTTGCTTGTTATGCCTAGCTAGGGGCGTTAAACGATAGCGCTTGTTGGGAGGCAACCCAATTTTATTTTTATTCCTTGCTTTTTGCTCCTATTTAGTAATAAATAATTTATATAGCCTCTGTTTTGGTTGTGTTTTTTGTGTTCAATTAGTGTTTGTGCCAAGTAGAACCGTTGGGAAGACTTGGGGAAAGTCTTGTTGAACTTGCTGTAAAAAACAGAAACTTTAGCGCTCACGAGAACTGCTGTAATTTTTATTTGGAAAGTGATATTTAGTTAATTAATTTTTCAGATGATTAATAGATAAATTCCTCACGTTCAGCAATTTATTTTAGAATTTTTGGGGTTCCAGATCTTGCGCTAGCTACAGATTACTACAAACTGTTCTGTTTTTGACAGATTCTGTTTTTCGTGTGTTGTTTGCTTATTTTGATGAATCTATGGCTAGTAAAATAGTTTATAAACCATAGATAAGTTGGAATACACTAGGTATAACACCAATATAAATAAAGAATGAGTTCATTACAGTACCTTGAAGTGGTCTTTTGTTTTCTTTCGCTAACGAAGCTCACAAGATTTTCTACTTTAAGTTTTGTGTTGCGAAGTTTTCAAGTTTTGGGTAAAGATTTGATGGATTATGGAACAAGGAGTGGCAAGAGAATAACCTTGGGTATGCCCATGGCACCCCCAAGATAATCTAAGGACACCTAAAATCCAAAGCTTGGGGATGCCCCGGAAGGCATCCCCTCTTTCGTCTACTTCTATCGGTAACTTTACTTGGAGCTATATTTTTATTTAGCACATGATATGTGTTTTTCTTGGAGCGTCTTGTATTATTTGAGTCTTTATTTGTTAGTTTACCACAATCATCCTTGCTGTACACACCTTTTTGAGAGATCCATACATGATTTGGAATTTGTTAGAATACTCTATGTGCTTCGCTTATATCTTTTGAGTTATATAATTTTGCTCTAGTACTTCACTTATATCTTTTAGAGCACGGTGGTGGATTTGTTTTATAGAAACTATTGATCTCTCATGCTTCACTTAGATTATTTTGAGAGTCTTAATAGCATGGTAATTTGCTTTAAATCCTAATATGCTTGGTATGCAAGATTAATAATAAAACTCTCTTATGAGTGTGTTGAATACTATGATAAGTTTGATACTTAATAATTGTTTTGAGATATGGAGATGGTGATATTAAAGTCATGCTAGTTGAGTAATTGTGAATTTGAGAAATACTTGTGTTGAAGCTTGTGATTCCCGTAGCAAGCATGTATGGTGAACCGTTATGTGATGAAGTCGGAGCATGATTTATTTACTGATTGTCTTCCTTATGAGTGGCGGTCGGGGACGAGCGATGGTCTTTTCCTACCAATATATCCCCCTAGGAGCATGCGCGTAATACTTTGCTTTGATAACTTGTAGATTTTTGCAATAATTATATGAGTTCTTTATGACTAATGTTGAGTCCATGGATTATACACACTTTTCTCACCCTTCCACCTTTGCTAGCCTCTCTAATACCGCGCACCTTTTGCCGGTATCATACACGCACCATATACCTTCCTCAAAACAGCCACCATATATACCTACCTATTATGGCATTTCCATAGCCATTCCGAGATATATTGCCATGCAACTTTCCACCATTCCGTTTATGACACACTCCATCATTGTCATATTGCTTAGCATGATCATGTAGTTGACATCGTATTTGTGGCAAAGCCACCATTCATAATTCTTTCATACATGTCACTCATGAGTCATTGCATATCCCGGTACACCACCGGAGGCATTCATATAGAGTCATATTTTGTTCTAAGTATCGAGTTGTAATTGTTGAGTTGTACGAAAAATAAAAGTGTGATGATCATCATTATTAGAGCATTGTCCCACTGAGGAAAGGATGATGGAGACTATGATTCCCCCACAAGTCGGGATGAGACTCCGGACAAAAAAAAGAGAAAGAAAAGAGGCCATAAAAAAGGAGAAAGGCCCAAATAAAAAACAAGAAAAAAAAGAATAAAAAAGAAGAAGAGAAAATGAGAGAAAAAGAGAGAAGGGACAATGTTACTATCCTTTTACCACACTTGTGCTTCAAAGTAGCACCATGATCCTCGTAGTAGAGAGTCTCTCATGTTATCACTTTCATATACTGGTGGGAATCTTTCAATATAGAACTTGGCTTGTATATTCCAATGATGGGCTTCCTCAAATTGCCCTAGGTCTTCATGAGAAAGCAAGTTGGATGCACACCCACTTAGTTTCTTTTTGAGCTTTCATATACTTATAGCTCTAGTGCATCCGTTGCATGGCAATCCCTACTCACTCACATTGATATCTATTGATGGGAATCTCCATAGCCCGTTGATACGCCTAGTTGATGTGAGACTATCTTCCCCTTTTTGTCTTCTCCACAACCACCACTCTATTCCACCTATAGTGCTATATCCATGGCTCACGCTCATGTATTGCGTGAAAATTGAAAAAGTTTTGAGAATGTCAAAAGTATGACACCTGAGCACAGAGATCAGACTGTTTGAGGTCTGGTCGCTACATACACTCACCATATACCTTCCTCAAAACAGCCACCATACCTACCTATTATGGCATTTCCATAGCCATTCCGAGATATATTTCCATGCAACTTTCCACCGTTCCGTTTATGACACACTCAATCATTGTCATATTGCTTAGCATGATCATGTACTTGACATAGTATTTGTGGCAAAGCCACCGTTCATAATTCTTTCATACTTGTCACTCATGCATCATTGCATATCCCGGTACACCACTGGAGGCATTCACATAGAGTCATATTTTGTTATAAGTATCGAGTTGTAATTGTTGAGTTGTAAGAAAAATAAAAGTGTGATGATCATCATTATTAGAGCATTGTCCCAAGTGAGGAAAGGATGATGGAGACTATGATTCCCCCACAAGTTGAGATGAGACTCTGGACGAAAAAAAAGAGGCCAAAAAAGGAGAAAAGACCCAAAGAAAAAAATGAGAGAAAAAGAGAGAAGGGACAATGTTACTATCCTTTTACCACACTTGTGCTTCAAAGTAGCACCATGGTCTTCATAGTAGAGAGTCTCTTATGTTATCACTTTCATATACTAGTGGGAATTTTTCATTATAGAACTTGGCTTGTATATTCTAATGATTGGCTTCCTCAAAAATGCCCTAGGTCTTCATGAGCAAGCAAGTTGGATGCACACCCACTTAGTTTCTTTTTGAGCTTTCATATACTTATAGCTCTAGTGCATCCGTTGCATGGCAATCCCTACTCACTCACATTGATATCTATTGATGGGCATCTCCATAGCCCGTTGATACGCGTAGTTGATGTGAGACTATCTTCCCCTTTTTGTCTTCTCCACAACCACCACTCTGTTCCACCTATAGTGCTATATCCATGGCTCACGCTCATGTATTGCATGAAGATTGAAAAAGTTTTGAGAATGTCAAAAGTATGAAACAATTGCTTGGATTGTCATCAGGGTTGTGCATGATTTAAATATTTTGTGCGGTGAAGATAGAGCATAGCCAGACTATATGATTTTGTAGCGATAACTTTCTTTAGCCATGTTATTTTGAGAGGACATAATTGCTTTGTTAGTATGCTTGAAGTATTATCATTTTTATGTTAATATTTACTTTTGTCTTGAATCTTTCGGATCTAAATATTCATACCACAATTAAGAAGAATTACATTAAAATTATGCCAAGTAGCACTCCGCATCAAAAATTCTATTTTTATCATTTACCTACTCGAGGACGAGCAGGAATTAAGCTTGGGGATGCTTGATACGTCTCCAACGTATCTATAATTTTTGATTGCTCCATGCTATATTATCTACTGTTTTGGACATTATTGGGCTTTATTATCCACTTTTATATTATTTTTGGGACTAACCTATTAACCGGACGCCCAGCCCAAAATTGCTGTTTTTTTGCCTGTTTTAGGGTTTCGAAGAAAAGGAATATCAAACGGAGTCCAAACGGAACAAAACCTTCGGGAACGTGATTTTCTCATCGAATACAACTCGGGAGACTTGGATGTGCTCTCTCTCCCCCTTTGAAATCAATTTCCAAGAAGGGATCTTCTGGAGCATGAGTCATATAGTTTTGGTCCTCAAGTCACATTACAAAGCAGCATGTAAATTAAGATGCTAGTAGAGGATAAGAATCATCGAGTGGAGCTGGAGAAGAAATGAAAATGGTAATGGCAAAATGTTTTCTTAGTAGTGAAATCGGTAACGCCGAGTTATTTTCATTGGTGACACCGAGTTGGAGATGTCATAGATGATGCATATTGGTCAGACCGGGTTTGTCCTTGTCGGCTGTACTGATGAACAATCTACAATGCTTAATTGTAGTTCGGTCTAGCCGATAGGCAGAAGTCGGTGAGACCGAGTTCAGTACAGAGGAAAAAACTGTCATCTCAGCTCACTTGGCAAATAAGATCTCACAAGGATTTGCAAGGATCGAGAAGAGGTGTCTATAGGGGGGTGATTAGACCCTCAACAAGAAAAAGTAGCCATTTCTAATTTCTTCAAGTTGAGGTGGAGTTTTAGCACAAGTTTAAGCATTCACAATACATTTCAAGCAAGCATGGCAAGAGTATATGAGTGATACGTCTCCAACGTATCTATAATTTTTGATTGCTCCATGCTATATTATCTACTGTTTTGGACATTATTGGGCTTTATTATCCACTTTTATATTATTTTTGGGACTAACCTATTAACCGGAGGCCCAGCCCAGAATTGTTGTTTTTGCCTGTTTTAGGGTTTCGAAGAAAAGGAATATCAAACGGAGTCCAAACGGAATGAAACCTTCAGGAACGTGATTTTCTCGTCGAATACAATCAGGAGACTTGGACCCTACGTCAAGACATGTAACAGGAGGCCACGAGGTAGGGGGCGCGCCTACCCCCCCCCCCAGGCACGCCCTCCACCCTCGTGGGCCCCCTGTTGCTCCACCGACGTACTTCTTCCTCCTATATATACCCATGTACCCCCAAACGATCAGAGACGAAGCCAAAACCCTAATTCCACCGCCACAACTTTCTGTATCCATGAGATCCCATCTTGGGGCCTGTTCCGGAGCTCCGCCAGAGGGGGCATCGATCACGGAGGGCTTCTTCATCAACACCATAGCCTCTCCGATGAAGTGTGAGTAGTTTACCTCAGACCTACGAGTCCATGGTTAGTAGCTAGATGGCTTCTTCTCTCTTTTTGGATCTCAATACAATGTTCTCCCCCTCTCTTGTGGAGATCTATTCGATGTAATCTTCTTTTTGCGGTGTGTTTGTTGAGACCGATGAATTGTGGTTTATGATCAAGTCTATCTATGAATAATATTTGAATCTTCTCTGAATTCTTTTATGTATGATTGGTTATCTTTGCAAGTCTCTTCGAATTATCAGTTTGGTTTGGCCTACTAGATTGATCTTTCTTGCAATGGGAGAAGTGCTTAGCTTTGTGTTCAATCTTGCGGTGTCCTTTCCCGGTGACAGTAAGGGCAGAAAGGCACGTATTGTATTGTTGCCATCGAGGATAACAAGATGTGGTTTTCTTCATATTGCATGAGTCTATCCCTCTACATCACGTCATCTCGCTTAAGGCATTACTCTGTTTTTAACTTCATACTCTAGATGCATGCTGGATAGCGGTGGATGATTGGAGTAATAGTAGTAGATGCAGGCAGGAGTCGGTCTACTTGTCTCGGACGTGATGCCTATATACATGATCATACCTAGATATTCTCATAACTATGCTCAATTCTGTCAATTGCTCAACAGTAATTTGTTCACCCACCGCAGAATACTTATGCTCTCGAGAGAAGCCACTAATGAAACCTATGGCCCCGGGGTCTATCTTTATCATATCAATCTCCTACTACTTAGTTATTTACTTTGCCTTTATTTTACTTTGCATCTTTATCATAAAAATACCAGAAATATTATCTTATCATATCTATCAGATCTCACTCTCGTAAGTGGCCCTATAGGGATTGACAACCCCTATTTGCGTTGGTTGTGAGGATTTATTTGTTTTGTGCAGGTGCGAGGGACTCGCGCGTAGCCTCCTACTGGATTGATACCTTGGTTCTCAAAAACTGAGGGAAATACTTACGCTACTTTGCTGCATCATACCTTCCTCTTCAAGGAAAACCAACGTAGTGCTAAAAGAGGTAGCAATGAGCAGCAGAAAGTAAAGCATGCACATTGCAAGAAAGTAAAGGGATGGAATTGGAGTGTGCAAACACAATTGGAGACACGGAGATTTTTGGCGTGGTTCCGATATGTGGTGCTATCCGATACGTCTCCAACGTATCTATAATTTATGAAGTATTCATGCCAATATATTATCATTCTTGGATGTTTTACAATCATTTTATAGCAACTTTATATCATTTTTGGGACTAACCTATTGACTCAGTGCCCAGTGTCAGTTGTTGTTTTTTTGCTTGTTTTTTACATCGCGGGAAATCAATATCAAACGGAGTCCAAACACCGCGAAACTTTACAGAGATTTTTTTTGGACCAAAAGGAACCCAATTGGCCAAAGCTGCACCTGGGGGGTGCCCTGAGGGGGGCACAACCCACCAGGGCGTGCCAGGGCCCCCTGGCGCACGCAGGTGGGTTGTGCCCACCTCGGTGGCCTCCCGTACCCCTTCTTTGCACTATAAATTCCCAAACATTCTGAAACCCTTCTGGGTTAACCTAGATCAGAAGTTCCGCCGCCGCAGGGCTCCGTAGCCACCGGAAACCAATCTAGACCCGTTCCGGCACCCTGTCGGAGGGGGGGAATCATCTCCGGTGGCCATCTTCATCATCCCAGCGACCACCACGATGAGGAGGGAGTAGTCCACCCTCGGGTCTGAGGGTCTGTACCAGTAGCTATGTGTTTAATCTCTCTCTCTCTCGTGATCTATATCATGGGCTTTGTTAATATAGTCGGATCATATGATGTTTCTCCCCTCTATACTCTTGTTGTGATGAATCGAATCTTTACCCTTTGAAGTTTTGTCATGTCGGATTGAATATTCAGAGATGAGAACACATGATATATGTATTGCGGTATGAATACTTGAGGTGACAATTGGGGTATCTTATTGATTCACTTGATATATGTTATGGCATTCAACTCGCGGATTCCCGCGGTGATATTGGGGTAATCTATGCATAGGGGTTGATGCACGTTTTTATTATCTTTTCTCCGACGGAAACTTTGGGGTCTCTTTATAGTTCTTTGTGTGGATTGAGTATTATGAATATGAACTTGCTTTGGTGTTATCTTAGTACGGACTCTAGGATGGATCGAACGGAAAAAATAGCTTTGTGTTATTTTAGTACAGACTCTTGAATAGATCAAATGGAAAGAATAGCTTTGAGGTGGTTTAGTACCCTACAAACAATTCCTATCTTTTGTTCTCCGCTACTAGGAACTCGGGAGTGATTCATCGTTACACTTTGAGGGATAATCATATGATCTAACTATATTAGCACTGTTGGGAGATTGCACTAGTGAAAGTATGGACCCTAGGCCTTGTTTTTAAGCATTGCAATATCGTTTTTGTGCCCGTTTACTATTTGCTACATTGCTGTTTTTATTTATTCAGATTATAAAAATATATTTCTACCATCCATATTACACTTTTATCACCATCTCTTCGTCGAACTAGTGCACCTATAGAATTTGCTATTGTATTGGGTGTGTTGGGGACACAAGAGATTTCTTGTATTTGATTGCAGGGTTGTTTGAGAGAGACCATCTTCATCCTACACCTCTCATGGATTGATAAACCTTAGGTCATCCACTTGAGGGAAAATTGCTACTGTCCTACAAAACTCTATGCTTGGAGGCCCAACACGTGTCTACAAGAATAAAGTTGCATAGTAGACATCAAGCTCTTTTCTGGCGCCGTTGCCGAGGAGGTGAGTGCTTGAAGGTATATCTTTAGATCTTGCAATTGAATCTTTTAGTTTCTTGTTTTATCACTAGTTTGGTTTATAAAAGAAAACTACATAAAAATGGAGTTGAGGTTGCATCATGTTATTGATCATCTTTATAATATCTTTCTTGAAAAGGATGGTTTGGACAATTGTGCTCAATTGTTAGAAGAAGAAGTCAATAAAATGTTTGTCACAAAAAATTCGAATGATGAGCATGATTGCAATGTTGTTAGTATAAATTCTTTGAATATCCAAAATGCTACCTCTTGAGCATGTGTTGGTTTTCCCTTGAAGAGGAAAGGGTGATGCAGCAAAGTATCGTAAGTATTTCCCTCAGTTTTTGAGAACCAAGGTATCAATCCAGTAGGAGACTACACACAAGTCGCCTAGTACCTGCACAAACAAACAAGAACCTCGCAACCAACGCGATAAAGGGGTTGTCAGTCCCTTCACGGTCACTTACGAAAGTGAGATCTGATAAAGATAATAAGATAAATATTTTTGGTATTTTTGTTGTATAGATTGGAAAGTAAAGATTGCAAAATAAACGGCGATAGAAATGGCTAGTTGACGGGAAACTAAAATGATGTAAAGTAGACCCGGGGCCATAAGTTTCACTAGTGGCTTCTCTCAAGATAGTATATATTATGGTGGGTGAACAAATTACTGCCGAGCAATTGATAGAAAAGCGCATAGTTATGATGATATCTAGGCATGATCATGAACATAGGCATCATGTCCGTGTCAAATAGACCGACACGATTCTGCATCTACTACTATTACTCCACACATCGACCGCTATCCAGCATGCATCTAGAGTATTAAGTTCATAAGAACAGAGTAACGCATTAGGCAAGATGACATGATGTAGAGGGATAAACTCAAGCAATATGATATAAACCCCATCTTTTTATCCTCGATGGCAACAATACAATACGTGCCTTGCTGCCCCTGTTGTCACTGGGAAAGGACACCACAAGATTGAACCCAAAGCTAAGCACTTCTCCAATTGCAAGAAAGATCGATCTAGTAGGCCAAACTAAACCGATAATTCAAAGAGACTTGCAAAGATATCAAATCATGCATATAAGAATTCAGAGAAGAATCAAATATTGTTCATAGATGATCAAATTCATAAACCCACAATTCATCGGATCTCGGCAAACACACCGCAAAAAGGATTACATCGAATAGATCTCCAAGAACATCGAGGAGAACTTTGTATTGAGAACCAAGGAGAGAGAAGAAGCCATCTAGCTAATAACTATGGAACCGAAGGTCTGTGGTAAACTACTCACACATCATCGGAGAGGCAATGGTGTTGATGTAGAAGCCCTCCGTCAACGAATCCCCCTCTGACAGATCGCTGGAAAAGGTCCCCAGACGGGATCTCATGGGTACAGAAGGTTTGGCAGTGGAAAAGTGATTTCGTGGCTCCCCTGGATGTTTTCAGGGTATAAGAGTATATATAGGCGAAGGAAGTAGGTCGGTGGAGCTACAAGGGGCCCACGAGGGTGGGGGCGCGCCTGCCCCCCTGGGCGTGCTGCCCTACCTCGTGGCCACCTTGTTGCTTCCTTGACCTCCACTCCAAGTCTCCTGGATTCCGTTTGTTCCAAAAAAAGATCCTCGCGAAGGTTTCATTCCGTTTGGATTCCATTTGATATTCCTTTTTTGTGAAACACTGAAATAAGCAAAAAACAGGAACTAGCACTGGGCCTCCGATTAATAGGTTAGTCCCAAAAATAATATAAAAGTGCATATTAACGCCCATTAAACATCCAAAACGGATAATATAATATCATGGAACAATAAAAAATTATAGATACGTTGGAGACGTATCAAGCATCCCCAAGCTTAATTCCTGCTCGTCCTCGAGTAGGTAAATGATAAAAACAAAATTTTTGATGTGGAATGCTACCTAACATAATTTTCAATGTAATTTTCTTTATTGTGGCATGAATATTCAGATCCGAAAGGTTCAAGACAAAATTTTACTAATGACATAAAAATAATAATACTTCAAGCATACTAATAAAGCAATCATGTCTTCTCAAAATAACATGGCCAAAGAAAGTTATCCCTTCAAAATCATATAGTCTGGCTATGCTCTATCTTCATCACACAAAATATTTAAATCATGCACAACCCCGATGACAAGCCAAGCAATTGTTTCATACTTTTGATGTTCTTGAACTTTTTCAATCTTCACGCAATACATGAGCATGAGCCATGGATATAACACTATAGGTGGAATAAAATGGTGGTTGTGGAGAAGACAAAAAGGAGAAGATAGTCTCACATCAACTAGGCGTATCAACAGGCTATGGATATGCCCATCAATAGATATCAATGTGAGTGAGTAGGGATTGCCATGCAACGGATGCACTAGAGCTATAAGTGTATGAAAGCTCAACAAAAGAAACTAGTGGGTGTGCATCCAACTCGCTTGCTCATGAAGACCTAGGGCATTTTGAGGAAGCCCATCATTGGAATATACAAGTCAAGTTCTATAATGAAAAATTCCCACCAGTATATGAAAGTGACAAAATAGGAGACTCTCTATCATGAAGATCATGGTGCTACTTTGAAGCACAAGTGTGGAAAAAGGATAGTAGCATTGCCCCTTCTCTCTTTTTCTCTTTTTATTTTATTTTTTGGGCCTTCTCTTTTTTTATGGCCTCTTTTTTTATTTTATTTTTATTTTTTCATCCGGAGTCTCATCCCGACTTGTGGGGGAATCATAGTCTCCATCATCCTTTCCTCACTTGGAGAATGCACTAATAATGATGATCATCACACTTTTATTTACTTACAACTCAAGAATTACAAGTCGATACTTAGAAAAAAATATGACTCTATGTAAATGCCTCCGGCGGTGTACTGGGATGTGCAATGAATCAAGAGTGACATGTATGAAATTATGAACAGTGGCTTTGCCACAAATACGATGCCAACTACATGATCATGCAAAGCAATATGACAATGATGAAGCGTGTCATAATAAACGGAACGGTGGAAAGTTGCATGGCAATATATCTCGGAATGGCTATGGAAATGCCATAATAGGTAGGTATGGTGGCTATTTTGAGGAAGGTATATGGTGGGTTTATGGTACCGGCGAAAGTTGCGCAGTACTAGAGAGGCTAGCAATGGTGGAAGGGTGAGAGTGTGTATAATCCATGGACTCAATATTAGTCATAAAGAACTCACATACTTATTGCAAAAATCTATTAGTTATCGAAACAAAGTACTACGCGCATGCTCCTAGGGGGATAGATTGGTAGGAAAAGACCATCGCTCGTCCTCGACCGCCACTCATAAGGAAGACAATCAATAAATAAATCATGCTCTGACTTCATCACATAACGGTTCACCATATGTGCATGCTACGGGAATCACAAAGTTTAACTCAAGTATCTCTCAAATTCACAACTACTCAACTAGCATGACTCTAATATCATCATCTTCATATCTCAAAACAATCATCAAGTATCAAACTTCTCATAGTATTCAATGCACTTTATATGGAAGTTTTTATTATACCCATCTTGGATGCCTATCATATTAGGACTAATTTCTTAACCAAAGCAAATTACCATGCTGTTCTAAAGGACTCTCAAAATAATATAAGTGAAGCATGAGATATCTAGAATTTCTATAAAATAAAACCACCACTGTGCTCTAGAAAGATATAAGTGAAGCACTAGAGCAAAATTATCTAGCTCAAAAGATATAAGTGAAGCACATAGAGTATTCTAATAAATTCCGATTCAAGTGTGTCTCTCCCAAAAGGTGTGTATAGCAAGGATAATTATGGTAAACTAAAAATCAAAGACTCAAATCATACAAGACGCTCCAAGAAGAACACATATCATGTGGTGAATAAAAATATAGCCTCAAGTAAAGTTATCGATAGACGAAGACGAAAGAGGGGATGCCTTCTAGGGCATCCTTTGACGCCCGGATAATTAAGCTATAGTAACCCTCTACTAATGATGCCACGTCACCTCGATTTCTGTTAGTAAACTCGTGTTAGTTCAAAACGATTCAAATTCAAATTTTAATTAAAGGCAAACAATAAAAGTTTTCAAACATTAAAACTAAAATGTTTGGGTTGTGCCAAATAATGCATAGGTATTTATGGTGAAGAGATCACACTTTTATAAAATGTTAGAATACTCTAAAATGTTATAAACAGTAGCAAAAACAATTATTTAAAAGCTTTGAAACTATTAAAACAAATGAAAATGATTTTACTTAAAGTTCCCAATTTAATGTGGTTGTGGTATAATTAGAACTACCAATTTAGGATCTATTGCAGTAATTGATAAAACTAAATAAACTTAACAGATAAGTGAAAACAGAAAAGAAATAAATAAAAGGAAAGTTAACAAAGAAGTAGAAAAGAGTAAAAGAGTTCTCCCGGCCCAACTGGGCCACCAGCCAACCCCAGGCCAGCCCACCCCCTGCCTACTAACCCACTCTCCCTCCCACTGTAACCCTAACCGGTCACCCCACTCCCCCCACAACCCCCCTCGCTCCTCCCACTCCCACCCGATATGGATCAGGGATCCAGCCCGACGACCGCGCCCCGCGCCACCTGATGACCGCGCCCCGCGCCACCCGACGTCGGCGCCCGTCCTCGACGCGGCCCCGCCCCATCACCGGACCTCCTCATCATCCCTCCTCTCTCGCACGGCGCCCGCCTGTGGCCTCTGCCTCGTCGACATCGGAGCCCCGCGCCGCCACGACTCCGTCGCCGCCCGTCGTCTCCGTCCTCCTCCTCGACCCCCGCTGCCCCGTGCCCTGCAAACCCCTCGTGAGGCCCTCCCCCTCCTTCTCCTTTGTCGCGCTCCCGCCGCGCCCACCGATGCTCTGCTCCGGCCGCCGACCACGCCTCGCGCGCTCCGGCCCCGCGCTCACCACGGTCGGGCCGCGCCCTGGCCACGCGCCGCACAGTCCGGCCGTGCTCGTCGCTCCGCGCCGACGCATCGCGCCACCGCCCTGTTTCCCCACTGCATCGCCCGTGAGCCCCTCCCTCTCCTCCTCTGTGTGCGCGCGCCGCCGTCATTGCGCATGCCCGCTACATCC
This sequence comes from Triticum urartu, assembly GCF_056163025.1. Lineage (NCBI taxonomy): Eukaryota > Viridiplantae > Streptophyta > Magnoliopsida > Poales > Poaceae > Triticum > Triticum urartu. The sequence goes on along the minus strand of NC_141874.1, from coordinate 503,180,775 downwards.
CGTGGCCGCCGTCGCGCCACACTTGCGCGCCGCCCCGCCTTGGACTCGCCGCTGCCATATCCGGTGTCTGTGCGCCCGCGCAGCATCGGCGCCCCTCCACGGTCACGGACCCTTCCCCTTGCTCGCTGCTACCCCAAGCAGTGCCGGGCCGAGCCCCGCACGCGCTCACCGCACTGCTCGCGCCCTCCCACTGCCTTCCAGCGCCGCGCCACCCGCGGCCTGCGCCTCGCCCCCCAGCGCGCGTCCTGCCCCGCGCCGCCGCACCCCCAGGCTTCCCTGCCCGCACTCCGCAGCCTCCATGCACCCGCGCGCCCGCTGCCGCCGGCCCTTGCTCACCCGCTGCCGGCGCTCACCCCCGCGGTGCCCCATCAGCCTGCGCCTGGGCTCGCCCAATCGGCGCCCGCGTGCCCGCACGCTCACGGGGCTCCGCCCCAACAACCGCGCTTGTTAGCCCGCTATGCCCCTATGGGCCAATGACAAGGGGGCCCCACCCCCGAGAACTAAAATAAAAAAAGAATTAATAATTAATTAATTAATTAATCTTTTTTAATTAATCTAATCAATTAGTTAAGTTAATTAAACCCTAATTAGACTAAACAGTCAATGACGAACGGGACCCACCTATCAGGTTGACCAGGTTAACTACTGGCGTCATGCTGACATCATATTCTGGATAATGTTGCATTAAAATAATTAAATAAATCTTAAAAATGATTTAATTCTTTTAAAATTAATATAAAATAAACTGTAGCTCGGATGAAAAAACTTTGTACATGAAAGTTGCTCAGAACGACGAGACGAATCCGGATACGCAGCCCGTTCGTTCGCCACGCATCAATAGCATAGCAAACACGCAACTTTCACCCTCCGGTTCATCTGTCCGAAAATGCGAAACATCAGGGATAATTTCCCGGATGTTTCCCCCCTTTGCCGGTATCACTTAGTACCGCGTCAGGTCACCCCTAGCACAACGTAATGCCGCATCTTGCTTTTTGTTGCATTGATTGCTCTGTTATTTATTGTGTTCCCCCTCCGTTACTTCTTTCTGGTAGACCCCGAGACTGCCGGAGACCCCCCAGTACGACTACGGTGTCGATGCCCCGTCCTTCTTGCCAGAGCAACCAGGCAACCCCCCCCCCCCCCGCCCTTGATCACCAGATATCGCCTACTCTCCTCTATACTGCTTGCATTAGAGTAGTGTAGCATGTTACTGCTTTCCGTTAATCCTATTCTGATGCATAGCCTGTCCTTGCTACTACTGTTGTTACCTTTACCTGCAATCCTAATGCTTAGTATAGGATGCTGGTTTATCATCCGTGACCCTACATTATTGTCCGTCTGCCATGCTATACTATCGGGCCGTGATCACTCAGGAAGTGATCACGGGTATATACTTATACATATATACATGCTATACAGGTGGTGATTAAAGTCGGGTCGGCTCGTAGGAGTACCTGTGAGTGATTCCGATGTTGGGGGCTGAAGGGGCAGGTGGCTCCTTCCCGGTAGAGGTGGGCCTGAGTTCCCGAAGGCCCCCGACTGTTACTATGTGGCGGAGCGACAGGTAGGTTGAGACCACCTAGGAGAGAGAGGTGGGCCTGGCCCTGGTCAGCATCCATGGTTATTTCAAAATAACACGCTTAACGAGATCTTAGTATTTGATCTGAGTCTGGCTACTGGCCTATAAGCACTAACCATCTACGCGGGGACAGTTATGGGCACTCGACGTCGTGGTATCAACCGAAGCCTTCGTGATGTCAGCGACTGAGCGGCGCGCGCCGGGTTGGACCGCGTAACGCAACTTCCTTTGTAATGGAGGTTGCTAGGTCTGCTCTCCGGCCGCGTACGCAACGTGCATGTGTGCAATGGGCGATGGGCCCAGACCCCTGCGCCATAGGATTTAGACTGGCGTGCTGACCTCTCTGTTGTGCCTAGGTAGGGCTGCGACATGTTGATCTTCCGAGGCTGGGCATGACCCAGGAAAGTGTGTCCGGCCAAATGGGATCGAGCGTGTTGGGTTATGTGGTGCACCCCTGCAGGGAACTTAATCTACTCGAATAGCCGTGTCCCTCAGTAAAAGGACGACCCGGAGTTGTACCTTGACCTTATGACAACTAGAACCGGATACTTAATAAAACACACCCTTCCAAGTGCTAGATACAACCGGTGGTCGCTCTCTCACAGGGCAACGAGGGGAGGATCATCAGTTAGGATTATGCTATGCGATGCTACTTGGTGAACTTACTATCTACTCTCTTCTTCTGCTGCAAGATGGAGGTTGCCAGAAGCGTAGTCTTTGATAGGACTAGCTATCCCCCTCTTATTCCGGCATTCTGCAGTTCAGTCCACATATGTTACCCCTTTTCCATTTGATACCAATACATACATATGTAGTGTAGCTCCTTGCTTGCGAGTACTTTGGATGAGTACTCACGGTTGCCTTGTTCCCCCTTTTTCCCCTTCCTATACCCGATTGTTGCGACCAGACGATGGAGCCCAGGAGCCAGACGCCACTGTCGATGACGACTACTACTACTCGGGAGGTGCCTACTACTACGTGCAGCCCGCTGACGACGACCAGGAGTAGTTTAGGAGGATCCCAGGCAGGAGGCCTGCGCCTCTTTCGATCTGTATCCCAGTTTGTGATAGCCTTCTTAAGGCAAACTTGTTTAACTTATGTCAGTACTCAGATATTGTTGCTTCCGCTGACTCGTCTATGATCAAGCTCTTGTATTCGAGCCTTCGAGGCCCCTGGCTTGTAATATGATGCTTGTATGACTTATTTTATTTTTAGAGTTGTGTTGTGATATCTTCCCGTGAGTCCCTGATCTTGATCGTACACGTTTGCGTGTATGATTAGTGTACGATTGAATCGAGGGCGTCACAAGTTGGTATCAGAGTCGACTGCCTGTAGGAATACCCCTTCCACACTCCTTGGCCAAAGTCAAGTCTAGACTTTATAAAACTTTTACTAACATGGTTGTGCGGCCCATGGGCCCACGTCGCCATTGGGTGGTATTAGGATCTTTTATTCCTCGTCTATACTCTGGGATTCTAATCTCTATTCTATTCGGGTTAAATGATTTTCTAGAAATCTAACTTTAGGTTCTCGAAAACACTTTCTCCCGGAGAGCCCCTTCAGTCCAGATGATCGCCGGCTACACCAGAAGATTTCGAAGTTACTCTCTGATACCCTTTTGAGACTTTGTGCCCGTTGCTTTTGCAATTCCCTACCAACGAAATATCCCTATGGATAAATACATACACTTGCCGTTCTTACTTTTATTCCCAGTTGATCTTGTTCTTACAAGATACGCTGAAATCCTCTCTATTGTTCCGAGAATATTTTGTGCCTACTGCCTTGAAGTTCTTTGCCACATGAATACCCCTACAGATAATTTCTCACCCTTATCCAATATCTGCTCATCCCCCAGTTGTTCATGTGTTTCACAATGGTCTTCGAAATACTATTCGATCCAAAAAAATCCTTAGTAGCTTATTGCTCAGCAATACTTGCCTGCTTGCATTATGGATGCTTTCCATATGTCTGGCAATATTTGTTAGTATCCTTAGGCACCGTCATTTTGATCATACTGATTCAACATGAGTGCGAATGCACACAATCATCAGTTGATCCTTTTAAATTATCTTTTCGGCTCAGACGTCATTTTAAACATGAGCTGGTTCTCAACCAATCCAATTGTCGTAGATTGTACTCCTAAGGCTATTCAATTTCTCCAGCCCTAATCAGAACATTGCTTCTGATCCCTTGATTTGAAAATCATAATTCCTTTGCATTTGAGCTCTGGATTAGTCATTTGTTTCTATAATCCAATGCCTTTGCATTGTTACTTCCTCTGGTTGTGTGCCGATGCTCACATCAGCTCTGTTATGGACCGGCAGATCCTTTAATGGATTTTATCTGATAGCGTCCTTCATATTCAATAACCTTGTGAGCCTTCCCTCGGATACATAATGCCTTTGGTAAATTGTATCCTCTACTTTCTCAACCTTGCTCTGCTTTCGAGCTGGTGATATTTACTCTTGAAGCTTGTGGTATATGTTTCCACGATACCCTGATGGGTTGAACCTATACCTTCTCTAAAACCGTGTGAACCCAAAAGATCTCACGGGTCATACTTATCTGGTATTGCACCAGGTAAAAACTTTCAACAAGTAATGTCATTTTTGGAATACGAGAGGTGAATGAAAGGTTATGCGTTGAACAAGTGGGGGTCGACCTTGAACTTTCTGTTCATGCCCATGGACACGATGTAGATCCTATCATAGAAGCTTCTTGTAATAATAACTATTTCCTTGATATGAAATCATCTGGTATCTATGTATTGATCATTTGCAATCGTGGTCCCGACCACATTTTCTCATTGATTCCCTTTCTCAAACAAGTTAAAGCACTTGTCTTTTGTTGATCGATACATCTCCTCAGCCTCTATTTTTGATCTTCCTCGAGTATTAACCTCTGGTATCTCGAGAACTGTATTGCTCCCGCAAGTCTTCATCTATTATTGCTTCTCACCGATCTCAGATTCCCCCCAGATTCTGGGTTATTAGTCACTCAAGAACACCGATAAGTGAATCGATTCTGCACCCTGATTCAATAACTCTAAGTAATTCTCGTTGCTTACGAGTTTAATAATCCTTCAAGTCATTCCTAGCCTTATCGGCTATATCATTATTGGCTGATTTTAACTGTGCTACCTGGTCCTTATTCCCGGAACACAACTTTCGACATGAGCTAAGCTTACGTCAATTTCCTCATCTTATCATTCCACCTCGAACAACAAGCTTGATTCTGAGTTGGTGTCATATCCGTGGTTCAAATAATCTTTTGCTGCATCAGTCCTTTTACTTGGTGTAGTGGATGTTTGATTACATCTTCATGAGATTTCTCGACAAATGTGTCGTGATCATCATCAGCATTCTGAGCTCTTTCAAGATATTTCTCAAACTCTTGATGAGAAATACCATCCTCGCCCTTGATGAATTGTGTTATCATCGACAACATCCTTGTCTTCCTTCGACACAAATGTGTTCATGTTTTGTGTTGTACCTTGAGTTCCTTGCTATCCAACTTATGTTATGTTCTACCGCGGAGTATTATCATCTTTGATGTCAAGAATGTTGTGAGGATTGCTCCACCTCTTAAGAATTCTTGCTATAATGATACTTCTCACCATCACCATTCTTTCTTGGTCCTCGTGTTGATTCCAACTGGGGTACCCACAAGTGAACGATGTTATTTGGATTCTGCACTTCTAGCAACCCTATTGCTTTGAAGTTAATGATCGATAATTCATTCTTGGCCTATTGGTTGCTGAACCACCATTCTAACATTGATTATGCTACCTAACCCCATATTTCGGGTGCACCTTTCAACCAATGTTTAATTGTGTATGTTTTCCTCGAGCATACCTCATTATGTCATCTGATCTGACAAATGTTATCTCCTTATTCACATAGTTGTGGAAATCCATCCTTTTGGAAATCTCGAGGAATTGTCGCTGAGTCCATCAACCACCTCCTCGTCCTCTCCATGGTTAAATGATGAACTCTTGTTTCGGAACTCGCTTCCATAGTTTTATTTCCGAGAATCTTGCTATGTCAACTCGTTAATTTGTGTTGCACCTTTTCTTCTCAAGCATCCTGAGTCTGAGGTATCCTGACACCAATCGGATCTGAACCTCGGTCAGATATGATGGTTGGGACATATTTCCATGAGTTATAACATTGGTCTTTATATGACTCGGTAAGGTGATGTCGTGCCTAGCACGCCTGACCGAAGGACCTATTGTCATAATTTTTCCTTTTAGCAAGGCTATCCATTCTTCCATGAGGAAATTGAAAGACTTATTCTACAAGTTTTTCCTGATGGATCCTTCCTGTATCCAAAGTCTGACCTTTGCTTAACGACCAAGTCAACGCTATCTCGAAGCATGTATATGGTACTCCGGTTTTCAATAAGAACATTTGAAGCACAATGCTAAAATTTCTTTATTAATTACCCCAAACACCGTTTTATGGGTAATGTCATGATACTCTCTCCCCTTTCCTAAAGGGTTTTCTGTGTTGTATCCTATCATAGATATCATGCTCTGCTTGTCCTTGGGAAGGATATACTCTTGAAATATGTGTTTAAACACATTTTCCTTTCCATTGTTCTGTTTAATCTGATAACCATATTTTCCTTTCCGTTGTTTGGTTTAACCTTTCTTGTGATCTATATGATCTAAGCAGTAATAATTCACTGCTTATGTAAACACCTTGGTGTACAACTCTGTCAGTAAGACCGTGTTACTATTGTTGATGACATTCTGGTAGCCACCGATGGACGAGAACTTTGCCTAATGGTCCGCCTCGTTCAACGAGCAGGAAAATGGTTCTCTTCACCCCTCGCCCTCGGTACCGATGTTGTTGCCGACATAAATGACAGGCAATCCTCTGACATGCCTTGCTTACATGATCGTGCAAGGCGTCATCGCCCTTCCTACTGTTAACCCACATGGTGGGCCCATAACCCACAGTTCCACAGGATCGAAACCTGACTCTCCTGTGCAACCCTGTTTCTAATGGTTATTCTCCATGCTTGGCTTCATATTTAATTCATGGGCCACCTTCCTAGTGCTCTATTCTGGTATCAGACGCAATACTTACTCTTGCTACTCTGAACCCCTTTCTCACTCTGGTTCAGACTTCGAACAACTATCTATCCGCTTGGAACCTCTTATTGTACCTTCATACCTTACTCTCGATGTATTTCATATGTTCAACTCGAGAGATAATCTTATGCTCATTCATGGGTTAACCCCCAGATTGTTTCCCTCAAAAGCATTATGTCGTAGCTGAGCTGTCCCTTATCCTTTCGTAAGTACGGTGGAGTTCCCGAAGAAATGATGACAAGTTTATCATGATGCATTGGAATAAAGAATTGAAGACATCAACAAAAGGGATTAACTTCTTCGAGAAGATCCGTTAGAATATCGTAACCCAAACTTTCCCCCTTACTCCCCTCTTAAATCTCGGGACGAGATTTCTTGTAGTGGAGGAGAATTGTGACGCCCGGATAATTAAGCTACAGTAACCCTCTACTAATGATGCCATGTCACCTCGATTTCTGTTAGTAAACTCGTGTTAGTTCAAAACGATTCAAATTCAAATTTTAATTAAAGGCAAACAATAAAAGTTTTCAAACATTAAAACTAAAATGTGGGTTGTGCCAAATAATGCATAGGTATTTATGGTGAAGAGATCACACTTTTATAAAATGTTAGAATACTATAAAATGTTATAAACAGTAGCAAAAACAATTATTTAAATGCTTTGAAACTATTAAAACAAATGAAAACGATTTTACTTAAAGTGCCCAATTTAATGTGGTTGTGGTATAATTAGAACTACCAATTTAGGATCTATTGCGGTAATTAATAAAACTAAATAAACTTAAGAGATAAGTGAAAACAGAAAAGAAATAAATAAAAGGAAAGTTAACAAAAAAGTAGAAAAGAGTAAAAGAGTTCTCCCGGCCCAACTGGGCCACCAGCCAACCCCGGGCCGGCCCACCCCCTGCCTACTAACCCACTCCCCCTCCCACCGTAACCCTAACCAGTCACCCGACTCTCCCCACGACCCCCTCGCTCCTCCCACTCCCACCCGATCTGGATCGGGGATCCAGCCCGACGACCGCGCCCCGCGCCACCTAATGACCGCGCCCCGCGCCACCCGACGTCGGAGCCCGTCCTCGACGCGGCCCCGCCCCGTCACCGGACCTCCTCATCGTCCCTCCTCTCTCGCACAGCGCCCGCCCGTGGCCTCTGCCTCGTCGACATCGGAGCCCCGCGCCGCCACGACTCCGTCGCCGCCCGTCGTCTCCGTCCTCCTCCTCGACCCCCACTGCCCCGTGCCCTACAAACCCCTCGTGAGGCCCTCCCCCTCCTTCTCTTTTGCCGCGCTCCCACCGCGCCCACCGATGCTCCGCTCCGGCCACGACCACGCCTTGCGCGCTCCGGCCCCGTGCTCACCGCGATCGGGCCACGCCCTGGCCACGCGCCGCACAGTCGAGCCGTGCTCGTCGCTCCGCGCCGACGCACCGCGCCATCGCCCAGTTTCCCCACTGCATCTCCCGTGAGCCCCTCCCTCTCCTCCTCTGTGCGCGCGCGCCGCCGTCACCGCGCACGCTGCAGCATCCCGTGGACGCCGTCGCGCCGCACTTGCGCGCCGCCCTGCCTTGGTCTCGCCGCTGCCATATCCGGCGTCCGTGCGCCCGCGCCGCATCGGCGCTCCTCCACGCTCGCGGACCCCTCCCCTTGCTCGTTGCTGCCCCTCGCAGCACCGGGCCGAGCCCCGCGCGCGCTCACCGCACTGCTCGTGCCCTCCCACTGTCTTCCAGCGCCGCGTCGTCCGAGGCCTGCGCCTCGCCCCCCAGTGCACGTCCTGCCCCGCGCCGCCGCACCCCCCAGGCTCCCCTGCCCGCACTCCGCGGCCGCCATGCGCTCGCGTGCATGCTGCCGGCGCTCACCCCCGCGGTGCCCCATCGGCCTGCGCCCGGGCTCGCCCAATCGGCGCCCGCGCGCCCGCATGCTCACGGGGCTCCGCCCCAGCAACCGCGCATGTTAGCCCGCTATGCCCCTATGGGCCAATGACAAGGGGGCCCCACCCCCAGAACGAAAATAAAAAAGAGAATTAAAAAAATAAATATATAAATAAATAAATAATAATTAAATTAATTAATGAATTAATTAAGTTAATTAATATTGTTTAATTAATCTAATCAATTAGTTAAGTTAATTAAACCCTAATTAGACTAAACAGTCAATGACGAACGGGACCCACCTGTCAGGTTGACCAGGTGAACTACTAGTGTCATGCTGACATCATATTCTGGATAATTTTGCATTAAAATAATTAAATAAATCCTAAAAATGATTAATTCTTTTAAAATTAATATAAAATAAACCGTAGCTCGGATGAAAAAACTATGTACACGAAAGTTGCTCAGAACGACGAGACGAATCCGGATACGCAGCCCGTTCGTCCGCCACACATCCCTAGCATAGCAAACACGCAACTTTCCCCCTCCGGTTCATCTGTCCGAAAACGCGAAACATCAGGGATAATTTCCCGGATGTTTCCCCCCTTTGCCGGTATCACTTAGTACCGCGTCAGGTCACCCCTAGCACAACGTAATGCCGCATCTTGCTTTTTGTTGCATTGATTGCTCTGTTATTTATTGTGTTCCCCCTCCGTTACTTCTTTCTGGTAGACCCCGAGACTGCCGGAGACCCCCCAGTACGACTATGGTGTCGATGCCCCGTCCTTCTTGCCAGAGCAACCAGGCAACCCCCCCCCCTTGATCACCAGATATCGCCTACTCTCCTCTATACTGCTTGCATTAGAGTAGTGTAGCATGTTACTGCTTTCCGTTAATCCTATTCTGATGCATAGCCTGTCCTTGCTACTACTGTTGTTACCTTTACCTGCAATCCTAATGCTTAGTATAGGATGCTAGTTTATCATCCGTGGCCCTACATTCTTGTCCGTCTGCCATGCTATACTATCGGGCCGTGATCACTCGGAAAGTGATCACGGGTATATACTTATACATATATACATGCTATACAGGCGGTGATTAAAGTCGGGTCGGCTCGTAGGAGTCCCCGCGAGTGATTCCGATGTTGGGGGCTGAAGGGGCAGGTGGCTCCATCCCGGTAGAGGTGGGCCTGAGTTCCCGGAGGCCCCTGACTGTTACTATGTGGCGGAGCGACAGGGCAGGTTGAGACCACCTAGGAGAGAGGTGGGCCTGGCCCTGGTCAGCATCCGTGGTTATTTCAAAATAACATACTTAACGAGATCTTGGTATTTGATCTGAGTCTGGCTACTGGCCTATACGCACTAACCATCTACGCGGGGACAGTTATGGGCACTCGATGTCGTGGTATCAACCGAAGCCTTCATGGCGTCAGCGACTGAGCGGCGCGCGCCGGGTTGGACCGCGTAACGCAACTTCCTCTGTAACGGAGGTTGCTAGGTCTGCTCTCCGGCCGCGTACGCAACGTGCAGGTGTGCAATGGGTGATGGGCCCAGACCCCTGCGCCATAGGATTTAGACCGGCGTGCTGACCTCTTTGTTGTGCCTAGGTAGGGCTGCGACGTGTTGATCTTTCGAGGCCGGGCATGACCCAGGAAAGTGTGTCCGGCCAAATGGGATCGAGCATGTTGGGTTATGTGGTGCACCCCTGCAGGGAACTTAATCTATTTGAATAGCCGTGTCCCTCGGTAAAAGGACGACCCGGAGTTGTACCTTGACCTTATGACAACTAGAACCGGATACTTAACAAAACACACCCTTCCAAGTGCCAGATACAACCGGTGGTCACTCTCTCACAGGGCAACGAGGGGAGGATCATCGGTTAGGATTATGCTATGCGATGCTACTTGGTGAACTTACTATCTACTCTCTTCTTCTGCTGCAAGATGGAGGTTTCCAGAAGCGTAGTCTTCGACAGGACTAGCTATCCCCCTCTTATTCCGGCATTCTGTAGTTCAGTCCACATATGTTACCCCTTTTCCATTTGATACCAATACATACATATGTAGTGTAGCTCCTTGCTTGCGAGTACTTTGGATGAGTACTCACGGTTGCCTTGCTCCCCCTTTTTCCCCTTCCTATACCCGATTGTTGCGACCAGACGATGGAGCCCAGGAGCCAGACGCCACCGTCGACGACGACTACTACTACTCGGGAGGTGCCTACTACTACGTGCAGCCCACTGACGACGACCGAGAGTAGTTTAGGAGGATCCCAGGTAGGAGGCCTGCGCCTCTTTCGATCTGTATCCCAGTTTGTGCTAGCCTTCTTAAGGCAAACTTGTTTAACTTATGTCAGTACTCAAATATTGTTGCTTCCGCTGACTCGTCTATGATCGAGCTCTTGTATTCGAGCCTTCGAGGCCCCTGGCTTGTAATATGATGCTTGTATGACATATTTTATTTTTAGAGTTGTGTTGTGATATCTTCCCGTGAGTCCCTGATCTTGATCGTACACGTTTGCGTGTATGATTAGTGTACGATTGAATCGGGGGCGTCACACATCCCCAAGCTTAGGCTTTTGGTAGTCCTTGAATTTTACCTTGGGGTGCCTTGGGCATCCCCAATCTTAGGCTCTTGCCACTCCTTATTCCAAAATCCATCAAATCTTTACCCAGAAACTTGAAAACTTCACAACACAAAACTCAACAGAAAATCTCATGAGCTCTGTTAGTATAAGACAACAAACCACCACTTTAAGTTACTGTAATGAACTCATTATTTATTTATATTGGTTTTGAACCTACTTTATTCCAACTTCTCTATGGTTCATACCCCCCGATACTAGCCATAGATTCATCAAAATAAGCAAACAACACACGAAAAACAGAATCTGTCAAAAATAGAACAGTCTGTAGCAATCTGTAGGTTTCGAATACTTCTGTAAGTCCAAAAATCCTGAGAAATTAGTACGTCCTAAATAATTTGTATATTGATCTACTTCAGTTGAAATCAGTATTTTATCGCTCTCTGGTAAAAAATGAAAATTATTCTCATGAGCGCAAACTTTCTATTTTTTCAGCAAGATCAAATAACAATCACCCAAGAAGATCCTAAAGGCTTTACTTGGCACAAACACTAATTAAAACATAAAAAAACACAATCATAATAGAGGATAGATGATTTATTTATTACTAAACAGGAACAAAAGGCATGGAACAAAAATAAAATTGTGTTGCCTCCCAACAAGCGCTATCATTTAACACCCCTAGCTAGGCATAAAAGCATGAATAGATCTAAGTATTGTCATCTTTGGTATGCAATCCATATGTGGCTCTCATAATAGATTCATAAGGTAATTTAATTTTCTTTCTAGGAAAGTGTTCCATGCCTTTCCTTAACGGAAATTAGAATCTAATATTTCCTTCTTTCATGTTAATAAATGCCACGGGATTGCAATCTATATCAAGAATGATGAAATCTACAGGCACATAATTCCTATTTGCAACAATAAGAACATCATTAATCCTTCCATAGGTTTCTTAATGGTGGAATCCGCAAGATGCAAGTTCAAAGAGCAATCATCAAATTCATGGAAACCTGACACATCACACAAAGTTTTTGGAATCGTGGAAACACTAGCACCCAAATCACATAAAGCATAGCATTCATAATATTTAATCTTAATTTTAATTGTAGGTTCCCACTCATCATAAAGTTTTCTATGGATAGAAACTTCTAGTTCAAACTTTTCTTTATGGGATTGCATTAAAGCATCAACGATGTGTTTGGTAAAAGCTTTATTTTGATCATAAGCATGAGTAGAATTTAGCATGGATTGCAACAAGGAAATACAATCTATCAAAGAGAAATTATCATAATTAAATTCCTTGAAATCCAAAATAGTGGGTTCATTGCTATGTAAAGTTTTGACCTCTTCAATCCCACTTTTACCAATTTTTGCATCAAGATCTAAAAACACCGGATCATTGGGACGCCTTCTAACTAAAGTTGACTCATCTCCAGTCCCATCTTTATCAAGATTCATATTGGCAAACAAAGATTTAATAGGAGACACACCAATCACTTTTAGATCGTCATCATTATTATCATGAAAACTAGAAGAACACGCTTTCACAAAGCAATCTTTATTAGCACTCATCCTAGCGGTTCTTTCTTTGCACTCATCAATGGAAATTCTAATGGCTTTGAGAGACTCATTGATATCATGCTTAGGTGGAATAGATCTAAGTTTCAAAGAATCAACATCAAGAGAAATTATATCCACGTTCCTAGCCAACTCATCAATCTTAAGCAATTTTTCTTCAATCAAAGCATTGAAATTCTTTTGCAAATTCATAAATTCTTTAACACTAGTCTCAAAATCAGAGGGCATCTTATTAAAATTTCCATAAGAGTTGTTGTAGCAATTACCATAATTATTAGAGGAATTACTAGGGAACGGCCTAGAATTAAAGTTTCCTCTATAAGCATTATTACCAAAGTTGTTCCTACCAACAAAATTCACATCCATAGATTCATTATTATTCTCAATCAAAGTGGACAAAGGCATATCATTAGGATCAGAAGAAACACTCTTATTAGCAAACAAATTCATAAGTTCATCCATCTTTCCACTTAAAACATTAATCTCTTCTACCGCATGAACTTTTTTACTAGTAGATCTTTCGGTGTGCCATTGAGAATAATTAACCATAATATTATCTAGGAGTTTAGTAGCTTCTCCTAAAGTGATTTCCATAAAAGTGCCTCCAGCGGCCGAATCTAAAAGATTTCTAGAAGCAAAATTCAATCCAGCATAATTGTTTTATATAATCATCCATAAATTCAAACCATGTGTAGGGCAATTATGTATCATTAATTTCATCCTCTCCCAAGCTTGTGCAACATGCTCATGCTCAAGTTGCTTAAAATTCATAATATCATTTCTAAGAGAGATGATCTTAGCGGGAGGAAATACTTAGAGATAAAAGAATCTTTGCACTTATTTTATGAATCAATACTATTTTTAGGCAAAGAAGAGAACCAAGTTTTAGCACGATCTCTAAGAGAAAACGGAAATAGCTTCAAATTAACAATATCATTATCCACATCTTTCTTCTTTTGCATATCACATAAATCAACAAAGCTGTTTAGATGGGTAGCGACATCTTCACTAGGAAGGCCAACAAATTGATCTTTCATGACAAGATTCAGCAAAGCAGTATTAATTTCACAAGATTCAGCATCGGTAAGAGGAGCAATCGGAGTGCTAATAAAATCATTGTTGTTGGTATTGGTAAAGTCACATAATTTATTATTATCTTGAGCCATCGTGACAAATAATCAATCCAACACACAATCACACAAGAGGCAAGCGGAAGAAGGCGAACGGAAAAAGGGCGAATGGAAAAGAGGCGAATAAAACGGCAAGGGTGAAGTGGGGGAGAGGAAAACGAGAGGCAAATGGCAAATAATGTAATGCGAGGGATAAGAGTTTCTGATGGGTACTTGGTATGTCTTGACTTGAGCGTATATCTTGATACGTCTCCAACGTATCTATAATTTTTTTTATTGTTCCATGCTATTATATAATCTGTTTTGGATGTTAATGGGCTTTATTTTACACTTTTATATTATTTTTGGGACTAACTTATTAACCCAAGGCCCAGTGCAAATTGTTGTTTTTTGCCTATTTCAGTGTTTCGCAGAAAAGGAATATCAAACGGAGTCCAACCGGAATGAAACCTTCGGGAGCGTGATTTTTGGAACAAACGTGATCCAGAGGACTTGGAGTGGACGTCAAGCAACCAACGAGGTGTCCACGAGGCAGGGGCGCGCCTACCCCCTGGGCGCGCCCTCCCCCTCGTGGCTCGGTCGACCTACTTCTTCCTCCTATATATGTTCACATACCCCGAAAACATCCAGGAGCACCACGAAACCCTATTTCCACCACCGCAACCTTCTGTACCCAAGAGATTGTTGGGGAACGTAGTAATTTCAAAAAAAATCCTATGCACACACAAGATCATGGTGATGCATAGCAACGAGAGGGGAGAGTGTGATCTACGTACCCTTGTAGACCGACAGCGGAAGCGTTGTGACAACGCGGTTGATGTAGTCGTACGTCTTCACGATCCGACCGATCCAAGCACCGTTACTCCAGCATCTCCGAGTTCTTGGCACACGTTCAGCTTGATGACGATCCCCGGGCTCCGATCCAGCAAAGCGTCGGGGAGGAGTTCCATCAGCACGACGGCGTGGTGACGATCTTGATGTTCTACCGTCGCAGGGCTTCGCCTAAGCACCGCTACAATATGACCGAGGTGGAATATGGTGGAGGGGGGCACCGCACACGGCTAAGGAACGATCATGAAGATCAACTTGTGTGTCTAGAGGTGCCCCCCCTGCCCCCGTATATAAAGGAGCAAGAGGGAGGGGGCGGCCGGCCTAGGAGGGGGCGCGCCAAGGGGAGTCCTACTCCCACCGGGAGTAGGACTCCTTCCTTCCTTGTTGGAGTAGGAGAAGGGGAAAGAGGGGGAGAGGAAGAAGGAAAAAGGGGCTGCGCCCCTTGTCCAATTCGGACCAGAGGGGGGCGCAGGCCTCCTTCCTTTTGGCCTCTCTCCTCTATTCCCGTATGGCCCAATAAGGCCCATATACTCCCCGGCGAATTCCCGTAACTCTCCGGTACTCCGAAAAATACCCGAATCACTCGGAACCTTTCCGATGTCCGAATATAGTCGTCCAATATATCGATCTTTACGTCTCGACCATTTCGAGACTCCTCGTCATGTCCCCGATCTCATCCGGGACTCCGAACTCCTTCGGTACATCAAAACTCATAAACTCATAATATAACTGTCATCGAAACCTTAAGCGTGCAGACCCTACGGTTCAAGAACAATGTAGACATGACCGAGAAACGTCTCCGGTCAATAACCAATAGCGGGACCTGGATGCCCATATTGGCTCCTACATATTCTACGAAGATCTTTATCGGTCAGACCGCATAACAACATACGTTGTTCCCTTTGTCATCGGTATGTTACTTGCCCGAGATTCGATCATCGGTATCTTAATACCTAGTTCAATCTCGTTACCGGCAAGTCTCTTTACTCGTTCCATAATACATATCCTCACAACTAACTCATTAGTTGCAATGCTTGCAAGGCTTATGTGATGTGCATTACCGAGAGGGCCCAGAGATACCTCTCCGACAATCGGAGTGACAAATCCTAATCTTGAAATACGCCAACCCAACATGTACCTTTGGAGACACCTGTAGAGATCCTTTATAATCACCCAGTTACGTTATGACGTTTGGTAGCACACAAAGTGTTCCTCCGGCAAATGGGAGTTGCATAATCTCATAGTCATAGGAACATGTATAAGTCATGAAGAAAGCAATAGCAACATACTAAATGATCGGGTGCTAAGCTAATGGAATGGGTCATGTCAATCACATCATTCTCCTAATGATGTGATCCCATTAATCAAATAACAACTCTTTTGTTTATGGTTAGGAAACATAACCATCTTCGATTAATGAGCTAGTCAAGTAGAGGCATACTAGTGACACTCTGTTTGTCTATGTATTCACACATGTATTATGTTTCTGGTTAATACAATTCTAGCATGAATAATAAACATTTATCATGATATAAGGAAATAAATAATAACTTTATTATTGCCTCTAGGGCATATTTCCTTCAGTCTCCCACTTGCACTAGAGTCAATAATCTAGATCACATCGCCATGTGATTTAACATCAATAGTTCACATCTTTATGTGATTGGTTCACATCTCCATGTGACTAACACCCAAAGGGTTTACTAGATTCAATAATCTAGTTCACATCGCTATGTGAGTAAGACCCAAAAAGTGATCATGTTTTGCTTGTGAGAGAAGTTTAGTCAACGGGTCTGCCACATTCAGATCCGTATGTATTTTCCAAATTTCTATGTCAACAATGCTCTGCACAGAGCTACTCTAGCTAATTGCTCCCACTTTCAATATGTATCCAGATTGAGACTTAGAGTCATCTGGATTAGTGTCAAAACTTGAATCGACGTAACCCTTTACGACGAACCTTTTTGTCACCTCCATAATCGAGAAACATATCCTTATTCCACTAAGGATAATTTTGACCGCTGTCCAGTGATCTACTCCTAGATCACTATTGTACTACCTTGCCAAAGTCAGTGTAGGGTATACAATAGATCTGGTACATAGCATGGCATACTTTATAGAACCTATGGCTGAGGCATAGGGAATGACTTTCATTCTCTTTCTATCTTCTGTCGTTGTCGGGTTTTGAGTCTTACTCAATTTCACACCTTGTAACACAGACAAGAACTCTTTCTTTGACTGTTCTATTTTGAACTACATCAAAATCTTGTCAAGGTATGTACTCATTGAAAAAAAACTTATCAAGCGTCTTGATCTATCTCTATAGATCTTGATGTTCAATATGTCAGCAGCTTCACCGAGGTCTTTCTTCGGAAAATTCCTTTCAAACACTCCTTTATGCTTTGCAGAATAATTCTACATTATTTCCGATCAACAATATGTCATTCACATATACTTATCAGAAATGTTGTAGTGCTCCCACTCACTTTCTTGTAAATACAGGCTTCATCACAAGTCTGTATAAAACTATATGCTTTGATCAACTTATCAAAGCGTATATTCCAATTCCGAGATGCTTGCACCAGTCCATAGATGGATCACTGGAGCTTGCATATTTTGTTAGCACCTTTAGGATTGACAAAACCTTCTGGTTGTATCATATACAACTCTTCTTTAATAAATCTATTATGGAATGCAGTTTTGTTTATCCATTTGCCAGATTTCATAAAATGCGGCAATTGCTAACATGATTCGGATAGACTTAAGCATAGATACGAGTGAGAAACTCTCATCGTAGTCAACACCTTGAACTTGTCAAAAACTTTTGCGACAATTCTAGCTTTGTAGATAGTAACACTACTATCAGTGTCCGTCTTCCTCTTGAAGATCCATTTATTATCAATGGCTTGCCGATCATCGGGCAAGTCAACCAAAGTCCATACTTTGTTCATACATGGATCCCATCTCAGATTTCATGGCCTCAAGCCATTTTGCGGAATCTGGGCTCACCATCGCTTCTTCATAGTTCGTAGGTTCGTCGTGGTCAAGTAGCATGACCTCCAGAACAGGATTACCGTACCACTCTGGTGCGGATCTCACTCTGGTTTACCTACGAGATTCGGTAGTAACTTGATCTGAAGTTACATGATCATCATCATTAGCTTCCTCACTAATTGGTGTAGTAGTCACAGGAACAGACTTCTGTGATGAACTACTTTCCAATAAGGGAGAAGGTACAATTACCTTATCAAGTTCTACTTTCCTCCCACTCACTTCTTTCGAGAGAACCTCCTTCTCTAGAAATGATCCATTCTTAGCAACAAATTTCTTGCCTTTGGATCTGTGATAGAAGGTGTACCCAACAGTAACTTTTTGGGTATCCTATGAACACACACTTTTCCGATTTGGGTTTGAGCTTATCAGGATGAAACTTTTTCACATAAGCATTGCAACCCCAAACTTTAAGAAACGACAACTTTGGTTTCTTGCCAAACCACAGTTCGTACGGTGTCGTCTCAACAGATTTAGATGGTGCCCTTTTAACGTGAATGCAGCTGTCTCTAATGCATAACCCCAAAACGATAGTGGTAGATCGGTAAGAGACATCATAGATTGCACTATATCTAATAAAGTACGGTTATGACGTTCGGACACACCATTATGATGTGGTGTTCCATGTGGCATGAGTTTGTGAAACTATTCCACATTGTTTTAATTGAAGACCAAACTCGTAACTCAAATATTTGTCTCCGCGATCAGATCGTAGAAACTTTATTTTCTTGTCACGATGTTTTTCCACTTCACTCTGAAATTCTTTGAACTTTTCAAATGTTTCAGACTTATGTTTCATCAAGTAGGTATACCCATATCTGCTCAAATCATCTGTGAAGTTTAGAAAATAACGATACTTGCCGTGAGCCTTAACACTCATCGGACCGCATACATCAGTATGTATTCTTTCCAATAAGTCAGTTGCTCGCTCCGGAGAACGGAGTCTTAGTCATCTTGCCCATGAGGCATGGTTCGCAAGCATCAAGTGATTCATAATCAAGTGATTCCAAAATCCCATCAGCATGGAGTTTCTTCATGCGCTTTACACCAATATGACCTAAACGGCAGTGCTACAAATAAGTTGCACTATCATTATTAACTTTGCATCTTTTGGTTTCAAATTTATGATTATGTGTATCACTATGATCGAGATCCAACGAACTATTTTCATTGGGTGTGTAACCATATAAGGTTTTATTCATGTAAACAGAACAACAATTTATTCTTTTACTTAAATGAATAACCGTATTACAATAAACATGATCAAATCATATTCATGCTCAACGCAAACACCAAATAACACTTATTCAGGTTCAACACTAATCCCGAAAGTATAGGGAGTGTGCGATGATGATCATATCAATCTTGGAACCACTTCCAACACACATCGTCACTTCACCCTTAACTAGTCTCTGTTTATTCTGCAACTCCCGTTTCGAGTTACTAATCTTAGCAACTGAACTAGTATCAAATACTGAGGGGTTGCTATAAACACTAGTAAAGTACACATCAATAACATGTATATCAAATATACTTATGTTCACTTTGCCATCCTTCTTATCCGCCAATCACTTGGGGTAGTTCCGCTTCCAGTGACCAGTCCCTTTGCAGTAGAAGCACTTAGTCTTAGGCTTAGGACCAGACTTGGGCTTCTTCACTTGAGCAGCAACTTGCTTGATGTTCTTCTTGAAGTCCCCCATCTTCCCTCTGCCCTTTTCTTGAAACTAGTGGTCTTGTCTACCATCAACACTTGATGTTTTTCTCGATTTCTACCTTCGTCAATTTCTGCATTACGAAGAGCTTGGGAATCGTTTCCGTTATCCCTTGCATATCATAGTTCATCACGAAGTTCTACTAACTTGGTGATGGTGACTAGAGAATTCTGTCAATCACTATCTTATCTGGAAGATTAACTCCCACTTGATTCAAGCGATTGTAGTACTCAGACAATCTGGAAACATGCTCACTAGTTGAGCGATTCTCCTCCATCTTTTAGTTATAGAACTTGTTGGAGACTTCATATCTCTCAACTCGGGTATTTCCTTGAAATATTAACTTCAACTCCTGGAACATCTCATATGCTCCATGGCGTTCAAAACGTCTTTGAAGTCCCGATTCTAAGCCATTAAGCATGGTGCACTAAACTATCAAGTAGTCATCATATTGAGCTAGCCAAATGTTCATAACGTCTGCATCTGCTCCTGCAATAGGTCCGTCACCTAGCGGTGCATCAAGGACATAATTCTTCTGTGTAGCAATGAGGATAAACCTCAGATCACGGATCCAATCCGCATCATTGCTACTAACATCTTTCAACACAATTTTCTCTAGGAACATATCAAAATAAACACAGGGAAGCAACAACGCGAGCTATTGATCTACAACATAATTTGCAAAATACTACTAGGACTAAGTTCATGATAAATTTAAGTTCAATTAATCATATTACTTAAGAACTCCCACTTAGATAGACATCCCTCTAATCCTCTAAGTGATCACATGATCCAAATCAACTAAACCATGTCCGATCATCACGTGAGATGGAGTAGTTTCAATGGTGAACATCACTATGTTGATCATATCTACTATATGATTCACGCTCGACCTTTCGGTCTCCGTGTTCCGAGGCCATATCTGTATATGCTTGGCTCGTCAAGTATAACCTGAGTATTCCGCGTGTGCAACTGTTTTGCACCCGTTGTATTTGAACGTAGAGCCTATCACACTCAATCATCACGTGGTGTCTTAGCACGAAGAACTTTCGCAACGGTGCATACTCAGGGAGAACACTTCTTGATAATTAGTGAGAGATCATCTTAAAATGCTACCGTCAATCAAAGCAAGATAAGATGCATAAAAGATAAACATCACATGCAATCAATATAAGTGATATGATATGGCCATCATCATCTTGTGCTTGTGATCTCCATCTTCGAAGCACCGTCATGATCACCATCGTCACTGGCACGACACCTTGATCTCCATCGTAGCATCGTTGTCGTCTCGCCAATATTATGCTTCCACGACTATCGCTACCGCTTAGTGATAAAGTAAAGCATTACAGCGCGATTGCATTGCATACAATAAAGCGACAACCATATGGCTCCTGCCAGTTGCCGATAACTCGGTTACAAAACATGATCATCTCATACAATAAAATTTAGTATCATGTTTTGACCATATCACATCACAACATGCCCTGCAAAAACAAGTTAGACGTCCTCTACTTTGTTGTTGCAAGTTTTACGTGGCTGCTACGGGCTTAAGCAAGAACCAATCTTACCTACGCATCAAAACCACAACGATAGTTTGTCAAGTTGGTGCTGTTTTAACCTTCGCAAGGACCGGGCGTAGCCACACTCGGTTCAACTAAAGTTGGAGAAACTGTCACCCGCTAGCCACCTTTGTGCAAAGCACGTCGGGAGAACCGGTCTCGCGTAAGCGTACGCGTAATGTCGGTCCGGGCCGCTTCGTCCAACAATACCGCCGAACCAAAGTATGACATGCTGGTAAGCAGTATGACTTATATCGCCCACAACTCACTTGTGTTCTACTCGTGCATATAACATCAACACATAAAACCTAGACTCGGATGCCACTGTTGGGGAACGTAGTAATTTCAAAAAAATTCCTACGCACACGCAAGATCATGGTGATGCATAGCAACGAGAGGGGATAGTGTGATCTACATACCCTTGTAGACCGACAGCGGAAGCGTTGTGACAACGCGGTTGATGTAGTCGTACGTCTTCACGATCCGACCGATCCAAGCACCGTTACTCCGACACCTCCGAGTTCTTGGCACACGTTCAGCTCGATGACGATCCCCGGGCTCCGATCCAGCAAAGCGTCGGGGAGGAGTTCCGTCAGCACGACGGCGTGGTGACGATCTTGATGTTCTACTGTCGTAGGGCTTCGCCTAAGCACCGCTACAATATGACCGAGGTGGAATATGGTGGAGGGGGGCACCGCACACGGCTAAGGAACGATCACGAAGATCAACTTGTGTGTCTAGAGGTGCCCCCCTGCCCCCGTATATAAAGGAGCAAGGGGGAGGGGGCGGCCGGCCTAGGAGGGGGCGCGCCAAGGGGAGTCCTACTCCCACCGGGAGTAGGACTCCTTCCTTCCTTGTTGGAGTAGGAGAAGGGGAAAGAGGGGGAGAGGAAGAAGGAAAAGGGGGCTGCGCCCCTTGTCCAATTCGGACCAGAGGGGGGGTGCAGGCCTCCTTCCTTTTGGCCTCTCTCCTCTATTCCCTTATGGCCCAATAAGGCCCATATACTCTCCGGCGAATTCCCGTAACTCTCCGGTACTCCGAAAAATACCCGAATCACTCGGAACCTTTCCGATGTCCGAATATAGTCGTCCAATATATCGATCTTTACGTCTCGACCATTTCGAGACTCCTCGTCATGTCCCCGATCTCATCCGGGACTCCGAACTCCTTCGGTACATCAAAACTCATAAACTCATAATATAACTGTCATCGAAACCTTAAGCGTGCGGACCCTACGGTTCGAGAACAATGTAGACATGACTGAGACACGTCTCCAGTCAATAACCAATAGTGGGACCTGGATGCCCATATTGGCTCCTACATATTCTACGAAGATCTTTATCGGTCAGACCGCATAACAACATACGTTGTTCCCTTTGTCATCGGTATGTTACTTGCCCGAGATTCGATCGTCGGTATCTTAATACCTAGTTCAATCTCGTTACCGGCAAGTCTCTTTACTCGTTCCGTAATACATCATCCCGCAACTAACTCATTAGTTGCAATGCTTGCAAGGCTTCAGTGATGTGCATTACCGAGAGGGCCCAGAGATACCTCTCCGACAATCGGAGTGACAAATCCTAATCTCGAAATACGCCAACCCAACATGTACCTTTGGAGACACCTGTAGAGCTCCTTTATAATCACCCAGTTACGTTGTGACGTTTGGTAGCACACAAAGTGTTCCTCCGGCAAACGGGAGTTGCATAATCTCATAGTCATAGGAACATGTATAAGTCATGAAGAAAGCAATAGCAACATACTAAACGATCGGGTGCTAAGCTAATGGAATGGGTCATGTCAATCAGATCATTCAACTAATGATGTGATCCCGTTAATCAAATGACAACTCTTTGTCCATGGTTAGGAAACATAACCATCTTCGATTAACGAGCTAGTCAAGTAGAGGCATACTAGTGACACTCTGTTTGTCTATGTATTCACACATGTATTATGTTTCCGGTTAATACAATTCTAGCATGAATAATAAACATTTATCATGATATAAGGAAATAAATAATAACTTTATTATTGCCTCTAGGGCATATTTCCTTTAGAGATCCCATCTTGGGGCCTTTTCCGAAGCTCCGCCGGAGGGGGCATTGATCACGGAGGGCCTCTACATCAACTCCATGGCCCCTCCGATGATGTGTGAGTAGTTTACTTCAGACCTTTGGGTCCATAGTTAATTAGCTAGATGGCTTCTTCTCTCTCTTTGGATCTCAATACAAAGTTCTCCTCGATCTTCTTGGAGATCTATTCGATGTAACTCTTTTTGCGGTGTGTTTGTCGAGATCCGATGAATTGTGGGTTTATGATCAAGTCTATCTATGAACAATATTTGATTCTTCTCTAAAATCTTTTATGCATGATTGGTTATCTTTGCAAGTCTCTTCGAATTATCGGTTCTGTTTGGCCTACTAGATTGATCTTTCTTGAAATGGGAGAAGTGCTTAGCTTTGGGTTCAATCTTGCGGTGCTCGATCCCAGTGACGGAAAGGGAAACGACATGTATTGTATTGTTGCCATCGAGGATAAAAAGATGGTGTTTATATCATATTGCTTGAGTTTATCCCTATACATCATGTCATCTTACCTAAGGCGTTACTCTGTTCTTATGAACTTAATACTCTAGATGCACACTGGATAGCGGTCGATGTGTGGAGTAATAGTAGTAGATGCAGGCAGGAGTCAGACTACTTGTCACAGACGTGATGCCTATATACATGATCATGCCTAGATATTCTCATAATTATTCACTTTTCTATCAATTGCTCGACAGTAATTCATTCACCCACTATAATACTTATGCTATCTTGAGAGAAGCCACTAGTGAAACCTATGGCCACCGGGTCTATTTTCCAACATATAAGTTTCCAATCTATTTTACTTTGCAATCTTTTACTTTCAATCTATATCATAAAAATACCAAAAAAATATCTTATCATTATTATCTCTATCAGATCTCACTCTCGTAAGTGACCATGAAGGGATTGACAACCCCTTTATCGCATTGGTTGCAAGGTTCTTATTTGTTTGTGTAGGTACGAGGGACTTGCGTGTGGCATCCTACTGGATTGATACCTTGGTTCTCAAAAGCCGAGGGAAATACTTACGCTAATTTGCTCCATAACCCTTTCCTCTTCAAGGGAAAACCAATGCAGTGCTCAAGAGGTAGCAGATCTCCCCGGCAACGGCGCCAGAAATCCCTCTTGCTACCTCTTGAGGATGCGTTGGTTTTCCCTTGAAGAGGAAAGGGTGATGCAGCAAAGTATCTTAAGTATTTCCCTCAGTTTTTGAGAACCAAGGTATCAGTCCAGTAGGAGACTACACGCAAGTCGCCTAGTACCTGCACAAACAAACAAGAACCTCGCAACCAACACGATAAAGGGGTTGTCAATCCCTTCACGATCAATTACAAAAGTGAGATCTGGTAAAGATAATAAGATAAATATTTTTGGTATTTTTGTTGTATAGATTGGAAAATAAAGAATGCAAAATAAACGGCGACAAAAATGGCTAGTTGACGGGAAACTAAAATGATGTAAAGTGGACCCGGGGCCATAGGTTTCACTAGTGGCTTCTCTCAAGATAGCATATATTACGGTGGGTGAACAAATTACTGCCGAGCAATTGATAGAAAAGTGCATAGTTATGATGATATCTAGGCATGATCATGAACATAGGCATCACGTCCGTGTCAAGGAGACCGAAACGATTCTGCATATACTACTATTACTCCACACATCGACCGCTATCTAGCATGCATCTAGAGTATTAAGTTCATAAGAACAGAGTAACGCATTAGGCAAGATGACATGATGTAGAGGGATAAACTCAAGCAATATGATATAAACCCCATCTTTTTATCCTCGATGGCAACAATACAATACGTGCCTTGCTGCCCCTCCTGTCACTGGGAAAGGACACCACAAAATTGAACCCAAAGCTAAGCACTTCTCCCATTGCAAGAAAGATCAATCTAGTAGGCCAAACTAAACCGATAATTCGAAGAGACTTGCAAAGATATCAAATCATGCATATAAGAATTCAGAGAAGAATCAAATATCATTCATAGATAATCAAATTCATAAACCCACAATTCATCGGATCTCGGCAAACACACCACAAAAAGGATTACATCGAATAGATCTCTAAGAA
The DNA here is from genome assembly GCF_056163025.1 of Triticum urartu. Classification (NCBI taxonomy): domain Eukaryota; kingdom Viridiplantae; phylum Streptophyta; class Magnoliopsida; order Poales; family Poaceae; genus Triticum; species Triticum urartu. Next base: position 503,155,620 of record NC_141874.1, on the reverse strand, counting down.
CATCGAGGAGAACTTTGTATTGAGAACCAAAGAGAGAGAAGAAGCCATCTAGCTAATAACTATGGACCCATAGGTCTGTGGTAAACTACTCACACATCATCGGAGAGGCTATGGTGTTGATGTAGAAGCCCTCCATGATGGAATCCCCTCCGGTAGATCGTAGGAAAAGGTCCCCAGATGGGATCTCACGGGTACAGAAGGTTGCGGCGGTGGAAAAGTGGTTTCGTGGCTCCCCTGGATGTTTTTAGGGTATAAGAGTATATATAGGCGAAGGAAGTAGGTCGGTGGAGCTACGAGGGCTCACGAGGGTGGGGGCGCGCCTGCCCCCTGGGCGTGCCGCCCTACCTCGTGGCCGCCTCGTTGCTTCCTTGACCTCCACTCCAAGTCTTCTGGATTGTGTTTGTTCCAAAAAAGATCCTCGCGAAGGTTTAATTCCGTTTGGATTCCATTTGATACTCCTTTTCTGCGAAACACTGAAATAGGCAAAAAACAACAACTCGCACTGGGCCTTCGGTTAATAGGTTAGTCCCAAAAATAATATAAAAGTGCATATTAAAGCCCATTAAACATCCAAAACAAATAATATAATAGCATGGAACAATAAAAAATTATAGATACGTTGGAGACATATCACAACCCAACACTTTTACCTACTGTTTTTGTGTGTGTTCACATGATTAGGCTACTGTAGTAATCGTGTTTTATTGCTTTTGTTTCAATAAAGTGCTAAATAAGACCTTTGGGATGGCTTACAGTGATAGTTGATTTGATCTTGCTGAAAAACAGAAAAATTTGCACTCAGGAAAACAATTCCCATTTTTAACGGAAGTGTGATAAAATGCTGATTCTTTTTGCAGAAGATTAATAGACAAAATTTTCAGTTTGTCCTAATTTTTCAGAATTTTTGGAGTAGCAAAAGTATGGTTTGAGTACAAATTACTAAAGATTGTTCTGTTTTTGACAGATTATGTTTTCAATACATAGTTTGCTTGTTTTCTAGTTTCCATGGCTTATATTGCTCAATATAAATTGTGGAAATGATATGCTACAATAGGCATTGTGTGGAAACAATTATGAATCATGTCTTTAACAGTAACAAAAGTAAAATGTTTGCTCTTTATCATACTAACCTATCTCACAAAGTTCTATTAAGTTTTGTGTGATTGAAGTTTTCAAGTTTTGGGTGAGATGTCGATATGAGGAGAATAAGGAGTGACAATACCCTAAGATTGGGGATGCCCAAGGCATCCCATGGTAATATTCAAGGAAGATCCAAGCAACTAAGCTTGGGGATGCCCCGGAAGGCATCCCCTCTTACGTCTCCAACATTATCGGTAACCTCACTTGGAGCTATGTTTTTATTCGTCACATGATATGTGTTTTGCTTGGAGCATCATTTTATTTTGTTAGGATTTGCTTGATGTTGTTTAGAATAATTTTTTGCATCTTTTATTTCAATAAAAGTGGCAATGATAGCCTTTGCCATGCTTATTTTGCTAGTATACATGTTGCTGTTTGAAAACAGAAAGTTACCGCTCTTGCAAAAATTCCCTAGAAAAGTCAGAATGTGATAAAATGTTGAAACTTTTTGCAAAATGAGCTCTGATAAATTTTCTACAGTGTGGTAAATTTTCATAATGTTTGGAGTTAGGGAAGTATTTATACTCTTGCATTCTTTACATACTCTACTGTTTTGGCAGATTGCTGTTATGTTTGCATTGTTTGCATATGTTTGCTTGTTTAATGATTCTATTTGAGGACAGGAGTATTAAATATGCAGAGTCATTTAGTATGCAATGTTTAATAATAATTTTAGTGATTTGCTACACTAGAGAATGATAAGGTTTTTGCATTGGTTTATACTAACTTATCTCACGAGTTCTTGTTGAGTTTTGTGTGGATGAAGCTTTTGGGATTTAGGAAAACTGTGATATGAGAGGAATTAAGGAGACACAAAAGCTCAAGCTTGGGGATGCCCAAGGCATCCCAAGATAATATTTCAATAAGTCTCAAGCATCTAAGCTTGGGGATGCCCCGGTAGGCATCCCACCTTTCTTCTCCAACAACTATCGGTTAGTATCGGTTGAGCCTAAGTTTTTGCTTCTTCACATGATGTGTGCTATCCTTGGATTGTCATTTTATTTTGTTTTGCTTGCTGTTTTAATAAAATACTTAGATTTGAAAGTTTTTAAATAAAATAGAGTCCTCAAATAGTTGCGAGGGAGGCTAAGTAAGTAGCATTCACATCCCGTCAACGAAGCTCTTTTCTATGCCATTTACTCTTATGCTTCACTTATATCCTATGAGTAAATTGTTGAATAAATTTAATGTCATGAAGTTGAAATCATATCATGCCTAGTGGTAGCTTCACATTGAGTTTATAAAGTGAAATCTTTTGAGGCTTGACAATCACAATATTGGTCATACAAGCAATTCATGAATAATTAGTATAAGGAAGAGAACTTTCACATATAAATACACTATCATGGAAATATTTTGTGATTGTGAGCCCCCATCAAAATATTATATGCCAAAATTGTTGAAGTTGGACAAGGAAGACAGCGTAATGGTTTATGTTTGTTCATATTCACATAGAAGTTATATTGTCATAGATCCTTCAACAGTTGGTGCTTGCCCCCAATCTTTGCTAGCCAAAAATTCTGCACCAAGTAGAGATACTACTTGTGCATCCAAAAACCTTAAACCCAAATCGTATTTTCAAGAGTCCACCATACCTACCTATATGCGGTATTCTTTTGCCATTCTAAGCAAATTTGTATGTGTCATCTCTAATTTTCAAAATAAATTTCTCTTTTTTGTGCTCATACCGCTCGCGAGGCGGTGAGGGGTGGCCAATATTTTCCATTCTAGATGTGTTATTCTCACGATGAGTGTTTATTCACTTGCCATTGCACGAGAGTAGGGCAAAGGTATTAGGGATTCTCAGTCCCGAAATGAAAAATGAATTTACTTTATGTTGTCAAATAATAAATTCCTTGGAAAGTGTTGGTATGGAGGGCACCCGTGGATACGGTTAGCCATGGAAAGTGAAAGTATGGTGGAAAAAGGAATAAACTTTAATTTCTGTTTGGGAACTGCCTATTATATATCTAGCATGGAAAGTGTTAGGAGCTCTAAGTCGTTTTCATTGGTGGGAAAAGTATGTCTCTCAAAATGTTTTTATCTCTCAATTTTCGCTTTGAGCTCTGGCACCTCTACAAATCCCTACTTCCCTCTGCGAAGGGCCTATCTTTTACTTTTCAGTATTTACTTTTATGCAAAGAGTCAAAGTATTCCTCTCTATTCCTTTTTATTTTCTATTTTGGTAAGCATCATGTGGTGAGGAAAGATCTAGGCACATATGTCCAGTTGAATATGGGTAGCATGAGTTATTATTGTTGACATCGCCCTTGAGGTGAATAAGTTGGGAGGTAAAACAATAAGCCCCTATCTTTCTATGTGTCTGGTTGAAACATTTTGCGCATGTGTACAAGGTGAGTATTAGCAATCATATAACACTATATGATGGTTGAGTATGTGGAGCTCTTACTTAAACTCCATTGAATAAGTTGAATTGCAATTGCCTAGTGACTGAGAACATAGGTTGTTGGGTTTCAAGAGAATTCATTGTTTGAGCCTTAACATGTGAATTGGTTGCTACTATAACATGAGAATTTTTATAAGAAAGGATTGATGTTATGATGCTAGGAAAAAGTGATTGAAGTTATCATCGATCAAACTTGTGCACTTTGCTAGTAAATTATTTCTTTTATCATTTACCTACTCGAGGACGAGTAGGAATTAAGCTTGGGGATGCTAATACGTCTCCAACATATCTATAATTTATGAAGTATTCATGCCAATATATTATCATTCTTGAATGTTTTACAATCATTTTATAGCACCTTTATATCATTTTTTGGGACTAACCTATTGACCCAGTGCCCAGTGCTAGTTGTTGTTTTTTGCTTGTTTTCTACATTGCAGGAAATCAATATCAAACGGAGTCCAAACACCGCCACTACAAAAAAAATACACTTCCGAGATGATACGTGTTTGTCACAGTAGGTCATTTTTTTGTCATGCATGTACATCCATGACAAATTTATGACAGAATCAAGATAGTCATACCTATGCTGTCGTAGAAGTGTTCCATGACATTACCAAAATTATCATCACGGAAGTGTCCACTTCCATGACGATAAATCGCGCGTCACAGAAGTGCTTTCATCAAGGGTAACCGACACGTGGCATCCACCGTAACGGAATGACGTTAAGCTATCGGGTCGGGTTTTGGATCCAATAACCCGTTAACAGCCCCGACCAATGGGGATTTTCCACGTGTAAAATCATCTTTGGCTAGAGGAAACACGTGTCGGCTCATCGTCGGGACAGATGTCATCCACTCACTAGACAGAAGGCGCCTATGATACGTCGACACGTGGCACGGCCCAACAAGTTTAAATGGGCCGGCCCAACTAAAGGCCCACAAGATTTTGCGGACCATAATGGGCCGGCCCAGGTAAAGGCCCACAAGATTTTCGTGTGCCATAATAGGCCGGCCCAGGTAAAGGCCCACGGTGACTCTAGCCCATAATGAACAGTAATTTTCTTTATACCCATTAATGGCCCGTGATTTACATGGGCCGTTTCCAGCCCGTGTTAGCTTTCGTCCTATTGACGGCCCATACGTTCTTGGGCTCCTTTTCGGCCCTCGATTACTTCCGGCCCGTTACTGGCCTGTTCCCCTAATGGGCCAAATTCGGCCCATGGCAAGAGTCCGCCCGTTACTGGCTTGTTCCACTAATGGGCCAAATTCGGCCCATGGCAAGAGTCGGCCTGTTACTGGCCTGTTACCCTAATGGGCCAAATTCAGCCCATGGCAAGAGTCGGTCCGTTTCTGGCCTGTTAACCCGTTGCGCCGTTTCTAGCCCGTCCTATATTCTGGCCCATTAACGTCCCGTTATGCCTGTGAAAGAATTAAGCCTTTGCTGTCCTACGGCCTGTTAATGGCATGTTACCGTGCTGGGCCGATACCAATTACGCCCGATTATGGCCCATGTAGACCCATTTATCCGACGGCCCGAGGCCCATCGATTACAGGCCCATTTATCGACGCCCCGTAGGAGACCCATGGATCCTACGGCCCGTATATGGCCCATGGTAGTTGCGGCCACTAGCAAGCCAGGGAAAAAGAAGACTAGGAAATAAATAAGGCCGAAACTAACGCTAGGCTATTAAGGCGATTGCACAGATTACATCCACTCGGCATCAAAGATCGCCACCAGTGCAAATATAGGGAACACCCTACACTATACAAAAATGGCTGTTGTTTTCTTCAGGCGGTGGCTGCACGTTAAGAATAAATTTTGTATCGCACCAAAACAAATTACAACTATATAACAAAAGGAAGGTTGGCATAAAACTTAACAGTCTAGCAGATAAATGCACCACCAGAAGTTCAGAAGCTCAGTTCATTTGACCTGACTGTTACGTTTTCATGCTGTATTGTCCGATGGAGCACCATAACCCTCACCTTCATTTCCCCTAGGCTCCTGAACAACATAGCAAATGTCAGATAGTCTGGTTTCACAAAGGGTTCTGTTAGGGAATGGACTTGTGTCTGGAGCGCAGATACAACATTGCTTTGAGCTTGCATATCTTGATCATGAGGCAGTTTGGACGATATTGCCTTAACAACCAACCCAGTATTACGCAGGAACATGCTTTTGGCACTGTTAGTGGACAGGTACTGACCCACTACAGCAAGAGCTGACATTGCGGTTATAGTTGCCTCGCCACCTTCAGAAGGTGGCGGTTCCACCATTTTTTCCATAGCTCGCTGAAAAGTTGAGGTTTTACATTAGTAGTACCAGAACAGAAGATATTAAGGAGGCAGCAAAACCAAAAAAAATAGCTTTGGTCTATATACAAAACTTATTCTGGTGAACCCATGTAAAATATTAGTTGTATTTTATTGCAAAGTACATAATAAAACCAGGTTCCAAACATATGACCATGTACCATCGCTAATGTATTGTCTATTTCTTCACATTGTATTGAGGGCTAAGGATAAAGAGACGAAGTTTATAATACGGTAAGCATAGTATGACGTCATTCATATCACAAAACAACTGAGAACAGACAAACGGGCAATTGTAACATTGTGTGGGCAAGTCCAGCACGGAACTAGATTACGGGTCAAGATCAAAGGAACATCACTCCTCTCTTTTAAACCTTGTAAGGTGCAATGATACGCTAAGACAATTGTGTATAAAATTGAAAAGAGTAATAAACATTGGCTGCAAACCATGCAGTTCAAGGCACAAGTCAGAGTAAGTAGTAGTTAAAAGGCATGAGGATTAAGGACTTACAACAGCGGCTTTGACTGGTGTAGTCATGCCCTTCTTCTTGCTGGTGTGACAGTCCTTAAAGATTTCCATAGCATTTGGTTCAGGTACTTTTTGGTCCTTGCGGGCTTTCCTCTGCATTTGGAACAAGTCAATATAGATCTGATAATATGGTACAGCGAAAAGAGTGAAATAGCAGCTAATTACAAGAGCCTCGCAGTGTGCAATATAGCTATGAGATCCTGTCGTCTGTTGGAATTTCACTTTCGTACGGTTGGCCTTGTTCTTTGAACAGTTCACCTACAAGAAGATAGATTTGTGTGGCACATGCGTAAATAGGACTTCAACATGTGATCTGATGACATATATATAATGTACCTGATACTTCGGATCGGACTAGTGTTTAACGAGGCCTCTCCGGTCTTCATCAGATATATTTTCCACTGGAGATGTTTGGGCAAGTTCACTGTTAGCCTTGCCTTCAAAGTGAGTTTTCCTCAAGTTATACCGATACTGTCGCAGAGCAGACTTGAAAACATGGGTGCAAGCTTGTCTGGTTGTGTCATCTTGGCTATCCAACTTGAACCTCATCTGTTGAAAATTATGGGAGTCTCATTATCAGCAACCTAGAAAGTATTGGACAGAGCAAGACGATATTACTAGTTTCCATACATAACCATACTTAGAGACAAATGGTCGAGGAAGATGTTGAACTCGGTTTCGTCTTTGTCATTCCTGTACTGAATCCATGTTGGGAGGATACGTACATGACACCTAACAGCAACCGCTGCCTCTGATACTAACTTGGCTGACTCTGTAGCATCACGTGGCCTTTTTAAACCTGCCTCAAAACAGATCTCCATTCTTCCTCCTCTAGATTTAGTTAACCTATCGAGCATTATCCCTGATGTTTGTTTCCTCTTGCGCCTAGGTGCTAGTCCAACAACAAACATAGGAAGTGTTAGTGTACATCAAAATGTGAGACTACATATAAAGAAGCATGCAACTGTAACTTGACTCCAGCAACTACCTTCTTGCTGTTGAAGCTCACAAGGTTCATCTGATATTGCCAACTCGTCTTGTGTCAAGAGTGCTTGGGAAGTAGTGTCAGGTGGCAAGGGAGCTTGGGAACGTGCTGCTAGCTCAGTTGACGCACGAGTACGTCGTGCAGCTGGTAGTACTGTGGTAGGTGTTGCAAGAACTAGGGCTGTCTCTGCTTGTTTGGTGGCAGCTATTTGTTTCTGTTTGTCTTTTTTTGCAACTCGTGTAGCATGGGATGTCGTGTTTGTCAAATTTTCTGCTGGACTTTGACCTTCTATTGCACCATCAGTACCAGCAGAATCTGCAGGATTCATCCGCTTCTCATTCCCTGCCATTCTGTGTTTCTTCCTCTTCCTCTGTGCCATGTTAAGTCAAGCCGACAAGAAAAACAAATAACAATTTAGTTCTTCAGAACAAATTGATGCGTGATGCAGACAAACTGAACTTCGATGTTAGACAACCACGTGATAGGAGGATGTAATATGTATGAAAAACAGGACGGAAGAGATAACCAAAACTATGATGTGTAAACTAAGAAGAAGACATTTCACCAAATTAGAAGCAATGCAATGGAAGGTAGACACCATATGACAGATGCTACAAATATCACTCTGCCGAGTTAACACTGTCTCATCATAAATGGCGTTTAAACAAATGTGAAGCAGTACAAGAAATAAATCATATGCAAGATGCAAACAACATCACACTAACATGTTAGAGGTCTCTCGTCATTAGTGCCATTGCATATTCACAGCATTGCATATTCACGTCTTATGATGTGTAAACTAAGGAGAAGGCATTTCAACAAATTAGAAGCAATGAAAGCTAGACACCATATGAAAGATGCAACGAATATCACTCTACCAAGTTAAAATTGTCTCGTCATAAGTGCCATTTCAACAAATTAGTAATACAAGCTAGAAAAGAATGTGAGATGTAACCTATATCACACTCCGAAGTCAAACGTGTCTTATGATAAGTGATTGTTGCAGGTTACGCAATGGTAGTAATTTGATGTAAGAACATGGTGTGATAGACAGATATTGTATGTTCTAGAAACATGAACACGTGTCTTATTCAAGTATAATGTGTAAAGTAAGCAGATGGAATTCAACAAAATTAGAAGCAATACAAGCTAGACATCACACATAACTTGCAACCACATATAACAGTGCCAAGTTAGAGGGAGCACCGGTGATGCTGCACTAGGGGAGACGTGCTCATCATAAACACAGCTTTGTTGAGTGTCTATGCATGTGTTGTCTTGGAAATCATATTAGGGGTGTGGAGGAGTAGAAACTGTAGAGGCCCTCCGTTCGGAAGGAGCACCTTTATCTGTTGCCTTGCTAACTAACTTCCGCTTTATTGATTTTGAATTGTCAAGTAAAACCGACAAGAAAAAGCAATAAAATTCTCTCTTCAGAACTCATTCATGCATGATATTGACAATCACTACTTTGATGTAAGGCAAACACATGATACCAGGATGGAATATGTACGAAAAACAGGACGGCATGGCATGTTCACAACTGTTTGTGTAAACTAAGCAGAAACCATTCCAGCAAATAAGAAGCAATGCAAGCTAGACACCACATGAAAGATGCAACCAATATGACTCTGCCAAGTTAAAAGCGTCCCATCATAAATGGAATTTCAACAAATTAGAAGCAGCGCATGCTATAAATCATATGAAAGATGCAACTAATATCGCACTGCATATACTAAAGGTGTCTCGTCATGTTGATTGATGCGGGATACAAAAAACAATAGTTTTATGTAAGGACATGCTTAATAGACAGATGTACTATGTACTAAATACAGGAAGGCATGTCACATTAACAGGTATAATGTATAAGCTAAGCAGACTAGCACATGCAGTTTAACCAGATTGGAAGAATTACAATCTAGACACCATATGCAACATGCAACCACATATCACGCTGCCAAGTTAGAGCAAGCACCTGCGATGCTAGTGTAGGGGAAATGCTGTAATCAACTACAGAGCTACGTTCACTATCTTCATCTAGCATTCTGTTTCTTGAGAATCATGTCGGGAGGCTGACGCTGCATTCTTTAAATGAGGAGTAGTCCCCTTGTCTGCTTGCCTCGTCATAAGTGATTGATGAGGGATACACAAGAACATTAGTTTGATGTAAGAACATGGTTAATACACAGATGTACTAGTATGTATCAAAAACAGAAAGGCATGTCATATTCAAAGGTATAATGTGTAAGCTAAGCAGATGCAATATAACCAAATTGGAAGCAATACAAGCTAGACATTCGGCTGGAGTGGTGAGCATGATCATCTAGGACCTGAGAGCCTGGTGGGAGGCGGGCTGCTTCGCCACCATCGCAGCTTTTTAGTTGGCTTTCAGGTGATGCCTATCTTTGCTGGGCTTGTCACTGGCTCGGCCAGTGCCCTGACTAGCTATTTGTCTTCTGGTGCTCACGGGATGGTGGTTCATGTAAAAAAAATATCTTTCCTTATCTTACCAACTTCGGCCTTTCGAATACAAGCTAGACACAACATGCAACCACATATGACACCGCGAAGTTAAAGCAAGCACCTAGGATGGTGGTTCATTGCGAGCGAGGTCATCAACTCCAGAGCTACGTTTACTGTCTCCATCTGCTGACACTGCACCCATTATAGCGCTGAAACGTGTCTTGCCTACCCGCACACCAAACTGGAGCGACTTCCCTCTTTTCTTTTTGGCTTCTCTCATGGCAGCAGAATCTGAAATACCCTTGCATAAAAACACAACAGTGAGAGTAAGGTGAAGTGTGTGCAGAACTAGTGCACTGTAAAAGTAGCAGATAGGAGGTGGCTGAAAAATAAATGACAGGAGACATATGATAGCTCTACAACATTGCATGGCAAACAAAATTAGATTCTACTCTGTATGATTTTGTAATATATGAGCACAAGGAATGCAGGTACTCCTCCAGCACACCACCACATGTGGTCATATCTAAGATAACAGTCGACTGAAAATAAATAGGTCAGTCGATTTTTTAATGAACCGTCCGATCTATAAGGAATGGGCAGATGGCCTTCGTCTACCTCCCGCCAGTCACTGTTGACGATCTTTCTCGAACCGCCAGCGACCACCGGCCCAGACCCCTGCCTCCGCCGCCCCGCCCTCCCATCGACCTCACACCACCGTCGTGCTTGGCAGGGCCCCCAGACCATCCCTTTAATCCCGGCCAACCTCCAGATCGGGCGCCAGTAGCTCTAGGCTGCACAGGCCCCTAAGATAAACACCAAGGCGCTGCTTCCCTGGCGTAATAGGCGTACTAGCGCCTGTTACGCCGGGGAATGCTTCCGTTAATTGGGAATCAAGTGGCCAGAAATTGAAATTCAGGGGGGCGACGGACCTCTAGCTAAGGTGAAATAGTATATGAGGAGAAACCTTGTGCATCACGAGTTACTAGGAACATCTAGTATCAAGAAGAAGCGGTCAACTAGTGTCTTCTGTGGGATGAATACCGTGCAAGTAGAGACGTAAGATTTGCACGAATAAGGGAAGAGGAGTACCTTTTTTGGTTGCCGGTGTGGTCACCTCCACAAGTCACGCCGATTTTCTTCTTTTTACCGGGGAAACCGATGTTCTGGAGGGTGCAGGCTTGGACGAACCCATGGCCAAATTGTTGACTGTGTTGCCGTGGCCGTATGTCGGCGGAGGGGAAGCAGATCCGAGGCGGCGAAGGACGGCGTAGCAGGAACAGCTCCGGTGCGGTGGAGGGTGGCGAAGTTGGAGCGGCAGCGGTGAGGTGCAGGACGGCGTGGTTGAACTAGCTCGGGTACGGACGGCTCGGCCTCAGCTTCAACTACTAGCCGTGGAGGGCGTTGCGGTTGAGGTTGCGGTGGACGACGACGTCGGGGTATCGGCTCTGGCATGATGGAGGAGGGCGGCGGTTGATGGGTGGTATGGGGTGGCGGACGGAGGACGCCGGGGTTTCGCGACTGGTGGAGAGGTAGTTTTGGCGCCCATGGAGTACGAATGGGGAATCGGACGGGTGGGGGGAACCATGTTTCGGTCTGGGACGCGCTTGTTTTTTGCTTTTTTGAACAGAAATGGGACGCGCTTGTTTGAAATTTGGGGAAAATACAAACTTTGCCCCCCTCTTAAATTTCGGACCTACCGTGGGTCGGGGGTAGGATGGTAATCCCAGGTGTGCCAAATAGTGGGCGGGAGCGATTTCGGCCGCGCGCATGTGTGCTTAGGCGACCATTGTGTATGAATGTTTTTTGGATGCGGTTGCGTGGCGTCTAGATGAAGCTACAAACCTACCCCGGTTTAGACCTTTGGACGTCGGGCCGGTAGGTTTCATGGGTCGGAGTTATTAGAAAAGTAATTTCCTTGTACTACCAAACATTGGTCTCACGCAGTTTCGGGCGAGTAGAGGCTCTTTTGGCGCTTCGTTTGAATTTTTGAAACACAAGCATTCACGTTTAGAGTACTCTTGAATTATGAGGATTGACCTAAATATACAACGTTATATTTGACCTTGTATGTTTGAAAACCTCATTAAATTATCCGCTTCTTTTTGAAATTTTGACACTTAAAAATCCTATAACTACGATTATTTTGGAATGCAGGAGCTAAATTTGAATCTATTTTATACACGACTACATATGCTATTATGTACAAAATCAGAGCAAAGATTGGTGCCCCCATAATTTAGGTATGGTTTACAAATGCCATGATATCAAATTCAAATAACTGAATTGACTTCATGTTGAATTTGATTTTTTTTAAACCACCTTAAGTTGAATTCAAATGTATGCTAGTTCATAGGTTGTAGCTATTTATAATGTCCATTGTGTAACTTTTGTATGTATAATGTGCTTTACACACACAACATGAACTATACTCACGTTTATATTCGATTGCTAAAGCGATGCATTGTCTGGAGTTCAAAATACTAACTATGTGGATCAATTGTGTCGAATAATAACATAGACATGCTCAAATTCGATAGAATCTAGATGTCTGATGGATCAATGACCGCTCCTTACGCGAATTGCAAATATCATGATCCCATCCTAATATTTGGATACAATTTATATCTTTAATCAATGTGTAGAGCAGTCTTTTACGTGTAGTTTCACTCTCCATAGGTGGTCTCTCACACATTCTCACACACTCTCTCCCGAGGTGTCTTTCTCGCACACATGCTCTAGATATAACCCTCCCTCCCTCTCGTAACCATTTACAACTGTTTTCACTAACCTTTATCACAAGCACTCTTCCTCTCGCAAACATACACACGCACAATCCTCATTGACCCTTTCTATATACATGGACCTGCCTACGTGTCTCATGTACGCACATTATCTTTACGCCTATCTCTCACGCATTGTCTCACACCTCTCTTCCTAATCAACGAGTATGATTCTAGCAGAGCATTCTGTAGGATGCCCCTTAAAGTTAGGTTGGATGAATAGTAATATCAGAGATAAAGTGGTAACCTTAGTCCGAGAACCTAGGGTTACAAATCCTAGCTGGCTTTGTTAGTGGACACAGAGTCCTTCACAATTCTGCTATCTTTGTCTTGTACGACTAGTCATCCATGGGTCTTCCTAAATGCATCACGGGCCGACCAATGTGGCGCAGGACGGAACAGAACAAAGGGCCTCACCTCGACCCACCGGACCTCACGCGGTGACACACCCTCTGCCCCCACGTCTCATTATCTTCTCACACCCACACATACCAACACAAACACCACACACACAGAAAATTTCTCCTGGTGCCTCTATTCCCTCCCCCCTTGCATATACACACTCAAGGGAATGGAATCTCTTGCCGTGACATCATATTCGTCTCTCTCTCTAGACCACTCTCATTTCTCGTGCTATCTCTCCCACGCCCCCCCCCCCCCCCCCCCCCGTCGGCCCCTCTATACATGCCTCTCTCGAATACGTAATACACACACATACCTCTCTAGGCCCCGCCAAATGCATCAACTACACATTCACACATGTTACATCACGTACCCCATTGATCTAAAAAGCCCTCTCTTCACGTTTATTTCGCATACAACATTCCTTTTGAATAAAGTGTGGCCAAAAAATTATTTTAGAGTTTCTACATATATACAACATTACAAAGTTATATGGAGGAGTACGAACGCTAATTTGCATTGCATGGTGCCCACAATGATATTTATTCCGCACTATGAATTTGCATATTTTTATACTATATACAAAGTTAGTCATAATAAAGAGAAACAAAGAGCATCTCTCTCTCCATCGCATACCCCCCCGTACGCCCCTTTCATGTATGCACACAAAACTATCTCCAGGTCCTCTAAAAGTAAGCCCCCAGAAAATTCACGCATGTTTCATCTTTCTCTCGCGATATATGCAATGACGATCATTGTATTTGAAGCGAAAGCACGATACGTACATTGGACTTCAGAATCCACTCATTACGGTCACCATTTACGTTTAGTGGTTATTATGCAGTCACGGGCTCGCCGTACAACTTTGTATTTTCTCATGACATGACTAGTTGACCAGTTAAACGCTCCACGTGGCACCTCTAGTGTTGCATCACATTATCTCACTACCATCGTGCCCACCTGTCGACTTGTATCTACTCTACATCTACACTCTTATAAAATACATAAAATACACTCTTATAAAAAACAGAGTTGGTGATGATGGTGTGCCTGCCATCCTGCAATATAGGCCGTCCGATTTATATATGACGGATAGGAAAGAAACTATGGCAATTTTGCAAAAAGGTACCCACACACCTCTCCACATTTGCAAATAAGGCCTTCCCTCGTTCATCATTTTCTCTCACAAGATAAACAAGTCATACAAATGCATCTTTATGTTACATGCAACGCACGGGCATCTTGCTAGTAAGAATGAAAACAAACGACAAAAAATATTTGGACGGTGGTTCGAAGTCATGACCGCGGGCACAGCGGACAAGGTGGCCTTGTATTGGTATGCTGAGCCGTCTGTTTTAACACACAGGAGTTGGTGTGGTGATTATACACACACGCACACATGCACACGAACTGCATCCACGCAACACTCACACAAACACATGCACCCACGCACGCACGCAACACTCACACGTACACACGCAGCCACGCACACACGCAATACTCACACGCACACACGCACGCATGCATGCACACACCAGTACACCACACGACCAACACACACTCTCACGCTCAAGTGCTCAACCTACACGTGCATGCACACACATCAGGCCCTGACAGACACATACACAACCAAGTGATTCCCGCGCACGGGTTGGAGCCTTGTCGCGCCTGCGTAAATTTGTGTTTATCTGACCTTTTGCCTATGCGAACTGACAGGTGGGACCCACAACAAACATGGTCAATTTAACTAGTAAACATGGCGCCACGCAGACTATTTGGCCGGTCAACAGAGTGCAATCCGATGTTGAGCTGTGGGCAAGTGACCGTATAATCACCGCAAAACGTATATAGTGACCGTAATCAGCTTATTCTGAAGTTCGGTGACCGTATTACGCTTTTCTTTCTGTAGGCCCTCCAAAACTACATCTCTACACGTTCTCGCATGTTACATCTAACAACTATGCAATACAGCACTACTACTACACTCTAACACAATAAATCATATGTGTTTTTAGTTTTACTAGATATCATATTGTTACTTATAATTATTCAGTTTGCATACATTAAAATTGCCTTTGAAATGTATGGCCAGTATCATCTACCGCGCGGGAAAAAACCCACCCTTTCCTGTTTAATCGGGGTTGTATCGATGGATCGTGCGAAACAGCAAAACTATAGTACTATACAGTACAAGTGACAGTTCACTCGGCCGTCGTGTCGTCTACTCCTCCGTCGTAAGAGTGGAGCGCTCGCTTTCATAAATCTTCTAGTCCCTTTCGCCGACATGTGGGACATCAAGCTACCGGGTCCACGTGCCATACCGGAATACAGTGCAGAGCAGTCGGGGTGAAGCACCCCAGTGATGGCGCCGGCGTAGTAATGAGCAATGAGGCATCAAATCACAAAGCTGCACCTTTCCCGCAGTTAAGTTGGAGGGACGAAGCAACCATCATTTCACTCGTTGTTGAATCTGCTTCTCCCTCATCTTCTTCAACTTAACCACGTGTTGCTTCTGCCGTTGTTCTACCTCATGTGGTAAAGCACTGACACGTGGGACCACATGTTAGCAAACCGCCAGGACAACGTCCTCTGAAAATAAGAAACCTCCCCCGCCATCCGCGCGACAAAATCACCTCCTTTTTACTAATCTCGATTCTATAATTTTTTAGATCAATATAATTGAGATTTGTATAGATAGCACACAGGAGCAAAACCAAGTGGTACGGTTAAGGGCATCCACAATGTGTAGCCAAATGTGAAAATAGCTTTTGGCATCGTGGGAACCATTGTGGACAGTGTTACCAAAGCCAAAAAGATGGAACCGAAGCTCCCTGATTGATTGATTGATTGAAGGAATAGAAAAATGCAATGTCTCTCCTCTTTCTCCCATGCTTGGACGCATGTAGTACAGTATAGAGCATAGAGTCTACTCCCATGTCCCTTCTATCACAAATCACAAAGCAGTGAGGCATCAAATCACAAAAGCACGGACGAAGCAACCATCATTTCACTCTTCGCTGACTCCGCTTCTCCATCGTCTTCTTCGAGAAGCCATCTCACCGCATTAGTTATAGTAGTACTAGTAAAGGACTTCCTGGATGCAAATAAGGCGGTTGTCTCGGCTTGCAGGCGGCACTTGCGAACGACTTACCATGGTCTCCCTCAATGGTGTTCTCCGTCGAACGCACTTCGCCAAACCACCCAAAAAATATCGTCGACGTCACCGCAATGGGGAAGGAAGTCAAATATAGTTACTACCTCCATTTTTTTTGTACACAAGGCCAGTATATCAAAATTACAATTTGCAAAGGGCCACTAACACTAATCGAGGCAAAATCGATGGGGTTAGCAACCAAGGACATTAATATCCCCTGCATGCATGCGGAAGTGAGAAGATTGGTTTGCATGGCGCTGCATTAATCAAGCGATGAGGAGTGAGATGGTTAGCTCTTTGGTCTTTGGAGAAAAAAATACGCATTAATTAACACGTGAAACGAGGATTTGTATCGATTAAATCCCGCGAAGGAAAACCCAGCCTTTCTTTTTTAACACTAGTACTCCTAGTACGTACGTACTTATCCTGTTTGGGTCTAGGCCTTGCATTGCCAAACTTCGCCACACATTTTTTCCAAGCTTGCCTAAAGTTTTCAAAATGAGAAGGAGGTACACTTGCGCATGGCTATCGCGGTCGTACCGCATCCTCACACGGTCGCTCCTGCACGCCGCGGTCGCACCGCACCCTCACACGGTCGCTCCTGCACGCCGCAAACCCAACCAAGGGAACGTACCCTCGCTGACACGTGTTGTCGCATGGGAACACACCAAACTCAGCCATCCTATCGCTGACACATAATTTTCGTTCATAGAGTATGTTTATCCAACCGCATGTTGGGGAGTATCCGTACGGCCGTGCGGTGGTCTGTTGGGGAAGAAGAAGAGGTGAGGAAGAAGGAAAGAAGGGTTAGGAGACGTAGCATATTCATCCAACCGCCTGAAATGGTAAACTGACCCAAGTCAAGCGACTTGCATAACAAATATATGTTTTTACATAGCAAAATATCCATAAAAACAACAACATAAAGAAAAACTATCACTGCTCGTGGAAAGAGACGACCTCGTCGTCTTTGGCTGCCGGCGCGAACCAGCCGTCGCTGCCGACGTGTGTCTCTGCACCGTGGTTGTCCTTGGCCTCCAGCTACTCGTTCAAGCGGAGCGTGACGAGAGCACAACCCGGTTCAAGTCGAGGACGTCCGGTTCCGCTTGCAGGAGGGCCTCGAGGGCAGCGGCATCCGCGCGCTCCGCGTCGAGTCGAGCCTCCGCCGCCCGGTTCAAGTCCAGGACGTCCGGTTCTGCCTGCAGTATGGCGTCGATGAGAGCGGCTTCCGCACGCTCTGCGTCTGAAATTGCAACTATCCCTAGGTGGTTTTGGTAATTCATAACAACATATAGCTCATTGAGCTAATGCTATTCCAAGATGACTATTTCAGGAAAGCTCAATGATTGGCATGGCATGGATGTGAAAGTGGAACCCTCAAAATGCTAAGGACAAAGGATTGGCTCAAGCTCAAAAGCTCAAGACTCTTCATTTTATATTTTAGTGATCCAAGATCACATTGAGTCTTTAGGAAAAGCCAATACTATCAAGGAGGGATGAGGTGTTGCTTAATGAGCCTCTTGCTTCATGTGCTTAGTGATATGGTCCAAAACCCTCAACTACTTTCCCATATCCACATATGACCTAAACCCTAAGCCAAACTCGGTCCTACCGATTCTTTCTATCCGGCGCCACCGAGTTTCACTTGTCATAAGCCACTGCCAAACCCTAGCAATTCGGTTCTACCGATAGGGATCTCGGTCTCACCGATATGGGATTGCAAACTCTCTGTTTCCCTTTCATAACTTTTCGGTCTCACCGAAAGAGCGGATCGGTCCCACCGAGATTGCAATGTAAATTCAGTGTTTCCTTTTTGTAACTTTTCGGTCTCACCGAAAGAGCAAATCGGTCCCACCGAGTTTGCCTGACCAACTCTCTGGTTAGCTAATTACCAAAATCGGTCTCACCGAGTTTGTGTAATCGGTCTCACCGAGATTACGTTATGCCCAAACCCTAACCATATCGGTCCTACCGAGTTGCATGTCAGTCCCACCGAAAATCTCTAACGGTCACTAGGTTTACCTTTTCGGTCCGACCGAGTTTGTTGATTCGGTCCCACCGAGATTGGAAAACTGTGTGTAACGGTTGGATTTTGTGTGGAGGCTATATATACCCCTCCACCTCCTCTTCATTCGTGGAGAGAGCCATCAGAACACATACACAATTCCAACTCATATGTTCTGAGAGAGAACCACCTACTCATGTGTTGAGACCAAGATATCCCATTCCTACCATATGAATCTTGATCTCTAGCCTTCCCCAAGTTGCTTTCCACTCAAATCTTCTTTCCGCAAGATCCAAATCCTATGAGAGAGAGTTGAGTGTTGGGTAGACTATCATTTGAAGCACAAGAGCAAGGAGTTCATTACCTACACACCATTTGTTACTTCTTGGAGAGTGGTGTCTCCTAGATTGGCTAGGTGTTACTTGGGAGCCTCCGACAAGATTGTGGAGTTGAACCAAGGAGTTTGTAAGGGCAAGGAGATCGCCTACTTCGTGAAGATCTACCGCTAGTGAGGCAAGTCCTTCGTGGGCGATGGCCATGGTGGGATAGACAAGGTTGCTACTTCGTGGACCCTTTGTGGGTGGTTGCTTCTTTGTGGACCCTTCGTGGGTGGAGCCCTCTGTGGACTCGCACAACCGTTACCCTTTGTGGGTGGAGCCCTCCGTGGACTCGCGCAACCGTTACCCTTCGTGGGTTGAAGTCTCCATCAACGTGGATGTAGGATAGCACCACCTATCCGAACCACGGGAAAAACATCCGTGTCTCCAATTGCGTTTGAATTCTCCAAACCCTTCCCTTTACATTCTTGCAAGTTGCATGCTTTACTTTCCGCTGCCAATATACTCTTTGCATGCTTGCTTGAATTGTGTGATGATTGCTTGACTTGTCCTACAATAGCTAAAATCTGCCAAGAACTAAAATTGGGAAAAGGTTAAGTTTTTATTTGGTCAAGTAGTCTAATCACCCCCCTCTAGACATACTTTCGATCCTACAAGTGGTATCAGAGCTTTGGTCTCCATTTGCTTTGATCTCCATAGCTTTTGGTGGTCATAGCCTTGGTTTCACAACCTAGGAGAGTATGGCGTCTAGCGAGGGAAATTATCACCGTAGAGGTCCTTACTTTGATGGTACTAATTTTGCTAGTTGGAAGCATAAAATGAAAATGCATATTCTTGGACATAACCCCGCCGTTTGGGCTATTGTGTGTGTTGGTTTGCAAGGTGACTTCTTTGATGGGAAAGAACCAAACCGTGAAGCTACCGCGGATGAGTTGAAGATGTTGCAATACAATGCTCAAGCTTGTGATATTCTCTTCAACGGATTGTGCCCCGAAGAATTCAACAAAATCAGCCGTCTTGAGAATGCAAAGGAAATTTGGGACACTTTGATTGATATGCACGAAGGTACCGACTCCGTCAAGGAATCCAAGTTGGATGTGCTTCAAAGTCAACTTGACAAGTTCAAAATGAAGGATGGTGAAGGTGTCGCTGAATTGTACTCTAGGCTTGCTCTCATCACAAATGAGATTGCCGGCTTAGGAAGTGAAGAGATGACCGATAGATTCATCATCAAGAAGATTCTAAGAGCCTTGGATGGAAAATATGATACCGTGTGCACATTGATCCAAATGATGCCCAATTACAAAGATCTCAAGCCAACGGAGGTGATTGGAAGAATTGTTGCTCATGAGATGTCACTTAAGGATAAAGAGGAACTTCACAACAAATCAAGTGGTGCCTACAAAGCCTCATGTGAAGCCCCTACATCATCAAGTGAGAAACAAAACTTCAATGAAGAATTGAGCTTAATGGTGAAGAACTTCAACAAGTTCTACAAGAGTAGAAGCAAAGGTAGAAGCTTCAAGTCAAGGTCCTACAATGACAAAAGATCTTCTAGTCGAGAGTGAAACTGCTATAGTTGTGGAATACCCGGACACTATTCCAATGAGTGTACGGCTCCCTACAAGAGAAGATTCTCCAAAAAGAAGAAGCAAAGAATCACCACCAAGAGAGAGGAGTAGAGATGATCGTTATGAACGAAGATACTCACGGAGAAGCAAGGATTCGGAAAGGAAGGAAAAATCATCAAGGAGCTACACAAAACGAAGACATCAAGCTCATGTTGGTGAATGGGTATCCGGCTCCGACTCCGACAGCCACTCCGAGAGAAGTTATCACTCCGACTCCGAAGATACTCAAGATGAAGGTGTTGCCGGTCTAGCACTTGTGTCAACCAACTCCTACAACATATTTGACTCACCAAATGAAGGAATTGGAAGATGCTTCATGACCAAAGGTCCTAAGGTAACACGCCCCGAGTATGTTGATTTCAATAGTGATGAAGATGACTTGTTAGGTGATGATTTGCTTGTTGACAACTCTAGTGATGAATACTATGATGAAACATCAATTAATCATGCTAATCAAGATAAAACGGATGACAATGATAAGGAGAAGATTGAGGCTCTAACTAAAGAACTAAACACTCTTAAGTTAGCTCATGAAACTATCTTCGAAGATCATCGAGAACTTTTAAGAGCTCATGAGAAGTTACGCTTTGAAAAGCTCAATCTTGAGAAAGAGCATGAGTTTTTAAAGGCAATCAATGATGATCTCCGCAAGAAAAGTTCTTCTTACATTGCCAAGCGTTTACTCTTATCCACTTACATGCCTCAAGTCAAGTCTAGTAACAAGAACAAGAAAGATTCTTTCTCTAGCAGTAACAATGATCATGCTAAATCCAATATTGTTGCTTCTAGTAGTTCTCTTGATTTCACTAATGATTCTCTTAGCCAAGTTACACTTGAGCAAGAAAATAGCTTATTGAAGGGAATTATAGAGAAAGGAGTGTACAAAAGCCTTGCCGGGAGTAAGCAATTCGAGGAAATTGTGCGCAAGCAAGGAATGCACTGGAAGAATCAAGATATTGGTTTTGAACGAAAGTTCAATGCCAATGGAGTTGAGTGGGAAGAAGATCAATACCCCAAGACAAAGTTTGTTCCTCAACAAGAGAAGTATGATACTTCTTTCAAGGGGACACAAGCTCAAGATGATCTTCCACCACAAGACTACAAGCAAAAAGGCAAAGACAAGCTTCAAGAGGAAATTGATGCATTTGAAGAAGCTCCTAAGACCTTAGTCAAGTGGATTCCCAAGACTACTTCAAGTTCCACTTCATCAAGTACGACTACAACTCCAAGGATTCCCATCAAGATGGTGTGGATCCAAAAGAAGAAGAAGAACTAGAGAGTTCTTGAGGGTGACTCCGCCAACATACTTCACTCTTATCATTTTGGCAAGAACAAGTGCAATCAACTTCCACATCTTGCACTAGTTCAAGGAGTCACAAACCCTCTTGTTGGTAAGACAAGGGACAAGGTAACCTAAAAGTTTTCATGGACATCATCTTGTGTGTGCATCACTCTATGTCTATGGATATCCTTGTTTGTTCCTTGTGGGACTAACCCATGTAGGTATTGAAAGTGCAATTCACTCAAATGGATAGCTCCAAGTGATCTACATCAACATTGAGCATCCACATCTTCAACATCTACATGAAGTCATCATCGACAAAACCCGAGGTTAGTTCATCCCTCTAAGGGGGGATATCACATCTAGGGGGAGCTTTACTCTAAGACTTGAGCTAAAGCAACTCTAAAGATGTGAACACAACAATGCTTTATGTAAAAGTGGTAACCCCACTTGAGCTTAAACGATGAGTATGACCTATGATCAAGTGTTCTCACTTGACTCCTAAGTCAATATACTCATATATAGATGACCTTGTCATCGCAAATTGCTTGATAGATGCTAGAATTGGTTGTGCATGCCTTGTCACATATTTCATTTGCCATCTTATTGTGTGAGCATGCTGGATGCATATTTTACTCATTCGAGGACATCCACTTGTTGTTTTGATTGTTTGGTTTTATTTCCTTTTGCCAAGTGGATGGACAAGAATGCCTAAGAACCTCCTCTAGCTATCTATGCTTTTCTCGTCTCAAACTCTATTCATGCTACATCACAAAATTTGATCAAGTCAGATTCGAACCACTCTGTGTGAGGAGCGCTCGGAGTCCCCGATTCGTCATAGACTTAAACTTCCAAAACCTCTTTATGATTCTCGGTCTGACCGATACCCTACTTTCGGTCCTACCGAGATCATTAAGTTGATCTAGGTTTTAGATCTCGGTGCAACCGATTTGAACCATTCGGTCACACCGAGTTGCAACAACTGTATACAGTTTTGCATCTCGGTGCCACCGAGTTGTTCCACTCGGTCACACCGACAGGGTCGGGCTATATATAGTCACGGGCAAAAATTTGGAAATTTCTCCGAACCCCTTCGCCCGCGCGATAGCCTGCTCTGCCAACTTGGTCTCCGGATCGTCTCCTCGCCGCCAGCCGCCTCCAGTCGCTGGTCTCCGTCGCCGTCAACGGAATTCAACCCCGCCGTTGCCGCCGTAGCGAGTCTCCGCCGAACTAGGGTATGGACTCGATCTTTATGCTATTCTCCAATCCGATTCTTAGCACATTGTGATCATCATGATTCTTGCCACGATTGAAACACTCCTATCCAGTCAATGCGCTCGTAGATTAGTTTTGATTCGAAAATTTTAGGGTTAGGTTTCCGCCGAAACCATCTCGGACCCACCGAGTTGAAAAACTCGGTCCCACCGATTTGGCTCATGCCATTGCACAAGTGAGACTCGGTCTGACCGAGAATTACTTATCGGTGTGACTGATTTTGGAACTTTGTGAAACCCTAGCAGTCTCGGTGCCACTGAACTGTGACTCGATCTGACCGAGTTCACTAGTTTAGGTTCCAAAACTGCTTCGGTATCACCGAGTTTAAAAATCGGTAGATCCGAGATGATTTCACTGGGAAACTAAAACTAAGTTTTTGGATCATTCTTTTGCAAAAATCTCTGCATTTTGTGATGCTCATCCACTCTATCTCATCTATAACCTATTCACAGGGTCAGCAGTCAGAGTTTGCAACATGTCTGATCAGAGTGACAGCCAGAACATGTCAGAACAGCAAGTGCAGATGAGTGAGGGCACTAGTCCCTCAAGTTCTTCAAATGATGGCAGCAGAAGTACTCCTAGCAATCTGCCTAAAGCTGCCACCAGACAGAGAAAGAAGAGAACCTCAGAATTAGAGGATGAGGACTATGTGGCAGAAGAGGAAGCAACTTCCAAGAGAGTTGAGCCAGCACAGGGCACAAAGCCAGGGATGAAAATCAAAAGGCCAGCAGGTAGGCATCCTATGCCAAAGGCCAGAGCCTCAACTCAGATTCCTGAAAAGCCCACTCCCATAGAGCCAGTTGCTGCTGAAGGCAAGAAAAGGAAGGAAAGGGTGAAGAAAACCGTAGCCAGAGTGCTTGGAAAGGCTTCCATCATGGAAGATGAGGAGGAGGAAGAAGAGGTAGCTGCACCAGCACCTAAGGCACCCAAGCTGATGGGTGATGCCATAAGATCAGGGGCAGCTGCTTCCAAGGCCAAGCCAGCTCCAAAGCCAAAACCAAAGAGGAATACAAGAAGCATCCCAGCTGTTGAGAAGAACAAGGCCCCAGTGCCTGACACTGCAGAAGATGATGAAGAGCAAGTTCTTAGAAAACTCAAGCCCAAGATCCCATACCACAACGATGCTCATCCTATGGCTGAGGATATGAAGCTCAGGAGAGACTCAGGGCTGAGGAAGTGGAGAGAAGCAGATCCGTATGCTTCAAGGAGGAGGACTGCTGTTGACTACAGGTTCCACACTAAGGAACAGCAGGACTTCTATGAGACAGTCTTATTGGACAAGAAGCCAATTGTATGTGATATGAGATGGGTTGATTGGCAATACATCAAGGACAACGAAGAGTACTACCCTGGAGTGCAGGACAGCTTCAAGGCATGTGGAGTAGAGGACTTTGTTGGGCAGAAGCTCACAAAGTGGAACGAGGAGCTTATCATGCAGTTCTACTCCATAGCACATTTTTATCCAGATGGTAGGATAATTAGGATGTCAGAAGGTACGAGGTACCAGTCTACAGTTGCTGAATGGGCTCAGCTGATCAATGCCCCAGAGGAGCATGAGGATGACTTGGATATCTATGCCAAGAAGAAGATGGACCACAACTCTATGTCCAATATGTACAAGGAAATTCCAAACGAGGCACTTGATACTTTCAAGTTTGGGTATGTGCATTATCTTCTGTCAGGGCTGCCAACCATCAATTGGATAATGAGGCACACCTTGTTGCCCAAGTCAGGTGATCACAAGATGATCAGAGGCCACGCGATCAACTTGCTACATATCTTTGATGTGCCACAGAAGTTCAAGGTGATGAGCCTCATGGTAGAGACCATTAAGAGGACAGCAGCTGATCAGAAGAGGAGCTGTGGATATGCCCCACAAATTCAGGAGTTGATCAACTCAAAGATGGGCACATGCATATACTTATTGGACAAGGAACACCTGCCCATCCGTCCAGATTTTGAAGATAATCAAGTTGTCATGACTGAGAATGAACCATCATCTGCCCAAGCACAAGCAAAGAAGGAGAAGGCAAGGAAGGAGAAAGCTGCCAAGATGCCAACTCAAGAGGAGGCATCTGAGTATTTCCTGAAAACCAAACAAGAGCAGCTTGGTTACTTGATTGCATCCACACTGAGGATTGAGCAAGGACTGGCCACCCTAACTCAGAACCAGGCAAGCTTAGAGAGGATCATGGAACAAAAGTTCTATGACTTGGATGTCAAAGTAACAGAGATTCAGACTGCAGTGGAGCAGCTCCAGGATGACATGCAGGAGAGGAGAGGCAAGACTACAACTGATGCCTTTGCCAGAGTGCCACGAGGTCCGAGGTCGTCTGCAGTGCCAGTTGCTGACCCCAGAGCCACCACGTCTGCACCAGCTACAGCTTCAGTTCCACCAGCTCCAGCATCTACTTCAGCCTCAACTCCAACCACGTCTACAGAAGGCTTCGTCCTTGGAGTGCTCCGGACTCCACCACCACCTGAAGATCAAGCCTGAGTGTCGACTTAGCACTATGCATTTTCTAGGAACTTTTTGGTAACTTGTTGCCAAAGGGGGAGAAAATGTATAGATCATAGGCTTCGAGAGAGAGTGTTGCTTTTATTCTCTCTTGTTTTATTTGGTGGGTTTTTTTTAACTTTGTTTGCTTTTGTGTGAGATACTATGCCGTTATCTGTGAGACATTGATGATCATGTGTTTGATCATAAGCTACACTTATGCATGAATGCTATTATCTTATCTATCTTATGTGATCATTCACTATTCTTGGTGATGAGTGCATGTATTTCATTCTTATCATTTTAAGTGCTCCACCAAGATGTATGTGACATGGAAGAGTAACCCATGACTCTAACTCTTTGTGCATTTGCAGTCCAAAGCAAATTCTAAATATGCACAAATTTAGGGGGAGCTCTTACTTGTCACATACTTCTCAAAGCGACGATATATTTCATGCTTATTATCATTTGTTGAAGCTTTGATCTATATGTTGTCATCAATTACCAAAAAGGGGGAGATTGAAAGTGCAACTATCCCTAGGTGGTTTTGGTAATTCATAACAACATATAGCTCATTGAGCTAATGCTATTCCAAGATGACTATTTCAGGAAAGCTCAATGATTGGCATGGCATGGATGTGAAAGTGGAACCCTCAAAATGCTAAGGACAAAGGATTGGCTCAAGCTCAAAAGCTCAAGACTCTTCATTTTATATTTTAGTGATCCAAGATCACATTGAGTCTTTAGGAAAAGCCAATACTATCAAGGAGGGCTGAGGCGTTGCTTAATGAGCCTCTTGCTTCATGTGCTTAGTGATATGCTCCAAAACCCTCAACTATTTTCCCATATCCACATATGACCTAAACCCTAAGCCAAACTCGGTCCTACCGATTCTTTCTATCCGGCGCCACCGAGTTTCACTTGTCATAAGCCACTGCCAAACCCTAGCAATTCGGTTCTACCGATAGGGATCTCGGTCTCACCGAGATGGGATTGCAAACTCTCTGTTTCCCTTTCGTAACTTTTCGGTCTCACCGAAAGAGCGGATCGGTCCCACCGAGATTGCAATGTAAATTCAGTGTTTCCTTTTTGTAACTTTTCGGTCTCACCGAAAGAGCAAATCGGTCCCACCGAGTTTGCCTGACCAACTCTCTGGTTAGCTAATTACCAAAATCGGTCTCACCGAGTTTGTGTAATCGGTCTTACCGAGATTACGTTATGCCCAAACCCTAACCATATCGGTCCTACCGAGTTGCATGTCAGTCCCACCGAAAATCTCTAACGGTCACTAGGTTTACCTTTTCGGTCCGACCGAGTTTGTTGATTCGGTCCCACCGAGATTGGAAAACTGTGTGTAACGGTTGGATTTTGTGTGGAGGCTATATATACCCCTCCACCTCCTCTTCATTCGTGGAGAGAGCCATCAGAACACATACACAATTCCAACTCATATGTTCTGAGAGAGAACCACCTACTCATGTGTTGAGACCAAGATATTCCATTCCTACCATATGAATCTTGATCTCTAGCCTTCCCCAAGTTGCTTTTCACTCAAATCTTCTTTCCACAAGATCCAAATCCTATGAGAGAGAGTTGAGTGTTGGGGAGACTATCATTTGAAGCACAAGAGCAAGGAGTTCATTACCTACACACCATTTGTTACTTCTTGGAGAGTGGTGTCTCCTAGATTGGCTAGGTGTTACTTGGGAGCCTCCGACAAGATTGTGGAGTTGAACCAAGGAGTTTGTAAGGGCAAGGAGATCGCCTACTTCGTGAAGATCTACCGCTAGTGAGGCAAGTCCTTCGTGGGCGATGGCCATGGTGGGATAGACAAGGTTGCTACTTCGTGGACCCTTTGTGGGTGGTTGCTTCTTCGTGGACCCTTCGTGGGTGGAGCCCTCCGTGGACTCGCGCAACCGTTACCCTTTGTGGGTGGAGCCCTCCGTGGACTCGCGCAACCGTTACCCTTCGTGGGTTGAAGTCTTCATCAACGTGGATGTAGGATAGCACCACCTATCCGAACCACGGGAAAAACATCCGTGTCTCCAATTGCGTTTGAATTCTCCAAACCCTTCCCTTTACATTCTTGCAAGTTGCATGCTTTACTTTCCGCTGCCAATATACTCTTTGCATGCTTGCTTGAATTGTGTGATGATTGCTTGACTTGTCCTACAATAGCTAAAATCTGCCAAGAACTAAAATTGGGAAAAGGTTAAGTTTTTATTTGGTCAAGTAGTCTAATCACCCCCCTCTAGACATACTTTCGATCCTACAGCGTCGAGTCGAGCCTCTGTCGCCTGGTTCAAGTCCAGGACGTCCGGTTCCGCCTACAGGAGGGCCTCGATAGCAGCGGCATCCGCGCGCTCCGCCTCAAGTTGAGCCTCCGCCACCCGGTTCACATCCACGACATCTGGTTCCGCCTGCAGGAGATCCTCGATGGCAGCGGCATGCACGCGCTCCGCGTCGAGTTGAGCCTCTGCCTCCCGGTCCTCCTTTAGTATCGCCATGTTGAACCGCTGGTCCGCCTGCACCATGGGGGACTCGGACGCCGGCACGAAGTCGACGTCCATCGTCTCATACCCATCGGGGGCCTTCTGCGCCGCGACCTCCACCATGAACATTGGATCGGCTTCCTCCTCCTCGTAGCTTGGCTCCAGAGGACTCGGGGATTGGCCCGCCGCAAAGCGAGCTTGGGAACGGAGGTCTGTGGCGCCGACCGCCGCCGCGATTTCTGCGCGGCGCTCCAGCGTCAGCATCTTGTAGTAAGTGATCTTGCGGCGCACCATGGCTTTCCGGTGAACTAGGGGATGCTTGATGCGGGCTAGGGGATCGAAAGGTGGGGGAATGGGCTGGAGATTTGGTGTGGTTTTAGGGCAGTGGCTGGCGTAGGCCGAGCAGCGAAGGTTCTGGTGTGAATAGTGGTTTCGGTAATGATCGGTCAATCGTTTTTGACTGTACATCGCTCTTGTCGCGTTCGCATTGCAGCCCGGCACGCTGGACCCTCCACGTCGCTCACCGAATGGAACGCGCTTCGTCTTGCGTTTTCGCTCGCTTGTGGGACCGCAGTTGAGAGTAAACCGACGTCCCTCCCCCTCCCCCGCCCGCGTCATTTATGCGGAGTAAATAAAAACAGAGGGAGTATACTACGGATAAGCATCCCCTGATGTGGTCGAACCCATTGAGTAACTGACATGCGGGGCCTAGCAAGCATTGGGTCCACCAGTAAGTGACCAAAAGGGAGGGTAAGGCAGGGATACCTACGTCAGAGGATCCACTTCCACTATACTACTTTGACCAAATGTTAGAGTAATAATATATGACATGCAACTTACACAAATGTTAGAGTAATAATACTCCTATATGACATGCAACTTACACAAAGCATACAGGGTCTAATGCGTTTTTCGAGGCTAATTTTGACCAAATGTTAGAGTAATAATATATGACATGCAACTTACACAAAGCATACGGTCAAATTTGTATGTGAAAGGAGTTTCCAATGATATAATTTTCACATTATACATCTCATGTACTATTAATCTTGTCAATAGTCAAATTGGAAACCATCTCGAGTACAAATCTAGGAGTACGTACGAATCTAACAATATTGATTGGCATTGTTGAATGTTGATACCTTTTTGATCAAAGTAGATATACTTTGACTACACATAAAACTTATATGTAAACTAGAAAGGATAGGAGGGATTATATTGTACGTTCAAAAACGAAATGAACATTGAATACCCTTTATATATGATTTGTGGATGCTATGATCACCGGTTCAAAATTTTGAATCCGCCTTAGGTATCACGTGCCCCCACTAGTTCCCTCTTGATTTCATCTTGGGGTCTGGAGATCTATTGAAAGAGGACTAGGGTGGGTACATGCGAATGATACTCGGCGGAATGTTCAAATGAGGCATGCGGGAGGATGGACTCGACTGGAGGGCGACATGATTGATGGAAAAGAGGGTTGGAGAGGAATGAGAAATAAGCAAACGCCACATGATTATACTTGAACGGCTCAAATAGACAATAAGTTGTCTCGCTTGGCCTACATAGTGAAAGGCCTAATGCGCAACGCGGAGCACTGACGCTCGAATATGGCCGGGAAAACAGGGAAACAGACATGTGGGGCACACCCGTCGGGACGATGTAGCGCAGACTAGTCCAATGGAGGAGCTGGCCCACGACCTCCTCGCCACCGACAACCATTCATGTGGGTCGTTGGGGCCAACAACGGGGCGCAGCTCCAGCACCGCCTCTGGACACGGCGACCGCGGTGAGCGACACGCTCATATCGTCGCTAGACACGGTCGGTTTCAGTTTGCCGAGGGTGGCGTTAGTGCTGTGGAACGACCAACGGTATGTTTGGTTTGTGCCCAAGGTTGCCCCATCAAAGCATTGGGTAGCCAAAATTTTGGTTGAGGTATTGGTTGCCCATGATTCGGCCGACATTGGCAAGAAAAATGAACTTGAGTTGGCTAGAGTTCATTGGCATGCCAAAGAAATGGCAACCGTCCAAACGAAGACCAATCTTTGGGTCATGACCAAAATTTTGGTTGAGGTATTGGTTGCCCATGATTTGGCCGACATTGGCAAGAAAAATGAACTAGAGTTGGCTAGAGTTCATTGGCATGCCAAAAAATGGCAACCATCCAAACAAAGACCAATCTTTTGGTCATGACCAAAATTTTGGCAAGGTGCACTTTGGCCACAATCCAAACACACCCCAACACCCGGCTCGTCGAGGATGCACGGGGCGCCACGACACGCCCGTGGAGTGGTGTAGCGCGGCCAACTGCATCCTCTAGACCAGAGACCATGCCGGGTCGTCTTGCTTTTCCAATGACATGCGGGGATCGCATGTGAGCAAAGGGCATCTCCAACGTTGCCACAACCGCAGCCGACTACCCTGGCACACCAAAACCCTCGTCCCTCACGCCATCGCGCGGTGCGTTCCCAGCCGGCGCAAGCTGCCCGCATTCATGTCGTCCGTTCGTATGTCGTCATTAAGAGGCTGGGTGCCCACAGAACCAAATCCGGCGACTTAATGACGCACCCGGACGCTTGGCCTCACCGGAATGCGCTACTTAAAGCGGCAACGCCCAGCTAACCTCCACACCATAGCGCATCATCCTCCTACCTGGAACCACATCCGCCATGACCGCAAGTGCGAACGCTCTGTGGGAGAGCTTGTCTTCGGGGATGGAGCTCGAGGTCGCCGCCCTCACTCAAGTCGCCGCACAAGCAGTGGCCACGCTGGCGGCCGATGACGGGAGCACCGTCAGCCACGCGTCCTACTTGCCGCCGTCCAACGTCCGGCACCGCCGAGGTCGGGGACTCCTCCGAGGATGAGTAGGGCATGGGAGGCGGCAGGGCATGGTGTGCCAACTGGCCGGTCCGTCTCCCGTGTTCTACTTTTCCTCGCCGGAGACCGCACCTTCACTTCACGGGTCTTGAACCCCGCCCCCATACATGGAGATCACAGATGGAGGACGTCGGTCACCGCCGTAGAATAGGTTTAGGGTCGGGTTTCTTTTATTTTTTTGTCCTATAAAAGTTCGAAATGTAATGAAAATCTGTCGTGTTTGCATTAATCTCGGCCGGTGTATATGAACTTTCACAATAATATACATATTGTAGGAGTACTAGCAAGATGCCCGTGCGTTGCACGGAAGATCAAGATCTTGTGGGAGAAAAGGATGAATGAGGGAAAGCCTTATCTGCAAATGTGGAGAGGAGTGCGGAAATTGTCATGGTTTCCTTCCTATCCGTTAGATATAGATCGGACGGCCTATATTGCAGGATCAGACACATATTTCTACATCTACGGGAACCTACGAAAGGGTTAACGTAAATTGCCTCTCTCTCTCCTCCCTTGATTTTCATGGTGGTGGGCCCCTCCCTCCCCCCAATCTACAATCAACAGCTCACACGTTTCACATTGCGTTAATTACGTAACTGGGATTACGTAGGTGTAGCATTACTCGTCCTAAAAAACCCAACTAAGCCAACCTCCCAGCATATCACGCGGGAAAAGACCCGGCCTCGCCGTTTTAGTCGGGATTACCGGATTACTAGTAGTAGTATCGATGGATCGCGCGAAGCAACAGATTTTTTTAGGGGGCGAAGCACCTAGTTTAAAAGGAAAAAATGCGGTACACTCAAAACACTCCTGTCGCGGTCGCATTGCACCCCACACACGTTCGGTCCTGCACACGGCTCACGCAAACGGAACGCGCTTCGACTTGCCTCTTCACTGACACGTGGGACTGCACTTGGAGAAACCGACCATGCGCCAAACTCCCCCCGCCCACCGCGCGAAAATCCTCCCCCCCCCACCCAAAAATTTCCCCCAAATTCGATTCAACCGCCCTTCGGCCAACTAGCCAATAATATTCCCCAAACCCCCCTCCCCCCTGTCCCCCTCCACTCCATTCGCTCCGCCAAACACGCCCTCCCCGCCGCGCCGATACATTGGCGCCGCGGTTCGGCGATCCTCTCGCTCCCACAGTACGCTCTCGTAGACTGCCGTCCTCTAGCCGTGCCGCCACCTCTGGCTACGTTCTTGTGGAGGCGCATGGCGGTCAGCGGCGCCACCGCTGGCGACGTTTGTGTGGAGACGCACGGCGGTCAGCTTCTCCCACGGTACGCGCATTCTAGACTGTGGCCCCGTTCATGTCGGTGTAGCGCTGAATGTTAGCTGATAGACGCTGTTAATCTCACTGTTTGCCGAAGTAGTTTACTGTCAATATGCTCTGCTTAAGAAGCTTCCTTGCCCTGTTCTGCACTCAATCTGCTTAGCCGAGATGGCATGCCAATGCCGATTAGTTGCTAAAATATCCTGCCATATATTTATTGTGACGTAGATTTCCATGGTCTAGTAGCCAATCTGTTAGCTGAAATAGCTCTACACCGTTTTATACTCGATCTTTGTTGTTGCGATGGCCTTCGGTAGTTCGATGGCTGTGTGCTCGGCCTCATTGACTGCTGAAACAGCCTGCCATAATTTGGCACTCAAATCTGTTTGCTGAATTAGCTTTACATATATTTCGTTACTTAGATCTGCTCGTTCAAATATCTTGCCATAGCTTTAGACATCGACCTAGGTATTTTTTTCTGGACTTCATAAAAAAGCATATATGTTTTTCCTGTAATATCTAGTAGAAGAACTAATTTGTATGTCTAACAGATGGACGGGACTTGGATAACTTCTGCTCGAAGATTCTCCGCTGCATATGTCGAGGGGATTGAAAACTTCATGAACTTTATCAGAGCTGAGTACGGTGGTCCGAAATCAGATGTGCTCTGCCCGTGTAGCAGTTGTATGAATTCAGTTACAAGACCCCAGTCAACTGTGCAAAATCATCTACACTTGTATGGGATGTCGGTCACATATACTAGGTGGGTTCATCATGGTGAAGCTGTGAACGTCAATGTTATTGACTACGTGGAAGCAGCAGATCACCATCTTGATCTGCCTGATGCTCTGGTGGAAGAGGAGGAGGAGGTGGTGGTGGCGGAGCCAGTGAGTTTGACCAACATTGAAACAATGCTACGAAATGCTCGTGCATTCCGTGAACTTTCACCTGCAGAAGAAAAACGGTGGGCCCGCATGTTGGAACAATGCAACGTTGCTGTCATCCCAGGAAATAAGCTGTCGGTATTCTCAGTTATGGTCACCTTTCTTCAGGTGAAGACATCTGAGCGGATGACCAGCAAATCATTCGATGCGATGTTGGCTGCTTTCCACGAATCTTTCCCAGATGTGTCTGAGTTGCCACACACCTACAGTAAAATAAAGAATTTCCTTCGTGCAGTTGGAATTGGATATGATATGATCCATGTTTGTAAGAATAATTGTGTTCTGTTCCGGAAGGATTATGCCAACTTAAGTGAATGCCCTAAATGCAAATCATCAAGATGGAAAGATGGCGATGCTGTGAAGAGGATTCCTCGTAATGTTCTGAGACATTTTCCAATTACACCAAGATTGCAGAGATTGTTTCATGATGCTGAAACAAGAGAGGATGTAATGTGGCATTCTAGGAACCAGGAGTACAGAGATCAGAATGTAATGAGCCATCCATCTCATGGTAGTGAGTGGAAAAGCTTCAATGATAAACACAATAAGTTTGCTGCTGACCCAAGAAACATTAGACTTGGCTTAGCTTCAGATGGATTTAACCCATTTGGCCACCAGAGCGCCACATATAGCATGTGGCCAGTGCTTGTTATCCCTTACAACATGCCTCCAAATGTCTGCACCGAAGAATCAAACTACATGATGGCCTTACTCATCCCAGGTCCAAAAAGTCCTGAAAAGGATTTTGATTTGTTCATGGAGCCTCTTGTGGAGGAACTTCAACAGCTATGGAAGGGTGTTCTCACTTGAGACCTATATAGCAGCCCACCAGCTGATTTCTTTCTGTGTGCTGTTATAATTTGGTGCATCCATGATTATCCGGCTTTGGACACTATGTCAGGGCGAACGACACATGGTTATAATGCATGTGTTCGCTGTGACAGGAATCCGCTGTCATACGCAATACTTAGCAAGATCTGTTACATTGGACACTGCCGTTTCCTTGCCAAGGACAAGTCGCATCCTAGAAAATACCGAAGACATGTGTTCAATGCAAAGCATGAAAACCGTGATGCGCCAAAGAGGCTCACCGCCAATGAGTTGCAAGTGGAATTAGAGAAGGTCAGGCATATTACACCAGGAAACCATCCTGGTAATGGTAGCGGGAAAAGGAAGCGTGGCAGGGTAGAAGAGAGATTATTGTTTACCCGCAGGTCAACTTTGTGGGACTTGGAGTATTGGAAAGATTTGGATCTAAGGCATAATCTTGATGTGATGCACATCGAGAAAATATATGTGATAGCATTATCGGCACACTTCTTAATATTGAAGGAAAGACGAAAGATACCTTAAAATCTAGGATTGATTTGACACACCTGGGTATCAGAAAGGATTTGCAGGTGCAAGATGAAGGTAAACCACGGGATATGGCACCAGCTGTGTACGTCTTGGACAAGGTAAAAAGAAAAGAATTCTGCGAGGTCCTGTCACGTGTGAGATTCCCACATGGATTTGCTTCCAACCCTGAAAGGAGAGTCAGTGCAGATGGAAACAAGGTACAAGGGTTGAAAACTCATGACTGCCACGTCCTACTTCAAAGGGTTTTACCTGTTATCCTTAGAGGATTGGGCCGCCCTGACTTATACAGAGCAGTTGCAGAGTTGGGACAATTCTTCAGGGAACTCTGCAGTAGGAATATCAGGATAGATGCTTTGGAGCGTCTTAGAGACAAGATACCAACTATCCTATGCGACCTTGAGATGATATATCCTCCAGCCTTTTTGATGTGATGGTGCATTTGGCTGTTCATCTACCTGATGAGGCACTACTTAGAGGTCCAGTACAGTATGGCTGGATGTACCCTATTGAAAGGCGGCTAGGCACTTTCAAGGGCTATGTTAGGAACAGAGCTAGACCCGAGGGTTCCATTGCAGAGGCCTACATTGCTACAGAAGCGTTGGCATTCTGCTCAAAATACATTGAAACAGCTGATCAGCTTAGCAAAGAGGTGGGTGAAGACAATCCCGGGCTCAATGTTTTCGATTATTCTGTTCGAGTTACAGGGAAGAGTCGACAAGAGGACAAACCTAAAGATTTGGACAAAATGGTTTGGTATGTGTTGAATAACTGTCCTGAGATACTACCTTATATCAAGTAAGTGCAGTACTGCAGCTTATACATCGTAATCTACTAAACTTGCAGCACATTTTTATATATTTAGATGTTTGACGTGATCACTATGTTGTGCAGCATCTACAAAGAGGAGTTACTGCCGCAAAATCCAAGAAACAATGACAAACTGGTTATGGCAGGATTTGCGAAATGGTTCAAGAACCATGTAAGCTTTTGAAGTGCACTGTCAGTTTTTTTAATATATTGAGTACATAAGATGATCAGCTTGTCTATTTTCTAACCATAGGTTAAGAAGATGCGGGAGAATGGGCAGGCAGTTGATGATGCCCTTTACTCACTAGCAATGGGTCCTGATACTCAGGTAAGACATTATGAATCTTGCGTTGTTGGAGATGTGTGCTACAACACCCTTGCACGAGACGAAGGCAGGAAGACACAAAACAGTGCCATCATGAGCATGGATACGTATGACAAAGAGACAACTGAAATGTATGCTAACATAACAGACATTATTCAGTTGCAGTATATCTCCAGTTTCGAGGATCATCGGTGTGTGGTTCTGTTGTGCTGTCGTTGGTATAACCTATTTTCCAGGATCGCAAAACCCAGAGCTGATGATTATTTCAAATCCATCAATGTCAAGGCGGCATACCAGACCAACGAGCCTTTTATTTTGGCAAATCAAGCAACACAGATATTTTTCTTGGAAGACACATTTGCACGTAGCGATGACTGGAGAGTATTGCAAAGGTTTGAGCAGAGGAATTCCTTTAATGAAGTTGCACAACAAGATGATGCTTACACTGCTCCTGGTGTACAAGATAACACATATGTTCCTAATATCTTTGAGAACCATCACGTCAATGACGCCGGCGAAAAGATTGCCTGTCGTGCTGTGGACATACAAGAGTTGATCAAGAAGAAGCCAACGTTCGAGGACATTGAGGACGAAGAAGAAGATGACACCGTGGGAAATTATGATTCAGACTGATACACATGGCAAAGATGTTGACGCTGTTGCTGCGGATGATGATTACATTGCTTTTGTCGTATTTGCCTGTCAGAAGACGTTTTTTTATCTACTATGTGAAATTGTGTTTGCTATGACAACTGAAACCTGATGAACATGTTGTTTAGTATTTTGCTGTGAGAACATCACTTGTTATGTATGCTGATTTGTGTTTGGTGATTGTATGACAACTAAAACATGATGACATTGTTGTTTAGTTGTACTCATATTTGGCTTTGAAACTTGAATTTGATGACATAGTTTGCTGTTGGACTGCAATTTGCTTGACGTCTTCGAATGAGAACAAAGCTGACCCGACAGGGCCTCTGCTATTTATTTATTTATATGAGCAAAAGGGGATAGCCCCTGATTTCCATTAATATAAATCATTAGATGTTCACAACACTACGCCCAGCCTGCTACACAGGTTTCATTCATTACTAGTTTCAGCAAAGTGCTCATGTCGTAGCCATTGAATACATCACGAGTGCTACATACACTGCAAATAAAGAGACAATCATCCTACAGAGCACATCGATTTTGCCCATTATCTTCACAAGCTCTTTCATCTCCTCATTGCTGTCAAGGCCGTTCAGCAGCTGTTGCTTGGCCATGATCAGAGGAACTGCATCTTTAAGCTTCTGCTCTGCATCTTCCTCTTCTGTCGTTCCTTCAGTTACTTGTCCAACACTCCAACCTGCTGGTATTGGGATTCCTCGGCTAACCAAATAATCAGCATAGTTGCATTCCCCCACATTAGCAACTTCCCAGAAATACAAATCACACGAATCTTCCCTTTTCTGCACGAATCAAATTGGTAGATCATCAACCAAACTATTAAAAAAATCAGCAATTGAAAGCAGCAGAACAACACTTAAACATATTTATTACCCCATGATTCGGGCATTTGTAGAAGACTCGGCCAGAGTTGCGGATTGTGGTTGAGACGCGACGGATGACTCTGTGTGATTTGCAGCAGTGGCACCACACCGACGACAGCGGGTTGCGATGAGCAATCGGCTGCGTTGCGCGTGCCGGCGAGGGTGTGATGAGACCCACATGCGATGGTACGGGTTGCGACTTGGCGCATATCTGGTTGTTGCCTACTGAAGAGCAGGTGGACGAGCAGCTAACGGACATGGTTGCTACGGCTAGAGCTTCTGATGCTAGGTAGAGTAAGTAGAGAAGAGGAGAAGCGAACATTGGATATGTCAGTTTCATTACTTGCAGAGTAGCATAGCACCATATATAGTCATAGTCTAGGTTTGGATTCGAACCAGCTACAGGAGCATGTCTTTCTTTTTTCTAAAACTCGGCAATGTCTCATTACTGGTACACTAGCTTGTTCTGTACGCCTTCCCAAGTCTTTGATTTTCTTTCCCTTTTTGCGAGGAAGGAAGGAGGACAAAATTGAGAGTTCCTGAGACTCGAACCCAAGACCTCTCGGTTGAAAACCAAGGGTGCTAGTCACTTATGTGGCGAACGTTCCCTGTGAGGAGAACGGCAGACGAACACATTTTCCTCGCAGTTTTCTTCCTATATATAAAAAAGTATGCTACTTGGTGTCCGCTTAGTCAACAAAACAATTGTTCCAACCTTGACCATTGGATTGACATTCAACGTCTGTCGCATTTCTTCAGTCTCTTCTTCCTCGAGCCGCCAAAGCCAAACCAGCATCGGCGGGACCGCCTGCTCCCGCCTCCCACGGCTGGCTGTGATCTGCCCCGGCTCCTGTTTGTTCCCGTCTGAGGCCTCACCATCGTCCTCCGCCTTGGTTCGCTCGCCGCAGCGCCGCCCTCCGGTGTTGTCAACATGGTCAACAACCGAGAGGAATAAGGAGATGACTGTACATGGTGAGGATGACAATAGGGACCCAACAGCGCGCGCAGTAATTTTGTTTTTTCGAGACGGAGAAGGGTATCAACTGGGTTGTGCGGGACCCGTGGCCCGTCTAGCCCGGGCTTTTATTTCATATGTTTAGCACATGGCCAGCCCAGTTTGTTTTTTCCTTTCTGAAAATTGCTAGCCAGCTATTTTGTTTTTTGCAGAATAACCAACGTAGGCCTACTTTCTTTTCTACGCCCTGCTGGGCCGGAAATCTTTCAAGACGAGGAGGGATGCATTTTGCCCAGAAAATGGGCTATAAGTAATAAGAAATGGACTATAAGTAATAATAAATGGGCTGTAAAATGAAAAAATACAGCAAACAGACAATTAGTTCCAAAATACTGTTTTCTCTCGGATTTTGATATTTTAAATTTCATTGTTTTTGTGCAGGTAAAATTTCATTAAATTTAAATTAAGGTATATTTAGATTTAAAATTAATTTGAATCTGGCTAGAAATTTCGGGCTGTATGCTGTTTGGGACAGATTTGGAGGCTGACTTGTGGGTCTATTAGGTTTACGTGTACTTTGGCTTTGTCAACTTAGTCCACAAACGATTCTAGCAGCAGTGACCGTTGGATGTTAATCCAACGGCCGTGCTGCTTCTTCAATATCTGATCTTCTTGCTCCAGCTGCCCAAACCAGCTCCGGTGGGACTGCCTGCTCCCGCCCCTCGTGGCCGGCTGTGCTGCCGCACAGGCCGCACAGGCCACACCGCCCCACCCTACTTCATTGCTGGTCAGGCCATTCCTCTACTCACCCACACCTCCTGTTATTTTCCGGCGACGGCAGTCGGACCAGTAAACCCTCGTACTCCCCATCGCGTGGGCAACCATTACCGAGTCTTCCCCGGCTCCGTGCCATTCCCTTCCTAGGCCTCGCCGTCGTCCATCGCCATGATGCTCTCGGCGCGGCCTGGTCAACTTGGTCAACGAACGACATCCATCGGCCGTGGACTGTACGTGCAAAATAATGATTCCTCCACCTGACAGCTGGGACCCACCGGAAGGGCCTCTGTATTTCGCGAAAAAAATGTTCCCCCCGCTGACATGTTGGACCCACCAGCTATATCTTCACACGCAAGGAAGTGCCTCCTTATTACGCACAAAAAAATGAATACCCCCCTGCTAGCTGGGACCCACCATAGTGGGAGGATGACTTGTGGGCCAACAAAGTTGACGGGGACGGAGGGCTTTGTCAACTTAGTCAATATGAACGATTCTAGCTCCAGTGACCGTACGATGTCCATCCAACGGCCGTAGTGCTTCTTCCACCTCTGGTCTTCTTGCTCCAGCCGCCCAAAGCAGCGCCGGTCGTGCCGCATGCTCCTGCCTCCCGTGGCCGGCTGTGCTGCCGTGGAGGCCTCACCGCCCCCTACTATTCCCACCGCTGGCCAGGCCCTGCGGCGACGGCAGCCTCACACCGCAGCCGAACCAGTGAACCCGCGTACTCCTCTCCGTGTGGGCTTCCACTGCCGCGTCTTCCCCGGCTCCGTGTCGTCCCCTTTCTAAGCCTCGCCGTCGTCCACCGCCGTGGTGCTCTCCGCGCGGCGTGGTCAACGTGGTCAAGGAACGACTTCCATCGGAAGAGTACTGTACGTGGAGAGGCTGACAGCTGGGTCCACGGCCACAGCCCAGTTTTTTTGTGATTTGCCAAGTAAGTCGCTTTGTTGGGCCTGCTGGGCTGCAAATCTTTCAAGATGAGGAGAGCTTTCATTTGGCTGGCTGAGAAAATGGCCCATCAGTAATGAGAAATGGGTTGTACATTTTTAAAACACATCAAACCGGCAATTAGTTTCAAATATCTTTTTTTCATTTCAAGATTTTAAATTACATTAATTTTTATGCGTGGAGAATTTGTTGGATTTTATATTGATATACAATTATTTTTAAAATCAGTTTGAATGTAAGTCAAAATTTCGGGATTAAAAACAGTTCGGACCGCACCGAAATATGCAAAATTTCGTATAATTTTTTAACCGTGGCCACAATTTGGGCTGTAATGCTAACAAAAGAATATGGGCTCCAAAAAAAACCTTAAGAATTAGCAAATGGGCTGAAAATTATTAGAAATAATGGCAGATGGGTTGTATGTTGTTTTCCAAAGATTTGACGCTTTCCTAAAAAAAGGTTGACGCACAAGCAGTGACTGTTGGATGTCCATCCAATGGCCGTCGTGCTTCTTCAATCTCTGCTCTTCCTGCTCCAGCTGCTCAAACAAGTGCCGGCGGGACTGCCTGCTCCCTCCTCCCCGC
This sequence comes from Triticum urartu, assembly GCF_056163025.1. Classification (NCBI taxonomy): domain Eukaryota; kingdom Viridiplantae; phylum Streptophyta; class Magnoliopsida; order Poales; family Poaceae; genus Triticum; species Triticum urartu. The sequence continues at coordinate 503,115,545 of NC_141874.1, read as the reverse complement.
GGACGGCTGTGCTGCCACGCAGGCCTCACCGCCCCACCGTACTCCCATCGCTGGCCTAGCCATCCCTCTACTCACACACACCTGCTGTTATTCTCCGGCGATGGCAGACGAACCAGTAAACCCTCGTACAGTCATACTCCCCTCCGCGTGGGAAACAACTGCCGAGTCTTCCCTCCCTCCGTGTTGTTCCCTTCCTAGGCCTCGCCGTCGTCCACCGCCCTGGTGCTCTCGGCGCGGCCTGGTCAACGTGGTCAACGACCGACATGCATCTGAAGTGGACTGTACGTGGAGAGGCCGACAGCTGGGTCCACGCCGCACGCAAGGAAATGCCTCCTTATTACGCACAAAATAATGATTCCTCCACCTGACATCAGGGACCCACCGAAAGGGCCTCTGTATTTCACGAAAAAAACGTTACCGCCACTGACAGCTCGGACCCACCAGCTATATCTTCGCATGCAAGGAAGTGCCTCCTTATTACGCACAAAAAATGAATACTCCCCCTGTTAGGTGGGACCCAGTATAGTGGCAGGCTGACTTGTGGGCCTACTAAGTTGACGGGGACGGAGGGCTTTGTCAACTTAGTCAATATGCACGATTCTAGCTCTAGCGACCATACGATGTCCATCCAACGGCCGTAGTGCTTCTTCAATCCCTGGTCTTCTTGCTCCAGCCGCCCAAACCAGCGCCGGTCGTGCCTCGTGCTCCTGCCTCCCGTGGCCGGCTGCGATGCGGCGGAGGCCTCACCGCACCCTCCTACTCCCATCGCTGGCCAGGCCATCCCTCTACTCGTCCACATCCCCTGTTACTCTGTGGCGACGGCAGCCTCACACCGCAGCGAACCAGTGCCCTCGTACTCCTCTACGCGTGGGCATCCACTGCCGCGTCTTCCCCGGCTCCGTGTCGCCCCCTTCCTAGGCCTCACCGTCGTCCACCGCCCTGGTGCTCTCGGCGCGGCGTGGTTAACGTGGTCAAGGAACGGCTTCCATCGGACGTGGACTGTACGTGGAGAGGCTGACAGCTGGGTCCACGGCCGTAGCAAGGAAGTGTCTCCTTATTACATGCAAAATAATTATTCCTCCACCTGACAGTGGGGACCCACCGGACGGGCCACCGTATTTCGCCCCCCTGACTACTGGGACCCACCAGCTACATCTTCGCAGGCAAGGAAGTGCCTGACAGTCGGGACCCACCTGGTCGAAGCGTATGTAGCGTTGTCATTCTGGTCACGAACGTGTACGTACATACTGGTCGATGTAGAGGCGCGCACGTGTCGTAGTAGAGGTGCGCACATAGCATGTACACGTACGTATAGCGGCCAGGGTGCAAGAAAGAAAATACGGCCACGTATGTGTACATACGGTCGGGGTCTCGAACGCCTACTCGCGCATACGTACGGCCAGGGCTCGTGTACATTGCTGTGTCGGAACAGAGAAACAACATCGTCGTCGTGTTCATGGGGAGGCAACGGAATGCGTCGTGTTCATGGGGAGGCAACAGAATGCGTCGTGATCATCGGGAGGGCTTGGATGGAACAGGCGATGGAAACGAGGCCTGGCGTACCACAGAACGGAGGGAACGGCCTTGTGTTCGACCGGCCACGTTCGAAACGGGATCCTGTTCATCGGAAGGGGTCTGGCGTACCGCAAAACGGAGGAAACAGACCTCCTACGGTCGAAACGGGGGTCCTGTTGATCGGGAGGGGTGTGGTGTACCGCAAAACGGAGGAAACGGACTTGTGTTGGAGTGCTACGGTCGAAATGGGGGTCCTGTTCATCGGGAGGGGTGTGGCGTACCGCAAAACGGGACTCCATGGATACTGTTCATCTCCACCGTCGACCTCCTCCAGCCTCCACGGGCTCCTGTTCATCCAGCCTCCACCGCACGCTACTCCACCGGCTACTGTTCAACCACTCCTCCACCGTCTACTGTTCATCCAGCCCTCCACACCACGGGGTCCTGTTCAACCACCCCTCCACGGGCACCCCTCCACCGTCTACTGTTCATCCAGCCCTCCACACCACGGGGTCCTGTTCAACCACCCCTCCACCATCTATTGTTCATCCAGCCCTCCACACCACGGGGTCCTATTCATCCACCCCTCCATCGTCTACTGTTCATCCAGCCCTCCACCACACCACGGGGTCCTGTTCATCTAGAGGCAATGCCATCGCTCACTGTTCATCCAAACCCCCCGCAACGCTCACTGTTCATCCCATCGATCGGCTTCAGTTGGCAGCATTAGCGAAGGAATCGCTCGATCTGGTTCAGTTAACAGCCATCTATCGATCGCTCGGTTTTAGTAACGCGTAGCCTGCAGTGCAATCGCTCGGGTTCAGTTAGAGCCCAGCGCCTCGCTCGGGTTCAGTTAGAGCCAACGCCTCGCACACACGCGCGTACGTGTACGAGAGAAACACGCATCGCTCGGCCCCCGACCTCCCACCGTAACCGGGAACTCCCCGAAATTTTCCTCCCCCTCGCTTCTACCACGGTTTTTTCCGTCATGGACGGCCCAAAGAATGTCATGCAGCTGCGTCTCCGGCCTGCCCAGGACGAAAAGCCCATTTTCTGTCATGATTTTTGCCATAGAAGTAGGAGCCCACCACATCTATGATGATACCGGGTTTTGTAACAATTATCGTCATAGAAGTGTCATATGTATGACAGAAAAAAAATTTGTTCGGCCCAAAATGTCACGGATGTGTCTTTTTTTTGTAGTGCGCGAAACTTTACGGAGACTTTTTTTGGACCAGAAGGAACCCAATGGGCCAGAGCTGCACCTGGGGGGGTGCCCCAAGGGGGGCACAACCCACCAGGGCACGCCAGGGCCCCCTGGCGCGCCCAGGTGGGTTGTGATCACCTCGGTGGCCTCCCGTACCCCTTCTTTGCACTATAAATACCCAAATATTCTGAAACCCTTCGGGGTTAACCTAGATCAGAAGTTTCGCCGCCTCAGGGCTCCGTAGCCACCGGAAACCAATCTATACCCGTTCCGGCACCCTGCCAGAGGGGGGAATCATCTCCGGTGGCCATCTTCATCATCCCGGCGACCACCACGATGAGGAGGGAGTAGTCCACCCTCAGGGATGAGGGTTTGTACTAGTAGCTATGTGTTTAATATCTCTCTCTCTCTCTCTCGTGATCTGGGCTTTGTTAATATAGTCGGATCATATGATGTTTCTCCCCTCTATACTCTTGTTATGATGAATTGAATCTTTACCCTTTGAAGTTTTGTCATGTCGGATTGAATATTCAGAGATGATAACACAATATATATGTCTTGCGGTATGAATACTTGAGGTGACAATTGGGGTATCTTATTGATTCACTTGATATATGTTATGGCATTCAACTCGCGGATTCCCGCGGTGATATTGGGGTGATCTATGCATAGGGGTTGATGCACATTTTTATTATCTTTTCTCCGACGGAAACTTTGGGGTCTCTTTATGGTTCTTTGTGTGGATTGAGTATTATGAATATGAACTTGCTTTGGTGTTATCTTACTACGGACTCTAGGATATATCGAACGGAAAAATAGCTTTGTGTTATTTTAGTACTGACTCTTGAATAGATCGAACGGAAAGAATAGCTTTGAGGTGGTTTAGTACCCTACAAACAATTCCTATCTTTTGTTCTCCGCTGATAGGAACTTGTGAGTGATTCTTCGTTACACTTTGAGGGATAATCATATGATCCAACTATATTAACACTGTTGGGAGATTGCACTAGTGAAAGTACGGACCCTAGGCCTTGTTTTTAAGCATTGCAATACCTTTTTTGTGCCCGTTCACTATTTGCTACCTTGCTGTTTTTATTTATTCAGATTATAAAAATATATTTCTACCATCCATATTACACTTTTATCACCATCTATTCGTCAAACTAGTGCACCTATACAATTTGCCATTGTATTGGGTCTGTTGGGGACACAAGAGATTTCTTGTATTTGATTGCAGGGTTGTTTGAGAGAGACCATCTTCATCCTACACCTCTCACGGATTGATAAACCTTAGGTTATCCACTTGAGGGAAAATTGCTAGTGTCCTACAAAACTCCACGCTTGGAGGCCCAACACATGTCTACAAGAATAAAGTTGCATAGTAGACATCACTATCGTACATCCACATTGGTGGAGACTTCAACCCACGAAGGGTAACGGTTGCGCGAGTCCATGGAGGGCTCCACCCACGAAGGGTCCATGAAGAAGCAACTTGTCTATCCCACCATGGTCATCGCCCATGAAGGACTTGCCTCACTTGGGTAGATCTTCATGAAGTAGACGATCTCCTTGCCCTTACAAACTCCTTGGTTCAATTCCACAATCTTGACGGAGGCTCCCAAGTGACACCTAACCAATCTAGGAGACACCACTCTCCAAAAGGTAATAGATGGTGTGTTGATGATGAACTTCTTGCTCTTGTGCTTCAACTGATAGTCTCCCCAACACTCAACTCTCTCTCACAGATATGGCTATGGTGGAAAGATTATTTGAGTGGAAAGCAACTTGGGGAAGGCTAGAGATCAATATTCTAGTGGTTGGATTGGAATGTCTTGGTCTCAACACATGAGTAGGTGGTTCTCTCTCAGAAAATGAGTAGTGGAAGTGTAGGCACATTCTGATGGCTCTCTCACAAATGGAGAGGAGGGTGGAGGGGTATATATAGGCGCCACACAAAATCTAACCGTTACACACATTTGAGCCAACTCGGTCAGACCGAATATATGAACTCGGTGAGACCGATTAAGTTCAAAATGTGAATGTTAGGCTTTTCGGTAGGACCGACATGATCAACTCGGTGGGACCGATGAGCTAGGGTTAGGGCAAACCTCATCTCGGTTTGACCGATTACGTGAACTCGGTAAGACCGATTTCAGTAATAGGCAAATAGAGAGTTGGTCAGGCAAACTCAGTGGAACCGATCGCTCCTTTCGGTGAGACCAAAATGTTACGAAGGGAGAACAGAGAGTTTTCACTGCAAACTCGGTGGGACCAATTGCTCATTTCGGTGAGACCGAAACGTTACAAAGGGAAACAGAGAGTTTGCAATCCCATCTCGGTGAGACCGAGATCCCTATCGGTGAGACCGAACTGATTAGGGTTTCTGGCTATGGCTATGTCAAGTGAACTCGGTGGAACCAGATGGATCAAATCGGTGGGGCCCAGTTTTTTTAACTGGTTAGGGTTTCTGGCTGTGGCTATGCCAAGGAACTCGGTGGTGCCAGATGGATCAAATCGGTGGGGCCGAGTTTGACTTTTAGGTATTGGACATATTTGGATTTGAGAAAATGGTTGAGGGCTTTGGAGCATATCACTAAGCATTTTGAGCAAGTAGACCATTAAGCAACACCTCATCCCCTCTTAATAGTATTGGCTTTTCCTATGGACTCAATGTGATCTTGGATCACTAAAATAGAAATGAAGAGTCTTGAGCTTTAGCCAATCTTTTTCCTTAGCACCTTGAAGGGGTTCCACATCCTCTTGTCCATGCCACGCCTTTGTTGAACCTTCTGAAATATACTAGATGAAAGTATTAGTCCAACAAGAGATATGTTGACATTAATTACCAAAATCACCCAGGGAGCACTTGTGCTTTCACCTTCAGGATACAAAGGTTCCTGAGTCATTTTACCACCTCTAGTCATAACTCTGACAGCATGATCATTCATCTTATTATTCATTTCATTCAGAAAATCATTTTGTGCCTTGAGAACTTTTTCTACTTGAGTTTTTACCATAGAAGCATGTTTACTAACAATGTTGAGATCATTAACAGTTCTACACATATAGTCACCCAAGCGTTCAAGCATATAAGCATTACGTTTCAATTGCCTACTAACATATGCATTGAAGTTTTCTTGCTTAACAATAAAGTTATCAAATTCATCCAAGCATTGACTAGCAGATTTATTATAAGGAACATCACCTTCATCAAATCTATAAAGAGAATTTACCTCTACTACCTGTGTCGGAGTATTAAGACCATGTATTTCTTCAATAGGTGGTAAATTCTTAACATCTTCAACTTTAATACCTTTTTCTTTCATAGATTTCTTTGCCTCTTGCATATCTTCTGGACTGAGAAATAGAATACCTCTCTTCTTCGAAGTTGTCTTAGGAGGTTGTTCAGGAAGAGTCATATCATTATCATTACTCAATATATTATTCAATAGTACTTCAGCTTGTTCAACAGTTCGCTCCCTGAAAACACAACCATCACAACTATCTAGGTGGTCCCTAGAAGCATCGGTTAGTCCATTATAAAAGATATCAAGTATTTCATTTTTCTTGAGAGGATGATCAGGCAAAGCATTAAGTAATTGGAGAAGCCTTCCCCAAGCTTGTGGGAGACTCTCTTCTTCAATTTACACAAAGTTAAATATTTCCTTTAAGGCAGCTTGTTTCTTATGAGCAAGAAAATATTTTTCAGAGAAGTAGTTAAATCATATCCCGCGGACTATGCACACAACCATGAGCAAGAGAATTAAACCATATCTTAGCATCACCCTTTAACGAGAAAGGAAACAACTTAAGAATATAGTAATAGCGAATTTTTTCCTCTTGAGAAAATAGGGTGGCTATATCATTCAATTTAGTAAGATGTGCCACAACAGTTTCAGAATCATAATCATGGAAAGGATCAGATTCAACCAAAATAATTAACTCAGGATCGACAGAGAATTCATAATCCTTACTAGTAACAAAGATAGGTGAAGTAGCAAACTTAGGATCATGTTGCATTCTAATTTTTCTTCCCACTTGTATAGTAATTTCTTAAGATCATCTCTATCCTTACAAGCAAGAAAGTCCCTAGCTACCTCTCCATCCATAACATAACCCTCAGGTATAACAGGCAATTCATATCAAGGAGAGCTAGGTCTAACAGGTGTTTCAAAGTGTTCAGTTTCAATAATTTCATCAGTTTCAGAGATATCATTAGCTTCAGCATTCTCAATATCTTTAGCTCTAGCAAGTTGTTCATCAAGAAATTCACCCAACAGCACAGTTTTATCAAGCAAAGTAGTAGTATCATCATAAGCATCATGCATAGCACAAGTAGCATCATCAATTACTTCCGACATATCAGAATCAGTAGCAGGTGTAGGTGTCGCAAGCTTACTCAAAACAGAAGGTGAATCAAGTGCAGAGCTAGATGGCAGTTCCTTACCTCCCCTCGTCCTAGAGAAAAAAAAATCTTGGTTTTGGTATCTTTCAGATTCTTCATAGCGATCAACAGATATAAATCTCAAGTGACCTAGAGAATAGAGCTATGCTCCTCGGCAATAGTGCCAGAAAAAGGTATTGATAACCCACAAGTATAGGGGATCACAACAGTTTTCTAGGGTAGAGTATTCAACCCAAATTTACTGATTCGACACAAGGGGCGCCAAAGAATATTCACGAGTATCCGCAATGGAGTTGTCAATTCAACCACACCTGAAAGACTTAATATCTGCAGCAAAGTATTTAGTAGCAAAGTAGTATGGAAGTAACGGTAATGGTGACAAAAGTAACAATAGCAGTTTGTAGTGATTGTGACAGCAGTAGCAAAGAAAGTAACTTCATCAATATAATTGTGTGAAAAGCTCATAGGCAATGGATCGGCAATGATAATTGTGTTAGCAGTTATAACCTAGGGTGACACAGAACTAGCTCAAATTCATCAATATATTGTAGGCATGTATTCCGTATATAGTCATACGTGCTTATGAAAAAGAACTTGCATGACATCTTTTGTCCTACCCTCCCGTGGCAGCGGGGCCTCCTTTTAATAGAGAACCGAACCAAAGCATTAGCACTTAGTGAATACATGAACTCCTCGAACTACGGTAATCACCGGAAAGAATCCCAATTAGTGTCACCATGGGGTATGCGGATCGTTACTCGTAATAGGTGTCTACAACTTGCAAGATCAGATCAAGAACACAAATATATTCATGAAAACATAATAGGTTCAGATCTTAAATCATGGCACTCGGGCCCTAGTGACAAGCATTAAGCATAGCAAAGTCAGAGCAACATCAATGTCAGAACATAGTGGGTACTAGGGATCAAACCCTAACAAAACTAACTCGATTACATGATAAATCTCATCCAACCCATCACCGTCCAGTAAGCCTACAATGGAATTACTCACGCACGGTGGCGACCATCATGAAATTGGTGATGGAGGAAGGTTGGTGATGATGATGGCGACGAATCCCCCTCACCGGAGCCCCGAACAGACTCCAGATCAGCCCTCCCGATGAAGAACAGGAAGCGGCGGCGGCTCCGTATCGTAAAACGCGATGAATCCTTCTCTCTGAGTTTTTTCTCCTCGAATAGGGTTATATAGAGTTGGAGTTAGGGTCGGAGGAGGTCCAGGGGGGCCACAAGCCTGCTAGGCGCGGCCCCGGGGGCAGGGCTTGTGGCCTCTGGGTTGGACCCCTCTGGTTACTTCTTGCGTCAATATTTTTTATATATTCCACAAAAAATCTCCATGAATTTTCAGGTTAATCCGAGAACTTTGATTTCTGGACAAAAAAAATACTATGACAATTTTGCTGAAAACAATGTCAGTCCGGGTTAGTTCAATTCAAATCATGCAAATTATAGTCCAAAACAAGGGCAAAAGAGTTTGAAAAAGTAGTTACGATGGAGACGTATCATATGGGAACCTTTTTGTTGCACATAAATAGGATCAATCGTAAAAAAATGGATGGCAAAACGGTAATTGAACTGCCTGGTCTATGAATACGGCGCACCCATTGTCTCACCTTGCATGTGCCAACCCATGCGTCGTGGCGGGGCCCAACACTTGCTCGAGCGCCATTAGCGTCATCGTGATGGCTCGTTCTGCCATGCGGGGTAGAAAAAGATCGAACGACCACAACCCTACCTAAGCGGGAGCCAGACATGCAAGATGGAGGCAAAACTGAATTCAGGGAATCAAAACGTGAACTAGATGCATCACCATCCAACCCTTGGATGGGATAGTCAGTCGTCTCCCCGACAGGACGGGCTGCACGACAAGCGCAAGCGAGCAATCGCAGTCACAAAGTGAAGCAACTTACGAACAACATGTTCATGAATGATCCGCTAAGTGTTTCTACTCCCATGAAAGGCGTCACTAATCAAATAGAGCACTCAAGGGTGTCCAAAAAATGAGAAGAAAGGCAAACGAAGAAGGAGAAAGGGGAATATAAATAGGCAAACAAACCGACATAGCCCACCACACGAGCCGGGCAGGAGGACACGGGACCCTAACAGCCCAGCCGGACAAACGCGAAGCATCCGAGCAACTACCAAACCAACCATCAGATATTCTCTCCATGCTTCCGCTCCCTTCGCTGGACACACATGGGTCGTACGATTGCATCGCCAGCGCAGAGGATGACGATGACATGGATGACCCCGCATGGCGTCGAGGTGCGGCGGCACTCCGGCGAGGTTCCGGTGGGGCGGCGGCGCTTCGACGGGCCGCGCGTGTAAGCTTCATGCCGGTTACAATCCCGCCAAAAAGATACGAGAAGGTCATCTTCCCATAAACCTGAATGAAGAAAATGCCTCTTTTACGTGACCCTCTAAACTTAAGGCCAGTTTACAGGAACTGTTGTAGCGCTTTTTTCTCCAACTTCCCATAAACGATGGTTATTTTAGAGAACTGAGAAACGTTTTGAACTGCTCTAAATCTATAATGTATATTGAAATAAAACTTTTTCAGAAAAGAAAGAAATAGTACTCGCTACCCACAAGATGTTGGATGAGCCCACATATCACACGAAATTATCAAGATTCATAATATGAAATCAATATTGTTAGATGCATCATGAAATTAATTTTCATACCATATAGCTTTAATATTGTAGATGTTGATATTTTTTTATAAAGTTGGTCAAACTTTATAATATTTGATTTTGATCAAATCTTATCATATGCATACTAAAAAAATGGAGGGAGTACTCGCTGCCCACAGGATCTTGGGTGAGCCCACAGATCACACGAACAAACACGCGTCCATACTGACCCGACAGGGACAAATCCTTCTCTCTGACCACCATCGCCACCACCCGATCACAGAACCGACGGCCCAGATCCCCAGGACGCGGGCGCGGGCCAGACCATGGAGCCGAACACCCAACGCAGCACGCCGACCGAACGTGCCGGGCCCGGACACCAAAACCGGGTCCCTGTCGGACCAGGCCACCCCACGCGAACAAACCCTACCCTATCCGTCTCCGCTTGCTTCTCCTCCTCCCTCTCCCCTCCGCTCCTATATCAGCCACCGCGACGACCCCCTCGAGAGACCACCGCGACTATCTCCACCGACCGCAAACCACCACAGAGCGCCCGTCGTATTCCGAGCGAGAGGATTCGCGTCTGCGCGTCGGCGAAGGAGGTCGAGGAGGAGCAACGACCATGGATCGCTACCAGCGAGTCGAGAAGCCGCGGGAGGAGGCGCCCATCGGCGCCAACGAGATCCGCATCACGGCGCAGGGCCGCACCCGCAACTACATCACCTACGCCCTCGCCCTGCTCCAGGTAAGCGCCGCCTTGCGTGCCTGTCCACGTCCGCTCGGCGCCGTCGGTTCCAGGGAGCGGGGAGATCGTTTTTCCTTTCTTTGCTTGGCGATTTTTGGTTAGGGTTTAGCACGGGTTCAGTCCCGATGTTGGTTAGGTGATTAGGGCATCTAATCGAGAAGGTTTACTGTTCGAATGGCTCTTGCGGTTCGTTATGGTGCTGTAGGCGTTGGTTTGACTAGTATTCGCTATGATTATTGTGTACTATTTGGGGAAGGGACCGCTTTCCGTACGATGCTTTGTTTATTGTTGTTGTTGTTGATATCTAGGGTTTGTGTTTGGTATGCAACTTTTGTGAATCTACTGATTAGCTATACTACTTACTCGATTCGAGTTTACAGTTGGGCATTGGGATGCTATTAATTTTATTAATGTATCATCATTGCTAGTATTACTGTTTTTTATGTGTGTGGATCTATGCTATGCCAGTAAGATTCAATAGTCATTAGGTTGTCTTGTGGTTGAGTGGATGAGTGCCTTCCTTCGCTTGAATTTGTGCCCACTGCTGTTTTATAAATTTTAGAACGATAATCTTGGGCATATCTGTTTCTTTTTATTAATAAGTACCTAAAGTATCTTTAACTTTCTGTCCATAACAGGAAGAAGCCACAGATGAAATTGTTATAAAGGCTATGGGAAGGGCTATCAACAAGACAGTGGCCATTGTGGAGCTTCTCAAGGTAGACCTGATTCAGATTGCTAGTAAATACTTACTACACCTTGCAGTTAAACCAAGTTAACATTTTCAAGCCATGACTAAGCAGAGAAGGATTGCTGGTCTCCATCAGAATAACTCCATCGAATCAATCAATATAACTGACACTTGGGAGCCGTTGGAAGAAGGCCTGAATGTGTAAGAAGCACTGGATTTATTTGCATAGTGTAAGTACTTCCAGCTTTTGATGTACAGTGTGTTTCTGACAGAATTCTTGTATGACTTCTTGACAGACTTGAGACTACTCGCCATGTTTCCTTGATTACCATTACCTTGTCAAAGAAAGAGCTGGATACATCGTCTCCTGGGTTAGTAGCATCATCCTTTTCCTTTTTTGTATGTCTGATCAATACTTGGTGGGGAGTTGTAACCTGCATATAGTTTCTCACATGCCATGGAATTTATTTCTGCGATGGTTTGTTATATCATGACATGGCTCTGCCTCGGTTTTTGTTATGTTTTCTCATTTGGCAAGCGCATGCTCACTTGTATATAAGGACTGGAGAGAGTTTGCAATCGCTTATAACTTCAAATATTTATGTAGGAATTTTTTGCCTGACACGCCTTTTGCCTAGTTTAGAAACAATCCTGGTTTTGTCTGTTAAATAGGGCTATGCACAATTTTACTTTGGGGACTCATCTCTTTGACAGATTTGTAATACGGCTTTGAATTCTGCAGTTACCAGCTACCGATACCAGCTGATCAGGTCAGGCCACCAACAGAATTTGATCAGGATGCAGAGGATGTGCCAAGTGGCCGTGGAAGAGGCCGTGGTCGCCGGGGAAGGGGCAGGGGAAGAGGTAAATATCTGCCTGTTTACACTGTATATTGTAAGTTAAGTTAACTATGGGTTTTGGTCATGTTGTTTTATTCCTAATTGTTCTTTACATTTGGGCCATTGTGATATAGGAGGGTTCAGTGATGGAGGGGCAGAATATTTTGATGAGAATGGAGACATGGAAGGTCCACAGGGATATCGTGGCAGAGGGAGAGGAAGGGGTAGGCGTGGGTCCTTTGGGCCTGGAAGGGGTTATGGTGGTGATGGCTATGGCTATGTAAATGAAGAAGCTGGTGGGTATCATGGCATGGAGCATAATGGACCTCCTGTGCAAGGATATGGTTAGTTCTGTTTAAATTTTCTACTAACAGCCCTCAGTTTTTAATTTTGCCCCCAGTTTTTATCACTTGACCACTTAATTAGAGATGTGCAGAACCACAGATAATATTTAAATTCTCAATGTGATGTATTGTGCTTTGACTAAGGTAGAAAGAAGTGATGATATTATAAATTGGCATCCCTTTGAATAATTCTTTTCCAGTTGCCTCTCTGAATTTGGGTTTAATCACCACTAAGCAATGTTATCTTGTGAATCTCCTGTGCAGAAGGTGATGGAGGAAGGGGCCGTGGCCGAGGCCGAGGACGTGGACGTGGCCGTGGACGCGGTGGGGGTCGTGGCCGTGGACCATTCCCCCAAGGACCTCCTCAAGAGTAGATTGGCTGGCCCATCGACTGAATGCGACAAGTCTCATCTTTGCTAGTAGATTATAATGGCTGTTGTATCTGGTTAGGTTTATGTTTAAAGTTGATAGAGTGACTCTCAGTGTGGGGGGATGAGACTAGTTATGATTTTGTAGCTAGGTTAATTCTTCCATTTGCTTTCATATACCAGACCTGGTTATCATTCCAACTGTGAATTGTAGCATCCTGAATGTGTTCATCATCAAATCTAGCTCAGAAAATTTGTTTATGATTGTTGATGACCATCGTTTTATTTGTTTCTGATTCTGATTTTGATCCGAGCATGGCAGCTGGAATCAGTTTGCTCGGTGTGCTGACGATTTGGCAAGGCTTGATAAGGATTTGTGGGCTTGGGTACACATGAAAAACATATAAATTACTCCTGCCTTTTTTTTTTGCGAAATACGGTTTGCTCTGCCTACGATCTCCTCTTTGGGAATTCAAAGGAATGTTTGCAGCCTATTTTTTTTACCCGGCCTCTGCGTCAAGGGCACATAGCCATCTTTATTGCATTATTATTCAAGACTTCACAAAAACAAATAAAATATACATACATACAAGGTTGATGATGTGCACTGTCCCCGCACCATGCACAATAAGAATAGCCATCTTTATTGCATATTCAAGACTTTACAAAAACAAATAAAATATACATACCTACAAGGTTGATGATGTGCACTGTCCCCACGCCACACACAACAAGAAATCCGGTGGCTGCATGCCGGCTAGCCGCGAGCACCAACCAGCCATGGATCTAGAAGCATGCGGAGACCGATGCCCGGCCATGGATCTAGGATTTGTAACGACCTTACCGTCAACTGATATGTGAATCTCCACCCCGAGCTCCAACCGCATTGAGGACCGAGACCCAGATACGGAGGCGCATAGGGAGGGGAGACGACGACCAGATCAGGAGACGCCCACTGGGGTGGCCACCACCTTGGTCCCCAAACCTTATCGGCGCCTCCACAACACCTCTGCCACCACCCAGCACCACGCCGCCGCCACGCGCAGTCGCAGGAACGAGACGTTGCGTCGCTGCCGTGGCCCAGATCCTGGATCACGCTCCCGCGCGATTGGGTGTCCCGCACCACACGATGTGACGAGAGGGGAGAGGAGGGCCTCCGCCACGGCCGTCGGCCGCCGATGCATAGCCTGGCGGCTTCCTCTAGCGCCGACTGAGGTAAGGGAGGGAGATTAGGTGGCGCTTGGCGGCTAGGGTCTGGGGAGCCACCCGAGTCGCCTGATGCGGGGGACGACGCGGGGGCCTATTACTTCTATATATGTGCCACGCAAACAAGTGAGGTTTGAATAATTGGAGGATGCTTGATGGTCCTCGCTGTCCTCGGGGCCGGCTATGGTGGCTCCTGGCTGGATGCCCCCTCCCCCACCTTACTCAGCTGGGCAAACTTTGTCGGATTAATATTAACCCCTGCCAATACTGCTCGTTTTGAATTTGGGTTGCCCCTTAATTTTTTTGATTGTAGTTGAGGCTTTTTTCAAACCACATAACCGTCTGAATCACACTTGCACCGTGCTTCCTAATAAAGTGGTCAATTAATATAGCATTAAGAGTATAATTGTTATATTCGCAACCTCTGTGGCATCACACTTGCACCATGCTTGCACGTAGTTAGAGTATCTGTTAATGTTTTGGCAACAAACGGAAAACATTGCTACCAGTATTAACAATTTTCTAAACAACTTTGAGTTTTACCAGCCGCGACAACAATTTAAGATGCACAATGATCCGCAAAAAAAATGATTGATGAAGTTTCGGAAGGAATGCTAGTAGTGGTAATGTGGTATGGTATGCTTCGGAAGAGGTGGAAGAACATTTGATATGTGATAAGTGTGCATGCAACATCAAAATCTCATGCTAACAGTTTTAAATATTGTTGAACATAACTAGAGGCATATAGGTATTAGCACATGAATGTAAAAACAATAATTAATTCAATAGGAAACAAAAATGAAAAATTCAATTGTGAGTTTAAATTAACACGATGAAGCTCCCTTTAACAAACCGATTTAGCAACTTTGTAAAATAAACTTTATGGAAATAAACCAAAAAAGGCACAAAGAGGTTTTCTTAGGAGAAAAAGGCACAAAGATGGTTTCTTAGGAGAAAAAGGCGCAAAGAAGTACCGACTAAGCATGGTTGTCAAGGTTTAGCCTGTATGCCCGTATCGACTTATGCAGAACAGGAATATCAGAATACGCAACTAAGATCTAGAGCAACTTGAGATCTCTGGAGTGTATTGATACATGCTACTTCATAGCAAGCCAATTTTTTTAGTTAGGGGCACGTACACGAAGATTTCCCCGCTTTTATTGACAAGGTCAAGACGGCTCTGGTGTTTGAGCGGCGACAGCGACGTGTCAACGGTTTGTTCTGGCGACGACAGTGGTCGTTCGGTGGTACATGGACGTTGATGTAATTTTTATTGTTTTGAGGTGCATACTTCCGGTGAATCTAATAGATCTTGATTATTTTCACAAAATAAAAGAATAAATAACTGAAATGTGAATCATGGAAATAATAGCAATTAAATTTCCTTTTTGAGATTTATTAGTAGTTTTTATTAGTAGTTAAATTACTGACTTTTTTTTAGTAGTTAAATTACTGACTTGGCGAGCCTAGAACTTCAAACCATAGTTTTTTCAGAGAGGAGTTCGCACCCAAACCAACAAAATTGATTGGTCTGGTCCATGAAAAAGTAGTTGGGCTCACCCGCAAAAAAAAGTAGTTGGGCTGGATGGACATCCCATGTTCTATTTTCTTTCCGTATTCTCTCTCTCTCTCTCTCTCCGGAAACAAAACGTCGAAAGCTGCCCGGATTTTACTGAAATCGCACAATCTCAGAGGCCAAAACCCTCGCCCCCAAACACCCCACCGCCGGCGATCTCCTCCTCCTCCTCCTCCGATGGATCTCTCAGCCGTCCACGCCGCGCTCTCCGCCAAGTCCTACTCCGCCATCGCCGGCCTCTGCGACGACCTCCTCCTCCAGGTACAGTAACCTCCTTCCCCTCTCCCCCGTCCCACCCGTACAAGGGTTAGCGACGAAGCGTCCCCCCTCCCCTAACGCGCTCCGTGGCCTGACTCGCAGGTTGCGTCCCGGGGCGTCGCCACCGACGACTGGCCTTACGCTGTTCATCTCCTCGCCCATCTCTACCTCAACGACCAGTATGTAATCTGCGCTGCACCCCCCCCCCCCCCCCCCCCCCCCTTTATTTTTTTCTGTTATACTTTTTCCGCCTTCAGATTTGGATCTTCTACTGTGACAATGATGTGTGTTCTGGGTGCGTGAGCAGGAACAGCGCGAGGTTTTTGTGGAAAACGGTGCCGCAGGAGGTGAAGGACGCTCATCCGGAGCTGGGCGCCATCTGGAAGATTGGCCAGTGCCTCTGGAACCGTGACTACGCTGGTATCTATACTTCCGCACAGGGGTTCGAGTGGGGGCCTGAAATCGCGGATTTTGTGTCCGCCTTCCTAGGTATTGCCCTTGTTTTTTACTTTTTAGCATGGTAATATAGTTTTTCTGTGCTAGTTGCCTAGTTGTGTAGTGTATAGTTTGGATTGCTTGCTTTGATAGAGCTTGTGGTAGTTCTGTTTTGTGAAGGGGGTGGGGCGAAGCAGATAAGTAGGTTGCCCATTATGGAGTATTCATGGAGAAGGTTTATCTTTGTAATCAGACAAGATCCTCACTGAATTTGAATGTGACATTTGTAGTAGAGTTTTTTGCTGTATGATTGTCTGGTCGCTGAAGAACTATACTGCATATAGATGGTTGTCCAATGGGCTTACATTCACATATAATTTTGGTTTTAGATAAGATGTTGGCTATTTCGTCCCTAAATACTGCAGATAGGGTCTGTTTCCCTAATCGACAGTACAGTTATTCCAGCTCCGGCTCTTTTTGTGGTACCTATGTGGTACTTTTGTATATCTAGAGAGGTTAAATTCTTGCATGAATCCCTTGCGGTCTTTTCCTGCCGGAAAAAAAGGTTGATCTCTGAACTTATCATTGGGGTAATATTGTCCCTGTTACTTGCATGGTTAACTGATCTTGTCTTACTTACAATGTTTGGAACTACTCATATATTTGTTTTTGTTTTCGATTGCTCTATTGCCTTACTGGTTGACATGGAGTTTTCACCTTGGCTTCTAATATTCGCAGAAAGCTACAGAAAGAGGATATTTGAGCTGTTGACTTCTGCATATACCACAATCAGCATTGCAGATGTGGCTCACTTCATGGGGATGAGCGAGGAGGATGCTACTAACTGTACGTTTTTCAATTCAGCTAGATAATAACGAGTTTTGAGCATTCTAACCTGTTTAATTGCTTGGTTGGTTTGAAACATGTAAAACTGCATTTTTTAAATCAAATAATAGATCTTTCCCTATGAAGTGTTACCCTCATATGTATAAGATCAAACTTTAATTTAGTTACGAAGTGAGATGGTTTGCTACCTACAAAAAGTTTAGTTCTGTTGATATCCTTGAGGAGCATGTGTCATTATCTGCACCGGCAAACCTAAGCATATTTGAGATGGCTATCTTTCCTTTTTTAATTGATTTTGAATACTTCCCTGAACACATATATTCCTGGCCAGGAGTACCTAGATCCAGTTATGTCTTTCAGAAATCCTATCCTTCTGATACATCTAACTTATATTACCAGAAACAACATGCCTAGTCTGTGTGTGTGTCCATCTGCTATTTAGGCATCTGTGATGTATATGTCCTGCGTTCCTTCTGATAGTGAGACGAATATGATTTATTTGAAGGTGCAAGTGCTTTGCTGCTTCGCTTCACATTTAATAAATCTCAGTAAATTTGGGTTTATGATCCCTAGGATTGGCACTTAATCATTTACAACCCCTCTGTTGCGCTGACATGTGTCCTTTGCCCTGGGACCTTATCAGGTGTTAAATCTTCGAGTGCCAATATCTGGGGTTCTGAATAGTTGCCACAAGCATAATGATCTAATGCTTGTAGATAAAGTTACGTTTATTACAATGCCCTTGCCTTCCTGGTTGACTGAACACATAAAGGAGAAACCTTTCCTATATGGCAGTCAATTCCATTTCAGGCCATCAAACGTTGTCTCTTTCCTAGATTGTACACTGCACATTCACACTATTGTTTGCTTATCAACCTGCACAGTAATGCAGATTTTTTTTGTTTAACTTAGTTTTTTGAGCCAAGTGTTACTGTGAGGCACAATGATTTGCTACTTATTCATAGTTAGAATTCTTGTATGAAGTAATAGAGTAAAGAGTAATATTACTTGCATAGTTATTACTTTCTTGTTTTTTTTTAAAAAAACTAGTCAATGTGTACGTGCAATGCACGTTAATTTGGAAGTATATTAAGTGCATGCGGATATTAAGTAGGATATTATTTGCGTGTTATTATGTGATTAGCACTATATTTGGCATGAAATTAACTACACGCTAAACGTGTTGAGCACTCGACATTGAAACAGTCTAGGTCGTTGGATTGACATGATTTGATGGTCGAGATTAATTGGATCTGCCTCTTGAGGTCTTTTTATATTGGTATATAGATAGGAACTACTTCCTCCGCTCCTAAATATAAGTCTTTTTAGAGATTCCAATATGGACTACATACGGAGCAAAATGAGTGAATCTACACTAAACTACGTCTATATACATCCGCATGTAGTCCATATTGAAATCTCTAAAAAGACTTGTACTCCCTCCGTCCCATAATATAAGAGCGTTTTTTATTCTAGCGTAGTGTCAAAAACGCTCTTATATTATGAGACAGAGAGAGTATTTAGGAACAGAGAGAGTATCTGGTATTATTCAAATTGCGGTAAACAGCACTGTGCAGAGTCAGTGGACATGTTGGATGCAACCAACTACTTCTGTGTTGCATTTTTACTTGTATAAGTGCACCCTTTCGTACCCTTCTAATTTACCAAAATCCCTGGTGGGTAGGAGTATTAAGGTTTGAGCTGATAAACATGGTTTCCAGTTTGATTAGTTGTTCATCTGTTGTTGCACACTTGCTTTTTCTTGTAAGATATCACATACATTATTGTTGCCTTGGAAAATGATTATGCTTGTGCGTTTTAATTTTTTTATTGCTGCACTGTTGCTTTTATTTGTATCAATTCAGTTGATGACAATCGTTGCCTTGTTCCTCCTGGATGCAGATGCCGTGCAAAACGGTTGGAGTCTGGATGTGGCAACCAAGATGCTTACTGTCAGAAAACAGAAGCCCCAGACGAACCAGAAGCTTGATCCGAACAAACTACAGCGTTTGACTGAATGTGTTTTCCACCTGGAGCACTGATGCCCTCGGTTCCTGGCAGCCCCTCGTGTTTTTCTGCTTTTAAGGCACCTATTAATCGTACATGGTGGTAGCTTAATACTGTGTGGCTAGATTGTGTTTTGGCTGGAACGGAGAGATCGCTCTGTACTGAATATGCGTCTTCTGGTTGAGCGAGCTTGCCATTTCTGTCTCGTTTGGTTGTTAACAAGGGAGTGTGTGAATCAAGGCCGTGTTCGGTAATACTCCGCTCCTTCGCCAGGGAGCGGAGCGGGCGGATCGCCCATTTGGCTGCTCGCCCAAATTACACAAGATGCCGCTCCGCTCCCGCAGTGGAGTTAGGAGTGGAGAGTTTCCGAACGGCCCCAGTTAAGCGAGTGATTACTGTGCGTATGTTGAATCTATTAGTAAGTGATGTGAAGTTTGAAATTATTCTTGGTGTAAGAGTATCTCTAGCAGACCCGTATAACGCCGTGACCCGTAAAATAACCGTCAAAATATGGGTCCGTGTGGGAAAACATGCCTGACCAGACCCCGCAAATG
The DNA here is from genome assembly GCF_056163025.1 of Triticum urartu. NCBI lineage: Eukaryota > Viridiplantae > Streptophyta > Magnoliopsida > Poales > Poaceae > Triticum > Triticum urartu. The sequence goes on along the minus strand of NC_141874.1, from coordinate 503,095,899 downwards.
TGTCTGATCCGTAATTTTTTTTGCGGGGCATGGTATAATTCCTGTCACAACCCGCGAATATGCGGGTTCCCTCCTCGGCCCGTCAGCGCACTATATATATCACACTAGAGGGCCGCAGTTATGGAAGTTGGATATCTTCTAAAATGCATAATTGTGGTTCTTGTTTTCTTTGGTCTTACTATTCTAGCAAAGATTTGGTGAATTACTATGTATCCAATGCCGTTGAAGAAAATAAAAAAACAAAGAAATGTATTTTCATGTGTGAAATTGAATTGCAAATTTCGGATTTGCGGGCCGGCGCTCGAGCAGTCCCCGCAAAGCCGACCCGTAAGAGAGCATACTCCGCGAATATCCTTTTTTACGGGGCTGGTTTTGCGGGGTCAGACTTTGCGACCGCCCGCGCCGGCTCGCAAAGCTGTTTTTTCGTGAACTGTAAACGCATTTTGCAGATCGGTATTATACGGGGTCTGCTAGAGATGCTATAATAGCAGTCATTGTGAATTCTCTCTTTCTTATGGATCGCTGTTGACATAGGTCTGACTGCGAAAGTCCTCTTGTGCACACGAGAACACATGCACCTGCTCTGAACAGTAAATTCGAAAAACATATATGGTAAATAGTTTAAAAAATCAATTTTTCTGCGTGCAAATTTTCATCTAGAATGACATTTATGGAAGTTGTGGCGAAAAAACAAAATCAATGTTTCAAAAGGCTTTCAAAAATAGTTTTTTCTAGAATATTGATTTTATTTTTTACCACAAACTCCATGAATGTCATTCCATCATGAAACTTTGCGATCAGTCAAAACATTAAACAATTTTGCCAAATTTTTCTCCACGACTTTTTGTATTTTTACATTTTCTTATGAATTTACAGTTCATCCGTGTCCATTTGTGTTCAGGAGCAGATACCCCACATCCCCTTTTAGGTGTCTTCTCCAAGAAAATTTGTGTTCAGGAGCAGATATCCCACATCCCCTTTTAGGTGTCTTCTCCAAGAAAACACCTGAGACCGGGGCTGTGACAGGCCTAATTAGGGCATGGCCAACGGTTAGCCCCAGAGGTGCTGCTTCGCAGGCCAGCTAGGCTTGGATGCCATCGTGGCAATAAAGCTATAGCCTACAGACAGGAGGTGACTCCTACAGAGGAGGCTACTGCTTCGCTGAAGAAAGGTAAGGAAAGGAAGGGAAGAGAAGGAAAAGTGAAAAAGTGTGTGACGAGCTAGGGATGAAAATAGCCCATGGCGACGTGTATGAGGCAGCATGTGGGTTGGACCCTAATCAGCACGAGGGGTGGTCCTAGAACCTACATGGATGTACGGGAGCATCACCTTGCTACTGCTTCCTGAAGGAAATATGCCCTAGAGGCAATAATAAAGTTGTTATTTATATTTCCTTATATGATGATAAATGTTTATTATTCATGCTAGAATTGTATTAACCGGAAACTTAGTACATGTGTGAATACATAGACAAACAGAGTGTCCTAGTATGCCTATACTACACTAGCTCGTTAATCAAAGATGGTTAAGTTTCCTAGCCATAGACATGTGTTGTCATTTGATGAACGAGATCACATCATTAGAGAATGATGTGATGGACAAGACCCATTTGTTAGCTTAGCACTATGATCATTTAGTTTATTGCTATTTCTATCTTCATGACTTATACATGTTCCTGTGACTATGAGATTATGCAACTCCCGAATACCGGAGGGACACTTAGTGTGCTATCAAACTTCACAACGTAACTGGGTGATTATAAAGATGCTCTACAGGTGTCTCCGATGGTGTTTGTTGAGTTGGCATAGATTGAGATTAGGATTTGTCACTCCGATTGTCGGAGAGGTATCTCTGGGCCCTCTTGGTAATGCACATCACTATAAGCCTTGCAAGCAATGTGACTAATGAGTTAGTTGCGGGATGATGCACTACGGAACGAGTAAAGAGACTTGCCAGTAATGAGATTGAACTAGGTATGATGATACGGACGATCGAATCTCGGGCAAGTAACATACCGATGACAAAGGGAACAATGTATGTTGTTGTGCGGTTTGACCGATAAAGATCTTCGTAGAATATGTAGGAACCAATATGAGCATCCAGGTTCTGCTGTTGGTTATTGATCGGAGAAGTGTCTCGGTCATGTCTACATAGTTCTCGAACCCGTAGGGTCCGCATGCTTAACGTTCGATGACGATTGGTATTATGAGTTTATGTGATTTGATGTACTGAAGGTTGTTCGGAGTCCCGGATGAGATCACGGACATGACGGGGAGTCTCGAAATGGCCGAGACATAAAGATTGATATATTGGACCATGTTGTTCGGACACCGGAAGTGTTCCAGAGAGTTTTAGATAAAACCGGAGTGCCGGAGGGTTATCGGACCCCCCCGGAAGTTAATGGGCCACCATGGGGCTTAGAGGAGAGAGGGCCGGCCAGGAGGTGGCGCCCCCCCTCAGTACAACACTCCATCCATCCCATTATATAAGATTTTATTACATGTATATCTAGACATCATCAGAACATTAAGGTAACACTCTTCCTTGTTGCTATGTAGCCTGGGATTGCATATTTAGTCATTCAGTACAATGCATGTTGCTAAACAACAATTGAAAAATGAAAAGGCATGTTAACTACAATATCCTTAACAGCAACCAAATATCGTAATTCATAGTGGTATTGTTGAAACTGTTATTGATGAAATTGAACTGCACGGCAAATAGTTGCACATATAGAGCATCACATTGTGAAGAACTGAAATAAACAAGTCATAAGGACATCTTTAGGCGATCCTTAAAAAGTTAAAGGACTAAAACCCTTAGTGGATATATATATATATATATATATATATATATATATATATATACTCCAGCCATTTTTGGCCTTTTCTAGTCGATCCCCTAAACTTAAGGTTGTAAACTTCAACTTGATCAAGTTCAAAGCAGGTTCAACCGAAAGTAGCATGCATTCAAACATAAACATAGATAGTTTTGCATAACCGAACATAAAACATAAATTTAAACTAAGCTAAATGAAACGTCTCCAACGTATCTACTTTTCCAAACACTTTTGCCCTTGTTTTGGACTCTAACTTGCATGATTTGAATGGAACTAACCCGGACTGACGATGTTTTCAGCAGAATTGTCATGGTGTTATTTTTGTGCAGAAATAAAAGTTCTTGGAATGACTTGAAAATCAACGGAGAATATTTTTGGAATATATAAAAAATACTGGCAAAAGAATCAAGGCCAGGGGCCCACACCCCGTCCATGAGGGTGGGGGCGCGCCCCTGCCTTGTGGGCCCCCTGGTGCTCCTCCGACCTCAACTCCAACTCTCTATATATTCGTGTTCGGGGAGAAAAAAATAGAGGAGAAGGATTCATCGCGTTTTACGATATAGAGCCGCCACCAAGCCCTAATCTCTCTCGGGAGGGCTGATCTGGAGTCCGTTCGAGGCTCCGGAGAGGGGAATCCGTCGCCATCGTCATCATCAACCTTCCTTCATCACCAATTTCATGATGCGCACTGTCGTGCGTGAGTAATTCCATCGTAGGCTTGCTGGACGGTGATGGGTTGGATGAGATTTATCATGTAATCGAGTTAGTTTTGTTAGTGTTTGATCCCTAGTATCCACTATGTTCTGAGATTGATGTTGCTATGACTTTGCTATGCTTAATGCTTGTCACTAGGGCCCAAGTGCCATGATTTCAGATCTGAACCTATTATGTTTTCATGAATATATGTTGAGTTCCCGATCCTATCTTGCAAGTCTATAGTCACCTATTATGTGTTATGATCCGTTAACCCCGAAGTGACAATAATCGGGATACTTACAGGTCATGGCCGTAGTTTGAGGAGTTCATGTATTCACTATGTGTTAATGCTTTGGTCCGGTACTCTATTAAAAGGAGGCCTTAATATCCCTTAGTTTCCAATAGGACCCAGCTGCCACGGGAGGGTAGGACAAAAGATGTCATGCAAGTTCTTTTCCATAAGCACGTATGACTATATTCGGAATACATGCCTACATTACATTGATGAACTGGAGCTAGTTCTGTGTCACCCTATGTTATAACTATTGCATGAGGAATCGCATCCGACATAATTATCCATCACTGGTCCATTGCCTACGAGCTTTTCACATATTGTTCTTCGCTTATTTACTTTTCCGTTGCTATTGTTACAATCACTATAAAACCAAAATTATTACTTTTTCTATCGTTACCGCTATTATCATATTACTTTGCTGCAAATATTAAGTTTTCAGGTGTGGTTGAATTGACAACTCAGCTGCTAATACTTGAGAATATTCTTCGGCTCCCCTTGTGTCGAATCAATAAATTTGGGTTGAATACTCTACCCTCGAAATCTGTTGCGATCCCCTATACTTGTGGGTTATCAAGACTATTTTCTGGCGCCGTTGCCGGGGAGCATAGCTCTATTCTTTGAGTCACTTGGGATTTTTATCTGCTGATCACTATGAATAACTTGAAAGATAGAAGAACCAAGATTTTTCCCTCAACTACAAGGGGAGGTAAGGAACTGCCATCTAGCTCTGCACTTGATTCACCTTCTGTTTTGAGTAAACTTGCGACACCTACACCTGCTATTCATTCTGATATGTCACATGTTATTGATGATGCCACTTCTGCTTTGCATGATACTTATGATTAAACTACTTCTATGCTTGATAATACTGTGCCACTAGGTGAATTTCTTGATGAACAACTTGTTAGGGTTAGAGAGAATGAAATTATTGAAACTGATAATATTGATGAAAGTGATGATGAAGATTCTCCCCCTAGATATGAATTGCCTGTTGTGCCTGAGGGTTATGTTATGGATGAAGAAATTGCTAGAGACTTCTTAGCTTGCAATGATAGATCTGATCTTAAGAAATTATTAGCTAAGCTTAAAGAAAAGTCTTTGAATGCTAGAATGAAATATGACCCTGCTTTTGCTACTTCACCTATCTTTATTTCCGAGAAGGATTATGATTTCTCTGTCGATCCTGAGTTAATTACTTTGGTTGAATCTAATCCTTTTTATGGCTATGAATCTGAAACTGTTGTGGCACATCTTACTAAATTAAATGATATAGCCACCCTGTTTACTCATGATGAGAAAACTCGCTATTACTTTATCCTTAAGTTGTTTCTGTTCTCATTAAAGGGTGATGCTAAAACATGGTTTAATTCTCTTGATCCTGGTTGTGTGCTTAGTCCCCAGGATATGATTTATTACTTCTCTGCTAAATATTTCCCCACTCATAAAAACAAGCTGCTCTAAGGGAAATATATAATATTGTGCAAATTGAAGAAGAGAGTCTCCCACAAGCTTGGGGGAGGCTTCTCCAATTACTTAATGCTTTGCCTGATCATCCTCTCAAGAAAAACGAAATACTTGATATCTTTTATAATGGACTAACCGATGCTTCCAGAGACTACATGGATAGTTGTGCTGGTTGTGTTTTCAGGGAAAGAACTGTTGATCAAGATGAATTGCTATTGAATAATATGTTGACCAATGAAAATAATTGGACACTTCCTGAACCAACTCCTAAGACAACTCCGAAGAAAAGGGGTCTTCTATTTCTCAGTCTTGAAGATATGCAAGAGGTAAAGAAATCTATGAAAGAAAAAGGTATTAAAGCTGAAGATGTTAATAATTTACCACCTACTGAAGAAATACATGGTCTTGATAACCCGACACATGTAGTAAAGGTAAATTCTCTCTATAGATTTGATGAAGGTGATATTCCTCGTAATAAGTCTGCTAGCCAATGCTTAGATGAGTTTGATAATTTTATTGTTAAACAAGAAAACTTCAATGCTTATGTCGGTAGACAATTGAAATGCAATGCTGATATGCTTGAACACTTGAGTGATTATATGTCTAGAGTTAAAGGTGAACTTAAACTTATTAGTAAACATGCTTCTATGGTTACTACTCAAGTAGAACAAGTACTTAAGGCTCAGAATGATTTGCTCAATGAATTAAATAATAAGAAAAATGATAATGCTGTGAGAGTTATGACTAGAGGGGGTAAAATGACTCAAGAACCTTTGTATCCTGAGGGCCACCCTAAGAGAATTGAGCAAGATTCTCAGAGAACTAATGTTGATGCACCTAGTTCTTCTAAGAAGAAGAAGAAGAAAAATGATAGGACTTTGCATTCTTCTAGTGAACCTGTTGTTGACACACCTGAGAATCCCAATGATATTTATATTTCTGATGTTGAAACACAATCTGGTAATGAACATGAACCTAGTGATAATATTAATGATGATGTTCATGATGATGCTCAAACTAGCAATGATAATGATGTAGAGATTGAACCGGTGTTGATCTTGATAACCCACAATCAAAGAATCAACGTTATGATAAGAGAGACTTCGTTGCTAGGAATCACGGTAAGGAAAGAGAACCATGGGTTCAGAAACCCATGCCTTTTCCTCCTAAACCATCCAAGAAAAAGGATGATGAGGATTTTGAGCGCTTTGCTGAAATGATTAGACCTATCTTTTTGCGTATGTGTTTGACTGATATGCTTAAAATGAATCCTTATGCTAAGTATATGAAAGATATTGTGACTAATAAAAGAAAGATACCGGAAGCTGAAATTTCCACCATGCTTTCTAATTATACTTTTAAGGGTGGAATACCAAAGAAACTTGGAGATCCAGGAGTACAAACTATACCATGCTCCATTAAAAGAAACTATGTTAAAACTGCTTTATGTGATCTTGGAGCCGGTGTTAGTGTTATGCCTCTCTCTTTATATCGTAGAATTGATTTGAATAAGTTGACACCTACTGAAATATCTTTGCAAATGGCTGATAAATCAACTGCTATACCTGTCGGTATTTGTGAGGATGTGCCTGTTGTGGTTGCAAACGTTACTATTTTAACGGACTTTGTTATTCTTGATATTCCTGAGGACGATAGTATGTCGATTATCCTTGGTAGACCCTTTTTGAATACTGTAGGGGATGTTATTGATTGCAACAAAGGCAATGTCACTTTTCATGTTAATGGTAATGAGCACACGGTACACTTTCCGAGGAAACAACCTCAAGTCCATAGTATCAATTCTATTGGAAAAATTTCAACGATTACTATTGGAGGTTTTGAATTTCCTCTTCCTACTGTCAAGAAGAGATATTATATTCTTATTGTTGGGGATGTGCATATCCCATTGAGGTAACCTAGTGTTATTCAAAATTTCTCTGGTTTCATGCGATTTGGAATGAGTTTGTTAATAAGACTTGATCAACCTTGTTAGTGGATTCCTTTTGATGAGCATGAGATGGATGAAGTTAGAAAGCACAATCTTCTGTACCCTCTTTTTACTTTTTGTTATTTATATTAAATAAAGCAAAAATAGTATTTTTTGTCTGTTTTCTGAATTATCCTTGCAATAAAAAATACCCCGAAAATAAAAGTTCTCCAAATGCCCTGAAAATGAAATATGATTTTTTCCAGATTATTTAAGAATTATTGGCATTGAGAACACACCAGGGGGCCTCACCATGTGCCCACGAGGGTGGAGGGCGCGCCCCTGCCTCGTGGACCCCACGTGGGTCCCCTCCACTTATTCTTGCACCCACACACTTCGTCTTCCTCCAGAAAAAACCACCCACCAGCTCAAACCCGTGTTCTAGCTCATCTTGCTGCCATTTTCGATCTCCTTGCTCAAAGCTCCATTCACAAAACTGCTTTGGAGGATTGTTCTTCGGTATGTGACTCCTCCACTGGTCTAATTATTTTTTGTTCTAGTGCTTTATTTATTGCAAATTTTTGCTGCTTAGGTGACCCTGTTCTTGAGCTTGCATGTCAAATTTATATGGTTAAAAGTAGTTTTAATGCATGATATAGCCTCTAGGCACTTGTAGGAGTAGTTGCTATCAATTTTGTTGAGTTTGGTTCACTTTTATTTTGAGTCACTAAAAATTTCAGAATTTTTTTAGAGGAAGAATTATGTTTAGGAAATGTACCAAGGTGGTTCCTCAAGGAAGCAAGGCCCAAGGCCTGCAATACGCGAGCCGGACAATGAACTACCAAGAGGGGCTCAAGTGCGGCCTTGTGAATGGCCGTCAGAGGATTTCATGGTCCAGGCAGGCATCAAAGAAGAATTTGACGCATATGTGCGTAACGTTGATCTTGAGAGTTTCGAGGCAGATAAGTGCCGGCAATACCTCTATTTAACCGATTCATTTGTGAGAAGATTTAAATTTACATCCTCGCGCAATTCTCACAATGTCCTATTTGATCTTTATGGTAAATCTTATACCATGGACCTAGAAGATTTTAATAGTGCTTGTAAACTCCCGCAGTGGGGTAATGCTAGTGAACCTCGCAAATATGAATTTAAAGACTTTCTTGCTAGTATCACTGTGGGGGAATCTATATAAATAACGCAAGCTGCCATAGGAAGCATTCATTTTCCTTCCATACATTATTTTGCTCTCTTCATGGGTAGATGCATTAGCGGTAAGGATGATGCATGTCACATGTGTGTTCCTGATCTTAGTGTTCTCAAGAGTGCTGTATTAGGAGATAAACAATACAACTTGGGGCTATTGTCGCACGTAGGTTGCATCTTAATGGTTAAACTGGAGATTTGTTTGGTGGAATTTATGCAACTCGTGTAGCTAACTTTCTTGGTATACCCATATGTGGGGATGATATTGAGTTGCCTCCTGCTTATCTAGATTATAATGCTATGGTTCGTGACAGTTTGTTGAGAGGAACGATCAATTCCTCCAGTACCGACTAATCTTTGACAGATGGCGCACCGTCCATGTTTCTCTCCTTGCTCATGCTTTCTTTGATTTTCAGACAAAAGGGAGATATGTTATAACCAGGGAGGAGGCGAACGAGTACGAGAGGAGGACGGAGGCAACTCGCCTCCAAGCTGCAGCTCATGAGGCAATTGCCGCTGCATCTCAGTACGACCCCAGCTACAACTTTGATCCATGGGCATAGACCAACTTAGGCCAAAAGCCTAAGCTTGGGGGAGTATGTATTTCTCACTGACATTACATTCATGTTCACACACTCATGCCAGTTGTCGGTGCTCATACTTTTTCATTGTATCATCTATGTTAGTTTATTTTCTTTTTAAGCTTTCTTCTTGTGTGTTTGGAAAAACCTTAAGAAAAACAAAAAAACTAGTTGTAACTTTTAGCTAGTTTACTTTCCATGCTTGTAGTAGTAATTAAAAAGAAAACCAAAAAAAATTTCTCGTTCTTCTTTTGCTTGTTGGGAGCTTTCCCGTGTAAATAGTTTTGTTTCTTTTCTTTTCTTTGGGGGTCAAGAGGAGAAGACCATGATGAAAATGTTGAAGTGGCTCTCATATGCGTTATTGTTGATCTAATAAAGAGCCCACATTACCTTATCTTCTCCCATGAATTGAATGCTTGCAGATTCCAGCTTAGTCCAATGCACGTGCACTATTATTATTATCCACACCATTCGGGCGTGCAAGTGAAAGGCAATAATGACGATATATGATGAACTGGTTGAGATGAGAAAATCTGGTATGAACTCGACGTCTCTTGTTTTTGTAAATATGATTAGTTCATCATTCCTGATTCATCCTATTATGGATGAAACATGTTTGCAATGACAATTAGAGATTATAGTTGCCCATGCCATGCTTAATTTGCTAGGAGTTTATAATGGTTTACCTTGCGTGTCAACATGCTATCAAAATGATTGTGATGTGGTATGATAGGGTGGTATCCTCCTTTGAACGATTCGAGTGGCTTGACTTGGCACATGTTCACGCATGTAGTTGAAACAAATCAACATAGCCTCCATGATATTTATGTTCATGGTGAATTATATCCTACTCACGCTTGCATTCAGTGTTGATTAATTTTAATGCATGTTCATGACTGTTGTCGCTCTCTAGCTGGTCGCTTCCCAGTCTTTTTCTAGCCTTCACTTGTACTAAGCGGGAATACCGCTTGTGCATCCAACTCCATAAACCCCAAAAGTTATTCCATATGAGTCCACCATACCTTCCTATATGCGGTATCTACCTGCCGTTCCAAGTAAATTTGTATGTGCCAAACTCTAAACCTTCAAATAAAAATTATGTTTTGTATGATCGAATAGCTCATTTATCAACTAGGGCTGTCTGTATCTTCTATGCTAGGCGGGTTATTCTGAAGAGGAGTGGACTCCGCTCCTCACTCATGAGAAAATGGCTGGTCACCGGGATGCGCAGTCCCATGCTCAAATCAAATCAAAATAATTGCAAACAAAACTACCCCAGGATTGTTGTTAGTTGGAGGCACCCGTTGTTTCGGACAAGCCATGGATTGATGCTTGTTGGTGGTGGGTGAGTATAAACTTTACCATTCTGCTTGGGAACCACCTATAATGTGTGTAGCATGGAAGATATCGAGATCTCTCGGTTGTTATGTTGACAATGAAAGTATACCGCTCAAAATATTATTCATCTCTATTTCAAAACCGAGCTCTGGCACCTCTACAAATCCCTGCTTCCCTCTGCGAAGGGTTTATCCATTTACTCTTATGTTGAGTCATCATCCTCTTATTAAAAAGCACCAGTTGGAGAGCACCTCTGTCATTTGCATGTATTATTATTAGTTTACATTGAGTATGACTTGACTGAATCTCTTTTACCATGAATTACAATTTCCAGTCAGCCCTTGATCTTCAGGGGTGCTCTGCATTTATGTTTTGCAGTCTCAGAAAGGGCTAGCGAGATACCATCTTCTTATATCATTTTATGATTGTTTTGAGAAAGTGTTGTCATCCGAGATTTATTATTATTGCTCGCTAGCTGATTATGCCATTGATATGAGTAAACGTGAGACCTAAATGTTATTGTGAATATGGTTAGTTCATAATATTTGCTGAAAACTTGAATGCTGGCTTTACATATTTACAACAACAAGAGCAAACAGAGTTTGTAAAAGTTTTTCTTTATCACTTTCAGTTTATCAACTGAATTGCTTGAGGACAAGCAAAGGTTTAAGCTTGGGGGAGTTGATACGTCTCCAACGTATATACTTTTGCAAACACTTTTGCCCTTGATTTGGACTCTAACTTGCATGATTTGAATGGAACTAACCCGGACTGACGCTGTTTTCAGCAGAATTGCCATGGTGTTATTTTTGTGCAGAAATAAAAGTTCTTGGAATGACCTGAAAATCAACGGAATATATTTTTGGAATATATAAAAAATACTGGCGAAAGAATCAAGGCCAGGGGGCCCACACTCTGTCCACGAGGGTGGGGGGCGCGCCTACCCCCCCTGGGCGCGCCCCCTGCCTCGTGGCCCCCCTGGTGCTCCTCCGACCTCAACTCCAACTCTATATATTCGTGTTCGGGGAGAAAAAAATAGAGAAGGATTCATCGCGTTTTACAATACGGAGCCGCCACCAAGCCCTAATCTCTCTCGGGAGGGCTAATCTGGAGTCCGTTCGGGGCTCCGGAGAAGGGAATCTGTCGCCATCGTCATCATCAACCTTCGTCCATCACCAATTTCATGATGCTCACCGCCGTGCGTGAGTAATTCCATCATAGGCTTGTTGGATGGTGATGTGTGATACGTCTCTGACGCATCTATAATTTTTGATTGTTCCATGCTATTATATTATCAACCCTGGATGTTTTATATGCATTTATATGCTATTTTATATGATTTTGGGGACTAACCTATTAACCTAGAGCCCAGTGCCAGTTTCTGTTTTTTCCCTTGTTTTAGAGTATCGTAGAAAAGAAGAACCAAACGGAGTCCAATTGACCTGAAACTTCACGGAACTTATTTTTGGACCAGAAGAAGCCCACGGAGTATCGGAGATGGACCAGGAGAGTCCTAGGCTGCCCACGAGGGTGGGGGGCACGCCCACCCCCTGGGCACGCCCCCTGCCTCGTGGACATCCCGGAGGTCCACCAGCGTACTTCTTCATCCCATATATACCCATATACCCTAAAAACTTCGGGGAACACAATAGATCGGGAGTTCCGCCGCCAGAAGCCTCCGTAGCCATCGAAAACCAATCTAGACCTGTTCCGGCACCCTGGCGGAGGGGGAAACCCTCTCCGGCGGCCATCTTCATCATCCTGGCGCTTTCCATGACGAGGAGGGAGTAGTTCTCCCTCGGGGTTGACGGTATGTACCAGTAGCTATGTGTTTGATCTCTCTCTCTCTCTCATGTTCTTGAGGTGCCACGATCTTAATGTATCGCGAGCTTTGCTATTATAGTTGGATCTTATGATGTTTCTCCCCCTCTACTCTCTTGTAATTGATTGAGTTTTCCCTTTGAAGTTATCTTATCGGATTGAGTCTTTAAGGATTTGAGAACACTTGATGTATGTCTTGCATGGGATATCCGTGGTGACAATGGGGTATTCTATTGATCCACTTGATGTATGTTTTGGTGATCAACTTGCGGGTTCCGTGACCTTGGGAATCTATGCATAGGGGTTGGCACACGTTTTTGTCTTGACTCTCCGGTAGAATCTTTGGGGCACTCTTTGAAGTTGTGTTGGTTGAATAGATGAATCTGAGATTGTGTGATGCATATCGTATAATCATACCCACGAATACTTGAGGTGACATTGGAGTATCTAGGTGACATTAGGGTTTTGGTTGATTTGTGTCTTAAGGTGTTATTCTAGTACGAACTCTAGGGCTGTTTGTGACACTTATAGGAATAGCCCAATGGATTGATTGGAAAGAATAACTTTGAGGTGGTTTCCTACCCTACCATAATCTCTTCGTTTGTTCTCTGCTATTAGTGACTTTGGAGTGACTCTTTGTTGCATGTTGAGGGATAGTTATATGATCCAATTATGTTATTATTGTTGAGAGAACTTGCACTAGTGAAAGTATGAACCCTAGGCCTTGTTTCCTAGCATTGCAAGACCATTTGTGCTCACCTTTATCATTAGTTACCTTGCTGTTTTTATATTTTCAGATTACAAAAACCATTATCTACTATCCATATTGCACTTGTATCACCATCTCTTCGCCGAACTAGTGCACCTATACAATTTTCCATTGTATTCGGTGTGTTGGGGACACAAGAGACTCTTTGTTATTTGGTTGCAGGGTTGTTTGAGAGAGACCATCTTCATCCTACGCCTCCCACAGATTGATAAACCTTAGGTCATCCACTTGAGGGAAATTTGCTACTATCCTACAAACCTCTGCACTTGGAGGCCCAACAACGTCTACAAGAAGAAGGTTGTGTAGTAGACATCAAGCTCTTTTCCGTCGCCTTTGCCGGGGAGGTTAGCGCTTGAAGGTATATCTTTAGATCTTGCAATCGATTTTTTTGTTTCTTGTTTTAGCACCAGTTTAGTTTATAGAAGAAAACTACAAAAAATGGAATTAAGGGTACCTCATATGCTTCATCTTTTTAATGTCTTTTTGAGAATAAGGATTCCGATAATTGTGCTCAAGTGCTAGAAGAAGAATGCATTAGAATGTTTGGCACTAAATATTTGAATGATGAGCATGATTGCAATGTTGTTAGTATGAATTCCTTGAATATCCATAGTAGTAATGATAATTGCACTCGTTATGATGAAAATATCTCCTATAAACATGTCAATTTTTGTGGAGTGCATTGGGTTTGCAAGTACACACCAAATAGGGAAGATAGATATTGCAAGAGGCATAAGCATTTAGAAACTAAATGGTTGCAAGAAAGGCTAAATGTTAGTGCTGAAAATTTAAAATTTCTTAGCCATACTTGTGAACTTTGCAATGAACATGGTCATTTAAATATCAAATGCAAATTGTCTCATGATCGAATCATGTCCAAAAATTGTGATGACTTGATTTCCCTTGCACATTATAATGAACTTAGTTTGCTTTTGGGTTATGAAGAAATGAAACGTCAAACTAAGATTATTCTAGAATATAACCTCGAGAAATTCCTCGATATTGATCTAGAAGAAATTTATATGTATTGTGCGGTGAATTGCATTGAAAATCCTTATATTGCCAATCATATAAAGAAAAGAAAACACATAGAAGACGAAGAAAATACTAATCAAAGGGAAGATACTTCCCAATATCCTCCTATTATTTCTTATGATGAATCAGGTAACGAGGAGGAGCCTTTTATTCAACCAATCTCATTAATAAGGAGCTCCAAAAAGAGGGTTGAACCCACACATGATGTGAAGAAGAAAAAGAAAAAACGGAGAAGCAAAGGTAAAAAGGTATCCCTCCCAAATTATGTTACTCCTACTACTCATTGTCATGATGATAATTGCTATACTATTGGTGCTATCCATACTATTAATGATGAGAGTGATTATGCTTATGATATGAAAAGTCCCAAGCTTGGGGATGCTATGTTTGATGAAGATGATGTTTTTGAGAATATATTTGCTGCAATTAATGTTTGTCCCAAGCTTGGGGATGCTACGTTTTATGAAGATGATATTTTTAGTCTCCCAAGTTTTGATATGCCAATTAATAATGATGATATCATGCCTCCTACTTATGATGATTATATTGATGAAAGTGGGTTTGGAAGAGTGTCAACTTTAGGAAGTAATGATCCCACTATTTTGGAGGATGTTGAATCTTATTATGATAATTATGAAAGTGGAATCGGAGAGGTCATGACTTTATTTAGTAATGATTCCACTATCTTGGAAGAGGTTTCAATTGATTATGATGAGAACAAAGTTGCTACTTATGATGATAATTGTGATGACACTTATGCTATAAAAAGTAGTGATGATTATATTTATAAAACTTGTCATGATTATGATTACCCTTTTTCCGAACATTACTCTTTTAATGTGGAAACAATTTATAGTATTCGAGTTTCTTATGATACTTCCACTATTCCGAATGAGAAGAATCTTGCTTATGTGGAGAGTAGTAAATTTTCTATGCTTGTAGATCATGAAAAGAATGCTTTAGGTGCTGGTTATATTGTTGAATTCATTCATGATGTTACTGAAAATTATTATGAGGGAGGAACTTATGCTTGTAGGAATGGAAATAATATCAAGTTTCCTCTCTATGTGCTTAAAGTTTTGAAGTTATGCTTGTTTTACCTTCCTATGCAAGTTTATTCTTGTTCCCACAAGTTGTTTGCTCAAAAAATCCCTATGAATAGGAAGTGGGTTAGACTTAAATGTTCTAGTCATATTCTTCTTGATGCTCTATTTATGTTTCAATTTTTATCTTTTATGTGAGCATCATTGAAATCATCATGCCTAGCTAGGGGCGTTAAACGATAGCGCTTGTTGGGAGGCAACCCAACTTTATTTTTGTTCCTTGCTTTTTGTTCATGTCTAGTAATAAATTAATCATCTAGCCTCTGTTATGGTTGTGTTTTTTGTGTTTAATTAGTGTTTGTGCCAAGTAGAACCTTTGGGAAGACTTGGGGAAAGTCTTTGCGATCAGGCTGTAAAAAACAGAAACTTTAGCGCTCACGAGAATTGCTGCCAGTTTTTATTGGAGAGTGATATTGAGTTAATTCTTTTTGAAGATGATTAATAGATAAATTACTCAGGTTCACCAATTTATTTGAGAATTTTATGAGTTCCATAAGTATACGTTGATACAGATTACTACAGACTGTTCTGTTTTTGACAGATTCTGTTTTCTATGTGTTGTTTACTTATTTGACGAATCTATGGTAGTAAAAGAGTTTATAAACCATAGAGAAGTTTGAATACAGTAGGTTTAACACCAATATAAATAAATAATGAGTTCATTAGAGTACCTTGAAGTGGTGTTTTGTTTTCTTTCGCTAACGGAGCTTATGAGTTTTCTGTTAAGTTTTGTGTTGTGAAGTTTTCAAGTTTTGGGTAAAGATTCGATGGATTATGGAATAAGGAGTGGAAAGAGACTAAGATTGGGGATGCACAAGGCACCCCATGGTAATTTTAAATTACAACCAAAATCCTAAGCTTGGGGATGCCCCGGAAGGCATCCCCTCTTTCGTCTTCATTCATCAGTAACTTTACTTGGAGCTATATTTTTATTCGCCACATGATATGTGTTTTGCTTGGAGCGTTATTTTATTTTATTTTGCTTTGCTTGATGTTTGAATAAAATAAAAAGATCTGAAATTCTTAAATGCTAGAGAGTCTTCACATAGTTGCATAATTATTCGACTACTCATTGATCTTCACTTATATCTTTCGGAGTAGTTTGTTGATGCTCTAGTGCTTCACTTATATCTTTTTAGAGCACGGTGGTGGTTTTATTTTGAAGAAATAGATGAACTCTCGTGCTTCACTTATATTATTTTGAGGGTCTTTAGAACAGCATGGTAGTTTTCTTTGGTTATGAAACTAGTCCTAATATGATGGGCATCCAAGAGGGATATAATAAAAACTTTCATATAAGTGCACTGAATACTAAGAGAAGTTTGATACTTGATGATTGTTTTGAGATATGGAGATAGTGATATCAAAGTTGTGCTAGTTGGGTAGTTGTGAATTTGTGAAATACTTGTGTTGAAGTTTGCAAGTCCCGTAGCATGCACGTATGGTAAACGTTATGTAACAAATTTGAAACATGAGGTGTTATTTGATTGTCTTCCTTATGAGTCGCGGTCGGGGACGAGCGATGGTCTTTTCCTACCAATCTATCCCCCTAGGAGCATGCGCGTAATGCTCGGTTTTTGATGACTTGTAGATTTTCAATAAGTATGTGAGTTCTTTATGACTAATGTTGAGTGCATGGATTATACGCACTCTTACCCTTCCATCATTGCTAGCCTCTTCGGTACCGTGCATTGCGCTTTCTCACATTGAGAGTTGGTGCAAACTTCGCCGGTGCATCCAAACCCCATGATATGATACGCTCTATCACACATAAACCTCCTTATATCTTCCTCAAAACAGCCACCATACCTACCTATTATGGAATTTCCATAGCCATTCCGAGATATATTGCCATGCAACTTTCCACCGTTCCGTTTATTATGACACGCATCATCATTATCATAATGCTTTGCATGATCATGTAGTTGACATCGTATTTGTGGCCAAGCCACCGTTCATAATTTTTCATACATGTCACTCTTGATTTATCGCAATCCCGGTACACCACCGGAGGCATTCATATAGAGTCATATCTTGTTCTAGTATCGAGTTGTAATCTTTGAGTTGTAAATAAATAGAAGTGTGGTGATCATCATTAATAGAGCATTGCCCCCCCAAAGAAAGGCCAAAAAAGGGGGGCCAAATAAAAAAAGAAAGGCCAAAAAAGGGCCAAATAAAAAAAATAAAAGGGACAATGCTACTATCATTTTTTCCACACTTGTGCTTCAAAGTAGCACCATGATCTTCATGATAGAGAGTCTCTTGTTTTGTCACTTTCATATACTAGTGGGAAATTTTCATTATAGAACTTGGCTTGTATATTCCAACAATGGGCCTCCTCAAGTGCCCTAGGTCTTCGTGAGCAAGCAAGTTGGATGGACACCCACTTAGTTTCTTTTGTTGAGATTTCATACATTTATAGCTCTAGTGCATCCGTTGCATGGCAATCCCTACTCCTTGCATTGACATCAATTGATGGGCATCTCCCTAGCCCATTGATTAGCCGCGTCGATGTGAGACTTTCTCCTTTTTGTCTTCTCCACATAACCCCCTCATTATATTCTATTCCACCCATAGTGCTATATCCATGGCTCACGCTCATGTATTGCGTGAAAGTTGAAAAAAGTTTGAGATTACTAAAGTATGAAACAATTGCTTGGCTTGTCATCGGGGTTGTGCATGATGAGAGCATTCTTGTGTGACGAAAATGGAGCATGACCAAACTATATGATTTTGTAGGGATGAACTTTCTTTGGCCATGTTATTTTGAGAAGACATGATTGATTAGTTAGTATGCTTGAAGTATTATTGTTTTTATGTCAATATTAAACTTTTGTCTTGAATCTTATGGATCTGAACATTCATGCCACAATAAATAGAATTACTTAGAGAAATATGTTAGGTAGCATTCCACATCAAAAATTCTGTTTTTATCATTTACCTACTCGAGGACGAGCAGGAATTAAGCTTGGGGATGCTGATACGTCTCCGACGTATCTATAATTTTTGATTGTTCCATGCTATTATATTACCAACCTTGGATGTTTTATATGCATTTATATGCTATTTTATATGATTTTTGGGACTAACCTATTAACCTAGAGCCCGGTGCTAGTTTCTGTTTTTTCCCTTGTTTTAGAGTATCACAGAAAAGGAAAATCAAACGGAGTCCAATTGACCTGAAACTTCACGGAACTTATTTTTGGACCAAAAGAAGCCCACGGAGTATCGAAGATGGACCAGGAGAGTCCCGGGCTGCCCACGAGGGTGGGGGGTGCGCCCCCTGCCTCGTGGACAGCCCGGAGGTCCCCCGACGTACTTCTTCCTCCCATATATACCCATATACCCTAAAAACTTTGGGGAACACAATAGATCGGGAGTTCCGCCGCTAGAAGCCTCCGTAGCCACTGAAAACCAATCTAGACCCGTTCCGGCACCCTGGCAGAGGGGGAAACCCTCTCCGGTGGCCATCTTCATCATCCCGATGCTCTCCATGACGAGGAGGAGTAGTTCTCCCTCGGGGCTGAGGGTATGTACCAGTAGCTATGTGTTTGATCTCTCTCTCTCTCTCTCTCTCTCTCTCTCTCTCTCGTGTTCTTGAGGTGCCACGATCTTGATGTATCGCGAGCTTTGCTACTATAGTTGGATCTTATGATGTTTCTCCCCCTCTACTCTCTTGTAATGGATTGAGTTTTTCCTTTGAAGTTATCTTATCGGATTGAGTCTTTAAGGATTTGAGAACACTTGATGTATGTCTTGCGTGGGATATCCGTCGTGACAATGGGGTATTCTATTGATCCACTTGATGTATGTTTTGGTGATCAACTTGTGGGTTCCGTGACCTTGGGAATCTATGCATAGGGGTTGGCACACGTTCTCGTCTTGACTCTCCGGTAGAATCTTTGGGGCACTCTTTGAAGTTCTTTGTGTTGGTTGAATAGATGAATCTAAGATTGTGTGATGCATATCGTATAATCATACCCATGATACTTGAGGTGACATTGGAGTATCTAGGTGACATTAGGGTTTTGGTTGATTTGTGTCTTAAGGTGTTATTCTAGTACGAACTCTAGGGCTGTTTGTGACACTTATAGGAATATCCCAACGGATTGATTGGAAAGAATAACTTTGAGGTGGTTTCGTACCCTACCATAATCTCTTCGTTTGTTCTCCGCTATTAGTGACTTTGGAGTAACTCTTCGTTGCATGTTGAGGGATAGTTATGTGATCCAATTATGTTATTATTGTTGAGAGAACTTGCACTAGTGAAAGTATGAACCCTAGGCCTTGTTTCCTAGCATTGCAATACTGTTTACGCTCGCTTTTATCATTAGTTACCTTGCTGTTTATATATTTTCAGATTACAAATACCTTTATCTACCATCCATATACCACTTGTTTCACCATCTCTTCGCCGAACTAGTGCACCTATACAATTTACCATTGTATTGGGTGTGTTGGGGACACAAGAGACTCTTTGTTATTTGGTTGCAGGGTTGCTTGAGAGAGACCATCTTCATCCTACGCCCCCCACGGATTGATAAACCTTAGGTCATCCACTTGAGGGAAATTTGCTACTGTCCTACAAACCTCTGCACTTGGAGGCCCAACAACGTCTACAAGAAGAAGGTTGTGTAGTAGACATCAATGGGTTGGATGAGATTTATCATGTAATCGAGTTAGTTTTGTTAGGGTTTGATCCCTAGTATCCAGTATGTTTTGAGATTGATGTTGCTATGACTTTGCTATGCTTAATGCTTGTCACTAGGGCCCGAGTGCCATGATTTCAGATCTGAACCTATTATGTTTTCATGAATATATATGAGTTCTTGATCCTATCTTGCAAGTCTATAGTCACCTATTATGTGTTATGATCCGTTAACCCCAAAGTGACAATAATCGGGATACTTACCGGTGATGACCGTAGTTTGAGGAGTTCATGTATTCACTATGTGTTAATGCTTTGGTCCGGTACTCTATTAAAAGGAGGCCTTAATATCCCTTAGTTTCCAATAGGACCCCGCTACCACGGGAGGGTAGGACAGAAGATGTCATGCAAGTTCTTTTCCATAAGCACGGATGACTATATTCGGAATACATGCCTACATTACATTGATGAACTGGAGGTAGTTCTGTGTCGCATCCGACATAATTATCCATCATTGGTCCATTGCCTACAAGCTTTTCACATATTGTTCTTCGCTTATTTACTTTTCCGTTGCTATTGTTACAATCACTATAAAGCCAAAACTATTACTTTTGTTACCGTTACCGCTATCATCATATTACTTTTCTACTAAACACTTTGTTGCAGATATTAAGTTTCCAGGTGTGGTTGAATTAACAACTCAGCTGCTAATACTTGGGAATATTCTTTGGCTCCCCTTGTGTCGAATCAATAAATTTGGGTCGAATACTCTACCCTCGAAAACTGCTGCGATCCCCTATACTTGTGGGTTATCACTAAACTACTTTTGGTCGAAGTAGAGGTCGAGCCAATCCTTCCTCGTCATGTACGGTGTGCCGTGAGCCGGGTCTGGGCCAGTACCGTCGTCGGGATCGTTGGGGAAGGCACTCCTCCACTCGTCGATGTCGATCTCCTCATCCTCGGGGCGCACCTCGACGCCCTCCACGCTGCCGTTGCCGCCGCCTTCGACCTTGTCATCAGAGGAGAGCGCAATAACGTCGCCGCCCTTCGCGCCACCGTCCTCGCCGCCTTCGACCTCGTCATCGGAGGAGAGCACGATAACGTCGCCGCCCTCCGCACCGACAAAGACTCCGCCTCTATGAGCTCCGGGTGCTGCCGGCGTAGCTCTTGCATGTAGGCCTTGTCGACGGCCTCGGCCTCGAGACGCTCCCACGCCTCACGGTCATCCCGCACCATAGCCGAGCTCACCACCCCTGGTTCCGGCGGAACGAGGTGGACCAGACGTGTGCCGAAGGGAAATTGAGCCTAGCCGCCACGCCGTGGTAGCGGACCTGCCAGCGGTCGTACTCCATGGCCGCGAGCTCGGCCGTGTGGAAGCTACCAAGCCACCGGTGGGTGTGGGTCTCTCGATTTGTAATCTCGACGACCCACGTCCCCCGCCGCCGCTACTGGACCTCGAGGTAGGACTTCGTCGGCTGCCGGGTCCGGGGGAGGACGGGGAAGTCCTGGAACTAGTGTAGGGGCGCGGCGGCGGGCGGATCGGGGGACCGGCGACGGCGGATCGGGCCCGTGGAGGACGACGGGGACACCTCGGCGGCCACCTCGCCGACGTCGGGCGAAAAGGCCGCGATAAACCTCTTTTTGGCCATTGGCTACTCGAGCTCCCCAGCACACAGGCAGAGGTTGAGGATGGAGGCGTTGGCGATGGCGGCGACCTACCAATTGTTTCGAGGGTTGTGTGTGTCTGTGTGAGCGGAGGTTGTGTTTGAGGAAATATTGCTACAACTAAAAATTTTACTAGGCGGGAGTAACAAGGCGGGGCTACTGAAAATTTGGATCAAGGGCGAGCAGATATTTTTGAGATTACGAGGGATGCAGAGGCGGGAGTAAAATGCCGGGGCTACTGAAAATTTGAATCAAGGGACTGAAGCAGAGCGGGAGTAATAGACATTGCACATGGTCCGCACATACTAATCGTGTGCTATCGAGCATTAAAACCTTCTAGGCGGTAGGTATTTTCGAGATTGCGAGGGATGTAGAGGCGGGAGTTTTGGGGGAGCGAGCTAGTGTGCTTGACACGCCGGCTGTGGACTGCAGCCGACACACCTTCTCGCATAAGCCATAGGCATACTATACACCGACGATGCTCCAAGATATTTTGTACTACATCTCACAGGGTTGGTGAGAATAAACTGTGTGGGATCTACTTGATTTGAATTACAAAATGGGGTCATAGCGGCAATGGACGGTGTTTGAATTGCTAGACCTTTTATCCGCAGTGAACATGCAACTGTATGTGTGTCGTAAAAGAATTGGAATTATTCAGGGTTCGTTTGGACATTTCATACATTAAACTGGTTTTCTAGCCATTTCAGGTGCACAATTCAAAATTAAACTACATGCACATGCTCCGGTGCATACAAATTGGTTGAAAAATCAAATCTGTGTCCTTCAGTGCATGCTTAGGTCCCATGGAAGAAATGGGAATGAATTTTTTGGGGTTCGTTTGGCCTTTTTTATACATTAACTGGGTTTTCTAGGCATTTTATGTGCATAATTCAAATTTGAACTACAAGCACATGCTCCAATGCACTAAAGTTGGTTGAAAAATCACATGTGTGTCGTTGGGTGAATTTCTAGGCCCCATGCAAGAGATGGGAGTGAATTTCAAACACCAGAGCACTGTTGATTGCCGGCAAAATGTTGAGATACCTGGTTTTTAAATTCTAGTAAATCCAAAACTCATCTGAAATTCATGAAACTTGGCATGCTATCATGGAGCGGCATCAACATGCCGTGGTGAAAATTTTGTCCCATTTGGGGCAGGTTTGGGTATAAGCTTCTCACAACAAGCATGATGGTTTCGATAGGGAACGTACCACCTTTGGGGACGGGACGATATCCGTTGCCTCTTATTGCTTTATTTTTTTTTCTAGTGTCAACATAGAACAACATGAGTGTTGTGTTCAATCTTGGAATTTTTCGGGGTTCGTTTGGCCTTTTTTATACATCAATTAGATTTTCTAGGCATTTTATGTGCATAATTCAAATTTGAAATACAAGCACATGCTCCAATGCACCAAAGTTGGTTGAAAAATCACATGTGTGTCCTTGGGTGAATTTCTAGGTCCCATGCAAGAGATGGGAATGAAATTCAAACACCATGGCATTGTTGATTGTCGGCAAAACGTTGAGATGCCTGGTTTTTAAATTCTAGTAAATGCAAAACTCGTCTGAAATTCATGAAACTTGGCATGCTATCATGGAGCAGCATGAACATGTTGTGGTGAAAATTTTGTCCCATTTGGGGCAGGTTCGGGTATAAGCTTCTCACAAACCAGAGCTTCTCACAACAAGCATGATGGTTTCGATAGGGAGCGTACCACCTTTGGTGACGGGACGATATCCGTTGCGTCTTATTGCTTTCAAAAAAAATTCTAGTGTCAACATAGAACAACAAGAGTGTTGTGTTCAGTCTTGGAATTTTTCGGGGTTCGTTTGGCCTCTTTTATACATTAACTAGGTTTTCTAGGCATTTTATGTGCATCATTTAAAGCTGAACTACAAGCACATGCTCCAATGCACTAAGGTTGGTTGAAAAATCACATGTATGTCCTTGGGTGAATCTGTAGGTCCCATGCAAGAGATGGGAATGAAATTCAAACACCATGGCACTGTTGATTACCAGCAAGACGTTGAGATGCCTGGTTTTTAAATTCTAGTAAATCCAAAACTCGTCTGAAATTCATGAAACTTGGCATGATATCATGGAGCGGCATCAACATGCCGTGTTAAAAAATTTGTCCCATTTGGGGCATGTTCGGGTATATGCTTCTCACAAACCAGAGCTTCTCACAACATAGAACAAGCATGATGGTTTCGGTAGGGAACGTCCCACCTTTGGGGACGAAACGATATCCATTGCCTCTTATTGCTTTCAAAAATTTTCTCATGTCAACATAGAACAATAGGAGTGTTGTGTCAATTTTTGGGATTTCTCAGGGTTCGTTTGGACATTTTTATGCATTAACTGGGTTTTCTAGGCCTTTTATGTGCATAAATCAAATTTAAACTACAAGCACATGCTCCAATGCACCAAAGTTGGTTGAAAAATCACATGTGTGTCCTTGGGTGAATTTCTAGGTCCCATGCAAGAGATGGGAATGAAATTCAAACACCATGGCACTGTTGATTGCTGGCAAAACGTTGAGATGCCTGGTTTTTAAATTCTTGTAAATCCAAAACTCGTCTGAAATTCATGAAACCTGGCATGCTATCATGGAGCGGCATGAACATGCCGTGGTGAAATTTTTTGTCCCATTTTGGGCAGGTTCGGGTATAAGCTTCTCAGAAACCAGAGCTTCTCACAACAAGCATGATGGTTTCGATAGGGAACGTACCACCTTTGGTGACGAGATGACATCCGTTGCCTCTTATTGTTTTCAAATTTTTTCTCGTGTCAACATAGAACAACAGGAGTGTTGTGTCAATTTTTGGGATTTTTCGGGGTTCGTTTGGACATTTTTATGCATTAACTGAGTTTCCAATGCATTTATGTGCATAATTCAAATTTGAACTACATGCACATGCTCCAGTGCATATAAATTGGTTGAGAAATCAAATCTGTGTCCTTGGGTGCATGCTTAGGTCCCATGCAAGAAATGGGAATGAATTTCAAACACCAGGGCACCGTTGATTGCCGGCAAAACATTGAGATGCCTCATTTTTAAATTCTTGTAAATCCATAACTCGTTTGAAATTCATGAAACTTGGCGTGATTTCATGGAGCGGCATCAACATGCCATGGTAAATTTTTTTCCCGTTTGGGGCAGGTTTGGGTATATGCTTCTCACAAACCAGAGCTTCTCACAACAAGCATCATGGTTTCGGTGGGGAATGTCCCACCTTTGGGGACAAAATGATATCTACTACCTCTTATTGCTTCAATTTTTTTTTCTCGTGTCAACATAGAACAACAGGAGTGTTGTGTCAATTTTTGTGATTTTTTGGGGGTTTTTTGGACATTTTTATGCATTAACTGAGTTGTCAATGCATTTATGTGCATAATTCAAATTTGAACTACATGCACATGCTCCAGTGCATATAAATTGGTTGAAAAATCAAATCTGTGTCCTTGGGTGCATGCTTAGGTCCCATGTAAGAAATATGAATGAATTTCTGTAGCGACCCGACTCGAATGGATCAAGTCTACTGTGCTCCGGTGTCATCCCTGGATCAGTAATGCTGACACCACACAGTACATCGAAGGATTTATAGCAGAGTGGCAATCACACACTTATTACATCGTTGTCTCAAAGAGAACTTATTACAATAAATATGGCTTAAGGCCATCTAATAACGATAACAGCGGAAGACTCGGAAGATAAATGGGTCCATCAACTCCAACGGCATCACTGAGTATAGAACCACGACCTAAAAGCACCTTATTCGTCGTCTGAAAAGTCTGCAACATGAGAAGTTGCAGCCCGAAAACGGGTCAGCACATGGAATATGCTGGCAATGTAACACATAGAGAGTAATGGAATGAAACAGCTATACTATATGCATATATGGCTGGTGGAAAGCTCTATGGTTACAGTTTTGCGTAAAGCCAGTTTTTCCCTACTGCAAAGGAATAAATTTATTTAACTATCATGGTAGTTGTTAAACATCGAGAATGGTTGACAGCATTCCGATCCCAATTAAGTGAACAATTAAAACCCAACAACATTAATTATAAGTAACGTGATGAGATTCACATGATATTCAAGTACTAGATACTCAAGTTGTCCATAACCGGGGACACGGCTAATCATGATTAGTTTGTACACTCTGCAGAGGTTTGCGCACTTTTCCCCACAAGACTCGATCGCCTCCGTTTGGATTCTCGCACTACATGGTGTTTGAGAAACGGATGATCGAGACATAGTCTTTCAGAAGCGCTAGCACCTTACGGTCGGGTAGACCGTACCACCTATAACCCCTACATCTGCTAGTCTACCACTGTAAGAGTTCGCACGACTTAGTCAACTATGCCAGAGCCCATAATAGCTTGTGGCTGCACACGGAAGTTACTAGCATGAATGATCTTATGATCCCTTTGAGCCTGGGTGGCGGTCCAAAATAAAACAGGCAAGTCCTGATAGACATCAGGTGCCTCAATCCACCCAGATGTGTGTTTAAGTTGCCACCTTAGATAAACCATTAAAATTATCAACTCACATCTGTCATGGATATCACTCACCCAATCCACGTCTACTAGCATAGCATGGCATAATAAGCAAACGTAGAAGTAACTCCCAAAGGTTTCATAATAATACAGGTGATAGGTACTACCTCATCTACCTCCCATCCCACAATTTAATTAGATCCTAATCATGCAATGTGAGAGGATTGATCTAATGCAATAAAACTGGGTTGTAGAAAAGGTATGATCAAAGTGTTACTTGCCTTGCTGATGATCCGCGAGACCTAGGGTTTCGAAGTAACAAGCGGCGCAATCCGGGTGATCTATCGCAGACAAACAACAAGCACACAATAAGTACTCATCTAATGCACAGGTAAAACTCGAACAAGAGAACGAACCAGAAAGTTCAACTTAAGAACTCTGGTTGCAAAGAAAGAAAGAACCGAACAGACGACGGAAAAACAAACGGCGGAAGAAAACAACTCGGTTCTAGCAAGTTGAAACTAGGTCAAATTTTACTGTAGCAAAGGCTTGTTCAAGTTAATTAGACAGAACGGTGGTTTCAAGACGAAACTCCAGGCGCTTGAATCACCTGATTCCGATAAACGAGCGGGAAGAAAGACTAGAACGAAGATCGGATCTGAGATCACGATCGCGGAATAAATCCGACGAAAAGAAAGAGATGAACGGTTAAACGAACGGGCGTCGTTAACCGGGAAAAATCGGTGATCACGTTCGTTGAGACGAACGGTACGAAAGAAGAACGAAAACCGATCTAGGGTTTTCGGAAAAGAAACCGAAAAGAAAAACCGGAAAGAAAACAAAAAAGAAACGGAACGGTTCTTTTAAGAAAAACCGAACCGGGGAAAGAAAAAGAGGCACGGCGCGGGGCTACCTCCGGCGAGGCTTCGGCGAGGGGCTCCGGCGGCGGCGGCGCGGCTAAGGCGGCTATAGGCGGCGGGCGGGCTGCGGCTTGGGCGCGGGTGGCGGCGCGGCTTGAGGCGGCGGCAGCTTGGGGAGGAGAGGGGGGGTGTTGGTATTTATATAGGATGGGGGGGGGCTAGAGACTTGGGGAAGGGGGCAAGGGGTGGCGGCGGCGGCTGGAGTCCCGCTGGGACTCGGCCTGGCGGCGGGGCTGGCGGCTGGCGCGCGCGGCTGGGCCGGCCTTGGCCCAGGCGGCGGGGCCTGCGGGGATTTTTTTTGAAATGGTTACGCTCGCAGAAAAACAAAAGAAAGAAAAGCTAAACGAACTCCAAAATTCCTAAAGTAAATTTTCCCCGACTCCTAAAAATGAGCCGAACAAAATGAACTTTATTCCGGACCTAGAATGCAATTTTTTGAAAACACGCATCTTTCCCTATCCAAATAAAAAGCAAACAAAACTCCGGCAAAACCAAAATTTGATTTATTCATTAAATCTTCATTTTTCCTAAATTTGGGAAGGTCATATTATTCCCTCTCTTATATTTTTGATATTGGAAAAATAACTGAAGATGAAATAAATAAATCAAATGATCCTCTTTTCAAAATTTGAGAAAACTCTCAATTATGAAAATAACGAAATCTCCAACTCTCTCCGTGGGTCCTTGAGTTGCGTGAAATTTCCAGGATCAACCAAAATGCATGAAAATATGATATGGATGATGATCTAGTGTATAACATTCCAAATTGCAAATTTGGGATGTTACAAACCTTCCCCCCTTAAGATGAATCTCGCCCTCAAGATTCGGGTTGGCTAGAAAATAGGTGAGGTTGGTCCTTGAGCAAATCTTCTTCTCTTTCCCAGGTGGCTTCATCCTCTGAGTGGTGGTTCCACTGAACTTTGCAAAACTTGATAACCTTGCTGCGGGTAACTCTGCTGGCATAATCGAGAATCTTGACTGGCTTCTCCTCATACGTTAAGTCGTCCTTCAACTGAATCGCTTCGAGTGGCACGGTATCTCTTAGCGGTACCTCCGCCATCTCGGCATGACATTTCTTCAGCTGAGAAACATGGAATACATCATGAACTCCTGACAGCTCCTCTGGTAATTCCAACTTATAAGCGACTTCTCCCATACGTTGCAAGATCTTGTACGGTCCAAGGAAGCGCGGTGCTAATTTTCCCTTAACTCCAAAGCGCTTAACTCCTCGAAGTGGGGACACTCGAAGGTAAACTCTGTCTCCAGTTTCGTAAACTGTCTCCTTGCGTTTTGAATCTGCGTAGCTCTTCTGCCTGGACTGGGCTACCTTGAGCCTATCGCGAATCAACTTAACTTTCCATTCAGACTCCTTAATCAAATCTGGTCCAAAGAATTGACGGTCTCCAACTTCGTCCCATGACAACGGTGTCCTGCACCTCCTTCCGTATAAAGCTTCGAAAGGTGCCATCTTCAAACTGGTTTGGTAACTGTTGTTATAAGAAAACTCCGCATACGGCAAGTTATCATCCCAACTAGATCCATAATCTAGTGCACAAGCTCTCAGCATATCTTCCAAAATCTGATTGACTCTCTCGGTCTGTCCATCCGTCTGTGGGTGAAAAGCTGTGCTGAACTCCAGTCTGGTTCCTAAAGTTTCATGCAACTGATTCCAAAACTTTGAGGTAAATTGGGTTTCTCTATCTGATAAGATACTCCTCGGAACTCCATGCAAACAAATGATCCTAGTCATGTATATCTTCGCCAACTTAGCACTGGTGTAAGTGGTCTTAACTGGAATGAAATGTGCTACCTTTGTCAAACGATCAACTACTACCCATATCGAGTCATAGCCTGCTTTCGTCCTGGGTAGTCCTGTGATAAAATCCATGCCTATCTTATCCCACTTCCATTCGGGTATCGGCAATGGTTGTAACAATCCTGCTGGCTTCTGATGCTCTGCCTTTACTCTCTGACATACGTCACAACTGCTACATATGCTGCAATATCCTTCTTCATTCCGGTCCACCAGAATGTTTCCTTCAAATCCAAATACATCTTGGTATTCCCTGGGTGAATCGAATACGGTGAATCATGTGCCTCGTGCAAAATCAACTTCCTGATCTCCGGGTCATTGGGCACATAAACACGGTCCTCAAACCATAAGGTATTGTGCTCATCCTCACGAAATCCCTTTGCTTTTCCTTCGCTCAATTTCTCTTTTATAGCAGCAATCTCCTTGTCAGATTTCTGAGCTTCTCTGATCTTATCCATCAATGTTGACTGAATCTCCAATGTTGCTACATAGCCTCTCGGAACTATTTCCAAACATAGCTCACGAAGGTTTTCTGCTAACTCCTTTGGTACTTCTCCCGTCACTAGGGTGTTGACATGGCTCTTACGGCTCAATGCGTCAGCTACCACATTAGCTTTTCCGGGATGGTAATGCAATCTCATGTCATAATCCTTGATGAGCTCCAACCATCTCCTTTGTCTGAGGTTCAACTCCTTCTGCGTGAAAATGTACTTCAAACTCTTGTGATTCGTGTACACCTCACAATGATTTCCAATGAGGAAATGTCTCCACGTTTTCAATGCATGCACTACAGCTGCTAACTCCAAATCATGCGTGGAATAATTCAACTCATGAGGCTTCAGTTTCCGTGAAGCATACGAAACAACTCTCCCTTCCTGCATAAGCACTGCTCCAAGTCCTCGACGTGAAGCGTCGCAATACACCTCATAATCCTTGGTCTGATCTGGCAAGATCAATACTGGTGAGGTAACCAAGCGTTTCTTCAATTCCTGGAAACTAGCCTCACATTCCTCAGTCCAATTGAACTTAGTATCCTTCTTCAACAATTCAGTCATAGGCTTTGCAATCTTTGAAAAGTTCTCAATGAACCTCCAGTAGTATCCTGCGAGTTCAAGAAAACTCCGGATCTCTCCAACTGTCGTTGGTGATTCCCATTCGGTTACGGTCTCAACCTTAGTGGGGTCAACTGCTATACCTTCTCCGGATATAACGTGTCCGAGGAATCCAACTTCCTTCAACCAAAACTCACATTTGCTGAATTTGGCGTATAACTGATGTTCCCTTAGTTTCTCCAAAACCAAACGCAAATGTTCCTTATGCTCCTCTTCATTCTTTGAATAAACCAGGATGTCATCAATGAACACTACGACGAACTTATCCAAAAACTCCATAAACACTTTGTTCATCAGGTTCATAAAATAGGCAGGTGCGTTAGTCAATCCAAATGACATAACGGTATACTCATACAGTCCATATCTTGTGGTGAATGCTGTCTTAGGTATGTCCTGCTCTCGAATCTTCAATTGATGGTACCCTGATCGCAAATCGATCTTGGAAAACACTTTAGCTCCTTGCAAACGATCAAACAGATCATTAATCATTGGCAGTGGGTACTTATTCTTGATGGTTACTTCATTCAATCCTCGATAATCAACAACCATCCTTAATGATCCATCCTTCTTTTCCACTAGAAGTACGGGTGATCCCCAAGGCGAAGAACTTGGGCGAATGTAACCTTTATCCAATAACTCCTTAATCTGATTCTTAATTTCCACCAAATCCTTTGCTGGCATCCGGTACGGTCGCTTCGATATTGGGCCTGTACCTGGCAATAACTCAATCAAAAACTCAATGTCTCTATCCGGTGGCATGCCTGGTAATTCCTCAGGAAATACACCAGGAAAATCCTTTACCACTGGTACTTCTTCTTGCACAACTCCTGTTAGGCAGTTTACTTGTGTCCTGTTTGGCACATGCCGGGATACATACTTGATCCTTCTTCCTTCTGGTGTGGTAAGCAAAATTGTCTTACTGGCGCAATCGATGTTTCCTCCATACATCGACAGCCAATCCATACCAAGAATCACATCCAGACCTTGAGATTCCAATACTATTAGGTCTGAGGGAAACACATAGTTACCAATCCTTAATGGTAACCGATCACACCATCGTCTAGCCATAAACTCCGCTTCTGGTGAGCTTACTAACATGGGTGACCTAAGGGCTTGGGTTGGCAGTTTATATTTATCCACAAATCCCCTTGATATGTATGAATGCGATGCACCAATATCAAAAAGAACGAGTGCGGTAAATGACTTAACCAGAAACTTACCGATTACTGCATCAGGCTGATCTTCAACCTCCTCCACATTAATGTGGTTCACCTGTCCCCTATTGAAAGGGTTCGGCTTTTTCCCAGAGCTTCCATTGCCATTTCCATTCTGGCCTTCAGGACATTCATTGGCATAATGTCCGGTCTTGGAACACTTGAAACAGGTGACTTGACTCAGGTCTCTCTTGGTTGGGGTCGATGGGGTGGTCCGGTTCTGGCCGTTGCTTCCTCCATTCCCATTACCATTCTTGTGGCCATTATGGTTGTGCGAGCTACCTCCTCCATGGGTGTGCTGAAACTGAAATCCCGGTTTAGGGGCAAAACGGGGCTTCTGCTGGGCTCCAGAGTTATACTTCCCCTGTCCATATTTCCTCTTGCGGTTCTCAATCTGCTGTTGCTTCCCTTCAATCATGATGGAACGATCTACCAACTCCTGGTAGTTGTTGAAACTCGCTACCATCAACTGCATGCTTAGTTCATCATTCAGTCCTTCCAGAAACTTCTCCTGCTTAGCTGCATCCGTAGCAACGTCATCTGGGGCATAACGTGCTAAGTTGCTGAAATCGTCAATGTACTGGCCAACTGTCCTTCCTCCTTGGCGTAAGTTGCGAAACTCACGCTTCTTCATGGCCATAGCTCCTGCTGAAACATGGGCAGTGCGGAAAGCTTGCTAAAACTGATCCCATGTGACAGTGTCAACTGGGTAAGTGGCTGTGAAATTCTCCCACCATGCTGCCGCGGGTCCGTCAAGCTGGTGAGCGGCAAACTTCACTTTCTCACCATCCGTGCATCCTGCAGTGGTCAACTCCCTTCCTATCTTGCGGAGCCAATCGTCTGCTACTATTGGCTCGGTGCTACTGGAAAACACCGGCGGATTCAGCCTAAGGAAACGGGCTAAGTGGTCAACAGGTGGTGGTGGTGGTGGTGGGTTGTTGTTGTTGTTCTGCTGGTTCTGGACTAACATCTGTATCAATTGATTCTGCTGCTGGATCAACTGAGTGAGCTCCGGTGGGAATCCATTGTCATGTCTCGGAGGCATCTGAGGGTTTAGAAGAGACGAGATTTAGGAATAGAGTGAGGTCTAAAGAGAAAAACACTACCCCAATGCACATGAGCAAATGCACACAAAATCACTTCATTCAATCAAACAAGGGCTTACAGTCGGTCTAACTATCGCAAAAGTGCTCGAACTATTGTGTTTACATGGGGGAATACTACTACTATCTGGTGGTCATCTAGAAATTTGAACCGGTGGAAGACTCCATGATATCTGCTCCAGCTTCGTCTTCAAAGTCGGGTTCACTTGGATCCGAATCGGTGTCGTCGATGATGATGTAGTTGTCCAGACATGTGACGTACTCGTCTTCCTCCTTGGATGCTAACTTCCTCTTGAGTTCTTCAATCTCCTGCTTAAGATCGCCATTGTGTCTTGCTAGAGCTACGATCTCGTCCATGTAGTCCTTGCGTGTAGACTTCAGTTCTCCTTCTAGCTCGATGATCCTTGCCTTTGCATTCTTCAACTCTATCATATCATTGCACATCTGGTTCTTGTGGCGTCGAATGTGCTGGTTTAACTCCTGGATGAAAGATGCAATGGATCTATCCTTCTTGGTGCTGACTAACTCCCATTGTTCATCTCGGCGTCCGCAAATCTGGTAGATAGTGTCCTTGAGGTCTTCTTGATAAACTTCTCCAATGCGTCCCATGGTGATATGAGCTGCCATGCTCCTTCCCAGACTCCAGGTTGGTGCATTGAAAGCACTATCTATAGGCTTCGTGATTGGTGCGAATGTCCTTCCCGGAACGTGAGCTTGAATCTTCCCGCGCTCCTCTTCAGGCAGAGTGGCGTTGAAGGTTCCCGTGAAGCTTGGTAATCCGATATTCAGGTACTTGGTGACTTCCTTCAGGTGAAATCCAAATGGTGTGCCTTCATCCGCTTGAGCGTACTTAATCTTCGCGTTCGTCATCCTAAAAGAGTAGAAAAGATGAGGAGTTAGAAAATGAGAAGAGAATGGTGATCTATGGCTTTAACTTAGTGGTCGTGTCCTACAGTCAGCGTGTGCTCTGATACCATCTCTGTAGCGACCCGACCCGAATGGATCAAGTCTACTGTGCTCCGGTGTCATCCCTGGATCAGTAATGCTGACACCACACAGTACATCGAATGATTTATAGCAGAGTGGCAATCACACACTTATTACATCGTTGTCTCAAAGAGAACTTATTACAATAAATATGGCTTAAGGCCATATAATAACGATAACAGCGGAAGACTCGGAAGATAAATGGGTCCATCAACTCCAACGGCATCACTGAGTATAGAACCACGACCTAAAAGCACCTTATTCGTCGTCTGAAAAGTCTGCAACATGAGAAGTTGCAGCCCGAAAACGGGTCAGCACATGGAATATGCTGGCAATGTAACACATAGAGAGTAATGGAATGAAACAGCTATACTATATGCATATATGGCTGGTGGAAAGCTCTATGGTTACAGTTTTGCGTAAATCCAGTTTTTCCCTACTGCAAAGGAATAAATTTATTTAACTATCATGGTAGTTGTTAAACATCGAGAATGGTTGACAGCATTCCGATCCCAATTAAGTGAACAATTAAAACCCAACAACATTAATTATAAGTAACGTGATGAGATTCACATGATATTCAAGTACTAGATACTCAAGTTGTCCATAACCGGGGACACGGCTAATCATGATTAGTTTGTACACTCTGCAGAGGTTTGCGCACTTTTCCCCACAAGACTCGATCGCCTCCGTTTGGATTCTCGCACTACATGGTGTTTGAGAAACGGATGACCGAGACATAGTCTTTCAGAAGCGCTAGCACCTTACGGTCGGGTAGACCGTACCACCTATAACCCCTACATCTGCAAGTCTACCACTGTAAGAGTTCGCACGACTTAGTCAACTATGCCAGAGCCCATAATAGCTTGTGGCTGCACACGGAAGTTACTAGCATGAATGATCTTATGATCCCTTTGAGCCTGGGTGGCGGTCCAAAATAAAACAGGCAAGTCCTGATAGACATCAGGTGCCTCAATCCACCCAGATGTGTGTTTAAGTTGCCACCTTAGATAAACCATTAAAATTATCAACTCACATCTGTCATGGATATCACTCACCCAATCCACGTCTACTAGCATAGCATGGCATAATAAGCAAACGTAGAAGTAACTCCCAAAGGTTTCATAATAATACAGGTGATAGGTACTACCTCATCTACCTCCCATCCCACAATTTAATTAGATCCTAATCATGCAATGTGAGAGGATTGATCTAATGCAATAAAACTGGGTTGTAGAAAAGGTATGATCAAAGTGTTACTTGCCTTGCTGATGATCCGCGAGACCTAGGGTTTCCAAGTAACAAGCGGCGCAATCCGGGTGATCTATCGCAGACAAACAACAAGCACACAATAAGTACTCATCTAATGCACAGGTAAAACTCGAACAAGAGAACGAACCAGAAAGTTCAACTTAAGAACTCCGGTTGCAAAGAAAGAAAGAACCGAACAGACGACGGAAAAACAAACGGCGGAAGAAAACAACTCGGTTCTAGCAAGTTGAAACTAGGTCAAATTTTACTGTAGCAAAGGCTTGTTCAAGTTAATTAGACAGAACGGTGGTTTCGAGACGAAACTCCAGGCGCTTGAATCACCTGATTCCGATAAACGAGCGGGAAGAAAGACTAGAACGAAGATCGGATCTGAGATCACGATCGCGGAATAAATCCGACGAAAAGAAAGAGACGAACGGTTAAACGAACGGGCGTCGTTAACCGGGAAAAATCGGTGATCACGTTCGTTGAGACGAACGGTCCGAAAGAAGAACGAAAACCGATCTAGGGTTTTCGGAAAAGAAACCGAAAATAAAACAAAAAAGAAACGGAACGGTTCTTTTAAGAAAAACCGAACCGGGGAAAGAAAAAGAGGCGCGGCGCGGGGCTACCTCCGGCGAGGCTCTGGCGAGGGGCTCCGGCGGCGGCGGCGCGGCTAAGGCGGCTATAGGCGGCGGCGGGGCTGCGGCTTGGGCGCGGGTGGCGGCGGCGGCTTGGGGAGGAGAGGGGGGAGGGGGTGTTGGTATTTATATAGGATGGGGGGGGGCTAGAGACTTGGGGAAGGGGGCAAGGGGTGGCGGCGGCGGCTGGAGTCCCGCTGGGACTCGGCCTGGCGGCGGGGCTGGCGGCTGGCGCGCGCGGCTGGGCCGGCCTTGGCCCAGGCGGCGGGGCCTGCGGGGATTTTTTTTGAAACGGTTACGCGCGCAGAAAAACAAAAGAAAGAAAAGCTAAACGAACTCCAAAATTCCTAAAGTAAATTTTCCCCGACTCCTAAAAATGAGCCGAACAAAATGAACTTTACTCCGGACCTAGAATGCATTTTTTTGAAAACACGCATCTTTCCCTATCCAAATAAAAAGCAAACAAAACTCCGGCAAAACCAAAATTTGATTTATTCATTAAATCTTCATTTTTCCTAAATTTGGGAAGGTCATATTATTCCCTCTCTTATATTTTTGATATTGGAAAAATAATTGAAGATGAAATAAATAAATCAAATGATCCTCTTTCCAAAATTTGAGAAAACTCTCAATTATGAAAATAACGAAATCTCCAACTCTCTCCGTGGGTCCTTGAGTTGCGTGAAATTTCCAGGATCAACCAAAATGCATGAAAATATGATATGCATGATGATCTAGTGTATAACATTCCAAATTGCAAATTTGGGATGTTACAATTTCAAACACCAGGGCACCGTTGATTGCCGACAAAACATTGAGATGCCTGGTTTTTAAATTCTAGTAAATCCAAAACTCGTCTGAAATTCATGAAACTTGGCATGCTATCATGGAATGGCACATGATGTGGTATTTTTCGTGTCCATTTTGAGAGAAGGCGCACTCGAATAATGACAGCGAACAAAGGCATTTTGAAAAAATAGCTGCCACTTTAATATCTCAAACGTTTGTATAATTCAAACCGTGTGTGTTCTGTTAACCATTCACGTGACGCCACGTGTCTTGGTTTTAATGGCTGTAGGAGGGGCCGTGCGGACAACTGCTTGACCTTGACTGAACGGGAGGCATGTGAGCGCAGTCCGATGCGCAGGCTGACCAAGAGGCGTGCAAGCTGTCCTCCAATGCGCAGGCTCATCGGGAAGCATGCGAGTTGTACGCTGCGCAGGCTCACTGGGAAGCGAGCCCTTTGACTTCCATGGCCGCTCGCCTTCCTCTCCATTAATGGCGCCCGAGCCGCTGTTTAATACGGGCGGCCTTACTGTTCGCCTCCCATTCCCCTCCCCCCCGCAGACCTCCACTGCCATGGCGCAGAATGATCATCTGCCACTAGTCTTCAAGTTTGGTGAAGTCGACTCCGAGCCGGAGGAGATAGAAAATAAGGAGGAATGGGGCCTCATGGACATGTCCTAGAACGAGCCGGCCGCAGCGGTTTCTGCCCCCGCTCCCGTCCTAGCTCCCATCCCCGCGACCGTGCCAGTGACCATCCCCGTAGCATTGACGGGCTGGTCGCCCAGCACTATCGCAGAGCTGGAAGCCGCGGGCGTCAGCAAGGTCTCCGCGGACCCGCGCGAGCTTGTGTACATGCCAGCGCCAGCGCCCGTGCGCGTGCGCGCCGCTCCACCCACCGTGGCGCCAGCCCCCGTGCGTTTGGCTGCACCCGCCGCGCCCGTGCGCGCCCCTCCATCCACCGCGGCACCGGTCCCATGCGTTTGGCTGCACCCGCCGTGCCCGTGCCTGTGCTCGTGCCCCCCCTCAGCGGCATGGGACGCTGCCGTCGACCGCTACCTCTCAGTGGCGCCAGTTGCTGTCCTCTCGTGCCCCGCCCGTCGATCGCGCAACGACATGATGTTTGATTTACAAGTGAAGAACATTTTGTGCTTCCTTGAAGACTTCAACAACGGCGT
The DNA here is from genome assembly GCF_056163025.1 of Triticum urartu. NCBI lineage: Eukaryota > Viridiplantae > Streptophyta > Magnoliopsida > Poales > Poaceae > Triticum > Triticum urartu. The sequence goes on along the minus strand of NC_141874.1, from coordinate 503,059,006 downwards.
CCCGAAGGATGAAAATGACAACGATGGCGCGGCACGCCGCCTCCGCCGCCACCGGAAATAGTTTTTTTGGGGTTTAATACTGTATCTTGAATTCTCGATCATATGAATATAAATTTTCACAGTGTGACTGAATGAAAGATATGGTTTGAACGAACTTGCATTTTTCTCTCTTAGTGTACAGACTTATCAAACAATTTTCTTTTGAAAAAAAGTCAACAGTTTTAAATATAAAACACTCATCGCAAACATTTGTTAGAACACCCGTATGCAAACCGACAGCTTCCCCAGGAAGCCAAGGGAAAATGTGCCGAGCAGGATTTTTGCATCCCTTTAATGCAAAAGGTTGTTTTGCATGACCCATGTGCAATCGCATATAAACAATTGGGTAAGATTTGCATATCTGTCATTTTGGGTATGTTGCCATTTCTCAAACTAGAAATATTGACATTTGTTTATCTAGTAACATTGCCATTTGTCAACCTTGTAACACTGCGATTTGTCAAAATATGCAGCCACAAATCACTAGCACTATCTAATTTTTGCAACTAAAATCACTAGCACTGTTCATATGGACACCACTAGCAGGCGTGAGTTCATGGACGCATATGCAAATGTACCATTTATTACATACAACAAGTCATCAACCCACAACAACAATGAGGATACACGTTGGATTATAGATCATTTCCAACAAAACATTCTAGTAAAGTTTTTCTCGCACAACAAATAACAAAGCGATGAAATGAACTTCAGCTCAACCACTCGTCGGCGTTGGAAACGCTTGCTTTGAACCAGAAGTGATTCTCTAGGAAGGGCCAGCTACTGTCAATCTCGAGACCAACGCATGACTAATCATCGAGGCTGAAGCGGCCTATGTCAGGACCCATATTGGGATGGTAGGGAAGCATAGTAATGTCCAAGGTATAAATACAATTGCTTCTCATAAATGGTAGTAACGTTGTGTCAACAGCAGCTGGATCGCCTTCCACCATCATTGGATAGTTTTGTCCAAGGAAGAGCGAGTTTCCTCCAAGACTTTCAATACTGAACCAGGGAGAAGGTGTTGGCACTAGTACACTAGTATCCATCCCGAATACCCTGCAACAGATGTTGGAATAGGTCCGAAGAGTGCGACCATACGAGAAAACACCTGCTTCCTTAGTAACATCAGCAGTGCCCCGTATACAGACAAGAAGAGGTGATCCATCGGAATAAGTTACCAGGCGCCACTGAGTATATGGGTCCTGCTCGTCCTCATGCTCGTGAATAAAATTTTCAAGTATAGGTGGTGGAATGTTCACAGGACCTTGGAAACACAAGAAGATTAATTAGTAAAGGGAAACTAGCTAACCCGCATGCATGTGGATGAAACAATTATAATTATGGTGGAAGACAAACGTACCAAAATCATAAGGATTCCATGCAAAAACAGTGCCACGAGTTGTGGAAGCAAACACAAGACCCTCGTATTGAATTGCATCACAGTACTCATCTGTGTATAGAAACTAATTTTTGAGCAATATCCATCGAGTCGAACCATGAAGGACAGCAACAAGCTTGTCGAAGCTAGCGACAACATAAGCATTCCTATAACCCCAAGAGCGGCTGGGAACTCGACAAATTTCTATCTTCCGTAGACGACATTCAGCCTGATCGTATTTGAACTCACGTAGAATACCGGTGTACTCAACCTCTGGGCAGTTGTCTGAGATTTTTCAAAGTGGAACCCGGTGACGAGTGTACACATTCACAAGTTCCCACTCGCAATTGTACCAAATAAAAACAACCCAATCTCCATTTGTGCCTTCCCAAGCCTTGCCCTCAAGCGATGGCATCTTAACATCATATGTATCATTATCAAGCGGCATCAACTTACACAAGGCGAGGCTTCCCTCGTCTCCGCGCCAGTCAGCAGGGTCACAGCGAAGAAGATAGGGGAGATCAAACTGCTCCTGGACCCTTGGGTTCCTTGTAATGATGTTATTAGTTGAGTCGAGAATGATCTTGAACGAACCTGCCATGCTAGCCGAGGTGATGGCGTCGCACCGGTCAATGAGTTCCTCCACCGCGTCATCATTCAGATCGGGGCAAGAATAACAGGGTCATTTCCGGCTTGTTCCCTCCATGGAGAAGACGATCAAACAATGGCAGAAGGAAGGGTGAAGGCAAATGGAGGAGGGGGGAAGAGCTAGCGTGTGACAACAGTTCCAAATCGAGAGGGCAAGGTGAAGAGTCGATGGACGGTTGCCACGGTACACGAAGAGGCGCCTGTGGAGTGAACGGTTTCCACAAAGGTCACACACTGACGACAAGGGCCGAGTGAACCGCATGCAATCCCATCTGACAACACACACGTCTTGTCAAGTTGAACCGTTGTTGTTCTCTTGTGTCAACGCAAACAGTTCATCCGAGTGAACCGCATGCCATATATCGCACACACCTTGATCTGGCTGACCGTTTATTTTGTGTTGCCTAATCACAAACAGTTCATTCGAGTGAACCGCATGCCGTATATCGCACACACCTTCATCTTGCTGCCCGTTTCTTTTGTGTTCCTAATCACAAATAGTTCATCCGAGTGAACCGTATGCTGTGTATCGCACACGCCTTCATCTGGCTGCTCGTTTCTTTTGTTCCTCCTCATCACAAATAGTTAATTGAACTGAACCGTATGCCCTTCATGGCACATGCAACTAAAATATGAACCGTGTTTGATGCATCCTCCATTGCAAACGTTTTCACCTTTTTTGACGGTTTTCATACATCACCGTTTGCGATTATTGCATCGCACACAGTTTCTCGAAGGGTCTCTCATCGTAGTGTCGTGTTAGCAGCATCCTACAGTAGTGCATTTTACTTGACCATGACGAACCTACGAACTATGAGGAAGCGATGATGAGCCCAGATTCCGCGAAATGGCTTGAGGCCATGAAATCTGAGATGGGGTCCATGTATGAGAACAAAGTATGGACTTTGGGACCTGCCCGATGATCGGCAAGCCATAGATAATAAATGGATCTTTAAGAAGAAGACTGATGCTGACGGTAATGTTACTGTCTACAAAGCTCGACTTGTTGCGAGAGGTTTTCGACAAGTTCAAGGAGTTGACTACGATCAGACTTTCTCACCCGTAGCGATGCTTAAGTCCGTCCAAATCATGTTAGCAATTTCCGCATTTTATGATTATGAAATTTGGCAAATGGATGTCAAAACTGCATCCCTTAATGGATATCTTAAAGAAGAGTTGTATATGATACAACCAGAAGGTTTTGTCGATCCAAAAGGTGCTAACAAAGTGTGCAAGCTCCAGCGATCCATTTATGGACTGGTGCAAGCATCTCAGAGTTGGAATATATACTTTGATAGTGTGATCAAAGCATATGGTTTTATACAGACTTTTGGAGAAGCCCGCATTTACAAGAAAGTGAGTGGGAGCTCTGTAGCATTTATGATATTATATGTGAATGACATATTGTTGATCAGAAATAATACTGAATTTCTGAATAGCATAAAAGGATACTTGAATAAGAATTTTTCAATGAAAGACCTTAGTGAAGCTGCTTACATATTGGGCATCAATATCTATAGAGATAGATCAAGACACTTAATTGGACTTTCACAAAGCACATACCTTGATAAAGTTTTGAAGGAGTTCAAAATGGATCAAGCAAAGAAAGGGTTCTTGCCTGTGTTGCAAGGTGTGAAGTTGAGTAAGACTCAATGCCCGACCACTTCAGAAGACAGAGAGAAAATGAAGGTCATTCCTTATGCTTCAGCCATAGGTTCTATCATGTATGCAATGCTGTGTACCAAACCTGATGTGTGCCTTGCTATTAGTTTAGCAGGGAGGTACCAAAGTAATCGAGGAGTGGATCACTGGACAGTGGTCAAGAACATCCTGAAATACCTGAAAAGGACCAAGGATATGTTTCTCGTTTATGGAGGTGACAAAGAGCTTGTCGTTAATGGTTACGTCGATGCAAGCTTTGACACTGATCCGGATGACTCTAAGTCACAAACTGGATACGTGTTTATATTAAATGGTGGAGCTGTCAGTAGGTGCAGTTCCAAGCAGAGCGTCGTGGCAGGATCTACGTGTGAAACGGAGTACATAGCTGCTTTGGAAGCAGAAAATGAAGGAGTCTGGATGAAGGAGTTCATATCTGATCTAGGTGTCATACCTAGTGCATCGGGTCCAATGAAAATCTTTTGTGACAATACTGGTGCAATTGCCTTGGCAAAGGAACCCAAATTTCACAAGAGAACCAAGCACATCAAGAGACGCTTCAATTCCATCCGCGATCAAGTCAAGGAGGGAGAGATAGATTTGCAAGATACATATAGATCTGAATGTTGCAGACCCTTTGACTAAGCCTCTATCACGAGCAAAACATGATCAACACCAAGACTCCATGGGTGTGAGAATCATTACTATGTAATCTAGATTGTTGACTCTAGTGCAAGTGGGAGACTGAAGGAAATATGCCCTAGAGGCAATAATAAAGTTGTTATTTATATTTCCTTATATCATGATAAATGTTTATTATTCATGCTAGAATTGTATTAACGGAAATTAGTACAGGTGTGAATACATAGACAAACAGAGTGTCCCTAGTATGCCTCTACTAGACTAGCTCGTTAATCAAAGATGGTTAAGTTTCCTAGCCATAGACATGTGTTGTCATTTGATGAACAGAATCACATTATTAGAGAATGATGTGATGGACAAGACCCATCCGTTAGCTTAGCACTATGATTGTTTAGTTTATTGCTATTGCTATCTTCATGACTTATACATGTTCCTATGACTATGAGATTATGCAACTCCCAAATACCGGAGGAACACTTAGCGTGCTATTAAACGTCACAACGTAACTGGGTGATTATAAAGATGCTCTACAGGTGTCTCCGATGGTGTTTGTTGAGTTGGCATAGATCGAGATTAGGGTTTGTCACTCCGATTGTCGGAGAGGTATCTCTGGGCCCTCTCGGTAATGCACATCACTATAAGCCTTGCAAGCAATGTGACTAATGAGTTAGTTGTGGGATGATGCACTACAGAACGAGTAAAGAGACTTGCCGGTAACGAGATTGAACTAGGTATGATGATACCGACGATCGAATCTCGGGCAAGTAACATACCGATGACAAAAGGAACAACGTATGTTGTTATGCGGTTTGACCGATAAAGATCTTTGTGGAATATGTAGGAACCAATATGAGCATCTAGGTTCCGCTGTTGGTTATTGACTAGAGAAGTGTATCGGTCATGTCCACATAGTTCTTGAACCCGTAGGGTCTGCACGCTTAACGTTCGATGATGATTGGTATTATGAGTTTATGTGATTTGATTTACTGAAGGTTTTTTGGAGTCCCGGATGAGATCACGAACATGACGAGGAGTCTCGAAATGGCTGAGGCATAAAGATTGATATATTGGACCATGTTGTTCGGACACCCGAAGTGTTCCGGAGAGTTTTGGATAAAACCGGAGTGTGGGAGGGTTACCGGAACCACCCCCCGGGAAGTTAATGGGCCACCATGGGCCTTAGAGGAGAGAGGGCCGGCTAGGAGGTGGCGCGCGCCCCCCAGTCCGAATTGGACAAGGGGTGGGGGAGGCGCCCCCCTCCTTCCTTCTCTCCCCTTCCTCCTTCCTTCCCCTCCTTGTTGGACTAGGAAAGGGGGGAACCTACTGCTAGTAGGAGTCCCCCCTGGGCGTGCCTAATACGTCTCCAACGTATCTATAATTTTTGATTGCTCCATGCTATATTATCTACTATTTTGGATGTTTATGAGCTTTATGATACACTTTTATATCATTTTTGGGACTAACCTATTAACCCAGAGCCCAGTGCCAGTTTCTGTTTTTACCTTGTTTTAGGGTTTTGAAGAAAAGGAAAATCAAACGGAGTCCAATTGACCTGAAACTTCACGGAACTCATTTTTGGAAGGAAAGAAGCCCAGAAGACTTGAAGTGCACGTAAGGGAAGCTTCGAGGAGGCCACGAGGTAGGGGGCGCGCCCACCCCCCTAGGGCGCGCCCTCCACCCTCGTGGGCCCCTCGTGCCCCCCCCGACGTACTTCTTCCGCCTATATATCTCCATATACCCTAAAACAATCCGAGAGCACAATAGATCGGGAGTTCCACCGCCAGGAGCCTCCGTAGCCACCAAAAGCCAATCTAGACCCGTTCCGGCACCCTGCCGGAGGGGGAATCCCTCTCCGGTGGCCATCTTCATCATCTCGGTGCTCTCCATGATGAGGAGGGAGTAGTTCTCCATCGGGGCTGAGGGTATGTACCAGTAGCTATGTGTTTGATCTCTCTCTCTCTCGTGTTCTTGAGGTGATACAATCTTGATGTATCGCGAGCTTTGCTATTATAGTTGGATCCTATGATGTTTTCTCCCCCCTCTACTCTCTTGTAATGGATTGAGTTTCCCCTTTGAAGTTATCTTATCGGATTGAGTCTTTAAAGATTGGAGAACACTTGATGTATGTCTTGCCGTGCATATCTGTGGTGACAATGGGATACCACGTGATTCACTTGATGTATGTTTTGGTGATCAACTTGTGGGTTCCGCCCATGAACCTATGCATAGGGGTTGGCACACGTTTTCTTCGTGATTCTCCGGTAGAAACTTTGGGGCACTCTTTGAGGTTCTATGTGTTGGTTGAATAGATGAATCTGAGATTGTGTGATGCATATCATATAATCATACCCACGGATACTTGAGGTGACATTGGAGTATCTAGGTGACATTAGGGTTTTGATTGATTTGTGTCTTAAGGTGTTATTCTAGTACGAACTCTAGGGCTGTTTGTGACACCTATAGGAATAGCCCAACGGATTGATTGGAAAGAATAACTTTGAGGTGGTTTCGTACCCTACCATAATCTCTTCGTTCGTTCTCCGCTATTAGTGACTTTGGAGTGACTCTTTGTTGCATGTTGAGGGATAGTTATGTGATCCAATTATGTTATTATTGTTGAGAGGACTTGCACTAGTGAAAGTATGAACCCTAGGCCTTGTTTCCTAGCATTGCAATACTGTTTACACTCACTTTTATCATTAGTTACCTTGCTGTTTATATATTTTCCGATTACAAATACCTTTATCTACCATCCATATACCACTTGTTTCACCATCTCTTCGCCCAACCAGTGCACCTATACAATTTACCATTGTATTGGGTGTGTTGGGGACACAAGAGACTCTTTGTTATTTGGTTGCACGGTTGCTTGAGAGAGACCATTTTCATCCTATGCCTCCTACGGATTGATAAACCTTAGGTCATCCACTTGAGGGAAATTTGCTACTGTCCTACAAACCTCTGCACTTGGAGGCCCAACAACGTCTACAAGAAGAAGGTTGTGTAGTAGACATCAAGCTCTTTTCTGGCGCCGTTGCCGGGGAGGTTAGCGCTTGAAGGTATATCTTTAGATCTTGCAATCGAATCTTTTTGTTTCTTGTTTTATCACTAGTTTAGTTTATAAAAGAAAATTACAAAATAATGGAATTAAGTTTGCCTCATACGCTTCATCTTTTTAATATGTTTCTTGAGTATGATGGAAAGGAAAATTGTGCCAAAGTCTTAGAAGAAGAATGCATTAAAATGTTTGGCACTAAATATTTGAATGATGAGCATGATTGCAATGTTGTTAGTATGAATTCCTTGAATATCCATGATGCTAATGATATGCAAAGCCACAAGCTTGGGGAAGCTATGTTTGATGAAGATGATATTTTTTGTCCCCCAAGTTTTGATGAGCAAATTTATTATGATGATAGCATGCCTTCTATTTATGATGATTATATTGATGAAAGTGGATTTGGAGAGGTCATGACTTTATTTGGTGATGAATCCACTATTCCAGAAGAGGTTCCAATTGATTATGAGTACAAAGTTGCTATCTATGATGATTATTGTGATGACTTGTATGCTATAAAGAATAATGATATCCATGAAACGTTTCATCATGATTTTAGTTTTCAATTGGATTATGCCTCACATGATAATTATTTTGTTGAGTTTACTCCCACTATTATTCATGAGAAGAATTTTGCTTGTGTGGAGAGTAATAAAATTTCTATGCTTGTAGATCATGAAAAGAATGCTTTAGGTTCTGGTTATATTGTTGAATTCATTCATGATGCTACTGAAAATTATTATGAGGTAGGAACTTATGCTTGTAGGAATTGCAATAATATCAAGTTTCCTCTCTATGTGCTTAAAGTTTTGAAGTTATGCTTGTTTTGCCTTCCTATGCTAGTTGATTATTGTTCCCATAAGTTGTTTGCTCACAAAATCCCTATGCATAGGAAGTGGGTTAGACTTAAATGTGCTAGTAATATTCTTCATGATGCTCTCTTTATGTTTCAATTTTTATCTTTTATGTGAGCATCATTGAAATCATCATGCCTAGCTAGGGGCGTTAAACGATAGCGCTTGTTGGGAGGCAACCCAATTTTATTTTTGTTCCTTGCTTTTTGCTACTATTTAGTAATAAATAATTTATCTAGCCTCTGTTATGGTTGAGTTTTTATGTTTTAATTAGTTTTTCTGCCAAGTAGAACCTTTGGTAAGACTTGGGTGAAGTCTTTATGATCATACTGTAAAAAACAGAAACTTTAGTGCTCATGAGAATTGCTTCCATTTTTATTTGGAGAGTGATATTTAGTTAATTCTTTTTTCAGATGATTAATAGATAAATTACTCAGGTCCAGCAATTTATTTTATAATTTTTGGGGTTCCATAAGTTTGTGTTAGTTACAGATTACTACAGACTGTTCTGTTTTTGACAGATTCTGTTTTTCGTGTGTTGTTTGCTTATTTTGATGAATCTATGGCTAGTAAAATAGTTTATAAACCATAGATAAGTTGGAATACAGTAGGTTTAACACCAATATAAATAAATAATGATTTCATTACAGTACCTTGAAGTGGTGTTTTGCTTTCTTTCGCTAACGGAGCTCACGAGTTTTCTACTTTAAGTTTTGTGTTGTGAAGTTTTCAAGTTTTGGGTAAAGATTCGATGGATTATGGAATAAGAAGTGGCAAGAGCCTAAGCTTGGGGATGCCCAAGGCACCCCAAGGTAATATTCAAGGACAACCAAAAGCCTAAGCTTGGGGATGCCCCAGAACGCATCCCCTCTTTCGTCTTCGTTCATCGGTAACTTTACTTGGAGCTATATTTTTATTCGCCACATGATATGTGTTTTGCTTGGAGCGTCAATTTATTTTATTTAGTTTTGCTTGATGTTTGAATAAAATACCAATATCTGAAATTATTAAATGTTAGAGAGTCTTCACATAGTTGCATAATTATTTAACTACTCATTGATCTTCACTTATATATTTCGGAGTAGTTTGTCATTCGCTCTAGCGCTTCACTTATATATTTTAGAGCATGGTGGTAGTTTTATTTTGAAGAAATAGATGAAATCTCATGCTTCACTTATATTATTATGAGAGTCTTAAATAGCATGATAATTTGCTTAAATAATCCTAATATGCTAGGCACCTAAGAATAGTAAAAACTTTCTTATGAGTGTGTTGAATACTAAGAGAAGTTTGATGCTTGATGATTGTTTTGAGATATGGAGGTAATAATATCAAAGTCGTGCTAGTTGAGTAGTTGTGAATTTGAGAAATGCTTGTGTTGAAGTTTGCAAGTCCCGTAGCATGCACGTATGGTGAACGTTGTGTAACAAATTTGAAACATGAGGTGTTATTTGATTGTCCTCCTTATGAGTGGCGGTCGGGGACGAGCAATTGTCTTTTCCTACCAATCTATCCCCCTAGGAGCATGCGCGTAGTGCCAAGGTTTTTGATGACTTGTAGATTTTTGCAATAAGTATGTGAGTTCTTTATGACTAATGTTGAGTCCATGGATTATACTCACTCTTACCCTTCCATCATTGCTAGCCTCTTCGGTACCGTGCATTGCCCTTTCTCACATTGAGAGTTGGTGCAAACTTTGCCGGTGCATCCAAACCCCGTGATATGATACGCTCTTTCACACATAAACCTCCTTATATCTTCCTCAAAACAGCCACCATACCTACCTATTATGGCATTTCCATAGCCATTCCGAGATATATTGCCATGCAACTTTCCACCGTTCCGTTTATCATGACACATTCATCATTGTCATATTGCTTAGCATGATCATGTAGTTGACATAGTATTTGTGGCAAAGCCACCGTTCATAATTCTTTCATACATGTCACTCTTGATTCATTGCATATCCCGGTACACCGCTGGAGGCATTCATATAGAATCATCTTTTGTTCTAGTATCGAGTTCTAATCATTGAGTTGTAAATAAATAGAAGTGTGATGATCATCATTTTCTAGAGCATTGTCCCAAGTGAGGAATAAAAAAAATAAAAAAAGAGAAGGCCCAAAAAAAAGAGAAAGGCCATAAAAAAAGAGAAGGCCAAAAAAATGAGAGAAAAATAGAGAAGGGACAATGCTACTATCCTTTGCCACACTTGTGCTTCAAAGTAGCACCATAATCTTCATGATAGAGAGTCTGTTGTTTTGTCACTTTCAGATACTAGTGGGAATTTTCATTATAGAACTTGGCCTGTATATTCCAACAATGGGCCTCCTCAAGTGCCCTAGGTCTTCGTGAGCAAGCAAGTTGGATGCACACCCACTTAGTTTCTTTTGTTGAGCTTTCATACATTTATAGCTCTAGTGCATCCGTTGCATGGCAATCCCTACTCCTTGCATTAACATCAATCGGTGGGCATCTCCATAGCACATTGATTAGCCTGGTTGATGTGAGACTTTCTCCTTTTTGTCTTCTCCACAAAACCCCCATCATCACATTCTATTCCACCCATAGTGCTATGTCCATGGCTCGTGCTCATGTATTGCGTGAAGGTTTATGAGTTTGAGATTACTAAAGTATGAAACAATTTCTTGGCTTGTCATCGGGGTTGTGCATGATGAGAACATTCTTGTGTGACGAAAATGGAGCATGACTAAACTATATGATTTTGTAGGGATAGCTTTCTTTGGCCATGTTATTTTGAGAAGACATGATTGCTTAGTTAGTATGCTTGAAGTATTATTATTTTTATGTCAATATTAAACTTTTGTCTTGAATCTTTCGGATCTGAATATTCATGCCACAGTTAAGAAGAATTACATTGAAATTATGCCAAGTAGCATTCCACATCAAAAAGTCTGTTTTTATCATTTACCTACTCGAGGACGAGCAGGAATTAAGCTTGGGGATGCTGATACGTCTCCAATGTATCTATAATTTTTGATTGCTCCATGCTATATTTCTACTATTTTGGATGTTTATGGGCTTTATTATACACTTTTATATCATTTTTGGGACTAACCTATTAACCCAGAGCCCAGTGCCAGCTTCTATTTTTACCTTGTTTTAGGGTTTCGAAGAAAAGGAAAATCAAACGGAGTCCAATTGACCTGAAACTTCATGGAACTCATTTTTGGAAGGAAAGAAGCCCAGAAGACTTGAAGTGCATGTATGGGATGCTTCGAGGAGGCCACGAGGTAGGGGGCGCGCCCACCCCCCTAGGGCGCGCCCTCCACCCTCGTGGGCCCCTCGTGGCCCCCCTGACATACTTCTTCCGCCTATATATCTCCATATACCCTAAAACGATCCGAGAGCACAAAGATCGGGAGTTCCACCGCCAGAAGCCTCTGTAGCCACCAAAAGCCAATCTAGACCTGTTCCGGCACCCTGCCAAAGGGGGAATCCCTCTCCGGTGGCCATCTTCATTATCCCGGTGCTCTCCATGACGAGGAGGGAGTAGTTCTCCCTCGGGGGTGAGGGTATGTACCAGTAGCTATGTGTTTGATCTCTCTCTCTCTCTCTCGTGTTCTTGAGGTGATACGATCTTGATGTATCGCGAGCTTTGCTATTATAGTTGGATCCTATGATGTTTTCTCCCCCCTCTACTCTCTTGTAATGGATTGAGTTTCCCCTTTGAAGTTATCTTATCGGATTGAGTCTTTAAAGATTTGAGAACACTTGATGTATGTCTTGCCGTGCGTATCTGTGGTGACAATGGAATACCACGTGATTCACTTGATGTATGTTTTGGTGATCAACTTGCGGGTTCCGCCCATGAACCTATGCATAGGGGTTGGCACACGTTTTCATCATGATTCTCCGGTAGAAACTTTGGGGCACTCTTTGACGTTCTATGTGTTGGTTGAATAGATGAATCTGAGATTGTGTAATGCATATCGTATAATCATATCCACGGATACTTGAGGTGACATTGGAGTATCTAGGTGACATTAGGGTTTTGATTGATTTGTGTCTTAAGGTGTTATTCTAGTACGAACTCTAGGGCTGTTTGTGACACTGTAAGTGCATCTAGTGCCACCCCTAGTTGGTTTTGGAGTATTGACGGCAAACCTAGTTGAGGGACTAATGTGTTTGTGAGAATTGCAGGAAAACACAGGTAGAAGTCCCTCATTGATTCGGTTTTACTACCAGAGATGACCCCTAAAAATGTACGAAGACATTGAAGACAATGGTGGTTTATGAAGATATTCATATTGAACACAATGACATGAGAAGACTCCCTATGAAGCTTATGGAACTCGAAGACTTAGATCCTTTGTAGTTTTATATCATTTATGTTGTGTCATAGGAATCACCGTACTGTTAAGTGGGGTCCAAGAGAACCAGTCAGAATGACTGAAGTGATGCCTAATTCAAATCCTATGTCTTCGAGCAAAGACTTTGAGAGAAAATCTTGTCCAGAGTCAGACAAGTCAGCTTTACTTGTAGCCCAAGTAAAGTTGCCGTGTGAGTTCAAAATTCGACCGTTGGTACACGTGTCAGTTCCTTAGTGACCCAGGGTCATTTCGGACAGATCAGGTCGGGTTGCCAAGTGGCTATAAATAGTCCACCCCCACAACCATAAACGGTTGGCTGCTCAGATTTCAGTGCACGGCTTTTGTCGTTTGAGAGCAACCCACCTCGAAGCCTTTGAAAGAAAAATTCCTAGTGAGGAGAAAAGCCCTAACCACCCAGAGCCAGAGTAAATTGGGCATCACTTAAGTCTTCGTGTCTGTGTGATCTGAAGACTTATTACACTTGAGGACTGTGCATCCTCCAGACGGTTAGGCGTCGCGTTCTGAGCATCCAAGAGAAATTGTGGATTGCCGGTGAACGAAGTCTGTGAAGGTTTGGGAGTCTACCTTGAAGACTTACCAGAGTGATTGGGCAAGGTCTGTGTGACCTTAGCTCAAGGAGAAAACGGTGAGGACTGGGTGTCTTGGACTAAGTGTCCTTGACTGGGTGTCCGGGACTGTGTGTCCTTTGGTTTAAATACCTAGCCGCTCCAACCAGACATACAGTTGTCACAGCAACTGGAACTGGTCCAACAAATCATTGTCTTCAACGTGTCACTGGTTTCATCTTCACTTCCTTTTACTTACAGTTATTCATTGTGAAGCCATTGCATGCTTGCTTTATCTTTTGTCTTCACAACATGAATATATGATCTGTTTGGCTTCATAACTTCTTCCTACCTGATCCTTATTACACTAAAGCTGTTTGTCATTGCGCTTTCACTCTATCGAATACATGACCATGGCTGGCCTAGTGTAATCTAACTTCCGCTGCATAGTAATAGGCATAATCTTCACTGTTTGTCTTCATAACTCTCACATTTTGAAGACTTTCATAAAAATCACCTATTCACCCCCCCTCTAGTCGATATAACGCACTTTCAGACACCTATAGGAATAGCCCAACGGATTGATTGGAAAGAATAACTTTGAGGTGGTTTCGTACCCTACCATAATCTCTTCGTTCGTTCTCCGCTATTAGTGACTTTGGAGTGACTCTTTGTTGCATGTTGAGGGATAGTTATGTGATCCAATTATGCTATTATTGTTGAGAGGACTTGTACTAGTGAAAGTATGAACCCTAGGCCTTGTTTCCTAGCATTGCAATACTGTTTACGCTCACTTTTATCATTAGTTACCTTGCTGTTTATATATTTTCAGATTACAAATACCTTTATCTACCATCCATATACCACTTGTTTCACCATCTCTTCGCCGAACTAGTGCACCTATACAATTTACCATTGTATTGGGTGTGTTGGGGACACAAGAGACTCTTTGTTATTTGGTTGCAGGGTTGATTGAGAGAGACCATTTTCATCCTACGCCTCCTACAAATTGATAAACCGTAGGTCATCCACTTGAGGGAAATTTGCTACTGTCCTACAAACCTCTGCACTTGGAGGCCCAACAACGTCTACAAGAAGAAGGTTGTGTAGTAGACATCAGCGCCCCTTGAGGCCGGCCGGCCCCCTCCTCCCCTCCTTTATATATGGGGGAGGGGGGCACCCCATAGACACACAAGTTGATTTCTTAGTCGTGTGCGGTGCCCCCTCCACAGTTTTCCACCTCGGTCATATTGTCGTAGTGCTTAGGCGAAGCCCTGCGTCGGTAACTTCATCATCACCGTCACCACGCCGTTGTGCTGATGAAACTCTCCCTTGGCCTCAGTTGGATCTAGAGTTCGAGGGACGTCACCGAGCTGAATGTGTATAGATCGCGGAGGTGCTGGTACTTGATCGGTTGGATCGCGAAGACGTTCGACTACATCAACCGCGTTACTAAACGCTTCCGCTTTCGGTCTACGAGGGTACGTGGAGACACTCTCCCTGCTCGTTGCTATGCTTCTCCTAGATAGATCTTGCGTGATTGTAGGAAAATTTTGAAATACTACGTTCCCCAACACTTCCATTGTACATGCAAGGGATTTGAGTGAACAGAGAGATAGATTCAGAGATGGAACACTTAGAAACAGGGGAAGCTTAGCATGTCAAAGGGATTTACTAAAAGAATGCTTGCTAGAATTTAGGAGATTACAAGTAAGCTTATGCCAGCCAGCGGCTAGGGTTCAAGTCAAATACTCCCTCCGTTTCTAAATATTTGTCTTTCTAGAGATTTCAACAAATGACCACATACAGAGTAAAATGAGTGAATATATGTCTATATACATCCGTATGTGATAGTCCATTTGAAATCTCTAAAAAGACAAATATTTAGGAACATAGGGAGTACACGAGATAAGATAGCCAGCATCAGGAACGGCCCAAGAAAGGAGACAAACAATACTACCAACCACAGGGAGACCCTCAGAGGGAGAATTGAACTGCAAAAATGTCTTATATTTTGATATGAAGGAATACCATCGGATCCAAGATAGACGGTGCTCAGTCGTCAGCCACAGCGGAGAGGTAAGTGAGCTGCAAGTGAGCAGTGAAAATGTGCAATTCTTCAGAATCTTTAGACTTTAGGAGCTCATCAAGGTTGAGTCCATGTAAAAAAAGTTTGGGTCCTGACAGGCTGCCAACTCGGTCGGCCGGCCTGGGCCAGAGCATGGCCGACTTTTTTTTGGAGGGAAGCTGCAAAGGTTAAGGTCGAGTCGAATTACTATTTGAAGACGGTTTCGTTGTTACCCCCGATTTTCCTTGACCAAACGCAATGTCGTGTGCAGCAGTTATACATAATGTAGTGCCTATAGATTTTCTCAGAAGTCAAACATTACAAAGTTTGACCATATTTATAGAGAAAAATAGGTACATCTAGAATACCAAATGCATATCATTGGATACATCATGAGTTATATTTTCGGAATGTACATGTTTGCTATTGTAGATGTATATAGTTTTTTGTATAAACTTGATCAAATTTGGCAAAGTTTGATTTTTAGAAAAATCTATAGGCACTACATTGTGGAATGGAGGGAGTACATAAGCCAGAGCAAACCCTGCTCCAATTGCAAGGGTTATTGAAATCCAAAAGACGAGACGGAAGATGGCGGTGAAAGCTGAGACGCACGCGCGTCCGCTCGAGATGGAGGCCATCGAGAGCTGCATTGATCCAGGATTCTGGGATGCCGTCCACTGCCTCAAGCTCGACGTCCTCGGCATTGACGACTCCCCAGTCCCCATCACTGGTGAGCACCCTTTCCACGTTGATTGTCTCAGAATTTTTCGATAGCAGAGATTTAGGGCAGATGGAGGTTATGTATTTCATGCATCGAATTGAAGGTGGTCTTAGCTGTGGGTGCTCCTGGAGTTTTTTTAGATCCGTGCTCCTCCAGTTGGTGGTGCAATGTTTCTTCTTGAAATTGGCTCTGGCCCCGCTTTTTTATAGATAAAGCATCAAACCAAGGTGCATGGTTGAACGATATATACAAGGTAATGAGGAGCCTCTCGTACAAAGCAGATCCGGACATAACCGGACAACATAAACATACACGCCTATGTGGTCGAGAACTAACACAGGAAAACCTGAATACAGTGACACGATATGCCCCAGATAACTAAGCTCCATGACAATGCCCCCAGGAGGGAAAACAACGCTAAGAGTCACCATTGCCGAGTCCGAGACGGACAAGGGTCTTTACCCAGTAAACTAGCACGGAGAGGAGAACCACAACGACGTGCTCAAGAGGAGAGCGGCAACCGCGTGTGTCAGCACCAAAGCGCGGAGCTTTCGCTCAAAAGTTCGCCCGTGCCACAACGAGGCATCCAGGACCACCATGACGAACACAAGCCTCCAGATCTGGATCTCGGCATCGCTACTGCCAACGGCAGAGAACGAGCCTGAGCCGCCCGCCGCTATACCCCTTGCTGCTCACGCAACAAAGAAGCATGATGCCCGCCAAGAGCCAACCATGCAGATCACTACCCGAGGACGCCGCCCCCGGAATCCATCTCTCGAGACACCGTCAATTTCCCACTTCACAACACATCAACCACGGTAGGAAGTGTAGAGTCATTCCATCCACTCATAGCCTGACATGAACCAACGAGTTTGGGTTAGCACCTGCACTGTAGGAAGTGCCCGCGCCTGCGTCTCCAGCCAGTCCCCTTGGACTGGGGGCAACACACCGAGTGGCTGCTGACGGCTTCTGTCGAGCAAGCTCCGCCCTAGTTATTTGACCTTGGCCGTGGCAAGCCCGCACGCCACCAGACTGTGACCATCCGCGCAGATCTGCCCGACAACACAACAGCTTCAGGGGCGCCCGACTCGGATTGACACCACAACTGCATAACATGGAAGGAGAGCACAAGCGCGATGGCAAGACCAACATGAAATGGGCTGCCCCCTACACCATTACGCTGTCGAATGGCATCCACCAAGACATATTGGATCCGCGCTACCCGTCAAAGTCTGTTGACACCAGGGCACATCCGAACGCCATCCCGGATTATGCTGCCACCCAGCCACGACAGTCGTGCCGCCCCATTGCCGTCCAGGAGGCCCCGAGCCACCCTTCCAGATCCAGGAGGCCAGACTTCACTCGGTGGTGGCAGGAGGAGGAGGGGCGTGAGAGGAGGGTTGGGGTGGAGGCGGCGTGCTAGGGTTCCCCCGGTCGCTCGCGGGTGCAGTTGGGAAAGTGCCAGGAACCAATTACACGGTTGTCGGCTCAATGTTTCTTGAAAATAGTTTCTTATATTTTGTGTGCACTCCATAAGGTTTACTTCAAATGTTGCTTTGGATGGTACTCTTCGTGTGTAACTTGCTAGCAAATTTTGTTCCATCCCGTGCTAACATCATTTGTTTATCAAATTATTGTTTTAGCCATGATTGCTCTTTCTGCTTGTACACTTTGTTGTGAACACTCACAAGATTATTTTCTCTATGGGAAACAACTCTTGGGAATCCTGAAAAGAAGTGGAATTCTGATACGTCTCCAACGTATCTATAATTTTTGATTGCTCCATGCTATTATATTATCTATTTTGGATGTTAATGGGCTTATTTTTACACTTTTATATTATTTTTGGGACTAACCTATTAACTGGAGGCCCAGCCCAAATTGCTGTTTTTTTTGCCTATTTTAGTGTTTCGCCGAAAAGGAATATCAAATGGAGTCCAAACGGAATGAAACCTACGGGAGCGTTATTTTTGGAACAAACGTGATCGAGGAGACTTGGAGTGGACGTCAAGAAACAATCGAGGAGGCCATGAGGCAGGGGGCGCGCCCTCCACCCTTGTGGGCCCCTCGTTGCTCCACCGACCTACTTCTTCCTCCTATATATATCCATATACCCCGCAAACATCCAGGAGCACCATGAAACCATATTTCCACCGCCGCAACCTTCTGTACCCAAGAGATCCCATCTTGGGGCCTTTTCCAGAGCTCCGCCGGAGGGGGCATTGATCACGGGGGGCCTCTGCATCAACTCCATGGCCTCTCCGATGATGTGTGAGTAGTTTACTTCAGACCTTCAGGTCCATAGCTAGTAGCTAGATGGCTTCTTCTCTCTCTTTGGATCTCAATACAAAGTTCTCCTCGATTCTCTTGGAGATCTGTTCGATGTAATCTTCTTTTGCGGTGTGTTTGTCGAGATCCGATGAATTGTGGGTTTATGACCAAGTCTATCTATGAACAATATTTGAATCTTCTCTGAATTCTTTTATGTATGATTGGTTTATCTTTGCAAGTCTCTCCAAATTATCAGTTTGGTTTGGCCTACTAGATTGATCTTTCTTGCAATGGGAGAAGTGCTTAGCTTTGGGTTCAATCTTGCGGTGCTCGATCCCAGTGAAACAAAGGGAAATGACACGTATTGTATTGTTGCCATCGAGGATAAAAAGATGGGGTTTACATCATATTGCATGAGTTTATCCCTCTACATCATGTCATCTTGCTTAAGGCGTTACTCTGTTCTTATGAACTTAATACTCTAGATGCGTGCTGGATAGCGGTCGATGTGTGGAGTAATAGTAGAAGATGCAGAATTGTTTCGGCCTACTTGTCACGCACGTGATGCCTATATACATGATCATGCCCAGATATTCTCATAATTATTCGCTTTTCTATCAATTGCTCGACAATAATTTGTTCACCCACCGTAATACTTATGCTATCTTGAGAGAAGCCACTAGTGAAACCTATGGCCCCCGGGTCTATTCTCCATCATACAAGTTTCCCATATATTTTATTTGCAATCTTTACTTTCAATCTATATCATAAAAATACCAAAAATATTTATTTTATCATTATCATCTTTATCAGATCTCACTCTTGCAAGTGGCCGTGAAGGGATTGACAACCCCTTGATCGCGTTGGTTGTGAGGTTCTTATTTGTTTGTGTAGGTATGAGGTGACTCGCGCGTGGTCTCCTACTGGATTGATACCTTGGTTCTCAAAAACTGAGGGAAATACTTATGCTGCTTTACTGCATCACCCTTTCCTCTTCAAGGGAAAACCAACGCAGTGCTCAAGAGGTAGCAAGAAGGATTTCTGGCGCCGTTGCCGGGGAGATCTACGCCAAGTCAAGACATACCAAGTAGCCATCACAAACTCTTATCCCCCGCATTACATTATTTGCCATTTGCCTCTCGTTTTCCTCTCCCCCACTTCACCCTTGCCATTTTATTCTCCCTTCTTCTGTTCATCTTTTCATTTGCTTTGATGTCTTACTTGGCTCGTTTGCTCGTTTGGTTGGAATAGTTGTTTATTTATTGCTAAACAGAGAACCTAAGATATATGGATCCTCATCCGCTTGCTAATCTTTTTAAGAGATCCAATTATGATGAACCAATTGCTAGTGAGTTTTGTGCACTAGATTATCTTTATGAAGTTTTGCTTGAAATTCGTGAATCTGAAAATTGTGATGAAGTACATTATGTAGTGATTCACGATGGATCTTTGAATAGAAAGCTTGATTTGCAATGATGATAGTATAAATTCTATTAATGTCAATTGTGCTTATAATATGCAAAACCTAAGCTTGGGGATGCTAGTTTTGCTATGTCTACTACTTGTTGCAATGATCATGATTGGGGTGATTCTTCTTTTGATCTTGAAAATTTATTTAAGCTCCATGATGAATATGAGATTGATAATAGTGTTTGCAATATTATTGAAAGTGGGTTTGGAAGAGTGTCAACTTTAGATCCCACATATTTGGAGAATGTTCAATCTTATGAATTTTTTGATAAAAGTGGGTTTGGAGAGGTCATGACTTTAGTTAATGTTAATCCCACTATTTTGGAAGAGTGTCAACTTTGCATGCATGTGGATCGTGTTGAAAATATTTCATGTGATAGCTATTTTGTTGAATTTTCTTATGATCCCACATGCAATTATTATGAAAGAGGAAAATATGGTGGTATAAATTTTCATGTTACTAAATTACCTCTCGTTATGTTGAGATTGCTATTGTTTCTTTCCGCTTCCTTGCATAAGCTAGTTTTTGCTTGCCTTGATAATTTGTTTTCCTATAAGATGCCTATGCATAGGAATTATGTTAGACTTAGATGTGTTTGTCACATGTTTTATGATGCTCTCTTTGTGCTTCAATTCTTGTCTTTCATGTGAGCATCGTTGAAATCTTAGGCCTAGCTATAAGGCTTTAAAGAAAAGCGCTTGTTGGGAGACAACCCAATATTTTCCTTGCTGTTATTCAATAAATAATTTATCTAGCCTCTGTTTTGGTTGTGTTTTTGTGTTTAATTAGTGTTTGTGCCAAGTAGAACCGTTGGGAAGACTTGGGGAAAGTCTTTTTGATCTTGCTGTAAAAAACAGAAACTTTAGCGCTCACGAGAATTGCTGCCATTTTTTATTGTAGAGTGATATTTAGTTAATTCTTTTTGCAGATGATTACTAGATAAATTCCTCACGTCCAGAAATTTATTTTAGAATTTTTTGTATTCCAGAAGTTTGCGTTAGCTACAGATTACTACAGACTGTTCTATTTTTGACAGATTCTGTTTTTCATGTGTTGTTTGCTTATTTTGATGAATCTATGACTAGTAAAAGAGTTTATAAACCATAGAGAAGTTGGAATACAGTAGGTTTAACACCAATATAAATAAATAATGATTTCATTACATTATCTTGAAGTGGTGTTTTGTTTTCTTTCGCTAACGGAGCTCACGAGATTTTCTTGTAAAGTTTTGTGTTGTGAAGTTTTCAAGTTTTGGGTAAAGATTCGATGATTTATGGAACAAGGAGTGGCAAGAGCCTAAGATTGGGTATGCCCAAGGCACCCCAAGGTAAATACAAAGACACCAAAAAGCCTAAGCTTGGGGATGCCCCGGAAGGCATTCCCTCTTTTGTCTTCGTTCATCGGTAACTTTACTTGGAGCTATATTTTTATTCGCCACATGATATGTGTTTTGCTTGGAGCGTCTTGTATGATTTGAGTCTTTGCTTTTTAGTTTACCACAATCATCCTTGCTGCACACACCTTTTGAGAGAGACACACATGAATTAGAATTTATTAGAATACTCTATGTGCTTCACTTATATATTTTGAGCTATATAGTTTTTGCTCTAGTGCTTCACTTATATCTTTTGGAGCACGGTGGTGGTTTTATTTTATAGAAATAATTGATCTCTCATGCTTCACTTATACTATTTTGAGAGTCCTTTAGAACAACATGGCAATTTTCTTTTAGGCATAATAAAAACTTTCATATAAGTGCATTGAATACTAAGAGAAGTTTGATACTTGATGATTGTTTTGAGATATGGAGATGGTGATATTAGAGTCATGCTAGTTGAGTAGTTGTGAGTTTGAGAAATACTTGTGTTGAAGTTTGTGATTCCCATAGCATGCACGTATGGTGAACCGTTATGTGATGAAGTCGGAGCATGATTTATTTATTGATTGCCTTCCTTATGAGTGGCGGCCGGGGACGAGTGATGGTCTTTTCCTACCAATCTATCCCCCTAGGAGCATGCGCGTAGTACTTTTTTTCGATAACTAATAGATTTTTGCAATAAGTATGTTTGTTCTTTATGACTAATGTTGAGTCCATGGATTATATGCACCCTCACCCTTCCACCATTGCTAGCCTCTCTAGTACCGCACAACTTTTGCCGGTACCATAAACACACCATATACCTTACTCAAAACAGCCACCATACCTACCTATTATGGCATTTCCATAGCCATTCCGAGATATATTGCCATGCAACTTTCCACCGTTCCGTTTGCTATGACACACTTCATCATTCTCATATTTCTTTGCATGATCATGTAGTTGACATCGTATTTGTGGCAAAGCCACCGTTCATAATTTTTTCATACATGTCACTCTTGATTCATTGCATATCCCGGTACACTGCTGGAGGCATTCACATAGAGTCATATTTTGTTCTAAGTATTGAGTTGTAATTCTTGAGTTGTAAGTAAAAAAGAAGTGTGATGATCATCATTATTAGAACATTGTCCCAGTGAGGAAAGGATGATGGAGACTATGATTCCCCCACAAGTCGGGATGGGACTCCGGACGAAGAAAAGGGAAAGAGGCCAAAAGAAGAAGGCCCAAATAAAAAAATGTGAGAGAAAGAGAGAGAAGGGACAATGTTACTATCCTTTTTCCACACTTGTGCTTCAAAGTAGCACCATGATCTTCATGATAGAGAGTCTCCTATGTTGTCACTTTCATAAACTAGTGGGAATTTTACATTATAGAACTTGGCTTGTATATTCCAATGATGGGATTCCTCAAATTGCCCTAGGTCTTCGTGCGCAAGAAATTTGGATGCACACCCACTTAGTTTCTTTTGTTGAGCTTTCATACACTTATAGCTCTAGTGCATCCATTGCACGGCAATCCCTACTCACTCACATTGATATCTATTGATGGGCATCTCCATATCCCGTTGATGCGCCTAGTTGATGCGAGACTATCTTCTCCTTTTTTTCTTCTTGACAACCACCATTCTATTCCACCATAGTGCTATATCCATGGCTCATGCTCATATATTGCGTGAAGATTGAAAAAGTTTGAGATCAAAAGTATGAAACAATTGCTTGGCTTGTCATCGGGGTTGTGCATGATTTAATATTTTGTGTGATGAAGATAGAGCATAGCCAGACTATATGATTTTGTAGGGATAACTTTCTTTGGCCATGTTATTTTGAGAAGACATGATTGCTTAGTTAGTATGCTTGAAGTATTATTATTTCTATGTCAATATTAAACTTTTATATTGAATCTTTCGGATCTGAACCTTCATGCCACAGTAAAGAAAAATTACATTGAGAAATATGTTAGGAAGCATTCCACATCAAAAATTCTATTTTTATCATTTACCTACTCGAGGACGAGCTGGAATTAAGCTTGGGGGTGCTTGATACGTCTCCAACATATCTATAATTTTTGATTGCTCCATGCCATTATATTATCTATTTTGGATGTTAATGGGCTTATTTTTACACTTTTATATTATTTTGGGACTAATCTATTAACCGGAGGCCCAGCCCAAATTGCTATTTTTTTGGCCTATTTTAGTGTTTCGCCAAAAAGGAATATCAAACAGAGTCCAAATGGAATGAAACCTTCGAGAGCGTTATTTTTGGAACAAACGTGATCCAGGAGACTTGGAGTGGGCGTCAAGAAACAATTGAGGAGGCCACGAGGTAGGGGGGCGCGCCCACCCCCCTGGGTGCGCCCTCCACCCTCGTGGGCCCCTCGTTGCTCCACCGACCTACTTCTTCCTCCTATATATATCCATATACCCCGCAAACATCCAGGAGCACCACGAAACCCTATTTCCACCGCCGCAACCTTATGTACCCAAGAGATCCCATCTTGGGGCCTTTCCCAGAGCTCCGCCGGAGGGGGCATTGATCACGGAGGGCCTCTACATCAACTCCATGGCCTCTCCGATGATGTGTGAGTAGTTTACTTCAGACCTTTGGGTCCATAGCTAGTAGCTAGATGGCTTCTTCTCTCTCTTTGGATCTCAATACAAAGTTCTCCTCAATTCTCTTGGAGATCTATTCGATGTAATCTTCTTTTGCGCTGTGTTTGTCGAGATCCGATGAATTGTGGGTTTATGATCAAGTCTATCTATGAACAATATTTGAATCTTCTCTGAATTCTTTTATGTATGAGTGGTTTATCTTTGCAAGTCTCTTCGAATTATCAGTTTGGTTTGGTCTACTAGATTGATCTTTCTTGCAATGGGAGAAGTTCTTAGCTTTGGGTTCAATCTTGCGGTGCTAGATCCCAGTGACAAAGGGAAATGACACGTATTGTATTGTTGCCATCGAGGATAAAAACATGGGGTTTACATCATATTGCATGAGTTTATCCCTCTACATCATGTCATCTTGTTTAAGGCGTTACTCTATTTTTATGAACTTAATACTCTAGATGCATGCTGGATAGCGGTCGATGTGTGGAGTAATAGTAGTAGATGCAGAATCGTTTCGGTCTACTTGTCACGGACGTGATGCCTATATACATGATCATGCCTAGATATTCTCATAATTATTCACTTTTCTATCAATTGCTCGACAGTAATTTGTTCACCCACCGTAACACTTATGCTATCTTGAGAGAAGCCACTAGTGAAACCTGTGGCCCCCAGGTCTATTCTCCATCATACAAGTTTCCCATCTATTTTATTTTGCAATCTTTACTTTCAATCTATATCATAAAAATACCAAAAATATTTATCTTATCATTATCATCTCTATCAGATCTCACTCTTGCAAGTGGCCGTGAAGGGATTGACAACCCCTTTATCGCGTTGGTTGCGAGGTTCTTATTTGCTTGTGTTGGTACGAGGTGACTCGAGCGTGGTCTCGTACTGGATTGATACCTTGGTTCTAAAAAACTGAGGGAAATACTTACGCTGCTTTACTGCATCACCCTTTCCTCTTCAAGGGAAAACCAACACAGTGCTCAAGAGGTAGCAAGTTCCCCTGCCCCAACCATGAAGTACTTGCATTTTGTGGTTTTTTATTCTTCTAGTTTGACTATCTGGGTGTGTTTTGGCTCGTTCTAGTATTTTTGAATATACTAACATTATTTTTTTTATTTTTGTGCTAGGCTGTTATACTTTGTGCGCACATTCGTAAATTCTGGGTCTCGTCAGGCTATCCTCAAAATCATTAGAAGCATCACCTCCATTTCAGTCTAGGAACAATTGTATAGTTACGGGGACCCTCATAAACACTAATAACATGTTGGGCTTCAAAAATCTAGATGTGGACCTTCTACTCAAAGAAGAAGGGAAAAAGGTACATTGTTTAATAGGAGATATTTAATCTTAATT
Source organism: Triticum urartu (assembly GCF_056163025.1). Lineage (NCBI taxonomy): Eukaryota > Viridiplantae > Streptophyta > Magnoliopsida > Poales > Poaceae > Triticum > Triticum urartu. The sequence goes on along the minus strand of NC_141874.1, from coordinate 503,033,940 downwards.
CTTTCCAGTTTTTGTCAATTTTCACAATTTTATGTTGTATATATTGTGGATGTAGATATTTTATGATATTTTATCTAGTAAAATTGAAGAGGATCCTACTCTTCTATTGAGGTTTCTTGTGATATCATTTGTGGATCTGAAAAATTGGAAGGTCTATTATGATGTTGCATTCCCCTCGTTGGTTTTGAACTCTAAAATGACTTTTCTCACACTGCATAGCGCCTCAGAGGTGCTAAGCCAAGAGGAGGTAATGCACCTAATATCACATATATTATTTTATCTTTTTATGATAGGTAATGAGTGCCATGTATTTACTTCTTTAGGAAACATTGTTGTCTAAATCAATGAAAGTGTGGCGTGATTCAAATGAAACCACAAGTTTGTTAAGTCATTTAAAATTAATATTTCACAACTTATCATTACTTGTATATATTTATCTAATTTGCTATATTTATTGACAATTATTTTAGGTTTTCCGTTTTTTGGGTCCATATATACTCAGATTCTTCTATCGTTATAAGACAACTTAAGTGCTGGAAAGGTTATTCGGGCGATCACCAAAAGGTATGTTTGTGTCATCCATTTCATCACAACTTTTTGTGATCTCATATTAAACTTTATACTTATTATTCATGTATTGTTTCTATAAATGTAAAATGAAAAATATTGATGGTTGGTCTTGCATCAAAGTGTTTGAGGGTCCATGCATTTTTGGAGATTATATTATCATGAGGCATATTTAGCTCTTTATTTGGTTTACATAAAATTATTAGTACAATTAGTAGCTATCTATCTCTACACTGGCTCCTTTTTGGACATTTCTAAGATATCATATTTGTAGCTTCTTTTCTTCTCTTTGCTTGCTTTGGTGAACACCAATTGAAGAGAAGCTTGTCCAACATCGTCTATGATGGTTTGGGAATATTCAATGCAAGCCTCTAGAAGCTCCAGTGCATAGCACACGACTAAAGCGTGCGGAGAATGTCAAGAGAGGTCGGGGTAGACCGAATTTGACATGGGAGGAGTCCATTAAGAGAGACCTGGAGGATTGGAGTATCACCAAAGAACTAGCTATGAACAGGGGTGCGTGGAAGCTTGCTATCCATGTGCCAAATCCATGAGTTGGTCGCGAGATATTATGGGTTTCACGTCTACCCTACCCCAACTTGTTTGAGCCATGAGTTGTTGCTTGCTTTGGTGAGAGTGAGGCCACCTTGTTTATAGTTCTACAATGTAGATACTGCCATGTGGCAATAATTTTCCAAATCCTACGGTAGATATTATCTCTACTCTAGATTCTCCACAATTATCTAAGTGCTAGATATTTCTTATGCCTGAATATTTAAGATCCAATACCTAAAATATCTACATCTAGGTTTTTTCTAACTATAGACTTCTCCTCCAAAAGATCTACACCATAATATCTTTGATTTCTCTAGTGTTTTTTTTCTGAAATCCTCCTCATGTATAATATGCAAAAAATATTATATCTTGTTGCAACTTTCTTAATATTTCTGGAACCTTCCAAGTATGCATTGCTTACACTTTTATTTGGTAAAGCATCTCCTGTTTGGATTTTATGATCATGGTCATCAAGATTACCCTGGCTGGGCTCTTAGAAACTACATTGCATTCCTGAGCCTGCGGTGGAAAATCGAGAAAGTTCAGTTCTTGTGCTATAGAGAAAGACATGGGGAACCTGATCTAGAGAAGTCCCTTATTGGTGAAGCATCATTTGCAGGACCTCATGGTATTATGATCGATCTGAATAAGATCTTTACAATCTCATTAGCAATTGTTTTTAACATTAGTTGTGATTACAGGTTGGGATGGCTCTGATTATGTGCCTGGAATTATTGGATGGGAGGGAGAAAAGGCTGGGGATCGAAAGAAAGAAAAGATAATGAAACCCATCGATCTTGACTCACCGAATCCAACAAGGTAGTGAAGATTATTTACCTTCCTTTGCACATCATCATCAACAAATGAAATCTATTTGATTGTTTATCATATACACAACTAGGATGAAGAAAAGCAGGTGATGCACTTGAAGCTTATGGGATGGCGACATCCCTCTCTTGTTTTAAACAAGTTGCGTAGCGCTTGATGCCTTGTGTTGGGTGCTGGAGCTCTTGGCTGTGAAGTTTCCCGCTTACTCATGATTTGTACTTTGTGCTACCACTAGATATATGCTCCCTTGTAACGAACTGTAATACTATCCCTTCCAACAAACTTTAACAGTATATGCCCTTACACATCTTTCCTACCTTTTTATTTTTGGTGGAACCAAATCTTTAGACCTGCGGTGTACGGAAACTAACAGTGGTTGATGGTGGTTGTGTTGCCATTCCTGATGTAGTCAAACAATCACTCTACATAGGTAATGATTGTGGTGTCCCAAGAGCCACTGCGATAGTTCCACATCTAAAAGAGAGATGTCCTGCAGTTGTAAGTCGTTGCTACCTTCATCTTGAATATTACATTTCCTACAGATCTGTTTGTTGCTAACAATTTCTACCTTTTAGGAGGTTGAAGGCATCCAGATGGAAATACCAGTGCCTAGGAACCCGGTTTCTCCAACCAAAATGTCAAGTGTTCTTGATAATTGCAAGCGTTTTCAAGCATTAGTAGCTTCCAGTGATGTGGTTTTCTTGTTGACTGACACATGGGAGAGTAGATGGTTTCCAACTCTACTTTGCGCAAACGAAAATGAGGTTAATCTCAGACACCTTATTCATGCGTGGGGTTGCAATACTTATCAGCTCATATTGACCAAGTAATCTTAATACTTAATGGCTTTAGAGGATAATTAATATATTCTAGTCATGTGGTTCAGTTAAATAAGTAATACATCCCCCATCTTTCTACATCATATAGTGGCTCTTGGGAACTAAAGGTCTTCTGTCTCCACTACAGATCGCTATCACTTCAGCATCAGGATATGACAGTTACCTTGTCATGCGGCATGGTGCTGGTCCAGGACATAATTTATCTACCGAAGATGCTCTTGGTCACCAAAGATTAGGCAGTTGTTTCTACAACAACTCGAGTTCTTTTGTCAATGTATACTAGATAAAGACTTATATTTGTGGAATTTTTCTCCTTTTGTTTCTGTTTTATACTTACAATTTTCACACCCGTTCCTTAATATTAATTTCATATTTGCTTGTTTGTATTGTTTTGCAGTTAGTCCTTAATGAAATAGTAGCCATGCCTGGGTTGACCTCGATTGCATCTGGCAAAGCAGTGGAGCTCTTTGCGAGGATATTACATCATGAAGAGGGGGTAAGCTACTTAATTCCTGAAAGATAAGTCCATAAATGTAATTTTTGTATGTATGTCAGTGATAACGATGAAGAGTAGTTGATTACAAAGTTCAAAAAGGCGTCGGGTGTTGAATATGCGTTTTGGGACCTACTTCTTTGTAGCTCATTTATGTGTGCCTTAGGTGTCCCGTACAGTACTGCACGGACACCGTCCGGACAGGTGAACATGACAGAGCTGGGGGGAAGTAGGTTTCCAGCTAGCCAAATATAGGAATATCAGTAATAAAGCCTTCCAAGTTGTCTATGTTGCAGATTATAGTCATGTGCCCATGTATATACTAAAATGTACCCCTTTCAGTCCTAAACAAGTTGAGGTAGGCTAGTTCCTTGGTTCCTCATATCTCTCTTTACGGGCTCCTCCCATGTCAAGTTTGCTCTATCCCGATCTCACTTGACATTATCAGCATGATTTAACTGTCCCACTATGCACTGGAGCTTCTGGAGGCCTGCATTGTATATGCCAAACCATCTCAGACGATGTTGGACAAGCTTCTTTTCAATTGGTGCTACCCCAACTCTATCATGAATATCAGCATTCCAGACCTGATCTTTTCTTATGTGGCCACATATCCATCTCAACATTTGCATCTCTGCTACACCTAACTGTTGGACATGTCGCCTTTTAGTTGGCAACATTCAGTGCCACACAACATTCTAGGTCAATCGGTGTCCTATAAAACCCGCCTTTTAGCTTTTGTGGCATTCTCTTGTCATAGAGGACGCCAGAAGCTTGGCACCACTTCATCCATCCTCCCTTCCTGGTTGCGCTTGCCTTCTCACAGCTCACCCCGAACCTCTCCTCCCCGGTGGCGCTGCAGTAGCAAGATGGTGAGACGCACCGGCCAGCGCGTGAGGCTCTACGTCCGCGGCACCATCCTCGAATACAAGAGGCCCAAGTCGAACCAGTACGAGATGACGTCGCTGGTGCAGATCGAGGGGGTGAACACCAGGGAGGATGTGGCCTGGTACGGCGGCAAGAGGATGGCCTACGTCTACAAGGCCAAGACCAAGAGCAACAACATCCATCTAGCTTTGACTCGATGGTTCACATGCATCGATATCACCATCCTTATGCAACATCGACCCGACATATAGAAAGGTGTACTTCTGAGGTACCACGTGCCCATCAAGGCTAACCCTCTCTCATGCCTAGTAGTATTTAAACCGCACCTCATGTACTCGGTTTTTAGTTCTACTAAGCCTAAAAAATTTCGATTCCAAAGTTTGTCTCTACAGCTCTAACTTTCTATTAAACCCCGTCCGACTATCGCCGACTTGCACCACATTATCTGAAAAGAGCATACACCATGGGATATCTTCTTGTATATCCCTTGTGACCTCATCCATCACCAAAGCAAAAAGATAATGGCTCAAAGCTGACCCTTTGTGCTGTCCTATTTCAATCGGAAAGTCATCAGTGTCGCCGTCACTTGTTCGAACACTTGTCACAGTATTATCGTACATATCCTTGATGAGTGTAATTGTTGGGGAACGTAGTAATTTCAAAAAATTTCCTACGCACACGCTAGATCATGGTGATGCATAGCAACGAGAGGGGAGAGTATGTCCACGTACCCTCGTAGACCGAAAGCGGCAGCGTTAGCACAACGCGGTTGATGTAGTCATACGTCTTCACGATACGACCGATCAAGCACCAAACTCACGACACCTCCGTGTTCTGCACACGTTCAACTCGATGACGTCCCTCAAACTCCGATCTAGCCGAGCTTTGAGGGAGAGTTCCATCAGCACGACAGCGTGGTGATGACGATGATGTTCTACCGACATAGGGCTTCGCCTAAGCACTGCTACGATATGACCGAGGTGGATTATGGTGGAGGGGGGCACCGCACACGGCTAAGAGATCCAAGGGATCAATTGTTGTGTCTCTAGGGGGTGCCTCCCTCCCCGTATATAAAGGAGTAGAGGAGGGGGAGGGGGCCGGCCACCCTTGGTGCGCCCCATGAGGAGTCCTACTCCCACTTGGAGTAGGACTCCCCCCTTTCCATGTTGGAGTAGGAGGGGAGAGGGAAGGAGAAAGAGCGAGAAAGGAAAGGGGGGGGGGGCGCCGCCCCCCTTCCTAGTCCAATTCGGACTCGGGAGGGGAGGGGCGCGCGGCTGCCCCTTGGCCGCCTCTCATCTTCCACCAATTGGGCCCATGAGGTCCATTAACCTCCGGGGGGGGGGGGGGTTCCGGTAACCCCCGGTACTCCGGTATATATCCGATAACCCCCAGAACCATTCCGGTGTCCGAATATAGTCGTCCAATATATCAATCTTCATGTCTCAACCATTTAGAGATTCCTCATCATGTCTGTGATCACGTCCGGGACTCAGAACTACCTTTGGTACATCAAAACACATAAACTCATAATATAACCGTCATCGAACTTTAAGCGTGCGGACCCTACGGGTTCGAGAACTATGTAGACATGACCGAGACACGTCTCCGGTAAATAACCAATAGCGGAACCTGGATGCTCATATTGGCTCCTACATATTCTACGAAGATCTTTATCGGTCAAACCGCATAACAACATATGTTGTTCCCTTTGTCGTCGGTACGTTACTTGCCCGAGATTCGATCGTCGGTATCTCAATACCTAGTTCAATCTTGTTACCGACAAGTCTCTTTACTCGTTCCGTAATACATCATCCCACAACTAACTCATTAGTTGCAATGCTTGCAAGGCTTAAGTGATGTGTATTACCGAGTGGGCCCAGAGATACCTCTCCGACAATCGGAGTGACAAATCCTAATCTTGAAATACGCCAACCCAACAAGTACCTTCGGAGACACCTGTAGAGCACCTTTATAATCACCCAGTTACGTTGTGACGTTTGGTAGCACACAAAGTTTTCCTCCGGTAAACGGGAGTTGCATAATCTCATAGTCATAGGAACATGTATAAGTCATGAAGAAAGGAGTAGCAACATACTAAACGATCAAGTGCTAAGCTAACGGAATGGGTCAAGTCAATCACATCATTCTCCTAATGATGTTATCCCGTTAATCAAATGACAACTCTTTGTCTATGGTTAGGAAACATAACCATCTTTGATTCAACGAGCTAGTCAAGTAGAGGCATACTAGTGAAACTCTGTTTTGTCTATGTATTCACACATGTATCATGTTTCCGGTTAATACAATTCTAGCATGAATAATAAACATTTATCATGATATAAGGAAACAAATAATAACTTTATTATTGCCTCTAGGGCATATTTCCTTCAGTGTCCCACTTGCACTAGAGTCAATAATCTGGATTACACAGTAATGATTCTAACACCCATGGAGCCTTGGTGCTGATCATGTTTTGCCCATGGAAGAGGCTTAGTCAACGGGTCTGCAACATTCAGATCCGTATGTATCTTGCAAATCTCTATGTCTCCCACATGGACTTGATCCCGGATGGAGTTGAAGCGTCTCTTGATGTGCTTGGTTCTCTTGTGAAATCTGGATTCCTTTGCTAAAGCAATTGCACCAGTATTGTTACAAAAGATTTTCATTAGACCCGATGCACTAGGTATGACACCTAGATCGGATATGAACTCCTTCATCCAGACTCCTTCATTTGCTGCTTCCGAAGCAGCTATGTACTCCGCTTCACATGTAGATCCCGCTATGACGCTTTGTTTAGAACTGCACCAACTGACAGCTCCACCGTTTAATAAAAACACGTATCCGGTTTGCGATTTAGAATCGTCCGGATCAGTGTCAAATCTTGCATCGACGTAACCATTTACGACGAGCTCTTTGTCACCTCCATAAACTAGAAACATATCCTTCGTCCTTTTCAGGTATTTCAGGACGTTCTTGACCTCTGTCCAGTGATCCACTCCTGGATTACTTTGGTACCTCCCTGCTAAACTAATAGCAAGGCACACATCAGGTCTGGTACACAGCATTGCATACATGATAGAGCCTATGGCTGAAGCATAGGGAACATCTTTCATTCTCTCTATCTTCTGTAGTGGTCGTGCATTGAGTCTTACTCAACTTCACACCTTGTAACACAGGCAAGAACCCTTTCTTTGCTTGATCCATTTTGAACTTCTTCAAAACTTTGTCAAGGTATGTGCTTTGTGAAAGTCCAATTAAGCGTCTCGATCTATCTCTATAGATCTTGATGCCCAATATATAAGCAGCTTCATCAAGGTCTTTCGTTGAAAAACTCTTATTCAAATATCTTTTTATGATATCTAGAAATTCTATATCATTTCCAATCAACAATATGTCATCCACATATAATATCATAAATGCTACAGAGCTCCCACTCACTTTCTTGTAAATGCAGGCTTCTCCAAAAGTCTGTATAAAACCATATGCTTTGATCACACTATCAAAACGTTATTCCAACTCCGAGAGGCTTTCACCAGTCCATAAATGGATCGTTGGAGCTTGCACACTTTGTTAGCTCCCTTTGGATCGACAAAACCTTCTAGTTGCATCATATACAACTCTTCTTCCAAAAATCCATTCAGGAATGCAGTTTTGACATCCATTTGCCAAATTTCGTAATCATAAAATGCAGCAATTGCTAATATGATTCAGACAGACTTAAGCATCGCAACGGGTGAGAAAGTCTCATTGTAGTCAATCCCTTGAACTTGTCGAAAACCTTTTGCAACAAGTCGAGCTTTATAGACAATAACATTACCGTCAGCATCGGTCTTCTTGAAGATCCATTTATTTTCAATGGATTGCCGATCAACGGGCAAGTCAACCAAAGTCCACACTTTGTTCTCATCCATAGATCACATCTCAGATTTCATGGCCTCAAGCCATTTTGCGAAATCTGGGCTCACCATTGCTTCTTCATAGTTCGTAGGTTCGTCATGGTCTAGTAACATAACCTCCAGAACAGGATAACCGTACCACTCTGGTGTGGATCTCACTCTGGTTGACCTACGAGGTTCAGTAACAACTTGATCTGAAGTTTCATGATCATCATCATTAACTTCCTCACTAATTGGTGTAGGTGTCACAGGAACCAGTTTTTGAGATTAACTACTTTCCAATAAGGGAGCAGGTACAGTTACCTCATCAAGTTCTACTTTCCTCCCACTCACTTCTTTCGAGAGAAACTCCTTCTCTAGAAAGGATCCAAATTTAGCAAACAAACGTTTTGCCTTCAGATCTGTGATAGAAGGTGTACCCAACAGTTTCCTTTGGGTATCCTATGAAGACACATTTCTCCGATTTGGGTTCGAGCTTATTAGGTTGAAGTTTTTTCACATAAGCATCGCAGCCCCAAACTTTAAGAAACGACAACTTTGGTTTCTTGCCAAACCATAGTTCATAAGGCGTTGTCTCAACGGATTTTGATGGTGCCCTATTTAACGTGAATGCAACCGTCTCTAAAGCATAACCCCAAAATAATAGCGGTAAATCAGTAAGAGACATCATAGATCGCACCATATCTAGTAAAGTACGATTACGACGTTCAGACACACCATTACGATGTGGTGTTCCGGGTGGCATGAGTTGCGAAACTATTCCGCATTGTTTCAAATGAAGACCAAACTCGTAACTCAAATATTCTCCTCCATGATCAGACCGTAGAAACTTTATTTTCTTGTTATGATGATTTTCAACTTCACTCTGAAATTCTTTGAACTTTTTAAATGTTTCAGATTTGTGTTTCATTAAGTAGATATACCTATATCTTCTTAAATCATCTGTGAAGGTGAGAAAATAACGATACCCGCCGCGAGCCTCAACATTCATCGGACCACATACATCTGTATGCGTGATTTCCAACAAATCTGTTGCTTGCTCCATAGTTCCGGAGAACGACGTTTTAGTCATCTTGCCCATGAGGCACAGTTCGCAAGTACCAAGTGATTCATAATCAAGTGGTTCCAAAAGTCCATCAGTATGGAGTTTCTTCATGCGCTTTACACCAATATGACCTAAACGGCAGTGCCACAAATAAGTTGCACTATCATTATCAACTCTGCATCTTTTGGCTTCAATATTATGAATATGTGTATCACTACTATCGAGATTCAATAAGAATAGACCACTCTTCAAGGGTGCATGACCATAAAAGATATTACTCATATAAATAGAACAACCACTCTTCTCTGATTTAAATGAATAACTGTCTCGCATCAAACAAGATCCAGATATAATGTTCATGCTTAACGCTGGAACCAAATAACAATTATTTAGGTCTAAAACTAATCCCGAAGGTAGATGTAGAGGTAGCATGCCGACTGCGATCACATCGACTTTGGAACCATTTCTCACGCGCATCGTCACCTCGTCCTTAGCGAATCTTCGCTTAATCCGTAGTCCCTATTTAGAGTTGCAAATATTAGCAACAGAACCAGTATCAAATACCCAGGTGCTATTGCGAGCATTAGTAAGGTACACATCAATAACATGTATACCACATATACCTTTGTTCACCTTGCCATCCTTCTTATCCGCCAAATACTTGGGGCAGTTTCGCTTCCAGTGACCAGTCTGTTTGCAGTAGAAGCACTCAGTTTCAAGCTTAGGTCCAGACTTGGGTTTCTTCTCTTGAGCAGCAACTTGTTTGCCGTTCTTCTTTAAGTTCCCCTTCTTCTTCCCTTTACCCTTTTTCTTGAAACTAGTGGTCTTGTTGACCATCGATACGTCTCCAACGTATCTATAATTTTTGATTGCTCCATGCTATATTATTTACTGTTTTGGACATTACTGGGCTTTATTATCCACTTTTATATTATTTTTGGGACTAACCTATTAACCGGAGGCCCAGCCCAGAATTGCTGTTTTTTGCCTGTTTTAGGGTTTCGAAGAAAAGGAAAATCAAACGGAGTCCAAACGGAATGAAACCTTCGGGAACATGATTTTCTCAACGAACAAGACCCAGGAGACTTGGACCCTACGTCAAGACATAAAAGAGGAGGCCACGAGGTAGGGGGCAAGCCTACCCCCCCAGGCGCGCCCTCCACCCTCGTGGGCCCCCTGTGTCAGGACCCCGATTCCAAGTCACATCGATCTAGCTGGTAACACCTCATATCACTTTGCGGCCTCACGAACGGTATTCCCACGGTGTCGCCTTACCATGGCCCGAGACCGTTTGCGCCTTTTGGCTCACGTATATGATAATGTCGCTAGCATCCATATGACAGAGAACCCGGGCCGACATGGCTAGTCATGAACCCAAAGCGGCACTAACCTATGGGGACAGGCATACATGAATCACATCGAGCATGTCGGTCAGCAGCGTGTGAATCCGGGCTGTAGCGCTGGGCTAACAGGACTCCGGATGTCACCGCGTGACATTTCCCCGAAGGGACAGACACATGAACGAAGTGAAACACATGCCGGCCAGTCAAGTGATCTGAGCAGTAGTGCTGGGCTAGCAGGACTCTGGTGAACCGGGCTGTAGCAGACTACTATGGCTCAAGGAAGCACTGTACTACATTTCCCCATAAGAGAGGCTGCCAAGGATAAACAACTAGATTGTCGGATCCCACACATACCAAGCATTTCAATCATACACACAATATGCTCGATATGTGTAAATACAACATGGCATCACAACATAACTCTATGAATCAAAGTATTTATTCATTAGGCTCCGAGGAGCGAGATATTACAAACATGGGTCTTATGACCCAACATACAGAGCATACAAGCAACAAGCACATGCGGAAGCTTAACTTGTCTGAGTACAGACAACTACAAATGAAGAAGGCTGAGAAGCCTGACTATCTACCAGATCTTGCCAAGGGCACAAGATCATAGCTGAGGTATCAAGCTAAACGTCGAAGTCCACGCGGAACTACTAGCGAGACTGACGTCTCTCTGCAAAACATAAAATAGGCAAACGTGAGTACAAATGTACCCAGCAAGACTTACATCAGAACTAGCTACATATGCATCGGTATCAACAAGGGGGGGTGGTGGAGTTTAACTGCAGCAAACCAGCTTTCACTCGGTGGCTAACCTGAACTACGACTGCAAGCAACTCTTTTGAGGTGGCGCACACGAGTCCACATATTCACCATTCAATACACTACTATGGATCCACTCCCGTCTCCCTACGAGAAGGCCATCCATAGCACTCACACTTATCTTGTGAGTTTTAGAGTATCCACTTTCACTTGTCTATGAACTATTATAGGCGACCCAGAAGTCCATTACCGCGGACACGGCTATTCGAATAGATGATGTTAACCCTGCAGGGGTGTACTTCTTCACACACGCTCCCACCACTTACCGTCGTTTACATGACATGTACTCGGCAACCTTCAAGCAGAAGCCCAACGAGGGTGTCGGCCACGGCCTACCTAAACACTCAAGTCTCTAGTCCAGGTTTATCGCCTATCCAGGTTCCATCCGGAGGGAGTCCGGCCAAGGTTTCCACATACGGCCCCGAACGATGTGTACAGGGTTCCGAGACACCAAACGGGCGCCCGGCATGCCCGGCCATGGTGTATCTACCGCAACATAGCCCACCCCTAGGGTCAGCGCTACGCACGGCCGCCAACACATATCCTATAAACACCAGAAACTAGTTGCAACTCCTGGACAGAGTACTAGGGTGATTAAGAAGCCGAGAGGGTCCATTGGTTTCGGGCCCAATGCGTGGTAGTAACTGTTTCATGGATCACAAACACAGAACTCAGTTCCTAAGAACAGTTTCAATGAGACAACCCACCATGTACTCCTACATGGCCTCTCACTGCTACCTTTACCAAATCGTGTTCACACACTTAGCTCACACACTGTAGGACATGTTTACACACCTCCGGTTCATCCTCGATGAACCAGACCTGACACGACTCTATGCAATAGCAGGCATGACAAACAAGCATGAATGAGTAGGCACATCAGGGCTCAAACAACTCCTACTCATGCTAGTGGGTTTCATCTATTTACTGTGGCAATGACAGGTCATGCAGAGGATAAGGGGTTCAACTACCGCAACAAGTAACAGATGATCGTTGTTGTCCTAATGCAGTAAAAGAGAGCAGGAGCGAGAGAGTGGGTTTGTATCGGAATGAACAAGGGGTTTTTGCTTGCCTGACACTTCTGAAGATAGTATAGTTCTTCATCGGTGTCATCGAACTCGTCGTCGGAACCACGTCTATCGAGAGGGGACAAATATCGGCAAACAAAGAGGAAGACAATCAATGCAATGCAACAATTATGATGCATGATAATGTCATGGAAATATGCTGTTGATTGAGCTAATGCAACTAGCAACCATGTTAAATGAAGTTGGTTTGAACCCTAGGTTCAAATTCAAACTCCATAAGTGAGAGTTTAAATTCCATTTATGTGAATTGGCCTAAACAGCAGCCATAAGTTGCTCTAACATGCATGAAAATGCCATAAACAGATTCCTTGAATTTTTCTGATAATTTTTCATATATAATTTATTTCATTTGGAGTTACGGTTGATTTTCTATGATTTTTAGAAGTTTTGGGCATTTTCTGGAATTTTCTAAATTATATTTAACCCAGAAAATAGCTTATTGCATCAGCACTGCGTCATTATGACGTCAGCAGATCAACAGGGCCGGTCCAGGTCAAACCTGACCTGTGGGGCCTACTGGTCAGTGACACACGGCTGGCATGAGTCACTGACGTGTGGGGCCGGTCAAAGGCCACGTCAGCAAGTCAAACTGACGTGTGGGGCCAACTGGGTTAATAACTAATCTAAACAGAACATTAAGTTAAACTAAACATGCACTGGGCCCACATGGCAGTGGCTCTAGGGAGTTTTAGCAGGGTCATTAGCACTAATTAAGCCAGCGCCACGTCAGCTCGCTGGAGCTTGGCCGGCGGCGACCAAATACGTGGCGGAAGTTCGCCGGAATGGCGCTAGGGGCGGTGGCTGGGTGTGCTGAGGGCACCAGAGGGGAGCCCTCGCTCGGCTGCATCGAGCAGAGGCAACAGCGGGTCACAGGGTGGCCGGAGCTCGCCGGAACTGAGCTCGCGGCGGCGCCAGAGTTCGGGCGGAGAGGGAAAGAGGGCTACGGTGCACGGCAAGGCGAGGAAGTGCGTGCGTTAGGCTCCTGGGGACGCACTGAATGCGGTGGTGCACTTGGACGCGTGCTTGCACGGCCGTAGCCACGACGGCGACATGGCCGGCGGCGAGGAGCGCTCGGGCTCGAAGGGGGCGCTGGCTATAAGGCGTAATCGAGCACGGGAAGTAGGGGGCTAGGTAGAGGAGCTCACGGCGGATCCAGAGAGCTGGTCGGCGGCCTTGGGGAAGCGCGGACGGTGGCGAATGACAGTGGCGATCTCCGGTGGCCGAGGTTGAAGAAGACGACCCCGAGGACGAAGCAGGGCTTCCCGGCTCGCTTGGCTCGGTGCAGAAGGCATAGGCGACAATGGCGGAGCTTCCACGCAACACGGGAAGGCGAGAGGGGGTCGAGGAGCATGGTGGTTCACGGCGGCGCTTCCATGGCCGCGTCGGCCGTCGTGGGAGAGAGCGAGGGAGAGGAGGGGAGAGTGAGCTGCGAGAGAGGGGAAGGACCAGGGGGGCTCAGGCGTTTCCAAGCACGACGGATCAGAGTGGGGAGGAAGCAGGAGGTGGAAGCAGGAGGTGGCTTCGCCTCCTGTGCGTGCGCCACGCCGTCGTCCTCCTGGCGAGAGGAGGGAGATGACTGGCATCGGCCAGCTGGGCTGGGCCGTGCTGGGCCAGGCCAGGTGAGCGCCAGGTGAGCTCTTCTCTCTCTCTCTTTTATTTAGTTTATGTTTTCTATTTTTCTGTAATTGTTTTGATTTAGTTTTAGACACTAAATCATTATTGTTGCTTCTGATAATTCTTGTAGGGACTAGTTGGATTATTCCAAAGCCCTTCACCAAAGATCAGAATTATTGGACATATATTAATTAATTAATAAATATATATCCAATGCAAATAGTTATTGATTTAATTCAAAGGCCCAAAATAAATATCTCTGAGATTCCAAAAATATTGTTTTAAGTTTTACCTCTTGCCAATATTTCCAGAGACTAAGAGGAACATTTTCTTGGACTTCTTTGAAAAGATTTTAATGTTGATTATTTTTGAAGTGATTTATGAGGGTTTCAACTAACCTCAATTCAACTTTCAGAATTTAGACATGATGCATGATGCTCACTCAGGTAATTAGCTACAAGCAAATTCTAGGGCTGTGACAACTCACCCCCACTAAACAAGGATCTCGTCCCGAGATTCAAGACGTGAGGTAAGAAGACAGAGGGAACACCAATAAAGAATCTTCACGATCCGATTGCCCTTCTCGAAGATGTTGATCCATTGCATCATGTCGATCTTGACATCCTCGCTTTTGAGATCTTCATCCACGCGATGACGACGGAAAGAAACTCAACTAGGACTGATCTTCTTGAAGATCGAGCTAAACAATATCAACTCGCGGAATGAGATGTTGAAACATCTCGAGTTGAGACACAAAACACATCGAGAGGGATGGAGTGAAACACATGACAAAGGTTCACTAGATAGGCAACAATTCCACACCTAAGAAGGTGGTGAACGGTTGTCAATGTAGCGAGGAGTTGAGTTGCCATGATACCATAACGAGACATCTTAAGGAAGGTGACTCGCAGAAGTATTCTCTTAAGTGGCAAAAAGAATTACTTTTGATACAAAGATCATTGAAATTCTTTATACCAGCCTGAGGTAATCACAATCGATCGTTGGAAGGGGTTTGAAAGAATGGCATACTCCGACTAGGATGGATGATGTGGACTATCTTGTTGAAGACAACGCAATGGATGATTTTTGCTTATCATCGAAAATGGATGGGACCCATGGTAAGTCCACTTTTGAAGATGATCCTGAACAACAGCTACTGAGGTGTAAGCTAGGAACAAAATTCAAATGTTGGGAATGATTCTAGTAACTGGGGAGAAGGTTCACCGGCAAAGGTGATTCCACCAATTGGATGGCTATCGAACAACTGAGAGAACGGAGGCACATTCCAGTTATCGACAACATCAGAACCTAGTGCCTGAGCGTGCTCTCAAGAACTTGAGCATTTCCATCCTCATCAAGGTCTTACCAACATCTGTGCCGAGGATCCTGGGAACACATCTTACTACCATGATGAATAGTGATGGACAATGCGGGTGCAAAGGAAGATAACACTTTCTCATATTTCACCTTGGCGAGGCCAAGGGAAAGAAATTTGGATGATCGACCGAGAGACATTTAGCTCTCCGCTTCTAATGTTCTCCTTGATGTACTGGTTACCACGGTCATGCTTTAAAGATTGGCATAGCCACCAAGTAGTGGTCGGACTTCGGAATACAATAAATCCATAAGGAACAACTTCTGGAGTAAATCCTACAAAATCCTTATGGGTAGGTGACCAACTTCCTCAATCAAGATACTACAATAATAGGCCTTTCGGCTAGGTGTGTTGGCCACGACATCCACTTTACCGGTTATCGAGAGACCAATATTATAGTTCTTGGAAAATGCTCCAAACATCATATCTGCCTGAGATTCAGATCTGGTTGGTGTCAGGATATTCCAGACTCATCGAGTCTAGAAAGGAAAATGAAGGTTTGCAACACAAATCGACGAGACGACGTTGCGAGATTCTCAGGGGAATGAACTACGGTAGTAAGCTCCAAAACATGAGCCGGTTCTGCTACAAGCATGTGAACACGTTGTCCTAGACAAGCATGGTCACCTGGTAGTCTTAAAATGAAACACTACCGAGTTCAGGGGGAACCATCAACGAGGATATAGAAGTCCTTGCGTAGGTCTAACTCTTAAGAAGAAACTTCTTCTCCTTGAACAAATCAATCAGTGGCTTGGTGTGCTAGGGATACATATAGAATGTAGATGATCAGTCTATCAGACCATAGAATACTTCGCACATGCATGACTGACTTGGGATGATTCCAGAGGAAGCAAAAACAAACTTTCTCGAATTCACGGTGGCAACTTACATCAGATGCACATGAATTAGAGGAAGTCACATCTTTCAACCGGACATATGCTTCATGATCGGGACATGAGGGCAATGCTTATAAAGTTTCCAACACTAGCTGGATGTTCAACACAATCATGGAGGAGACAAAATGCCATTGATGGGCTCAACACCAACTCATCGGAATTTCCATATCACTAGACTTCCACCACTATGTGAACAATGTGATAGTATTGGTCAGACCAAAGATATAATGGTGTATGCTTGAGGGACAACCGCAAGTAAGACAACATTACGAACATCGTTGGTTCTGATTTGATTTGACGATAGCCCACACTCAAATCAAGGTTTGGACAATATAATAGATCCAACAACTGATCATGGGGATCAGTCGATGGAGATATCATCTTTCTTCAACACACACACGCACACACAAGGATATCCCTTAGGGATGAGCGTGGTAGGACAAGCTTTTATCTTCCAACTCTCCAAGTTGTTGTTAAGCTTAACCAACTAGCTCAGGGGTATCCAACATAGATTCCTGGAGAAGAGGGTGGCTACAAGAAACCAACTTGATCACGAGCTCAACATAGCGATCAGGTGACAGCCTGGTGATACCTCCGAGAAGATATTCGGAAAATCACGAACCACCGATATGTTATTAAGCTCGAGAAAAATCTTGCTTTTCAGGGCAAGACGATATGATCAAGGAGCGAGGGATTATCACAGTCCTAACTCATTGGTCGATGAGTGCACCCGGAAATATGGACTAGGTAGCACGTCAATCTTAGAATGATGATTTAATTACCAGCACGCTAAGAATGAGAGTATTGTCCATTAACTACCAAGCAACGGAGTTGCTAGGAATATTGCTTTCACATATCACGGTTCACTTGTCGGCATTCCGGTTATAATAACACGGAACTGAGGAATGAACAATGATGGCAAGAAGTATTACTGCGTCAAGAATTCATAAGAGGTGGTGCAATTCTCACGACAGTCCTGACATAAAAGGGATAATACTCCAAGGTAGAACAGAGCAAAAGCTGGGTTGCATTTTGATCTATGGAATACAACTACTTTGACCCAATCCTAGAAGTGGACGAGGTACTGGAGTTTGTTTCTCCTAGTCATTCTGGAATAGAATGGCTTGACGGACCACAAGAATACTAGGCATCGATGAACACGAATGCATACATACTCCTCACTATCAATTGATAGACGAAGATCGGAATATAACGGAAGGGGAACAACTCAAAGGTACATATAACTTTCTGAGTTGTGGATGCATAGATTAGTATGTCGAACGAGTTCAACATATTTCTTCCGGATAACCCATGCAGAAAGGTAGGGTTGGCAGAGTCACAACATAGAATGGAGAACTCATCAGGAGCACTCTGTCATGACCTTTTGGTTCAAAAGAACTCCTGCCAAGAATAGTTCATGATAATTGGAAGAAGGATGTACCACGAACATCGAGGACTATCGCAAAGGTTACTAATATCCTAAAGGAACTATCAAACACTATCAACATGAGGTAAGTAGGGTGAATCTCGGGTTCAAAACCCAGTAGTAGAATACCTACCACTACATGGCATCACGGGATGCTTTTGAGAATAATGGCCAGAATCACACACTGGGGATACAAAACATGGCTAGATCACTAGGTGACTCCCTAAAACACCTAGGGTCATAGTAATAGCTCCAACATATATGTCAAGGCAACAGAGTACCTCAACTCACCGATTAGTGTGATTAAACTAGCCCAAAAGGACATCAAGAATGGAAGGAAAGGGTTTGCAAATGCATTATACTATGTAGAGACCTGGGATGACTCGGACAGCATAACGGCTGTAAATGCTCAAAAAGATTTGAGACAACCTGTAAAAATGGTGGCATAGCCACTCAACAACAATATCAAGGTTCTGAGGCCAGTTATGAATATATGGAAGTAGTAGGAACTGAACTAAGGCTTGAACTCAACAATCCTAGGCAAGTACGGTTTAGTAACACGTCATCCTGAGAGATAGAAGAGAAGCCTAGTTCTTAAACCCCGTAGAAGAGAAGAGGATGACTCAGATTAGAAGGACATAAGGTAAAGGAGTAAAAAGAGCCTGACGTTCCCTTCCACAAACAATTCCCTTACATAGCTAAACCATTTCTAGACTCGACTTCGACCAGTTTGGCTTGGTAAACCTACAGGGAGTCATGCTCTGATACCAACGCTGTCAGGACCCTGATTCCAAGTCACATCGATCTAGCTGGTAACACCTCATATCACTTTGCGGCCTCACGCACGGTATTCCCACGGTGTCGCCTTACCATGGCCCTGGACCGTTTGCGCCTTTTGGCTCACGTATATGATAATGTCGCTAGCATCCATATGACAGAGAACCCGGGCCGACATGGCTAGTCGTGAACCCAAAGTGGCACTAACCTATGGGGACAGGCATACATGAATCACATCGAGCATGTCGGTCAGCAGCGTGTGAATCCGGGCTGTAGCGCTGGGCTAACAGGACTCCGGATGTCACCGCGTGACATTTCCCCGAAGGGACAGACACATGAACGAAGTGAAACACATGCCGGCCAGTCAAGTGATCTGAGCAGTAGTGCTGGGCTAGCAGGACTCCGGTGAACCGGGCTGTAGCGGACTACTATGGCTCAAGGAAGCACTGGACTACATTTCCCCATAAGAGAGGCTGCCAAGGATAAACAACTAGATTGTCAGATCCCACACATACCAAGCATTTCAATCATACACACAATATGCTCGATATGTGTAAATACAACATGGCATCACAACATAACTCTACGACTCAAAGTATTTATTCATTAGGCTCCGAGGAGTGAGATATTACAAACATGGGTCTTATGACCCAACATACAGAGCATACAAGCAACAAGCACATGCGGAAGCTTAACTTGTCTGAGTACAGACAACTACAAATGAAGAAGGCTGAGAAGCCTGACTATCTACCAGATCCTGCCAAGGGCACAAGATCGTAGCTGAGGTATCAAGCTAAACGTCGAAGTCCACGCGGAACTACTAGCGAGACTGACGTCTCTCTGCAAAACATAAAATAGGCAAACGTGAGTACAAATGTACCCAGCAAGACTTACATCAGAACTAGCTACATATGCATCGGTATCAACAAGGGGGGGTGGTGGAGTTTAACTGCAGCAAACCAGCTTTCACTCGGTGGCTAACCTGAACTACGACTGCAAGCAACTCTTTTGAGGTGGCGCACACGAGTCCACATATTCACCATTCAATACACTACTATGGATCCACTCCCGTCTCCCTACGAGAAGGCCATCCATAGCACTCACACTTATCTTGTGAGTTTTAGAGTATCCACTTTCACTTGTCTATGAACTATTATAGGCGACCCAGAAGTCCATTACCGCGGACACGGCTATTCGAATAGATGATGTTAACCCTGCAGGGGTGTACTTCTTCACACACGCTCCCACCACTTACCGTCGTTTACACGACATGTACTCGGAAACCTTCAAGCGGAAGCCCAACGAGGGTGTCGGCCACGGCCTACCTAAACACTCAAGTCTCTAGTCCAGGTTTATCACCTATCCAGGTTCCATCCGCAGGGAGTCCGGCCGAGGTTTCCACATACGGCCCCGAACGATGTGTACAGGGTTCCGAGACACCAAACGGGCGCCCGGCATGCCCGGCCACGGTGTATCTACCGCAACATAGCCCACCCCTAGGGTCAGCGCTACGCACGGCCACCAACACATATCCTATAAACACTAGAAACTAGTTGCAACTCCTGGACAGAGTACTAGGGTGATTAAGAAGCCGAGAGGGTCCATTGGTTTCGGGCCCAATGCGTGGTAGTAACTGTTTCATGGATCACAAACACAGAACTCAGTTCCTAAGAACGGTTTCAATGAGACAACCCACCATGTACTCCTACATGGCCTCTCACTGCTACCTTTACCAAATCGTGTTCACACACTGTAGGACATGTTTACACACCTCCGGTTCATCCTCGATGAACCAGACCTGACACGACTCTATGCAATAGCAGGCATGACAAACAAGCATGAATGAGTAGGCACATCAGGGCTCAAACAACTCCTACTCATGCTAGTGGGTTTCATCTATTTACTGTGGCAATGACAGGTCATGCAGAGGATAAGGGGTTCAACTACCGCAACAAGTAACAGATGATCGTTGTTGTCCTAATGCAGTAAAAGAGAGCAGGAGCGAGAGAGTGGGTTTGTATCGGAATGAACAAGGGGTTTTTGCTTGCCTGGCACTTCTGAAGATAGTATAGTTCTTCATCGGTGTCATCGAACTCGTCGTCGGAACCACGTCTATCGAGAGGGGACAAATACCGACAAACAAAGAGGAAGACAATCAATGCAATGCAACAATTATGATGCATGATAATGTCATGGAAATATGCTGTTGATTGAGCTAATGCAACTAGCAACCATGTTAAATGAAGTTGGTTTGAACCCTACGTTCAAATTCAAACTCCATAAGTGAGAGTTTAAATTCCATTTATGTGAATTGGCCTAAACAGCAGCCATAAGTTGCTCTAACATGCATGAAAATGCCATAAACAGATTCCTTGAATTTTTCTGATAATTTTTCATATATAATTTATTTCATTTGGAGTTACGGTTGATTTTCTATGATTTTTAGAAGTTTTGGGCATTTTCTGGAATTTTCTGAATTATATTTAACCCAGAAAATAGCTTATTGCATCAGCACTGCGTCATTATGACATCAGCAGGTCAACAGGGCCGGTCCAGGTCAAACCTGACCTGTGGGGCCTACTGGTCAATGACACACGGCTGGCATGAGTCACTGACGTATGGGGCCGGTCAAAGGCCACGTCAGCAAGTCAAACTAACGTGTGGGGCCAGCTGGGTTAATAACTAATCTAAACAGAATATTAAGTTAAACTAAACATGCACTGGGCCCACATGGCAGTGGCTCTAGGGAGTTTTAGCAAGGTCATTAGCACTAATTAAGCCAGCGCCACATCAGCTCGCTGGAGCTTGGCCGGCGGCGACCAAATACGCGGCGGAAGTTCGCCGGAATGGCGCTAGGGGCGGTGGCTGGGTGTGCTGAGGGCACCAGAGGGGAGCCCTCACTCGGCTGCATCGAGCAGAGGCAACAACGGGTCACAGGGTGGCCGGAGCTCGCGGCGGCGCCGGAGTTCGGGTGGAGAGGGAAAGAGGGCTACGGTGCACGGCAGGGCGAGGAAGTGCGTGCGTTAGGCTCCTGGGGACGCACTGAATGCGGTGGTGCGCTCGGACGCGTGCTTGCACGGCCGTAGCCACGACGGCGACATGGCCGGCTGCGAGGAGCGCTCGGGCTCGAAGGGGGCGGTGGCTACGAGGCGTAATCGAGCACGGGAAGTAGGGGGCTAGGTAGAGGAGCTCACGGCGGATCCAGAGAGCTGGTCGGCGGCCTTGGGGAAGCGCGGACGGTGGCGAACGACGGTGGCAATCTCCGGTGGCCGAGGTTGAAGAAGATGACGCCGAGGACGAAGCAGGGCTTCCCGGCTCGCTTGGCTCGGTGCAGAAGGTGTAGGCGACAATGGCGGAGCTTCCACGCAACACGGGAAGGCGAGAGGGGGTCGGGGAGCACGGTGGTTCACGGCGGCGCTTCCATGGCCACGTCGGCCGTCGTGGGAGAGAACGAGGGAGAGGAGGGGAGAGTGAGCTGCGAGAGAGGGGAAGGACCAGGGGGGCTCGGGCGTTTCCAAGCGCGACGAATTGGAGTGGGGAGGAAGCAGGAGGTGGCTTCGCCTCCTGTGCGTGCGCCACGCCGTCGTCCTCCTGGCGAGAGGAGGGAGATGACTGGCATCGGCCAGCTGGGCTGGGCCGTGCTGGGCCAGGCCAGGTGAGCGCCAGGTGAGCTCTTCTCTCTCTCTCTTTTATTTAGTTTATGTTTTCTATTTTTCTGTAATTGTTTTGATTTAGTTTTAGACACTAAATCATTATTGTTGCTTCTGATAATTCTTGTAGGGACTAGTTGGATTATTCCAAAGCCCTTCACCAAAGATCAGAATTATTGGACATATATTAATTAATTAATAAATATATATCCAATGCAAATAGTTATTGATTTAATTCAAAGGCCCAAAATAAATATCTCTGAGATTCCAAAAATATTGTTTTAAGTTTTACCTCTTGCCAATATTTTCAGAGACTAAGAGGAACATTTTCTTGGACTTCTTTGAAAAGATTTTAATGTTGATTATTTTTGAAGTGATTTATGAGGGTTTCAACTAACCTCAATTCAACTTTCAGAATTTAGACATGATGCATGATGCTCACTCAGGTAATTAGCTACAAGCAAATTCTAGGGCTGTGACACCCTGTTGCTCCACCGACGTACTCCTTCCTCCTATATATACCTACGTACCCCCAAACGATCAGATACGGAGTCAAAACCCTAATTCCACCGCCGCAACTTTCTGTATCCACGAGATCCCATCTTGGGGCCTATTCCAGAGCTCCACCGGAGGGGGCATCGACCACGGAGGGCTTCCACATCAACACCATAGCCCCTCCGATGAAGTGTGAGTAGTTCACCTCAGACCTTCGGGTCCATAGTTATTAGCTAGATGGCTTCTTCTCTCTTTTTGGATCTCAATACAATGTTCTCCCCTCTCTTGTGGAGATCTATTCGATGTAATCTTCTTTTTGCGGTGTGTTTGTTGAGACCGATGATTTGTGGGTTTATGATCAAGTCTATCTATGAACAATATTTGAATCTTCTCTGAATTCTTTTATGTATGATTGGTTATCTTTGCAAGTCTCTTCGAATTATCAGTTTGGTTTGGCCTACTAGATTGATCTTTCTTGCAATGGGAGAAGTGCTTAGCTTTGGGTTCAATCTTGCGGTGTCCTTTCCCAGTGACAGTAGGGGCAGTAAGGCACGTATTGTATTGTTGCCATCGAGGATAACAAGATGGGGTTTTCATCATATTGCATGAGTTTATCCCTCTACATCATGTCATCTTTCTTAAGGCGTTACTCTGTTTTCATTAACTTAATACTCTAGATGCATGCTGGATAGCGGTCGATGAGTGGAGTAGTAGTAGATGCAGGAAGGAGTCGGTCTACTTGTCTCGGACGTGATGCCTATATACATGATCATACCTAGATATTCTCATAACTATGCTCAATTCTGTCAATTGCTCAACAGTAATTTGTTCACCCACCGTAGAATACTTATGCTCTCGAGAGAAGCCACTAGTCAAACCTATGGCCCCCAGGTCTATCTTCATCATATTAATCTCCCAATACTTAGTTATTTCCGTTGCTTTTTACTTTGTTTTATTTTACTTTGCATCTTTATCACAAAAATACCAAAAACATTATCTTATCATATCTATCAGATCTCACTCTCGTAAGTGGCCGTGTAGGGATTGACAACCCCTTATCGTGTTGGTTGCGAGGATTTATTTGTTTTGTGCAGGTGCGAGGGACTCGCGCGTAGCCTCCTACTGGATTGATACCTTGGTTCTCAAAAACTGAGGGAAATACTTACGCTACTTTGCTGCATCATCCCTTCCTCTTCGGGGAAAACCAACGCAGTGCTCAAGAGGAAGCAAGAAGGATTTCTAGCGCCGTTGCCGGGGAGGTCTACGCAAAAGTCAATATACCAAGTACCCATCACATACCCTTATCTCCCGCATTACATTATTTTCCATTTGCCTCTCGTTTTCCTCTCCCCCACTTCACCCTTGCCGTTTTATTCGCCCTCTCTCTCTATCCTCCCTCTCTTTCTTGTTTGCCTCTTTTTGCCCGCTTGCTTTTTGTTTGCTTGTGTGTTAGTTTGCTTGCTTGTCACGATGGCTCAAGATAACACTAAATTGTGTGACTTCACGAATACCAACAATAATGATTTTGTTAGCACTCTGATTGCTCCTCTTACCGATGCTGAATCTTGTGAAATTAATACTGCTTTGCTGAATCTTGTCATGAAAGATCCATTTTCCGGCCTTCCTAGTGAAGATGCCGCTACCCATCTAAATAGCTTCGTTGATTTGTGTGATATGCAAAAGAAGAAAGATGTGGATAATGATATTGTTAAATTGAAGCTATTTCCTTTTTCGCTTAGAGATCATGCTAAAGCTTGGTTTTCGTCTTTGCCTAAAAATAGTATTGATTCATGGAACAAGTGCAAAGATGCTTTTATCTCTAAGTATTTTCCTCCCGCTAAGATCATCTCTCTTACAAACGATATTATGAATTTTAAGCAACTTGATCATGAATATGTTGCACAAGCTTGGGAGAGAATGAAACTAATGATACGTAATTGCCCTACTCATGGTTTAAATTTGTGGATGATTATACAAAATTTGTATGCCAGATTGAATTTTTCTTCTAGAAATATTTTAGATTCGGCCGCAGGAGGCACTTTTATGGAAATCACTTTAGGAGAAGCTACTAAACTCCTAGATAATATTATGGTTAATTATTCTCAATGGCATACTGAAAGATCTACTAATAAAAAGGTGCATGCGATAGAAGAAATTAATGTTTTGAGTGGAAAGATGGATGAACTTATGAAATTATTTGCTAGTAAGAGTTTTTCTTATAATCCTAATGATATGCCCTTGTCTACTTTGATTGAGAATAATAATGAATCTATGTATGTGAATTTTGTTGGTAGGAACAATTTTGGTAACAACGTGTATAGAGGAAATTTCAATCCTAGGCCTTATCCTAGTAATCCCTCTAATAATTATGGTAATTCCTACAACAATTCTTATGGAAATTATAATAAGATGCCCTCTCATTTTGAATCTAATATTAAAAAATTTATTACTTCGCAAAAGAGTTTCAATGCTATGATTGAAGAAAATTTGCTTAAGATTTATGAGTTGGCTAGGAGCGTTGATAGGATTTATCTTGATGTTGATTCTTTGAAACTTAGATCTATTCCACCTAAGCATGATATCAACGAGTCTCTCAAAGCCATGAGAATTTCCATTGATGAGTGCAAAGAAAGAACCGCTAGGATGCGTGCTAAGAAAGATGCCTTTATAAGAGCGTGTTCTTCTAGTTCCTATGAAAATAAAGATGAAGATCTAAAAGTTATTGATGTGTCCCCTATTAAATCATTGTTTTGCAATATGAATCTTGATAATGATGGGACTGAATATGATCCACCTTTACCTAGAAGGCGTTCCAAGAATTCAGAATTTTTTGATCTTGATGCTAAAATTTATAAAAGTGGGATTGAAGAACTTAAAACCCTAGATGTTGCTAAACACGCTATTATGGATTTTGAGGAATTTAACTATGAAAATTTCTCTTTGATTGATTGTATTTCCTTGTTGCAATCCATGCTAAATTCTCCTCATGCTTATAGTCAAAATAAAGCATTTACTAAACATATCGTTGATGCCTTGATGCAATCTTATGAAGAAAAACTTGAATTGGAAGTTTCTATCCCTAGAAAACTCTATGATGAGTGGGAACCAACTATGAAAATTAAAATTAAAGATCATGAATGCTATGCTTTATGTGATTTGGGTGCTAGTGTTTCCACGATTCCAAAGACTTTGTGTGATTTGTTAGGTTTCCGTGATTTTGATGATTGCTCTCTAAACTTGCACCTTGCGGATTCCACTATTAAGAAACCTATGGGAAGAATTAATTATGTTCTTATTATTGCAAATAGGAATTATGTGCCCGTATATTTTATTGTTCTTGACATAGATTGCAATCCTTCATGTCCTATTATCCTTGGTAGACCTTTCCTTCGAACAATTGGTGCAATTATTGATATGAAGGAAGGAAATATTAGATTCCAATTTCCATTAAGGAAAGGCATGGAACACTTTCCTAGAAATAAAATTAAATTACCTTATGAATCTATTATGAGAGCCACTTATGGATTGCCTACCAAAGATGGCAATACCTAGATCTATCCTTGCTTGTTATGCCTAGCTAGGGGCGTTAAACGATAGCGCTTGTTGGGAGGAAACCCAATTTTATTTTTATTCCTTGCTTTTTGCTCCTATTTAGTAATAAATAATTTATCTAGCCTCTGTTTAGGTTGTATTTTTTGTGTTTAATTAGTGTTTGTGCCAAGTAGAACCGTTGGGAAGACTTGGGGAAAGTCTTGTTACACTTGCTGTAAAAAACAGAAACTTTAGCGCTCACGAGAACTGCTGCCATTTTTATTTGGAAAGCGATATTTAGTTAATTATTTTTGCAGATGATTAATAGATAAATTCCTCACGTCCAGAAATTTATTTTAGAATTTTTGGGGTTCCAGATCTTGTGCTAGCTACAGATTACTACAGCCTGTTCTGTTTTTGACAGATTCTGTTTTTCGTGTGTTGTTTGCTTATTTTGATGAATCTATGGCTAGTAAAATAGTTTATAAACCATAGAGAAGTTGGAATACAGTAGGTTTAACACCAATATAAATAAAGAATGAGTTCATTAGAGTACCTTGAAGTGGTCTTTTGTTTTCTTTCGCTAACGGAGCTCACGAGATTTTCTACTTTGAGTTTTGTGTTGTGAAGTTTTCAAGTTTTGGGTAAAGATTCGATGGATTATGGAACAAGGAGTGGCAAGAGCCTAAGCTTGGGGATGCCCATGGCACACCCAAGATAATCTAAGTACACCTAAAAGCCAAAGCTTGGGGATGCCCCGGAAGGCATCCCCTCTTTCGTCTACTTCTATCGGTAACTTTACTTGGAGCTATATGTTTATTCACCACATGATATGTGTTTTGCTTGGAGCGTCTTGTATAATTTGAGTCTTTACTTTTTAGTTTACCAGAATCATCCTTGCTGTACACACCTTTTGAGAGAGCCACACATGATTTGGAATTTTTTAGAATACTCTATGTGCTCCGCTTATATCTTTTGAGTTATATAGTTTTGCTCTAGTACTTCACTTATATCTTTTAGAGCACGGTGGTGGATTTGTTTTATAGAAACTATTGATCTCTCATGCTTCACTTAGATTATTTTGAGAGTCTTAAATAGCATGGTAATTTGCTTAAAATCCTAATATGCTAGGTATTCAAGATTAGTAAAATTTTCTTATGAGTGTGTTGAATACTATGAGAAGTTTGATGCTTGATAATTGTTTTGAGATATGAAGATGGTGATATTAAAGTTGTGCTAGTTGAGTAGTTATGAATTTGAGAAATAATTGTGTTAAAGTTTGTGATTCCCGTAGCATGCACGTATGGTGAACTGTTATGTGATGAAGTCGGAGCATGATTTATTTATTGATTGTCTTCCTTATGAGTGGCGGTCGGGGACGAGCGATGGTCTTTTCCGACCAATCTATCCCCCTAGGAGCATGCGCGTAATACTTTGATTTGATAACTTGTAGATTTTTGCAATAAGTATATGCGTTCTTTATGACTAATGTTGAGTCCATGGATTATACACACTCTCACCCTTCCACCATTGCTAGCCTCTCTAATACCGCGCACCTTTCGCCGGTATCATACACCCACCATATACCTTCCTCAAAACAGCCACCATACCTACCTATTATGGCATTTCCATAGCCATTCCGAGATATATTGCCATGCCACTTTCCACCGTTCCATTTATTATGACATACTCCATCATTGTCATATTGCTTAGCATGATCATGCAGTTGACATCGTATTTGTGGCAAAGCCACCGTTCATAATTCTTTCATACATGTCACTCATGAGTCATTGCATATCCCGGTACACCGCCGGAGGCATTCATAGAGTCATATTTTGTTCTAAGTATCGAGTTGTAATTGTTGAGTTGTAAGAAAATAAAAGTGTGATGATCATCATTATTAGAGCATTGTCCCAGTGAGGAAAGGATGATGGAGACTATGATTCCCCCACAAGTCGGGATGAGACTCCGGACGAAAAATAAAAAAGGGAAAACATGCCATAAAAAAGGAGAAAAGGCCCAAATAAAAAAATGAGAGAAAAAGAGAGAAGGGGCAATGCTACTATCCTTTTACCACACTTGTGCTTCAAAGTAGCACCATGATATTCATAGTAGAGAGTCTCTCATTTCGTCACTTCCATATACTAGTGGGAATTTTTCATTATAGAACTTGGCTTGTATATTCCAATGATAGGCTTCCTCAAATTTCCCTAGGTCTTCGTGAGCAAGCGAGTTGGATGCATACCCACTTAGTTCTTTTCTTGAGCTTTCATATACTTATAGCTCTAGTGCATCCGTTGCATGGCAATCCCTACTCACTCACATTGATATCTATTGATGGGCATCTCCATAGCCCATTGATACGCCTAGTTGATGTGAGACTATCTTCTCCCTTTTTGTCTTCTCCACAACCACCATTCTATTCCACCTATAGTGCTATATCCATGGCTCACGCTCATATATTGCGTGAAGATTGAAAAAGTTTTGAGAATGTCAAAAGTATGAAACAATTGCTTGGCTTGTCATCGGGGTTGTGCATGAGTTAAATACTTTGTGTGGTGAAGATAAAGCATAGCCAGACTATATGATTTTGTAGGGATAACTTTCTTTGGGCATGTTATTTTGAGGAGACATAATTGCTTTGTTAGTATGCTTGAAGTATTATTATTTTTATGTCAATATGAAATTTTATCTTGAATCTTTTGGATCTGAATATTCATACCACAATTAAGAAGAATTACATTAAAATTATGCCAAGTAGCACTCCGCATCAAAAATTCTATTTTTATCATTTACCTACTCGAGGACGAGCAGGAATTAAGCTTGGGGATGCTTGATACGTCTCCAACATATCTATAATTTTTGATTGCTCCATGCTATATTATATACTGTTTTGGACATTATTGGGCTTTATTATCCACTTTTATATTATTTTTGGGACTAACCTATTAAACGGAGGCCCAGCCCAGAATTGCTATTTTTTGCCTGTTTTAGGGCTTCGGAGAAAAGGAATATCAAACGGAGTCCAAACGTAATGAAACCGTCGGGAACGTGATTTTCTCAATGAATAAGACCCAGGAGACTTGGACCCTATGTCAAGACACAAAAGAGGAGGCCACGAGGTAGGGGGCGCGCCTACCCCCCAGGCGCGCCCTCCACCCTCGTGGGCCCCCTGTTGCTCCACTGACGTACTCCTTCCTCCTATATATACCTACGTACCCCCAAACGATCAGATACAGAGTCAAAACCCTAATTCCACCGCCGCAACTTTCTGTATCCATGAGATCCCATCTTGGGGCCTATTCCGGAGCTCCACCGGAGGGGGCATCGATCACGGAGGGCTTCTACATCAACACCATAGCCCCTTCGATGAAGTGTGAGTAGTTCACCTCAGACCTTCGGGTCCATATTTATTAGCTAGATGGCTTCTTCTCTCTTTTTGGATCTCAATACAATGTTCTCCCCTCTCTTGTGGAGATCTATTCGATGTAATCTTCTTTTTGCGGTGTGTTTGTTGAGACCGATGATTTGTGGGTTTATGATCAAGTCTATCTATGAACAATATTTGAATCTTCTCTGAATTCTTTTATGTATGATTGGTTATCTTTGCAAGTCTCTTCGAATTATCAGTTTGGTTTGGCCTACTAGATTGATCTTTCTTGCAATGGGAGAAGTGCTTAGCTTTGGGTTCAATCTTGCGGTGTCCTTTCCCAGTGACAGTAGGGGCAGCAAGGCACGTATTGTATTGTTGCCATCGAGGATAACAAGATGGGGTTTTCATCATATTGCATGAGTTTATCCCTCTACATCATATCATCTTTCTTAAGGCGTTACTCTGTTTTCATTAACTTAATACTCTAGATGCATGCTAGATAGCGGTCGATGAGTGGAGTAGTAGTAGTAGATGCAGGCAGGAGTCGGTCTACTTGTCTCGGACGTGATGCCTATATACATGATCATACCTAGATATTCTCTTAACTATGCTCAATTCTGTCAATTGCTCAACAGTAATTTGTTCACCCACCGTAGAATACTTATGCTCTCGAGAGAAGCCACTAGTCAAACCTATGGCCCCCCAGGTCTATCTTCATCATATTAATCTCCCAATACTTAGTTATTTCCGTTGCTTTTTACTTTGTTTTATTTTACTTTGCATCTTTATCACAAAAATACCAAAAACATTATCTTATCATATCTATCAGATCTCACTCTCGTAAGTGGCCGTGTAGGGATTGACAACCCCTTATCGTGTTGGTTGCGAGGATTTATTTGTTTTGTGCAGGTGCGAGGGACTCGCGCATAGCCTCCTACTGGATTGATACCTTGGTTCTCAAAAACTGAGGGAAATACTTACGCTACTTTGCTGCATCATCCCTTCCTCTTCGGGGAAAACCAACGCAATGCTCAAGAGGTAGCAACCATCAACACTTGATGCTCCTTTTTGATTTCTACCTCCGCAGCCTTTAGCATTGCAAAGAGCTCGGGAATGGTCTTATCCATCCCTTGCATATTATAGTTCATCACGAAGCTTTTGTAGCTTGGTGGTAGTGATT
Organism: Triticum urartu; assembly: GCF_056163025.1. Classification (NCBI taxonomy): domain Eukaryota; kingdom Viridiplantae; phylum Streptophyta; class Magnoliopsida; order Poales; family Poaceae; genus Triticum; species Triticum urartu. The sequence goes on along the minus strand of NC_141874.1, from coordinate 503,003,253 downwards.
GAAGAACTCTGTCAATGACACTATCAACAGGAAGATTAACTCCCAGATGAGTCAAGTGATTATGATACCCAAACATTTTGAGTATATGTTCACTGACAGAACTATTCTCCTCCATCTTGTAGCTATAGAACTTATTGTAGACTTCATATCTCTCAATGCAGGCATTTGCTTGAAATATTAACTTCAACTCCTGGAACATCTCATATGCTCCATGACGTTCAAAACGTCGTTGAAGTCCCGGTTCTAAGCCGTAAAGCATGGCACACTGAACTATCGAGTAGTCATCAGCTTTACTCTACCAAACGTTCTTAACACTGTCAGCAGCATCTACAGCAGGCCTGGCACCCAACGGTGCTTCCAGGACGTAATTCTTCTGCGCAACAATGAGGATAATCCTCAAGTTACGGACCCAGTCCGTGTAATTGCTACCATCATCTTTCAACTTTGCTTTCTCAAGGAACACATTAAAATTCAACGGAACAACATCACGAGTCATCTATCTACAATCAACATAGACAAGCAAAAAACTATCAGGTACTAATTTCATGATAAATTTAAGTTTAGTTAATCATATTACTTAAGAAATCCTACTTAGATAGACATCCCTCTAATCCTCTAAGTGATCACGTGATCCAAATCAACTAGACCATGTCCGATCATCACGTGAGATGGAGTAGTTTCAATGGTGAACATCACTATGTTGATCATATCTACTATATGATTCACGCTTGACCTTTCGGTCTTAGTGTTCCGAGGCCATATCTGCATATGCTAGGCTCGTCAAGTTTAACCTGAGTATTCCGCGTGTGCAACTGTTTTGCACCCGTTGTATTTGAACGTAGAGCCTATCACACCCGATCATCACGTGGTGTCTCAGCACAAAGAACTTTCGCAATGGTGCATACTCAAGGAGAATACTTATACCTTGATAATTTAGTGAGAGATCATCTTATAATGCTACCGTCAATCAAAGCAAGATAAGATGCATAAAAGATAAACATCACATGCAATCAATATAAGTGATATGATATGGCCATCATCATCTTGTGCTTGTGATCTCCATCTCCAAAGCGTCGTCATGATCACTATCGTCACCGGCGCGACACCTTGATCTCCATCGTAGCATCGTTGTCGTCTCGCCAACTATTTCTTCTACAACTATCGCTACCGCTTAGTGATAAAGTAAAGCAATTACATGGCGATTGCATTGCATACAATAAAGCGACAACCATATGGCTCCTGCTAGTTGCCGATAACTCGGTTACAAAACATGATCATCTCATACAATAAAATTTAGCATCATGCCTTGACCATATCACATCACAACATGCCCTGCAAAAACAAGTTAGACGTCCTCTACTTTGTTGTTGCAAGTTTTACGTGGCTGCTACGGGCTGAGCAAGAACCGTTCTTACCTACGCATCAAAATCACATCGATAGTTCGTCAAGTTGGTGCTGTTTTAACCTTCTCAAGGACTGGGCGTAGCCACACTCGGTTCAACTAAAGTTGGAGAAACTGACACCCGCCAGCCACATGTGTGCAAAGCACGTCGGTAGAACCAGTCTCGCGTAAGCGTACTTGTAATGTCGGTCTGGGCCGCTTCATCCAACAATACCGCCGAACCAAAGTATGACATGCTGGTAAGCAGTATGACTTGTATCACCCACAACTCACTTGTGTTCTACTCGTGCATATAACATCAACACATAAAACCTGGCTCTGATGCCACTGTTGGGGAACGTAGTAATTTCAAAAAAATTCCTACGCACACGCAAGATCACGGTGATGCATAGCAACGAGAGGGGAGAGTGTGTCCACATACCCTCGTAGACCGAAAGCGGAAGCATTAGCACAACGCGGTTGATGTAGTCGTACGTCTTCATGATCCGACTGATCAAGCACCGAACGCACAACACCTCCGAGTTCTGCGCACGTTCAACTTGATGACGTCCCTCGAACTCCGATCCAGCCGAGCTTTGAGGGAGAGTTCCATCAGCACGATGGTGTGGTGACGCTGATGATGTTCTACCGACATAGGGCTTCGCCTAAGCACTGCTACGATATGACCGAGGTGGATTATGGTGGAGGAGGGCACCACACACGGCTAAGAGATCCAAGGGATCAATTGTTGTGTCTCTAGGGGGTGCCTCCCTCCCCATATATAAAGGAGTAGAGGAGGGGGAAGGGGCCGGCCACCCTTGGCGCGCCCCATGAGGAGTCCTACTCCCACCGGGAGTAGGACTCCCCCTTTCCATGTTGGAGTAGGAGACGAGAGGGAAGGAGAAAGAGGGAGAAAGGAAAGGGGGGGGGGCGCCGCCCCCTTCCTAGTCCAATTCGGACTTGGGAGGGGAGGGGCGCGCGGCTGCCCCTTGGCCGCCTCTCCTCTTCCACCAATTGGGCCCATGAGGCCCATTAACCTCCGGGGGGGGTTCAGGTAACCCCCGGTACTCCGGTATATATCCGATAACCCCCGGAACCATTCCGGTGTCCGAATATAGTCGTCCAATATATCAATCTTCATGTCTCGACCATTTCGAGATTCCTCGTCACGTCCATGATCACATCCGGGACTCCGAACTACCTTCGGTACATCAAAACACATAAACTCATAATATAACCATCATCGAACTTTAAGCGTGCGGACCCTACGGGTTCCAGAACTATGTAGACATGACTGAGACACGTCTCCGGTCAATAACCAATAGCGGAACCTGGATGCTCATATTGGCTCCTACATATTCTACGAAGATCTTTATCGGTCAAACCGCATAACAACATACGTTGTTCCCTTTGTCATCGGTATGTTACTTACCCGAGATTCGATCGTTGGTATCTCAATACCTAGTTCAATCTCGTTACCGACAAGTCTCTTTACTCGTTCCGTAATACATCATCCCGCAACTAATCATTAGTTGCAATGCTTGCAAGGCTTAAGTGATGTGTATTACCGAGTGGGCCCAGAGATACCTCTCTGACAATCGGAGTGACAAATCCTAATCTTGAAATACGCCAACCCAACAAGTACCTTCGGAGACACCTGTAGAGCACCTTTATAATCACCCGGTTATGTTGTGACATTTGGTAGCACACAAAATGTTCCTCCGGTAAATGGGAGTTGCATAATCTCATAGTCATAGGAACATGTACAAGTCATGAAGAAAGCAATAGCAACAAACTAAACGATCAAGTGCTAAGCTAACGGAATGGGTCAAGTCAATCACATCATTCTCCTAATGATGTGATCCCGTTAATCAAATGACAACTCTTTGTCTATGGTTAGGAAACATAACCATCTTTGATTCAACGAGCTAGTTAAGTAGAGGCATACTAGTGACACTCTGTTTTGTCTATGTATTCACACATGTATCATGTTTCCGGTTAATACAATTCTAGCATGAATAATAAACATTTATCATGATATAAGGAAATAAATAATAACTTTATTATTGCCTCTAGGTCCAACACAAATGCGCAAAACACAACACACAACACTGGTTCAGCTGTGGGTACAACACAATAAGCCCAACACAACCACAGGGGATGCACAGACATAAACGGCGGCGGCGTCGATGATGAAGGAGAACTAATCAGGCTCAGGCGGTGGAGGCGGAAGAGGCGGAGCCATCCGGAGAGCCATCACACGAAGCTGGGTGATGATGGAGGTGATGCCGTCTCTCTCCCTGGGGCGGCTAAGCGGCCGCCAAAGCTGCAGGTAACCAGACCATTTAAACAAAGTGTCAGTAGCACGACGAAGAGGTATATGCTGAATCACAAGCTTATTCCTAATAGTCCACAACGTCCAGGCAAGCACACCGATAGTCAGCCATCTAAGGTGGCGGGACGGGGGTGTTAGTGCCTGGAGTTCGGCGAAAAGATCGGGGAAGTTGTTGTGGTCCCAACTCCCACCAACTATTTTGCGGAAACAACTCCATAGGAATTGTGCGGACACACAGGTGTAGAAGATATGGTTCGAATCCTCTTCAGGCCCGCAGAGCGGGCAACGACCATCGCCGGGACCGTTGCGCTTTAGGACCTCCACACCAGAAGGGAGGCGGCCGCGAATCCATTGCCACAGGAATATCCTAATTTTCAAGGGGAGATGAATCTCCTAGATGGAGGTAAGAGCCTCAGGACCCAGAGAGGGGGAGATCGCCTGGTAGAGCGATTTAGTAGAGAATAGACTAGATGGCTCTAGTCGCCACCTGTTGCAGTCATCTCCCTTCTCTAGCTCAGGTTCATGCAGCGCGATGCAATCGAGTAAGTCATGCCAAGCCGCATTCTCCACCGGTCCAAATTGACGCCAGAACGCGAGTTGCCCTAAGTCAATAAGGGCCGTCGTGATAGAAATCCGCGGGTCAACCGCGATGGAGAACAGGTCAGGGAAACGAGCCGCGAAGGGGTTGTCCCCAGCCCAGCTATCGAACCAAAACAACATGGCAGTGCCAGACCCGACCGCAATCGAAGATCCAATGCGGAGGACTGGGAGAAGCTATATGATGGATTGCCAGAACTGGGAACCGCCGGACCGCTGGCAGAAGGCGAGCGGTTGGCCTCGAAGGTATTTCCGCTGGATGATGCGAAGCCATAGGCCACCCTCAACGTTCGTAATCCGCCAAAGCCACCTAGTTAGGAGGGCAATGTTCATCCGCTTGGAGGACATAATCCCAAGACCGTCCTGATCGCGTGGCTTACAGATCTCAGTCCATCGAACCATGTGGTACTTCTTCTTGTCTCCCTCACCAGCCCAGATGAAGTGCCCCTGGACCCTGGCAATCTCATGGTGCAGAGTCTCAGGCAGACTGTAGAAGCTCATTGTGAATAGGAGCAGGCTGGATAGGGACGAGTTGATCAACATAGTCCGGGCAGCTTTAGAGAGCCACCTCCCCTGCCATGCCTCAATACGGTGCTGGAGCTTGCCCACCGTGGGGCGAAGCTCGGCCACCGTAGCCTCGTGTCACTAATGGGTATCCCCAAATAAGTCGTGGGGAAGCTCCCAAGTGGACAGTTGAACCAGTCCGTGATGCTCCGCCGACCGTCATCGGAGTGCCCCAGCACCATCACCGTGCTTTTATTGAAGTTAATCCTGAGGCCAGACATCTACTGAAAGCACAGCAGGAGAAACTTCAAGTTCGTGATGTCACTCACCGATCCTTCCACCATGATAATGGTGTCATCCGCATATTGGAGGAGGGAAAGCCCGTTCCCTCCTACTAAATGCGGGACTATGCCTTTGATATGGCCCGCTGCCTTTGCCTTATCTAAGATGGCTGCCAGGGCATCAACCACTATGTTGAAGAGGAACGGGGAGAATGGATCGCCCTGACGCACCCCACATAAGGTGGGGAAGTATGGGCCAATCTCGCCGTTAATGTTCACTGTGGTTCAGCCCGAGCAGACCATCTGCATCACCCGGGTCACCCACCGCTCGTCGAAGCCCTTCTGGAGCAGGCATTCCTCAAGGAAGTGCCAGCTGACCATGTCATAAGCCTTGTGGAAGTGTAGTTTCAGGAAGACCGCCTTGAGGTGCTTGGAGTGTACCTCGTGCAGGGCTTCATGAAAAACTAGGACTCCGTCAAGGATATATCAGCCTTGGATGAATGTCGACTGGTCTGGGTGGATGATCCGGTCGGCAATTGGGGCCACCCTATTGGCGTACCCCTTTGCGAGGATGCAGAAGATGACATTGATCACCGTGATTGGGCAGAATTGGCGGATATCCGAAGCGCCCGTGACTTTGGGGATGAGGGTGATTATCCCAAAGTTAAGCCTGGTGAGGTCGATGGACCCAACATAGAACTCCTCAAACAGGGCCATCACCTCTGATTTGACGGCCTCCCAGAAGGTTTGAAAGAATTTCACTGGGAGGCCATCCGGGCCGGGAGCCGAGGACGGGTTCATGCCTTTAATGGCCGCCCACACTTCAGCTTCGGAGAACGGTGCCGTTAGAACCACATTATCCGCCTCTTAAACACAGTAGTGGGAGGCCATATATCATGGGCAAGGGCAAACCCTCCCCGAGGGGAGGCAGCGAATAGGTCTTTGTAAAAGCCGTCAAATGGGCCCGGATGGCCTCCAGCTGTTGCAAGAGGGGCTCTCCATCCCAGAGCAGCGGGATGGAGTTATGGTGCCGGCGGCCGTTAGCGATGGCCTGGAAGTAGGCAGTATTGGCGTCCCCTTTGATGACCCAATTCTGCGTACCTCGGAGGCGCCAGAATGCCTCCTCATCAATGTAGATAACCGTGAGTTGGTCTTCCAAATTGTATCTAAGCATCCATTCCTCTACCGAGAGGCCCGCGGTATCTGCCCGAAGGTCGAGTGCCTATATGCCCTCTAGGATAGTTTTTCCCGCTCTCAGATGTCGCGACCTAGGTTAGCACCCCACCCTCTCATGAATTGGCGCGACCGCTTAGCATAAAAATGCCAGGAGTCGCCGGCCGAGAGGGAGCGATGGGGTGCGTCACGAGCCTCTGACCACCAATCGGCAACCACAGCGGCGAACCCGGGCTGGTTCAGCCAGAAGGTCTCAAAGCGAAAGCAGGGGGGTTGGGGGGTCGCTCCTTCTCATAGGAGAGAAGGAGAGGGACGTGATCGGAGCCGATCCGAGTAATCACGCGAAGCGATGCGAGGGGGCAACGCAAGTCCCATTCCGGAGACGCGAAGACCCAGTCAAGGACCGACCGGGTCGGGTCTGCTTGGCGGTTAGTCCAGGTGAACCTGGCACCAACCCTATCTAGCTCGCGGAGCCCCATGTCTGTGATGTAGTCATTAAACATTTGCATCCGGGGAAAGTTGACCAAATTATTGATTTTATCCTCTTCGGACCGGATGAGGTTAAAGTCGCCGCCCACCACGACCGGTAACTGGGCGGCCAAGACTTTCGTTCGGATCTCAGCAAGGAAGGCCTCTGAGCGGCTATGATCTGCCGGTCCGTAGACGGCAATGACCTCCCATCTGAAGTTGAGAGCCCGCTCAAAGATCTCCATGCCGACGAAGAACTCGCCCCGGTCCATGCTTCCTACCTCAAAGGTGGCGTCCTTGACTCATAGAAGGATGCCTCCTGAGTGGTCTGCGCTCCCGCTAGAAGGGAGCCAGTGCCAAGCAAATAGGTCGGAACTCAAATGTTCGAGTTCCCACAGCGAGAACTTTGTGCGCATCGTTTCTTGAATGGCCACAATGTCTATTCGCTCGTTCCTCATGTACTCGATCAGTTGGTGGCGTCAGTCGTCTTGAACGAAGCCGGGATGTTACAGAATAGGGTCCGCATCATGAGACCATCGGGGGGCTGCTTGACTCCAAGACACGGGATGTGCTCTGAGCGCGAAGGGTTGCAGTGCGGGAGCGTGTGCAGCCCCGGATCTCGGTCGGGTCAATCACCGAACGAGACATGGTGCCCCAGGTGCCTCAGCAGTGATAACCCACAAGTATAGGGGATCAATTGTAGCCTCTTTTGATAAGTAAGAGTGTCGAACCCAACGAGGAGCTAAAGGTAGAACAAATATTCCCTCAAGTTCTATCGACCACCGATACAACTCTACGCACGCTTAACGTTCGCTTTACCTAGAACAAGTATGAAACTAGAAGTACTTTGTAGGTGTTTTTGGATAGGTTTGCAAGATAATAAAGAGCGCATAAATAAAAAGTAGGGGCTGTTTTAGGTAAAGAAGCAATAAAGTTAGTATAGCGAGTGTGGAAAAGTGGTGGTAGGAGTTGCGAAATTGTCCCTAAGCAATTGACTAGTTTACTAGACCGATAGCAAGTTTTATGTGGGAGAGGCCACTGCTAGCATGTCATCCCTGACTTGGAATTCTATGCACTTATGATTGGAACTATTAGCAAGCATCCGTAACTACTAACATTCATTAAGGTAAAACCCAACCATAGCATTAAGATATATTGGCCCCCCTTCAATCCCGTATGCATCAATTTCTATGCTAGGTTGAAGCTTCTGTCACTCTTGCCCTCCAATACATAGTCCTATCAACATACAACTAACCCTATGGTGTGATCCACGCGTGCGCTCATATGATGGGCACCAAAGGACATCAACATAACCACAAGCAAATTAAACCAATCATAGCAATTCACCAATCACCGATAGGACAACGAAAATCTACTCAGACATCATAGGATGACAACACATCATTGGATAATAATATAAAGCATAAAGCACCATGTTCAAGTAGAGGGTACAACGGGTTGCAGGAGAGTGGAACGCTATAGATAGATGGGGGGAAGGTGATGAAGATGTTGGTGAAGATGACGAAGGTGTTGGTGTAGATCGCCGTCACACGATGATGGCCCCGGCGGCGTTCCAGCGCCACGGGGAGAGAGGGGGAGAGAGCCCCCCTTCTTCTTGTTCTTCCCTGACCTTCTCCCTAGATGGCAGAAGGGTTTCCCCTATGGTCCATGGCCTCCATGGCGGCGGAGGGGCGAGAGCCCCTCCGAGATTGGATCTGTCTCTCTGTATCTCTCTGTTTCTGCGTTCTCAGATTCTGCCCTTTCACCGTTTCTTATATTCCCGGAGATTCGTAGCTCCGATTGGGATGAAATTTTAACATGATCTCTATCCGGATATTAGCTTTCTTGCGGCGAAAGAAGGGCACCAACCGCCTTATGGGGAGGCCACGAGGGTCAGGGGTGCGCCCCCTGTCTCGTGGCCCCCTCGGGCACCGTCTCGCGTTGATTCTTCTTCCCAAATATCACATATATTCCAAAAAAAACTCTGTCAATTTTTATCCCGTTTGGACTCCGTTTGACATGGATTTTCTGTGAAACAAAAAACATGCAACAAACATGAACTGGCACTGGGCACTGGATCAATATGCTAGTCCCAGAAATAGTATAATAAGTTGCCAAACATATATGAAAGTTTTATAATATTGGCATGGAACAATAAAAAAATTATAGATACGACGGAGACGTATCAGCATCCCCAAGCTTAATTCCTGCTCGTCCTCGAGTAGGTAAATGATAAAAAAGATAATTTTTGATGTGGAATGCTACCCAGTATAATCTTGATCATGTATCTAATCACAGCATGAATATTAAGACACGAGTGGTTCAAAGCAATAGTCGATCTTTTGACATTAAGACAATAATACTTCAAGCATACTAATAAAGCAATCATGTCTTTTCAAAATAACATGGCCAAAGAAAGTTATCCCTACAAAATCATATAGTCTGGCTATGCTCCATCTTCACCACACAAAATATTCAAATCATGCACAACCCCGATGACAAGCCAATCAATTGTTTCATACTTTTGATGTTCCCAAACCTTTTCAACTTTCACGCAATACATGAGCGTGAGCCATGGACATAGCACTATGGGTGGAATAGAATATGATGGTGGAGGTTGTGTGGAGAAGACAAAAAGGAAGGAAGTCTCACATCGACGCGGCTAATCAATGGGCTATGGATATGCCCATCAATTGATGTCAATGCGAGGAGTAGGGATTGCCATGCAACGGATGCACTAAGAGCTATAAGTGTATGAGAGCTCAAACTAAAAACTAAGTGGGTGTGCATCCAACTTGCTTGCTCATGAAGACCTCGGGCATTTGAGGAAGCCCATCATCAGAATATACAACCCAAGTTCTATAATTAAAAATTCCCACTAGTATATGAAAGTGATAACTCAAGAGACTCTCTATATGAAGAACATGGTGCTACTCTGAAGCACAAGTGTGGTAAAAGGATAGTAACATTGCCCCTTCTCTCTTTTCTCTCATTTTTTTGTTTTTTTGGTGGGCTTCTTTAGCCTCTTTTATTTTTTGTGGGCTTATTTGGCCTATTTTATTTATTTTTTGTAAAGTCCGGAGACCCATCCCAACTTGTGAGGGAATCATAGCTTCCATCATCCTTTCCTCACATGGGACAATGCTCTAATAATCATCCTTACAACTCAATATTACAACTCGGTGCTAGAACAAAATATGACTCTATATGAATGCCTCTGGCGGTGTACCGGGATGTGCAATGATCTAGTGTAGTAATGCCATCAAAAAACGAACAAGCCATGAAAGCATCATGCTAGCTATCTTACGATCATGCAAAGCAATATGACAATAAATGCTCAAGTCATGTATATGATGATGATGGAAGTTGCATGGCCATATATCTCGGAATGGCTATGGAAATGCCATGATAGGTAGGTATGGTGGCTGTTTTGAGGAAGATATAAGGAGGCTTATGTGTGATAGAGCGTATCATATCACGGGGTTTGGATGCACTGGCAAAGTTTGCTCCAACTCTCGAGGTGAGAAAGGATAATGCACGGTATCGAAGAGGCTAGCAATGATGGAAGGGTGAGAGTGCGTATAATCCATGGATTCAACATTAATCATAAAGAACTCACATACTTATTGCAAAAATCTATTAGTCGCCAAAACAAAGTACTATGCGCATGCTCCTAGGGGGATAGATTGGTAAGAAAAGACCATTGCTCGTCCCCAACCGCACTCATCAGGAAGACAATCAATAAATACCTCATGCTCCGACTTCATCACATAACGGTTCACCATACGTGCATGCTACGGGAATCAAAAACTTCAACACAAGTATTTCTACAATCCACAACTACCCACTAGCATGAATCTAATATCACCATCTTTATATCGCAAAACTATTGCAAGGAATCAAACATATCATATTTAGTGATCTACAAGTTTTATGTAGGATTTTTTGACTAACCATGTGAATGACCAATTCCTGTCATCTCTCTAAATAGATATAAGTGAAGCAAGAGAGTTTAATCCTTTCTACAAAAGATATGCCCATGCTCTAACAAATATAAGTGAAGCAAAATAGCATTCTACAAATGGCAGTTTTCTATGTGAAGAGAAACAGGCAATCCAAACTTCAAAAGATATAAGTGAAGCACATGAAGCATTCTATAAAGCCATACTCAAAAGGTATAAGTGAAGTGCAATGAGAATTCTATAAATAAACTATGGACTATCTCATACCAGCATGGTGCATCAAATACAAGTGGAAACTAAATGCAAAAGATGCTCCAAGATTTGCACATATCGCATGAACGAAACGAATCCGAAAACATACTGATATTTGTTGAAGAAAGATGGGATGCCTTCCGGGGCATCCCCAAGCTTAGATGCTTGATTCTCCTTGAATATTTACTTGGGGTGCCTTGGGCATCCCCAATCTTGAGCTCTTGCCTCTCCTTCTTCTCCTCACATCGAGACATCCTCAATCTTCGAACACTTCATTCACACAAAACTCAACAGAAAGCTCGGTAAGATCCGTTAGTATAATAAAGCAAATCACTACTCCAAGTACTGTTGCAAAACAATTCATATTTTGTTTTTGCATTTTAGCTACTGTAATATAACATTTCCATGGCTTAATACACTGATAGGAATCGATAGTTTCATCAAAACAAACAAACTATGCATCAAAAACAGAATCTGCCTTAAACAGGACAGTCTGTAGTAATATGAACATTCACCATACTTCTGATACTCCAACAATTCTACCAAAATTAGAAAAAACAAAAATTTTGTATAGAAAGACAGTGCAAAAAGTTTCAGAACCGTTTGACTTTCCAGCAAAAAATGTAAAATCACGCACTACAGCCAAAGTTTCTGTCCTGTACCGTACAAACCAACAAGCATCTAAAACATCCTAAAGGCAAACATTGGCACATTATTTTTATAATACAAATGGATTGTACAATGGGATAATTATTTTTGTTGAAAATTTTCTGTAATCAAGATTCACAAAGTTTCCGTGAGCATGAACAAAGTTCAAGGAGCTCCCCCACTTCAACAATGCTTGTCTCTCTCACTTTCACTTTCCTTTTTGAAAAAGTTTTGGGTTCCCCTCTTTATTTTTTTGTTTTAAACTTTATAAAAGCACTCAACAGAAATAAATGACTCTCTAAAACTTCCGGGTTGTCTCCTTGGCAGCGCTTTCTTTAAAGCCATTAAGCTAGGCATAAAGTGCTCAAGTAATGAATCCACCCGGATCCCAAGGTATATCAAAGCCAATTTGAATCAACAATGATTCGTAATTTAGTAGTGAGCACAAAGTAACATATATCAAGCAATGACGAAGTCTAACTCTCTTCCTATGCATCGGCATGTCATACAAGAACAATTCATGCACATCAAGTAAAGGCCAATACATAGCATAAGCAGTTTCTTGCAATTCTATCATGTGGGAAACATAGAGAGGTGGAGATATAGTTCCTCTCTCATAATAATTGCAAGTAGGAGCAGCAAGCACATTCATATTATATCTATCAAAATCATCATGTGTAGTAATAAAACGCAACCCATCAATATAATCCTTAACAAGAGCAAACTTCTCCGATATAGTGTAGTCGGGAGAATTCAAAAAGATAATAGGACTATCATGCGTGGGTGAAATAGCAACAATTTCATGTTTAACATAAGGAACTATAGCAAGTTCATCTCCATAAGCATAATTCATATTGGCATCTTGGCCACAAGCATAGCAAGCATCATCAAAAAAGGATATTTCAAGAGAATCAACGGGCTCATAACAATCATCATAGCATTCATCCTTTGGTGAGCACGAAGGGAAATTAAACATTGTATGGGATAAAGAGTTACTCTCACTAGAAGGTGGGGACGGGTGATCAATCCGCTCTTCCTCCTTTTATTCTTCGCTCTCCTCCTCATCTTTTTCATCCAATGAGCTCACAATGTCATTAATTTCTTCTTCCATAGACTCCTGCAAAATATTAGTCTCTTCTTGGACAGCAGAGACTCTATCAATAAAATCATCAATATCAGAATTGAATTCATAATTCTCATAGCAATATTTAAGTAGCAAAATTTTCAGGTCTGTAAACAACATCATCAAGATTTTCACACTCTTTAAACAAAGATTCAATTTCATAAGCACCCATAAAAGCAACAAATTCTTCTATTTGTTCCACATCATAGTAATCATAGATACCGTTAGCATAAGATGCCAAGGTTTTATCATCATTAAATTTGCATGAAAAGGGAAGGTGTGGAGCCTCCATCCTAGAGCAACAAGTATAGTCATATCTCAAGCATAGTTCGCGAGCATACCAATGCAACATATGAATTTGATCCCATAATAGTTTCCCTTTTTGAGTCAAGCGATAATCCCTAAAGTATCCATGTTAATCCAACGTGTCTCCCATTACATAATTGAATGGGGTTTTCTCAGGATTATCAGAGTAGTACATAATATTTTTAACATAACCAGCATCAAGGGTTTTAGGAGGTTACCCATCTCCATGAGTAGCAGGTACACCTATTTTTTTGGGATTTCGTGTTCCATATCCATAACTAAAGATAGAGAACAACTTAGAACAGCAAATAAAACTTACTTAGTGATAAAGCAAACAAGCACACATGAGAATATTCATCCCACGCTATTGCTCCCCGGCAACGGCGCCATAAAATGGTCTTGATAACCCACAAGTATAGGGGATCAATTGTAGCCTCTTTCGATAAGTAAGAGTGTCGAACCCAACGAGGAGCTAAAGGTAGAACAAATATTCCCTCAAGTTCTATCGACCACCGATACAACTCTACGCATGCTTAATGTTCGCTTTACCAAGAACAAGTATGAAACTAGAAGTACTTTGTAGGTGTTTTTGGATAGGTTTGCAAGATAATAAAGAGCGCATAAATAAAAAGTAGGGGCTGTTTTAGGTAAAGAAGCAATAAAGTTAGTATAGCGAGTGTGGAAAAGTGGTGGTAGGAGTTGCGAAATTGTCCCTAAGCAATTGACTACTTTACTAGACCGATAGCAAGTTTTATGTGGGAGAGGCCACTGCTAGCATGTCATCCCTGACTTGGAATTCTATGCACTTATGATTGGAACTATTAGCAAGCATCCGCAACTACTAACATTCATTAAGGTAAAACCCAACCATAGCATTAAGATATATTAGTCCCCCTTCAATCCCGTATGCATCAATTTCTATGCTAGGTTGAAGCTTCTGTCACTCTTGCCCTCCAATACATAGTCCTATCAACGTACAACTAACCCTATGGTGTGATCCACGCGTGCACTCATATGATGGGCACCAAAGGACATCAACATAACCACAAGCAAATTAAACCAATCATAGCAATTCACCAATCACTAGTAGGACAACGAAAATCTACTCAGACATCATAGGATGGCAACACATCATTGGATAATAATATGAAGCATAAAGCACCATGTTCAAGTAGAGGGTACATCGGGTTGCGGGAGAGTGGACCGATGTAGATAGATGGGGGAAGGTGACGAAGATGTTGGTGAAGATGACGGAGGTGTTGGTGTAGATCGTCGTCACCCGATGATGGCCCCGACGGCGTTCCGGCGCCACCGGGAGAGAGGGGGAGAGAGCCCCCCTTATTCTTATTCTTCCTTGACCTTATCCCTAGATGGGAGAAGGGTTTCCTCTCTGGTCCATGGCCTCCATGGCGGAGGAGGGGCGAGAGCCCCTCCGAAATTGGATATGTCTCTCTGTCTCTCTCTGTTTCTGCGTTCTCAGATTCTGCCATTTCACCGTTTCTTATATTCTCGGAGACCCGTAACTCTTATTAGGCTGAAATTTTAACACGATCTCTATCCGGATATTAGCTTTATTGCGGTGAAAGAAGGGCACCAACCGCCTTACAGGGTGGCCACGAGGGTCAGGGGCGCGCCCCTGCCTCGTGGCCCCCTCGGGCATCGTCTCGCATTGATTCTTCTTCCCAAAAATCACATATATTCCAAAAAAATCTCCGTCAGTTTTTATCCTGTTTGGACTCTGTTTGATATGGATTTTCTGTGAAACAAAAACATGCAACAAACAAGAACTGGCACTGGGCACTGGATCAATATGTTAGTCCCAAAAATAGTATAAAAAGTTGCCAAAAGTATATGAAAGTTGTATAATATTGGCATGGAACAATCAAAAATTATAGATACGACGGAGACGTATCAGGCAGCAGCGGCAGAGGCGGACTGGAGGCGAGCACGGGTCTCGGCAAGGCGCCCCTCCAGGATCTAGCGGCCGCGGATCGCCTCAATCTGGACTAACGGGGGACCAATCTCATCACGGAACATGATGGCCGAATCTGCCGCCACCTTTGCGAGGTGGCCTAACGGAGCTGACTCAAGAGCGGAAAACGAGCATGTAGCAGGGGTGGCTGGGATGGTCGGGGTACCTGGCTCAAGGTTCCGTGCAGTGGCCCAGAGCTTTGCCCGCTCAGGTATAGGCAGAGCTGGGCTGCCCTCCGGTCTGGCCGCCCCGGTCCTGGCGCTACGATGAGAGGACGTCACTGGTGTCGAGGTCGACCTGCCTCGCCTGGAGTAAGCCGCGGACCGAGGGGGGAGAGGGGGGCAGCCACCGGCGTGGTCACCACCGTCGTCGCCCCATTGGCCACCGGGCAGGAGGTCAGGAGCTGGGTCAGTGAAGATGCGAGCTCAGGCAGGATCGAAGAGGAGGCACACGGAGTTAGAGGCACGTCAGCGCTGGGGAGAGCTTCCCCCGGGCTCCACCAGGTCCAGGCGCAGCGTCGCGACAAGGGTGGGGAGGGGAGGTGCCTGGTCCTCGACCAGCCCCAGCCCAGCCGAAGCCTTGGCCGTCGTGGGCAGGACAGAGGGGGCAGGCGGGGACGGAGGAACGATGGTGTCGGGGAGGTCCCCGGTTTCCACCGGGACCACGCGCACCGGCGCGGCGAGCAGGGGAGCAGAAGACCGGTCCGGCACCAACCCCAGCCCACCCGAGTGCTCAGCCGGCACGGGGAGGAGCAAGGGAGCAGCGGCCGAGATGATGGCGGCGGGGGCGTTGGGAGGGACTCCGGGGGAGCGAGGAGACAATGCCGGGAACACCTGGAGGCTGGCATCGGATGCGTTGCTATCGTCGGTTGGCTGCGTCGGAGCCGATGCGTGTGAGCGGCCGGTCCCGGCGCCACCCCTCGAGGCAGGCGCAGCAGTCCGGGGGTCGGGAGGGCTGTCCTTGTAGTCATCGTCATCCTCCTCCGAGCCGGAATTTGGGCCATGGCGGGGGTCCCGGTCGCTACGGCGACCCGGCCCGTCGGTGCCGCCACCCAAGAAGTCATCATCTGGGATGCGTGGGCGGCCAATGTGGTTGGGTGGCTCGGGGAAGATCCCGAGGTCGAAGCCATGGTTATTGAAGAACACCCGGACCTCGGCATGAAGCTTGGACGAGTCGAGGGACTTGACCTTGACACGCACTTCCTCCTCCTTCCGGAGGGAAAGCTCGTCCACCACGACCACCTTGCCGAGGATGCGGGACATGGTCCGGATGACTCTCTCCGAGCGTGTGATGTCGGGGAGGCCGGCGATGAGGATCCAAGCCGTGCGCCCCCCTACCTCATGGGCCCCCTGGAGACCTCCCGACTCCAACTCCAGCTCTATATATCTGCTTTCGGGGAGAAAAAAATAGGAGATAAGAATTCATCGCGTTTTACGATACGGAGCCGCCGCCAAGCCCTAAAACCTCTCAGGAGGGCTGATCTGGAGTCCGTTCGGGGCTCCAGAGAGGGGGATTCGTCGCCGTCGTCATCATCAACCATCCTCCATCACCAATTTCATGATGCTCACCGCCGTGCGTGAGTAATTCCATCGTAGGCTTGCTGGACGGTGATGGGTTGGATGAGATTTATCATGTACTCGAGTTAGTTTTGTTAGGGTTTGATCCCTAGTATCCACTATGTTCTGAGATTGATGTTGCTATGACTTTGCTATGCTTAATGTTTGTCACTAGGGCCCGAGTGCCATGATTTCAGATCTGAACCTATTATGTTTTCATCAATATATGATAGTTCTTGATCCTATCTTGCAAGTCTATAGTCACCTATTATGTGTTATGATCCGTTAACCCCGAAGTGACAATAATCGGATACTTACCGATGATGATCGTAGTTTGAGGAGTTCATGTATTCACTATGTGCTAATGCTTTGTTCCGGTTCTCTATTAAAAGGAGGCCTTAATATCCCTTAGTTTCCATTAGGACCCCACTGCCATGGGAAGGTAGGACAAAAGATGTCATGCAAGTTCTTTTCCATAAGCACGTATGCCTATATACGGAATACATGCCTACATTACATTGATGAATTGGAGCTAGTTCTGTGTCACCCTATGTTATGACTGTTACATGATGAAACCACATCCGGTGTAATTATCCATCACTGATTCGATGCCTACGAGCTTTCCATATATTGGTTTACGCTTATTTACTTTCCCGTTGCTATTGTTACAATCACTACAAAATACCAAAAACATTACTTTGCTTTCATTACTCTTTTGTTACCATTACCATCACTATCATATTACTTTGCTAGTAAACACTTTGCTACAGATACTAAGTTTCCAGGTGTGGTTGAATTGACAACTCAGCTGCTAATACTTGAGAATATTCTTTGGCTCCCCTTGTATCGAATCAATAAATTTGGGTTGAATACTCTAACCTCGAAAGCTGTTGCGATCCCCTATACTTGTGGGTTATCAAGACTAATTTCTGGCGCCGTTGCCAGGGAGCATAGCTCTATTCTTTGACTCACTTGGGATTTATATCTGCTGGAACCTATGAAGAACTTGAAAGACGCTGAGACAACAATTTATCCCTCAACTACGAGGGGAGGTAAGGAACTGCCATCTAGCACTGCACTTGATTCACCTTCTGTTATGAGTAAGCTTGCGGCACCTAAACCTGCTTCTGCTATTCATTCTGATATGTCGCAGGTTATTGATGATGCTACTTCTGCTATACATGATACTTATGATGAAACTACTTCTATGCTTGATACTAATGTGCCACTTGGTGATTTTCTCGAGGAACAACTTGCTAGGGCTAGAGAGATTGAAAATATTGAATCTGATTATGATGATGAAAGTGATGATGAAGAATCACTTGTTATTCCTGAGGGTTATTTATTTGATCAAGAAGCTTCTTTAGCTATTTTAGCTTGCAAAGATAGATATGAACTCAAAAGGTTATTAGCTAAATGGAATAAGCAATCTCTAAATGCTAGGATGAAACCTGACCCTGCTTTTGCTACTTCACCTATCTGTGTTACTGATAAGGATTATGAATTCTCTGTTGATCCTGATATAATTACTTTAGTTGAATCTGATCCTTTTCATGGCTATGAATCTGAAACTGTTGTGGCACATCTTACTAAATTAAATGATATAGCCACCCTGTTCACTAATGATGAGAGATCTCGCTACTTTTATATCCTTAAAATATTTCCATTCTCATTAAAGGGTGATGCTAAGATATGGTTCAATTCTCTTGATCCTGGTTGTGTGCGTAGTCCCCAGGATATGATTTACTACTTCTTTGCTAAATATTTCCCTGCTCATAAGAAACAAGATGCTTTAAAGGAAATATACAACTTTGTGCAAATTAAAGAAGAGAGTCTCCCACAAGCTTGGGGGAGGCTTCTCAAGTTACTTAATGCTTTGCCTGATCAAGCACGAGTTCCAGCCCTCTTTGCTGCCATTTTCGATCTCCTTGCTCAAAGCACCTCTCACAAAACTGCTTGGGGAGATTGTTCCTTGGTATATGACTCCTCCATTGGTCCAACTAGTTTTTGTTCTAGTGCTTTATTCATTGCAAATTTTTGCTGCTTAGGTGACCCTGTTCTTGAGCTTGCATGTCAAATTTATATGGTCAAAAGTAGTTTTGATGCATGATATAGGCTCTAGGCACTTGTAGGAGTGGTTGCTATCAATATTATTGAGTTTGGTTTACTTTTATTTTGAAGTTACTAAAAATTTCAGAATTTTTCAGAAAATGATGAGGAGACTTTTGAGGGGCTCATCGAGCCAAAGCTCGAAGGAGAAGGCACCGAAGCCTAAGTATAATTTGCCTCGCACCGCGGAGGTTCGGGCGTGTGAATGGCCTTCCGAGGATTTCTTAAGAGCAGCCGGGATTTATGAAGATTTTCATGAGTTGGCTCAGACTGCAGGCCTTACCGCTTTCCTCCACGACCAATGCGATCAGTACCTCTTGTTCACAAATACCTTTGTGCAAAACTTTCATTTTTATTCTAAGAACTCACCACCTACAGCGGAATTTCATTTATATGATGAGCATAAGGAGATGTCACTTTATGATTTGTGTCGGATTTGTTTAGTCCCTTTTGGGGGCAAGACAGAAGAACCACATCGTGATGATGTGGAGGGATTTATTGACACTATCACTGTAGGGGAAACAAGGAAGATTTGTGATGCACGAATCACTAGCATACATTTTCCTATTTTACGCTACTTTGCATTATTTGCTAGTCGTTTCTTAATTGGTCACGGAAACTATGGAAACCTGAGTATCCCTGATATTATTATTTTGCACCATGGCTTATACGGTGATAACTCTTTTAGTATGGGCGGCATTATTGCTAGACGGTTAAGTATGAACCGTACTAAGGGTCCCATCTTTGGAGGCATTTATGCTTCATGCCTCGTTGCACATTTTAACATACCTATTAAGCATTATGAGAAGGAAGAAAAGGTGCTGCCTCGTGTTTATTTAGATTATAAAAGTATGGTAGCACATGATTTTATTGTTAAGAATAGGGAAGGAGAGCTGAAATATCAATTGTTCTTTAATAAACATCATCCTGAGACTATTACCTTGCCTGATCCTTCTTTGTTTGATTTGACTGTAGGCATGTACCTTGTTCCGTTGGCAGCTATTCACGCCTACCGGAACCCTGCACCAGCCCCGGAACCGGAACCACAAGAGGAGCCTCCACGATAGTCTGTTTATTCTTGGGATCCGGAGATGACTGTCAGCCAATGGCAGTCAGAGTCTTCTTCATCACAGTACGACCCCAACAACTATTATTATGGATATCAGCCAGGCCAGCCGTGGCCATAGACCAACTTAGGCCAAAAACCTAAGCTTGGGGGAGTACGTATTTCTCACCGACATTACATTTATGTTCACACACACTCATTGCTAGATGTCGGTGCTCATACTTTTTCATTGTATCATCCATGCTAGTTTATTTAATTTTATGCTTTATTCCTGTGTGTTTGATAAACCTTAAGAAAAACCAAAAAAAATTAGTAGTAGTTTACTTTTCTTGCTGTAGTAATAATTAAAAAGAAAACCCAAAAATATTTCCTGTTCTTCTTTTGCTTGTTGGGAGCTTGCCCGTGTAAATAGTTTTATTTCTTTTCTTTTCTTTGGGGGTCAGTAGGAGAAGACCATGATTAAATTGTTGAAGTGGCTCTTATATGCTTTATTGTTGATTTAACCAAGATCCCATATTGCTTTGTCTTCTCCTGTTTATTGAATGCTCGCAGATTCCAGCTTAGTCCAATGCACGTGCACTCTTATTATTATTCACATCGTTCGGTCGTGCAAGTGAAAGGCAATTATGATGATATATGATGGACTGACTGAGATGAGAAAAGCTGGTATGAACTCGACCTCCTTTGTTTTTGTAAATATGATGAGTTCATCGTTCTTGATTCAGCTTGTTATGAATAAACATGTTTGTAATGACAATTAGAGATCATAGTTGCTTATGACATGCTTGATTAGCTATGAGTTATAATGGTTTACCTTGCGTGCCAACATGCTATTGAGATGGTTATGATGGGGTATGATGGGGTGGTATCCTCCTTTGAATGATTTAAGTGACTTGACTTGGCACATGTTCACTCATGTAGTTGAAACAATTCAACATAGCCTTCACGATATTTATGTTCATGGTGGATTATATCCTACTCATGCTTGCATCCAATGTTTATTAATTTTAATGCATGTACATGGCTGTTGTCGCTCTCTAGTTGGTCGCTTCCCAATCTTTTGCTAGCCTTCACCTGTACTAAGCAGGAATACTGCTTGTGCATCCAATCCCTTAAACCCCAAAGTTATTCCAGATGAGTCCACTATACCTTCCTATATGCGGTATCTACCTACCATTCCAAGTAAATTTGTATGTGCCAAACTCTAAACCTTCAAATAATCATCCTGTTTTATATGCTCGAATAGCTCATGTATCAACTAGGGATGTCTGTATCTTCCACGCTAGGCGGGTTATTCTCAAGAGGAGTGGACTCCGCTCCTCACTCACGAGAAAATGGTTGGTCACCGGGATGCCCAGTCCCATGCTTTATGCAAACTAAATCAAAATAATTGCAAAACAAAACTCCCCCTGGGACTGTTGTTAATTGGAGGCACTCGTTGTTTCGAGCAAGCCATGGATTGATGTTTGTTGGTGGAGGGGGAGTATAAACTTTACCATTCTGTTTGGGAACCGCCTATAATGTGTGTAGCATGGAAGATATCGCCATCTCTTGGTTGTTATGTTGACAATCAAAGTATACCGCTCAAAATTTTAATTATCTCCATTTCAAAACCGAGCTCTGACACCTCTACAAATCCCTGCTTCCCTCTGCGAAGGGCCTATCTATTTACTTTTATGTTGAGTCATCACCCTCTTATTAAAAGCACTAGCTGGAGAGCGTAGCTGTCATTTGCATTCATCACTGTTAATTTATATTGGGTGTGACTATGATTGGATCTCTTTTACCATGAATTACAATGTCTAGTCAGTCCTTGATCTTTAAAGGTGCTCTGCATTTATGTTTTGCAGTCTCAAAAAGGGCTAGCGAGATACCATCTTGTTATATCATATTATGATTGTTTTGAGAAAGTGTTGTCATCCGAGATTTATTATTATGGCTTGCTAGTTGATTATGCTATTGATATGGGTAATCATGAGACCTGAAAATTATTGCAAATATGGTTAGTTATAATCTTTGCTGAAAACTTGAATGCTAGCTTGACATATTTACAACAACAAGAGCAAACAAAGTTTGTAAAAGTTTTTCTTTATTTCTTTCAGTTTGTCAACTAAATTGCTTGAGGACAAGCAAGGGTTTAAGCTTGGGGGAGTTGATACGTCTCCATCGTATCTACTTTTCCAAACACTTTTGCCCTTGTTTTGAACTCTAACTTGTATGATTTGAATGGAACTAACCCGGACTAACACTGTTTTCAGCAGAACTACCATGATGTTGTTTTATGTGCAGAAAATAAAAGTTCTCTGAATGACCTGAAACTCCACGGAATATCTTACAATAAATAATAAAAAATCCTCGCCAAAGATGAAGACCAGGGGGCCCACACCCTGTCCACGAGGGTGGGGGGCGCCCCCCTAGGGCGCGCACCCTACCTTGTGGGCCCCCTGGAGACCTCCCGACTCCAACTCCAACTCTATATATCTGCTTTCGAGGATAAACAAATAGGAGAGAAGAATTCATCTCGTTTTACGATACGGAGCCACCGCCAAGCCCTAAAACCTCTCGAGAGGGCTAATCTAGAGTCCGTTTGGGGCTCCGGAGAGGGGGATTCGTCGCTGTCATCATCATCAACCATCCTCCATCACCAATTTCATGATGCTCACCGCCATGCGTGAGTAATTCCAGCGTAGGCTTGCTGGACGGTGATGGGTTGGATGAGATTTATCATGTAATTGAGTTAGTTTTGTTAGAGTTTGATCCCTAGTGACGGTGTCCTGGACTAAGGGGTACTCACCACGCCGTCTCCCGATCAGTTAGATTGGGCCGAGGACCCCCATGGTCGTATACTCATGGGCCTGTTCGGACAGCTGCCGCATACAAGGAAGATTCCACAAGACTTGGTGGTCAAGACAAGGACTCCTCCCCCACCGGCGTATTCGGCTAGGACTCTTGTTATCCTAGGCCTCTGGTGCATTATATAAACCAGGGCTAGACTAGTCGATAAACAACAACAATCATACCATAGGCTAGCTTCTAGGGTTTAGCCTCTCTGATCTCGTGGTAGATCAACTCTTGTAATACTCATATCATCAAGAACAATCAAGCAGGACGTAGGGTTTTACCTCCATTAAGAGGGCCCGAATCTGGGTAAACATCGTGTCCCCTGCCTCCTATTACCATCCGCCTTAGACGAACAGTTCGGGACCCCCTACCCGAGATCTGCCGGTTTTGACACCGACATTGGTGCTTTCATTGAGAGTTCTGCTGTGTGATCGGCAAAAGGATCGATGGCTCGTCTGCAGGTCAACTACGATGCCGGCATCTTCGTCGCCGGCTTGACTGGTCACCTTGGCTCAACTGAGGACCGTGCTCCATCTCCGATCATCTTGTTCGGACGAGGGCCTTCATCAACATCAACTCCGATCTCTATCAAGATCATGGAGGAATCATCCATGGAGCTCGGGGGCTCAACGTCAACATTGCCCTCGGGCGACCGTGCTGTTTTTCCGAACAACGAACTTGTATCCACTGCCACCACCTCTAAGAACATCGCTTTGACGATCCCTTTGGTGGAATTGTTCAGAATTGAGTCTACAACAACCATGCAAAATCCCGTCGAGTTCCGATGGAGGAATCTTCGGTAATCTATGATATACCGGAGCCCTGTCAAATATGGATGGGAATCTGGACGAGTTTAGGGCGTGGTCTCCAGCACCTAGCTCGGACATCCTTTGGAAGATCTAACCATTGATCGGTTGCGGAATTCCTATATATAACACCCCTCAAAATTCTAGCTCGATCAGACCGTCCAAACTCCGGGAACCTTCCGATTAGTGCATCACTTTTCGGGTTTGTTTTCTGCACGAATACGGATCCAACCCGAATTCATGTTTCTTTATGAACGTGATAGGGGACAACCTTCTTAAAGGAATTTTCTCCTAGGGTATTGTACGTTGTTTTTAAACACGTGCCCATAAAATTTTAAGCCTCCTCTGAGGTAATCTTCACTATCATACTGGTGTCAAACCAGTCCGGCAATACTTCTCCACGGCTACTGACCTGCACTAGACACGTAGTCGCCTTTTGAGCCGAGCTCAACTACTTCGGATCATCATCTCGGCGAGCGAACAAGAGTTCGGAATCACCAAGGATAAATCATCACCAACATCGCCGCCCCATGGAATACACGGAGCGGGAACACAGGCATCGCCGCATGGTCACTTCATCAAGCTGGCATTGACTGCGTTACAAGTTACGACCTGCGTCGGCATGGCCGCACTGTTGCTTATTCAAGCCGATGTCCATCACGCCGAACTGCTTCAACACCTCGGCTGACACGGTAGCTGCAACGTCTCCTTACTGACCTGCTCCGTCTCCTCGGCTAGACCGAGGGCTTCACCATCACTTCATCAACGTACTTCGGAGACTTCGGCGTCACCAGCCGACCAGGTTCATCACATTAGCTAGACCATGGGCTTTTCCTCGGCGAGCCAACCTTTGCTAGCATCACCATGCCACCGCTTCATCACCTATCAGGCAATGGGTGTGTGGATCGAGCCCCAATTTTGGGAGTAACCTTTCTCCAGATTGCTACAACAGATAAAACAAGTGCTATTAATCCTAGTATTTTTTTCTTGCTTGGGTTTATTTTTCCCAAAGAATTATTACTCCGGTTTGTTTCATCATCTATACACAGGTCTATCGAATGATGGCCACATTAACAACGGCCGCGTGGTGGTTCGGTCAGTTTTCGTATACAGTTCGGCGAATGCCGCATCTGGAACTCAGACCGGCCTGCGAATTTGGGCTTGGCCACGCCTTCACCGCGTCACGCCGATGCCCTGCATTGACATGACTTCGGCGCCAGGCCACATCTCTTTCAATAAATTATTTTTGCGAAAAGCAATTATCCTTTTTGGACCGCACTATTTTATGTGTGTAGGTGATCGACTTCGACTGTGTCATGTGGTCTCTTCGGCAAGCCGACGCCATCGTCCTAATCGGCTCGCGTGATCACCTTGTTGGTCGTGTTGCCATACCGACGTGTTCGGTTGCCTCGGGGACTTCGGCATCGCCGAGAGAGCTCTACCTCATTGAGTGTTCGGCACACATGCCATATTTCTCTTATTACTCACTTTGCATAAATGGCCTGGGGGATGGAACCTTGTCCCGCATCAAGCTCGGACCGCGTCATCAATACCAAACACATTAACCAGCTAAGTTGCCTTCATGCTCAAAGTTTTAAATTTTTAACTTGTGTTCGGTTCGACCAAGCATTATACTTTTCAGCACAAAGTTGTTTGTGACAAAGTTCCTTGTCAAAACTTTGTTTGTGACGCGCATATTCAAATACCCCATTTATTTGGGGGCTCCCTTGATGGAGCTTTTCCTCTTGCATATGATTATACTTGTACGGCTTCGTTCCTTGTTTGTGTATTATGCCACAATATGCACCATATTGACCTAAGCAATTTGTAAGCTGGGTTGCCTGGCTCCTGTGCTTACCCCTACGTTCCCGATTGTTCGGCCAGGGAGTAAAGGGAGCACCTCTGCGATTGTCACGACCGGGTCATCCGAGCTCTGACCTCAGACTGGGTGAAGCCAAAAGCTAGTGCTCTTATTGTTTTCAATCATGGTCGGCACACAACGGAACTCATGAGTACAAAAAATCTATTGCACAAGTCTCATAGTAATAATGAGCACCGAAGAAAGGTATCGGTGGGGGTACTATTTTCTTCGAAGATGCTTCTTACACTTCGTCAGTAATATAGCATAAGTTCCCTGAGCGCGCTTTGTCTGTTACAGCCTTATGGCATGATTGCCTGGTCATCAGAAACACCGTCGATACTCTCGACAGGTGGAGTACATGACACTTTTCAGCCCTTGGCTGAAGAGGGAGAAGCCGACGGTCGCTTAAGACGCGTTTAAAGTTTGGGTGAACACAGATATGATATAAGTACTTCGGTACATACAATCATTATACATAAAATTCTTTTACCCAAGTCACTTGGGGGCTCTTAAAATTTATATATGAGCTGTAAATGTGTTTTCTTCTTGGTCGTTGTTAAAACACGACAGAAGCACAATTTTTTTCTTTCTCTTCCAATTTTCGGATTGGCACCGAACACTTGATCTTGTTCGGACGTCATGTTTTTAATGACGTTTTTTGGTTTTCCAAGCTTTTGGCACTTTTAAACTATTTGTGTGTTTTCAGCACAAGTCTCGCAGTGCAATGCCGAACACCTTTAGAGATTCGGCAAAAACATTCTCGGATATTGCTATATATGCATCAGTTTTGAATTGTGTCTTCGGTCAATAGTTGGGTTGCCCGCCTCCTGCGCTTGCCTCCTACGTTCCGCTTTGTTCAGCTAGGTGTGCAAAGGGAGAACCACTGCGATTGTGCTTCCGGCTCACATGGTTAAGCACCTCAGTGGAGAAAGCCAAAAACTGACTGTCACAATAAGCGTAAACTGGTCAGCGATCCGATGACTGTGTTAAATGATGGGCCATTCATAACATTGGCCGAAGTGTTTACGGCTTGACCTCGACTGTCGCCAAACACTACCGGGGGCTAGTAACTGGCCTCCCAAACTAAATCCTCAATATTTTGCTCTTACATTAGAGCTGAGGTTTCATGATCATGCTTAGCATGACAACCCAAAGAAAGGAACCGATAACGGGACTATTTTCTTTGGAAAACATTTCTTATGTTAAACAGTAATATAACATATCTCTCTGCGTACCTTTGTTTATAAAACCGTATGGCCAGATTGCCTTGTTTGTCGTAAATCTTTGCCCTCATAAAGGCTTTATAAAGTAGGACAAACACTCCTCGGCTACTGGCCGAGGAGGTGGAAGCCGATGGTCGGTCAACAAAGTTTTGTACAATGTGGATCTGAGCTTTAATGATGTAAAGTACTTGGATACATAGAGTCATTACACATAATTTGTGATTTTACTATGGATATCAATCCTTAATTCGGCCACCCATGCCCGCATTAAGGCTCGGGGGCCACTGGGCTTCGGGCTTATTATTTAAAAATATTAAAGGGGCACATCGATCCCCTGATCTAGTGTTGCTACCCGACCAGTGTCTCAGGGGCGACTGCATTGCCTGTCCAATGCAGAAATTTTAAGTGCAATACAGTTTCCTAGGAGATTTTGATCCTCAGGTTGGTCGGCCGTGCCCAACCTGAGTCTCGAGGACTGAGCATGCCGCTTTTTGTGTCCCGAAGTATTCTGCCAAGCTAGGACTTGATCCTCGGGCCGATTTTGCAAATCAACCTGAGTCTCAGCGGCTACTGGGATCAGGGGTCTTACGTCATCCTTCAGGTGGATCTTGGGTTTTAGACCGATACACACCTTGAGGGCTACTGGCTATATATCTCGGCAGAGAATAAATTGCACCAATCAAAAATATTGACAAAAAATTGGCCCACAGTCGGGGTGGTGCACCACCTCAGAAGCAGTCCGGCATAAAGCTCGGGCGCTAGTGGCTGGCTCCATAGAGGGCATTTTCGGCATTAAGCTCGGCTAAACTCCTTCAACTTTTTTGAACCAAGGTCATATGATACCTCGGATATAGTCCGACATTGGAGCCCAGATACAGTCCGTCGTTGGAGTTTGTACATAGTCCGGCATTGGAGCTCGGATACATTCAGGCGTTGGAGCTCAGAAAGCGGTCCGGCGTTGGTGCTCGGCTGCAAAATATACCTCGAATGCAGTCCGTCATTGGAGCTCGGACGCAAGAGGACGCTGCCGCCTGGGAACAACTTCAAACCCGAGGTGTGGCATAAAAATAACAAGGCATTGATAAAGGCGGAAGAGTTAAAGGGCTCCTCAGATACCCGACGTGTGAGATCTTCAGATTTAGATCGACAATCCTGAAGATAGAAGGTGGGAAGATTTGTTGAACCAGTTTTCAAGACCGACGACCGAAGACAAAGAACAGTTCGGAAGAATAGAGGAGCGTCCCCAACTTAAAGACCGGTTTAGGGGGCTACTGACGGTGTCCTGGACTAGGGGGTACTCACCACGCCGTCTCCCAATCAGTTAGATTGGGCCGAGGACCCCCATTGCCGTATACTCATGGGCCAGTTCGGACAGCTGCCGCATACAAGGAAGATTCCACAAGACTTGGTGGTCAAGACAAGGACTCCTCCCCCACCGGCGTATTCGGCTAGGACTCTTGTTATCCTAGGCCTCTAGTGCATTATATAAACCAGGGCCAGGCTAGTCGATAAACAACAACAATCATACCATAGGCTAGCTTCTAGGGTTTAGCCTCTCTGATCTCGTGGCAGATCAACTCTTGTAATACTCATATCATCAAGAACAATCAAGAAGGACGTAGGGTTTTACCTCCATCAAGAGGGCCCGAACCTGGGTAAACATCGTGGCCCCTGCCTCCTGTTACCATCCGCCTTAGACACACAGTTCGGGACCACCTACCCGAGATCTGCCGGTTTTGACACCAACACCTAGTATCCACAATGTTCTGAGATTGATGTTGCTATGACTTTGCTATGCTTAATGCTTGTCACTAGGGCCTGAGTGCCATGATTTCAGATCTGAACCTATTATGTTTTATCAATATATGAGAGTTCTTGATCCTATCTTGCAAGTCTATAGTCACCTATTATGTGTTATGATCCGTTAACCCCGAAGTGACAATAATCGGGATACTTACCGGTGATGACCGTAGTTTGAGGAGTTCATGTATTCACTATGTGCTAATGCTTTGTTCCGGTTCTCTATTAAAAGGAGGCCTTAATATCCCTTGGTTTCCATTAGGACCCCGCTGCCACGGGAGGGTAGGACAAAAGATGTCATGCAAGTTCTTTTCCATAAACACGTATGACTATATTCGGAATACATGCCTACCTTACATTGATGAATTGGAGCTAGTTCTGTGTCACCCTATGTTATGACTGTTACATGATGAAACCACATCTGGCATAATTATCCATCACTGATCCGATGCCTACGAGCTTTCCATATATTGGTTTACGCTTATTTACTTTCCCGTTGCTATTGTTACAATCACTACAAAATACCAAAAACATTAATTTGCTTTCGTTACTCTGTTGTTACCGTTACCATCACTATCATATTACTTTGCTACTAAACACTTTGCTGCAGATACTAAGTTTCCAGGTGTGGTTGAATTGACAACTCAGCTGCTAATACTTGAGAATATTCTTTGGCTCCCCTTGTGTCGAATCAATAAATTTGGGTTGAATACTCTACCCTCGAAAGCTGTTGCGATCCCCTATACTTGTGGGTTATCAAGCCGCATTGCGGGACGTGCCCTGATCGTGCCCCCGCCTATGCACATGGTATTTTCAGGGCGTAATTATGTACACGTGGCATGGATTTCGTCGCTTGACTGGGACTGGGACAGGGGCTGAATTGCTAGGCGAGCTCTGAATGTGCCAAGAGATCCTGTTGCAGGTTACTCCGGACTCGCTTGACGGTGTCCGGGGGCTGTATCGCCGAATTGGCGGTTTGCCTTAAAAGGCTGCTTTGTGCTTCTGCTGCGAGGGCCGCAGTGTGCTCTTCCGTGCGGAGTGAGCGTTCTGTGTTTCCATTGACTGTTATGACCCCCTAGGTCCTGGCATCTTGAGCTTGAGGTATGCGTAATGCGGTACCGCATTGAATTTTGCAAATGCGGTTCGCCCGAGCAGTGCGTGATAGCCACTGCGGAACGGGACAATATCGAAGATTAACTCCTCACTTTGGAAGTTGTCTGGAGCTCCGAAGACCACTTCCAGTGTGATTGAGCCCATGCAATGGGCCTCTACACATGGGATGACGCCCTTAAAGGTGGTTTTGGTGGGTTTGATCCTTGAGGGGTCTATACCCATTTTGCGCATTGTATCCTGATAGAGCAGGTTCAGGCTACTGCCGCCGTCCATAAGGACTTGAGTGAGGTGAATTCCGTCGATGATGGGGTCTAGGACCAATGCGGCGGATCCGCCATGACGGATACTAGTGGGGTGGTCCCGGCGATCGAAGGTGATCGGACAAGAGGACCATGGGTTGAACTTTGGGGCGACGGGCTCCATCGCATAGACGTCCCTTAGTGCATGCTTCCGTTCCCTCTTGGGAATGTGGGTTGCGTATATCATGTTCACCGTCTTCACTTGTGGGGGTAACCTCTTCTGTCCTCCCGTGTTCGGCGGCCGGGGCTCCTCCTCGTCATCACTATGCAGCTCCTTGTTGGGGAACGTAGTAATTTCAAAAAAATTCCTACACACACGCAAGATCATGGTGATGCATAGCAACGAGAGGGGAGAGTGTTGTCTATGTACCCTCGTAGACCGTTCGTGGAAGCGTTATATCAACGCAGTTGATGTAGTCGTACGTCTTCACGTCCGACCGATCTAAGTACCGAAAGCACGGCACCTCCGAGTTCTGCACACGTTCGGCTCGGTGACGTCTCGCCTTCTCGATCCAGCAAGAGGGGCGAAGTAGAAGATGTGTTCCGGCAGCACGACGGCGTGGTGACGGTGTTGGTGAAGAACAATCTCCGCAGGGCTTCGCCTAAGCACAACGAAAACTATGACGGAGGATAAACTAGAGGGGGCGGGGTTGCCGGCACACGGCTTGGTGTTTCTTGTGTGTATTTGGTGCTAACCCTACCCCTCTATTTATATGTTGAGCCCTGGGGTCGAAACTTGGAGTAAAAGCCTCCTCAAAGTCGGTTTCACCCGAAAGGCAAGAGTCCTTCTCGGACTCCAGGGCTAGACGCCAGGGTTCCCGGTGTCTACCCCCTAGACGCCAGGGTTCCTGGCGTCTAGCCTCTGGTCTCTGCAAAACTTCCTTTTGCACTTCCCAAAAGCCTCGTGGGCTTTCCCCTTTGGCCCAGATAAAGTGTTCTCGTGCCCAAACATTCCGAGAAACATCCGGAACCCCTTCCGGTGAATTCCGGAACCCTTCCGGAGATCAACCACTACTATCCACATATCAATCTTTACTTTCGGACCATTCTGGAGTTCCTCGTCATATATGTGATCTCATCCAAAACTCCGAACAACATTCGGTCACCAACATACATAACTCATAGTACTATATCGTCAACGACCGTTAAGCGTGCGGACCCTACGGGTTCGAGAACTATGTAGACATGACCGAGACACCTCTCTTGTCAATAACCAATAGCGGGACCTGGATGCCCATATTGGCTCCTACATATTCTACGAATATCTTTATCGGTCAGACCACATAACAACATACGTTGTTCCCTTTGTCATCGGTATGTTACTTGCCCGAGATTCGATCATCGGTATCTCAATACCTAGTTCAATCTCGTTACCGGCAAGTCTCTTTACTCGTTCCGTAATACATCATCCCGCAACTAACTCATTAGTTGCAATGCTTGCAAGGCTTATAGTGATGTGCATTACCGAGTGGGCCCAGAGATACCTCTCCGACAATCGGAGTGACAAATCCTAATCTTGAAATACGCCAACCCAACAAGTACCTTTGGAGACACCTGTAGAGCACCTTTATAATCACCTAGTTACGTTGTGACGTTTGGTGGCACACAAAGTGTTCCTCCGATAAACGGGAGTTGCATAATCTCATAGTCATAGGAACATGTATAAGTCATGAAGAAAGCAATAGCAACAAACTAAACGATCAAGTGCTATGCTAACGGAATGGGTCAAGTCAATCACATCATTCTCCTAATGATGTGATCCCGTTAATCAAATGACAACTCATGTCTATGGTTAGGAAACATAACCATCTTTGATCAACGAGCTAGTCAAATAGAGGCATACTAGTGACACTCTGTTTGTCTATGTATTCACACATGTATTATGTTTCCGGTTAATACAATTCTAGCATGAATAATAAACATTTATCATGATATAAGGAAATAAATAATAACTTTATTATTGTCTCTAGGGCATATTTCCTTCAGTCTCCCACTTGCACTAGAGTCAATAATCTAGTTCACATCGTCATGTGATTTAACATCAATAGTTCACATCACCATGTGATTAACACCCATAGTTCACATCGACATGTGACCAACACCCGAAGGGTTTACTAGAGTCAATAATCTAGTTCTCGTCGCTTATGTGATTAACACCCAAAGAGTACTGAGGTGTGATCATGATTTGCTTGTGAGAGAAGTTTAGTCAACGGGTCTGCCACATTCAGATCCGTAAGTATTTTGCAAATTTCTATGTCAATAATTCTCTGCATGGATCTACTCTAGCTTATTGCTCCCACTTTCAATATGTATCCAGATTGAGACTTTGAGTCATCTGGATCAGTGTCAAAACTTGCATCGACGTAACCCTTTACGACGAACCTTTTGTCACCTCCATAATCAAGAAACATATCCTTATTCCACTAAGGATAATTTTGACCAATGTCCAGTGATCTACTCCTAGATCACTATTGTACTCCCTTGCCAAACTCAGGGCAGGGTATACAATAGGTCTGGTACACAGCATGGCATACTTTATAGAACCTATGGCTGAGGCATAGGGAATGACTTTCATTCTCTCTCTATCTTCTGCCGTGGTCGGGTTTTGAGTCTTACTCAACTTCACACCTTGTAACACAGGAAAGAACTCCTTCTTTGACTGTTCCATTTTGAACTACTTCAAAATCTTGTCAAGGTATGTACTCATTGAAAAACTTATCAAGCGTCTTTATCTATCTCTATAGATCTTGATGCTCAATATGTAAGCAGCTTCACCGAGGTCTTTCTTTGAAAAACTCCTTTCAAACATTCCTTTATGCTTTGCAGAATAATTTTACATTATCTCCGATCAACAATATGTCATTCACATATATTTATCAGAAATGTTGTAGTGCTCCCACTCACTTTCTTGTAAATACAGGCTTCACCGCAAGTCTGTATAAAACTATATGCTTTGATCAACTTATCAAAGCGTATATTCCAACTTCGAGATGCTTGCACCAGTCCATAGATGGATCGCTGGAGCTTGCATATTTTGTTAGCACCTTTAGGATTGACAAAACCTTCTGGTTGCATCATATACAACTCTTATTTAATAAATCCATTAAGGAATGCAGTTTTGTTTATCCATTTGCCATATTTCATAAAATGCGAAAATTGCTAACGTGATTCTGACAGATTTAAGCATAGATACGAGTGAGAAACTCTCATCGTAGTCAACACCTTGAACTTGTCGAAAACCTTTTGCGACAATTCTAGCTTTGTAGATAGTAACACTACTATCACCGTCCGTCTTCCTCTTGAAGATCCATTTATTTTTTATGGCTTGCTGATCATTGGGCAAGTCAACCAAAGTCCACACTTTGTTCTCATACATGGATCCCATCTCAGATTTTATGGTCTCAAGCCATTTCGCGGAATCTGGGCTCATCATCGCTTCCTCATAGTTCATACGCTCGTCATGGTCAAGTAACATGACCTCCAGAACAGGATTACCGTACCACTCTGGTGCGGATCTCACTCTGGTTTACCTACAAGGTTTGGTAGTAACTTGATCTGAAGTTTACATGATCATCATCATTAGCTTCCTCACTAATTGGTGTAGTAGTCACAGGAACAAATTTCTGTGATGAACTACTTTCCAATAAGGGAGCAGGTACAATTACCTCATCAAGTACTACTTTCCTCCCACTCACTTCTTTCGAGAGAAACTCCTTTTCTAGAAAGGATCCATTCGAAGCAACGAATATATTGCCTTCGGATCTGTGATAGAAGGTGTACCCAACATTTTCTTTTGGGTATCCTATGAAGACACACTTCTCCGATTTGGGTTAGACCTTATCAGGTTGAAACTTTTTCACATAAGCATTGCAACCTCAAACTTTAAGAAACGATAGCTTACGTTTCTTTCCAAACCATAGTTCATACGCTGTCGTCTCAACGGATATAGATGGTGCCCTATTTAACGTGAATACAGCTGTCTCTAATGCATAACCCCAAAACGATAGTGGTAGATCAGTAAGAGACATCATAGATCGCACCATATCTAATAAAGTACGGTTATGACGTTCGGACACACCATTACACTATGGTGTTCCAGGTGGCATGAGTAGTGAAACTATTTCACATTGTTTTAACTGAAGGCCAAACTCTTAACTCAAATATTTTATCTCTGCGATCATATCGTAGAAACTTTTATTTTTTGTTACGATGATTCTCCACTTCACTCTAAAATTCTTTGAACTTTTCAAATGTTTCAGACTTGTGTTTCATTAAGTAGATATACCCATATCCGCTCAGAAAATAACGATACTTGCCGTTAGCCTTAACACTCATCGGACCGCATACATCAGTATGTATTATTTCCAATAAGTCAGTTGCTCGCTCCATTGTTCCGGAGAACGGAGTCTTAGTCATCTTGCCCATGAGGCATGGTTCGCAAGCATCAACTGATTCATAATCAAGTGATTCCAAAATCCCATCAGCATGGATTTTCTTCATGCGCTTTACACCAATATGACCTAAACGGCAGTGCCACAAATAAATTGCACCATCATTATTAACTTTGCATCTTTTGGTTTCAATATTATGAATATGTGTATCACTACGATCGAGATCCAACGAACCATTTTCATTGGGTGTGTAACCATATAAGGTTTTATTCATGTAAACAGAACAACAATTTATTCTCTTACTTAAATGAATAACCATATTGCAATAAACATGATCAAATCATATTCATGCTCAACACAAACACCAAATAACACTTATTTAGGTTCAACACTAATCCCAAAAGTATAGGGAGTGTGCGATGATGATCATATCAATCTTGGAACCACTTCCAACACACATTGTCACTTCACCCTTAACTAGTCTATGTTCATTCTGCAACTCCCGTTTCGAGTTACTACTCTTAGCAACTGAACCAATATCAAATACCGAGGGGTTGCTATGAACACTAGTAAAATACACATCAATAATCTGTATATCAAATATACCTTTGTTCACTTTGCCATCCTTCTTATCCGCCAAATACTTGGGGCAGTTCCGCTTCCAGTGACCAGTCCCTTTGTAGTAGAAGCACTTAGTCTCAGGCTTAGGACCAGACTTGGGCTTCTTCACTTGAGCAGCAACTTGCTTGTCGTTCTTCTTGAAGTTCCCCTTCTTCCCTTTGCCCTTTTCTTGAAACTAGTGGTCTTGTCTACCATCAACACTTGATATTTTTCTTGATTTCTACCTTCGTCGATTTCAGCATTACGAAGAGCTTGGGAATCGTTTCCGTTATCCCTTGCATATCATAGTTCATCACGAAGTTCTACTAACTTGGTGATGGTGACTAGAGAATTCTGTCAATCACTATTTTATCTGGAAGATTAACTCCCACTTGATTCAAGCGATTGTAGTACCCAGACAATCTGAGCACACGCTCACTGCTTGATCTATTCTCCTCCATCTTTTAGCTATAGAACTTGTTGGAGACTTCATATCTCTCAACTCGGGTATTTGCTTGAAATATTAACTTCAACTCCTGGAACATCTCATATGGTCCATGACGTTCAAAACGTCTTTGAAGTCCCTATTCTAAGCCGTTTAAGCATGGTGCACTAAACTATCAAGTAGTCATCATATTGAGCTAGCCAAATGTTCATAACATCTGCATCTGCTCTTGCAATAGGTTTGTCACCTAGCGGTGCATCAAAGACATATTTCTTCTGTGCAGCAATGAGGATAAACCTCAGATCACGGATCCAATCCGCATCATTGCTACTAACATCTTTCAACTTAGTTTTCTCTAGGAACATATCAAAAATAAAACAGGGGAGCTACACGCGAGCTATTGATCTACAACATAGATATGCTAATACTACCAGGACTAAGTTCATGATAAATTAAAGTTCAATTAATCATATTACTTAAGAACTCCCACTTAGAAAGACATCCCTCTAATCTTCTAAGTGATCACATGATCCAAATCAACTAAACCATAACCGATCATCACGTGAAATGGAGTAGCTTTCAATGGTGAAAATCAATATGTTGATCATATCTACTATATGATTCACGCTCGACCTTTCGGTCTCGGTGTTCCGAGGCCATATCTGCATATGCTAGGCTCGTCAAGTTTAACCTGAGTATTCTGCGTGTGCAAAAACTGGCTTGCACCCGTTGTAGATGGACGTAGAGCTTATCACACCCGATCATCACGTGGTGTCTGGGCACGACGAACTTTGCCAATGGTGCATACTCAGGGAGAACACTTTTATCTTTAAATTTAGTGAGAGATCATCTTATAATGCTACCGTCAATCAAAGCAAGATAAGATGCATAAAAGATAAACATCACATGCAATCAATATAAGTGATATGATATGGCCATCATCATCTTGTGCTTGTGATCTCCATCTCCGAAGCACCGTCATGATCACCATCGTCACCGGCGCGACACATTGATCTCCATCGTAGCATCATTGTTGTCTCGCCAATCTTATGCTTCCACGACTATCGCTACCGCTTAGTGATAAAGTAAAGCATTACAGCGCAATTGCATTGCATACAATAAAGCGACAACCATATGGCTCCTGCCAGTTGCCGATAACTCGGTTACAAAACATGATCATCTCATACAATAAAATTTAGCATCATGTCTTGACCATATCACATCACAACATGCCCTGCAAAAACAAGTTAGATGTCCTCTACTTTGTTGTTGCAAGTTTTACGTGGCTGCTACGGGCTTAAGCAAGAACCGTTCTTACCTACGCATCAAAACCACAACGATAGTTTGTCAAGTTGGTGTTGTTTTAACCTTCGCAAGGACTGGGCGTAGCCACACTTGGTTCAACTAAAGTTGGAGAAACTGACACCCGCCAGCCACCTGTGTGCAAAGCACGTCGGTAGAACCAGTCTCGCGTAAGCGTACGCGTAATGTCGGTCCGGGCCGCTTCATCCAACAATACCGCCGAACCAAAGTATGACATGCTGGTAAGCAGTATGACTTATATCGCCCACAACTCACTTGTATTCTACTCATGCACAACATCAACGCATAAAACCTAGGCTCGGATGCCACTGTTGGGGAATGTAGTAATTTCAAAAAATTTCCTACGCACATGCAAGATCATGGTGATGCATAGCAACGAGAGGGGAGAGTGTTGTCTACGTACCCTCGTAGACCATTCATGGAAGCGTTATATCAACGCGGTTGATGTAGTCGTACGTCTTCACGTCCGACCGATTCAAGTACCGAAAGCACGACACCTCCGAGTTCTGCACACGTTCGGCTCGGTGACGTCCTCGCCTTCTCGATCCTACAAGAGGGGCGAAGTAGAAGATGAGTTCCGGCAGCATGACAGCATCGTGACGGTGTTGGTGAAGAACAATCTCCACAGGGCTTCGCCTAAGCACTACGAAAATTATGATGGAGGATAAACTAGAGGGGACGGGGTTGCTAGCACACGGCTTGGTGTTTCTTGATGTGTCTTTGGTGCTAGCCCTACCCCTCTATTTATATGTTGAGCCCTGGGGTCAAAACTTGGAGTAAAAGCCTCCTCAAAGTCGGTTTCACCCGAAAGGCAAGAGTCCTTCTCGGACTCCAGGGCTAGACGCCAGGTTTCCCGGCGTCTACCCCTAGATGCCAGGGTTCCTGGCGTCTAGCCTCTGGTCTCCGCAAAACTTCCTTTTGCACTTTCCAAAAGCCTTGCGGGCTTTCCCTTTTGGCCCAGATAAAGTGTTCTCGTGCCCAAACATTTTGGGAAACATCCGGAACCCCTTCCGGTGAATTCCGGAACCCTTCCGGAGATCAACCACTACTATCCACATATCAATCTTTACTTTCGGACCATTCCGGAGTTCCTCGTCATATCTGTGATCTCATCCAAAAATCCGAGCAACATTCGGTCACCAACATACATAACTCATAGTACCATATCATCAATGAACGTTAAGCGTGCGGACCCTACGGGTTCGAGAACTATGTAGACATGACCGAGACACCTCTCTTGTCAATAACCAATAGCAGGACCTGGATGCCCATATTGGCTCCTACATATTCTACGAAGATCTTTATCGGTCAGACTGCATAACAACATACGTTGTTCCCTTTGTCATCGGTATGTTACTTGCCCGAGATTCGATCGTCGGTATCTCAATACCTAGTTCAATCTTGTTACCGGCAAGTCTCTTTACTCGTTTCGTAATACATCATCCCACAACTAACTCATTAGTTGCAATGCTTGCAAGGCTTATAGTGATGTGCATTACCGAGTGGGCCAGAGATACCTCTCTGACAATCGGAGTGACAAATCCTAATCTCGAAATACGCCAACCCAACAAGTACCTTTGGAGACACCTGTAGAGCACCTTTATAATCACCCAGTTACATTGTGACGTTTGGTGGCACACAAAGTGTTCCTCCGATAAACGGGAGTTGCATAATCTCATAGTCATAGGAACATGTATAAGTCATGAAGAAAGCAATAGCAACAAACTAAATGATCAAGTGCTATGCTAACGGAATGGGTCAAGTCAATCACATCATTCTCCTAATGATGTGATCCCGTTAATCAAATGACAACTCATGTCTATGATTAGGAAACATAACCATCTTTGATCAACGAGCTAGTCAAATATAGGCATACTAGTGACACTCTGTTTGTCTATGTATTCACACATGTATTATGTTTCCGGTTAATACAATTCTAGCATGAATAATAAACATTTATCATGATATAAGGAAATAAATAATAACTTTATTATTGTCTCTAGGGCATATTTCCGTCACTCCTTGTCCTTGTTTCCGGCATTCAACTTGCCGGCCTGCTTAAACACCCAGCATTCTCTGTTGGTGTGATTGGCTGGCTTATCGGGGGTGCCGTGGATTTGACACGAGCGATCAAGTATGCGGTCCAAACTGGACGGGCCCTGAGTACTTCTTTTACATGGCTTTTTCCGCTGACCGGATCTAGAGCCTCTGAATCCAGCATTGACTGCCGTATCATCGGTGTTATCGCCATTGTTGCGGCGCTTTTGTCTGTTATGACATGGTCTGCCATTGGCATCTTTGGTATCCAAAGTGCCTGGATTTCTTGATGTGTTGTTGCTGCGAGCCAGCCAGCTATCCTCGCCCGCGCAAAAGCGGGTCATGAGTGTCGTGAGGGCTGCCATAGACTTCGGCTTCTCCTGGCCGAGGTGCTGGGCGAGCCACTCGTCACGGATGTTATGCTTTAATGCCGCTAAGGCCTCTGCATCCGGACAGTCGACAATTTAGTTTTTCTTAGTTAGGAACCGTGTCCAGAATTGCATGGCCGATTCCCCGAGCTACTGAGTTATATGGCTCAAGTCATCAGCATCCGGTGGTCGCACATAAGTGCCCTGGAAGTTGTCAAGGAATGCATCTTCCAAATCCTCCCAACTGCCGACGGAGTCTGCTAGCAAGTTATTCAGCCAATGCCGAGCTGGTCCTTTGAGTTTTAGTGGGAGGTACTTGATGGCATGCAGATCATCACCGCGAGCCATGTGGATGTGGAGGAGGAAATCCTCAATCCATACAGCGGGATCTCTTGTACCATCATACGATTCGATATTTACGGGTTTAAAACCCTCTGGGAATTCGTGATCCATAACTTCATCAGTGAAGCATAGGGGCTGTGCGGCGCATCTATGCCGGGCTATATTACGACGCAGTTCATATGAGTCTTGTCTGCTGTATTCGGCCCGACCAGATTTACTTTTAGTGTATCCGGCGTGACGGTCATCGTCGCGCGTTGGCGCGCGCCCCCGTGACCCATATATCGACCTTGCATGTTTTGCCCTGCTTTCCAATACGTCTCGCAGGTCCCGTGTGTTGCCCTGGGCCTTGGTATTTTTGTGGCGGCGGGGTGCAGGCTGAACTTCAGGCTGAAACGCCTCTCTGGCTCGGCCATGATGTGCCGGTCAGCCACATTGTACACTCGTGATGTAGGTTTCAATGCTTCCTCCTCAAGGTGAGGTAGCAACCTGCGCTTTGGGTAACTCTTGGAGCGGCGCTCGAGTTTGTATTCCTCGGCCGCAAGGACTTCGGTCCATCTGTCTGCTAGCAAATCTTGATCAGTTTGAAGCTGTTATTGCTTTTTCTTCAAGTTGTTTGTTGTGGCCATAAGCCGGCTCTTGAAGCGCTCCTGCTCGACGGGATCCTCAGGCACGATGAATTCTTCGTCGCCGAGGCTCACCTCGTCTTCGGAGAGAGGCATGTAATTGTCCTCCTTCGATTCTCCATCTATTGCCTGCTCTGGAGGGCTAGCTTGTTCACCCTCCCGCTCTAGATCCTGCTGGAGGGGATTGTTGTTGTCTTCGGCACTATCCGGAGTGTTATTGTCTCTTGTGCCGGTATCACTACTTTTGCTATGGCAGGACTTAGAGCGGCGCCGCTGACGTCGGCGCTTGGGTTGCTTCTTGGAGGGGTCATCCCCTATTGTCTCATCGCCATTGTCTTCTTTGGGGGTGTCCACCATGTATATATCATATGATGAGGTGGCGGTCCAGCGCTCTGTGGGTGGTGGTTCCTGTTCATCTCCTGCATCGTCATCCATACCGTCGATGTCTTCGAAGTCGAAGTCGAGCATGTCGGTTAAATCGTCGACAGTGGCTAGTAAGTGGGTGGTGGGTGGGGAGCGAATTTCTTCGTCATCCGCATCCCATTCTAGCCAGACATAGTTCGGCCAAGGTTATCCTGACAAGGAGAGAGACCTTAATGAATTTAGCACGTCGCCAAAAGGTGAGTGTTGAAAGATATTCGTGGAGGTGAACTCCATGATTGGTGCCCAATCGGATTCGATAGGCATGGGTGTAGGCGGCTCGGAGTCCGTGGCCGGAGACGAATCCAGTGGTTCGGCAACACGGCTCTCGTAAGGGGTGAAGTCAGTATCCGGCTCCATCGCCATTAAGAGTGCGGCCTCCACGGCGGGTCTATCCACCTATCCTCGGATGGCGCAATTTGCTCCGGATTGAAGACCGGAGTAGTTGCAGGTGTGATCTCCCGAACACTGTCTGACGGCAGAGCTAAATCATGCTCGTCGCGATCGTGCGGCGCCCCTAACATGGGCTCGAATCCGTCGAAGATCAAGTCTCCGGGATGTCGGCAATGTAGTTTAAGTTTCCAAACCTGACCTGACGGCCAGGGGCGTAGCTCTCGATCTGCTATAGATGGCCAAGCGAGTTGGCCCGCAATGCGAAGCCGCCGAATACGAAGATCTGTCCGGGGAGGAAAACCTCACCCTGGACCGCATCGTTACCGATGATCGAAGGAGCCATCAAGCCTTATGGTGACGGCACAGTGGAACTCTCAATGAAAGCACCAATGTCGATGTCAAAACCGGCGGATCTCGGGTAGGGGGTCCCGAACTGTGCGTCTAAGGCGGATGGTAACAGGAGGCGGGGGACACAATATTTACCTAGGTTCGGGCCCTCTTGATGGAGGTAATACCCTACGTCCTGCTTGATTGATCTTGATGATATGAGTATTACAAGAGTTGATCTACCACGAGATCGTAGAGGCTAAACCCTAGAAGCTAGCCTATGGTATGATTGTTGTTGTCCTACAGACTAAACCCTCCGGTTTATATAGACACCGGAGGGGGCTAGGATTACACAGAGTCGATTACAAGGGAGGAGATCTACATATCCGTATTGCCAAGCTTGCCTTCCACGCCAAGGAGAGTCCCATCCGGACACAGGACGAAGTCTTCAATCTTGTATCTTCATAGTCCAACAATCCGGCCAAAGGATATAGTCCGGCTGTCCGGAGACCCCCTAATCCAGGACTCCCTCGGCTTCCGTTCCAAAAATAAGTTCCGTGAAGTTTCAGGTCAATTGGACTCCGTTTGATTTTCCTTTTCTGCGATACTCTAAAACAAGGAAAAAACAAAAACTGGCACTAGGCTCTAGGTTAATAGGTTAGTCCCAAAAATCATATAAAATAGCATATAAATGCATATAAAACATCCAAGGTTGATAATATAATAGCATGGAATAATCAAAAATTATAGATACGTTGGACACGTATCAGGTGGCGGCGGGCGGTCCGGGACCCAAGGGGAGCCTTTTGGCCCGGCGTCGGCGGGGAGGCCACCACAGCGCGCCGGTGCGACCGCGAGAGAGGGCTCGAGCAGCCCCAGCGAGGGGGGAGCGCACTCTCCCTGCGGGTCCACGCCAGCCGAGCTCGGGGCTCCCGGCGCACCACCGGCTTGCCGGCAGCCACGTCGTCGGCCTCAGCAAGGTCCGCCCAGCGTGGCGGCCCGGTCGGCACGGGGGACGAGGAAGGGGCGGCTGGAGCTCCGAGCGCCGCGTCCGCGGGCAGGGGGGCCAAGGACGGGAGGCGTGCGGCACGTCCAAGGGCGTGGAGGGCGTGTCAAGGATCTCTAGCAGTGAGGCCACCAGCGGCAGAGGCGCAGGCGGTGAGTCGCCCTCCGAGTCGCGGGCGCAGCGAGCCATCTTTTCTCCACATTCTTCTCTAAACAAAGATGTCCTTGTCCTTCACCAGAAGCCAATCTACTTTGTCCATGATGCCTTTGACTTGGTTGACATCCCTCATCTTCCTCTCTCGTATTATGACCATCCTATTGATGTCCCTTTTGCCTTCCTTCGTGTTTAAATACTGGTAGAGGTCCTGTCGGATGTGGGGTTCCGGCAAACCCTTAAGGTTCGAACACTGGGGTGCGTGCGAAGTCTTTCCTTCCCACCAATCTACGCCCTAGCACGCTAAGATCTCGCGGACAGACTCGACGAACTCGCAACACAGAAAGACACGAGGTTTATACTGGTTCGGGCCACCGTTGTGGTGTAATACCCTACTCCAGTGTGGTGGTGGTGGATTGCCTCCAAGGCAGAAGATGAACAGTACAAGGGAAGAACAGCCTCCTGAGGTTGAGGTGTTCTTGTGAGTAGTCTCTCGATCGGATTGGATCAAGCTAAGATGAGATGAGATGCGATCAGCTCAGCACAGCTCAGCCCCGCCCCCCCTACTATGGTGTCTAGCTCTACTTATATAGGACCTGGTTCTCTTCCCAAATATCGAGCGGTAAGGGAGCCAACAACGGCGGGAAAATTTGAAGGGGGACAGCTAGTACAAGCTATCCTAACAAAAGTGGTCTTCGCATGCGAAAAGCTCTGGTGGTGACGCTGTCTTGGGCTCCACGATGACCTCCGTCTTACCGTCCTCCTGGTCTTGGTCTTGTTGCACCGATATAAAAACCTTTGCCTGATGCCTCGGTACTCTTCGCTTGCGCTGGCCTCCTTAGCACCAAAGAGGAAACAAGGACGCTGCGCGCGCTGGCGCCCGCCTGGTGTCGTGCGTCATGGCTCACGTCACGAGGGCCTCGTGAGGTTTGTCCTGCCTTGATATCTTCGCTCCTCGTGAGCCTGCCTGGCTAGGCTACTCCAGAGGAGGTCTTGCGTCGTCCGCCTCACGAGGCTTGGACCCTCGCGAGGGTCTTGGAAGCTTTGTTGGTGAAGATGGGCCGTATAGCCTGCTGGCTTGGCCATGCCATGGGCCGCAGGCAGGCAAGTCTGGGGACCCTCGTTCCCAGAACGCCGACAGTAGCCCCCGGGCCCAAGGTGCGCTCGGGCTTGGCTTCGCGGCGAAGCCAAGGGCCAAGTACGGAGCACCGCGGGCCCCCAAAAGCCTGCGACCTCGGTTGACGCATGGGGGTTGATTGGACGTGGGCGTCTCCGCTTCTCCATGCTGCCCTTGAATTCGCCTGGCTATGCGGCCCCGCCTCTTACATAGTTATTCTTCCTTCGCCACTCCTGACTCTTCCAATCTCCCTGCTGCCTCGACGCCCTGCTCCGCCTTCTCAATCCGGCCTATGCTCTGCCCGCTTCACCGCCATGGTGCCGAAACAATCCAAAAGGGGGAAGAAACCTCTGTCCTTGCCAACTGCGCCTCCATCCTTCGAGCCAGCGCTCGGGCGGCCTCGGGTGCTCAACGACAAGGCCATGGACAAGGTGCGTGATACGTCCATTTTGCATC
Organism: Triticum urartu; assembly: GCF_056163025.1. NCBI lineage: Eukaryota > Viridiplantae > Streptophyta > Magnoliopsida > Poales > Poaceae > Triticum > Triticum urartu. The sequence goes on along the minus strand of NC_141874.1, from coordinate 502,959,576 downwards.
ATGCTTTTATATCAATATTTATTGCATTATGGGCTGTTATTACACATTATGTCACAATACTTATGCCTATTCTCTCTTATTTTACAAGGTTTACATAAAGAGGGAGAATGCCGGCAGATGGGATTTTGGGCTGGAAAAGGAGCAAATATTAGAGACCTATTCTGCGTAGCTCCAAAAGTCCTGAAACTTCACGGAAGTCATTTCCAGAATATATAAAAAATACTGAGCACAAGAAGTTCACCAGGGGGGCCACACCCTGCCCACGAGGGTGGGGGCACGCCCTACCCCCTGGGCATGCCCCCCTACATCGTGGGCCCCCTGGTGGCCCTCCGATGACCATCTTCTGCTATATGGAGTCTTTCGATGAGGAAAAAATCATAAGCCATCTTTCCGGACGAGACTCCACCGCCACGAGGCGGAACCTTGGCAGAACCAATCTAGGGCTCTGGTGGAGCTGTTCTGCCGGGGAAACTTCCCTCCGGGAGGGGGAAATCATCGTCATCGTCATCACCAACGCTCCTCTCATTGGGAGAGGGAAATCTCCATCAACATCTTCACCAGCACCATCTCCTCTCAAAACCCTAGTTCATCTCTTGTATCCAATTCTTTTCTCCAAGTCCGGGATTGGTACCTATGGGTTGCTAGTAGTGTTAATTACTCCTTGTAGTTGATGCTAGTTGGTTTATTTGGTGGAAGATCATATGTTCGGATCCTTTATGCATATTAATACCCCTCTGATTATGAACATGAATATGCTTTGTGAGTAGTTACATTTGTTCCTGAGGACATGGGAGAAGTCTTGCTATTAGTAGTCATGTGAATTTGGTATTCGTTCGATATTTTGATGAGATGTATGTTGTCTCTCCTCTAGTGGTGTTATGTGAACGTCGACTACATGACACTTCACCATTATTTGGGCCTAGAGGAAGGCATTTGGAAGTAATAAGTAGATGATGGGTTGCTAGAGTGACAGAAGCTTAAACCCTAGTTTATGTGTTGCTTCGTAAGGCGATGATTTGGATCCATATGTTTCATGCTATGGTTACGTTTACCTTAATACTTTTGTTGTAGTTGCGGATGCTTGCAATAGAGGTTAATCATAAGTGGGATGTTTGTCCAAGTAAGGGCAGCACCCAAGCACCGGTCCACCCACATATCAGATTATCAAAGTACCGAACGCGAATCATATGAATGTGATGAAACCTAGCTTGACGATATTCCCATGTGTCCTCGGGAGCGCTTTTCTCTATATAAGAGTTTGTCCAGGCTTGTCCTTTGCTACAAAAAGGACTGGGCCACCTTGCTGCACTTTATTTACTTTTGTCACTTGTTACTCGTTACAAATTATCCTATCACAAAACTATCTGTTACCTATTATTTCAGTGCTTGCAGAGAATACCTTGCTAAAAACCGCTTATCATTTCCTTCTGCTCCTCGTTGGGTTCGACACTCTTACTTATCGAAAGGACTACGATAGATCCCCTATACTTGTGGGTCATCAAGACTTTTTTTCTAGCACCGTTGCCGGGGAGTGAAGCGCCTTTGGTAGGTGGAATTTGGTAAGGAAAATTTATATAGTGTGCTGAAATTTACTGTCACTTGTTACTATGGAAAGTAATCCTTTGAGGGGCTTGTTCGGGGTATCTTCACCCCGACCAGTAGAGCAAAGAGTTGCTCCTCAACCTACTGAACCTACTGAAAATGAAAATGAAAATGTCTGCTTTGAAATTCCTTCGGGTATGATAGAAAAACTGCTAGCTAATCCTTTTGCAGGAGACGGAACAATGCATCCTGATGAGCACCTAATATATGTGGATGAAGTTTGTGGATTATTTAAGCTTGCAGGTGTACCCGGAGATGTTACTAAGAAGAAGGTCTTCCCTTTATCTTTGAAGGGAGATGCATTGACATGGTATAGGCTATGTGATGATACGGGGTCATGGAACTACAAACGACTGAAATTGGAATTTCATCAGAAGTTTTATCCTATGCATCTTGTTCATCGTGATCGCCATTATATATATAATTTCTGGCCTCACGAAGGAGAAAGCATCGCTCAAGCTCGGGGGAGGCTTAAATCAATGTTATATTCATGCCCCAATCATGAGCTCTCAAGAGAAATGATTATTCAAAATTTATATGCTCGGCTTTCTGATAACAATCGCACCATGCTCGATACTTCTTGTGCTGGCTCTTTTATGATGAAGACTATTGAATTCAAATGGGATTTATTGGAAAGAATTAAATGCAACTCTGAAGATTGGGACCTCGACGAAGGTAAGGAGTGAGGTATGACACCTAAGTATGATTGTGTTAAATCTTTTATGGATACCGATGTTTTTCGTAAATTTAGCACTAAATATGGACTTGACTCTGAGATAGTAGCTTCTTTCTGTGAATCTTTTGCTACTCATGTTGATCTCCCTAGGGAGAAGTGGTTTAAATATCATCCTCCCATAGAAGTAAAATTAGCTGCACCTATTAAAGTTGAAGAAAGGACTATCACTTATAATGATCCTATTGTTCCTACTTCTTATGTTGAGAAATCACCTTTCTCTGTTAGGATAAAAGATCATGCTAAAGCTTCAACAGTGTTTCATAAAATCAATATTAGAACTTATACACCTCCCGAGCAAGTTAAAGTTGAACCTAATATTGCTATTGTTAAAGATCTCTTGTCTGATAATATTGATGGGCATGCTATTTATTTCTGTGATGAAACTGCTAGAATTGCTAAACCTTGTGCTAAAGATAAACCTAGACCTTTGGTAGGCATGCCTGTTATTTCTGTTAAAATAGGAGATCATTGTTATCATGGCTTATGTGATATGGGTGCCAGTTCTAGTGCTATACCTCATGACTTATACAAAGAAATTATGCATGATATTGCACCTGCTGAGATAGAAGATATTGATGTCACAATTAAACTTGCCAATAGAGATACTATTTCACCAATTGGATTTGTTAAAGATGTTGAAGTCTTGTGTGGGAAAACTAAATATCCTGCTTATTTTCTTGTTCTTGGCTCCCCACAAGATAGCTTTTGTCCCATTATATTCGTTAGACCCTTCTTGAACACTGTTAATGCTCAGATAGATTGCAAAAAGGATGTTGTTACTATTGGTTTAGGTGATATGTCCCATGAATTTAATTTCTCTAAATTTCGTAGACAACACCGTGAAGAGGAATTGCCTAGTAAAGATGAAATTATTGGTCTTGCTTCTATTGTCGTGCCTCCTAGTGATCCTTTAGAACAATATTTGCTAGACCATGAAAATGATATGTTTATGAATGAAAGAAGGGAAATAGATGAAGTATTATTTAAACAGGAACCCATCCTGAAACACAATTTGCCTGCTGAAATCCTAGGGGATCCTCCTCCACCCAAGGGTGATCCCGTGTTTGAGCTTAAACCGTTACCTGATACTCTTAAATATGCTTATCTTGATGAGAAAAAGATATATCATGTTATTATTAGTGCTAACCTTTCAGAGCATGAAGAAGAGAGATTATTGAAAACTCTGAAGAAGCACCGTGCTGCTATTGGATATACTCTTGATGATCTTAAGGGCATTAGTACCACTCTGTGTCAACACAAAATAAATTTGGAGGAAGATGCCAAACCAGTTCGTGATCATCAACGACGGCTGAATCCTAAGATGAAGGAAGTGGTAATAAAGGACATATTAAAGCTTCTTGAGGCAGGTATAATTTATCTAGTTGCTGATAGTCAGTGGGTAAGTCTTGTCCATTGTGTCCCTAAGAAGGGAGGTATTATTGTCGTTCCTAATGATAAAGATGAGTTGATCCCACAAAGAATTATTGCAGGTTATAGGATGGTAATTGATTTCTGCAAATTAAATAAAGCTACTAAAAAGATCATTACCCCTTACCTTTTATCGATCAAATGCTAGAAACATTATCCAAACATACACATTTTTGCTTTCTAGATGGTTATTCTGGTTTCTCTCAAATACCTGTGTCAGCCAATGATCAATCAAAGACTACTTTTACTTGCCCTTTTGGTACTTTTGCTTATAGACGTATGCCTTTTGGTTTATGTAATGCACCTGCTACCTTTCAAAGATGCATGATGGCTATATTGTCTGACTTTTGTGAAAAGATTTGTGAGGTTTTCATGGACGAGTTTTCCGTCTATGGGTCCTCTTTTGATGATTGCTTAAGCAACCTTGATCAAGTTTTGCAGAGGTGCGAAGAAACTAACCTTGTCTTGAATTGGGAAAAGTGCCACTTTATGGTTAATCAAGGTATTGTCTTGGGGCATAAAGTTTCTGAAAGAGGTATTGAAGTAGATAACGCCAAGGTTGATGCTATTGAAAAGATGCCATGTCCCAAGGACATCAAAGGTATAAGAAGTTTCCTTGGTCATGCCAGTTTTTATAGGAGGTTCATTAAGGACTTCTCAAAAATTTCTCGGCCTCTGACTAATTTATTACAAAAAGATATACCATTTGTCTTTGATGATGATTGTGTAGAAGCATTTGAAATACTTAAGAAAGCATTGATCTCTGCACCGATTGTTCAGCCACCTGATTGGAATTTACCCTTTGAAATTATGTGTGATGCTATTGATTATGCTGTAGGTGATGTCCTAGGGCAAAGAGTTGATAAGAAATTAAATGTTATTCAATATGCTAGTAAGACTCTAGATAATGCTCAGAGAAATTATGCCACTACTAAAAAAGAATTCTTAGCAGTTGTATTTGCTTGTGATAAGTTTAGACCATATATTGTTGATTCTAAAGTAACTATTCACACTGATCATGCTGCTATTAAATATCTCATGGAAAAGAAAGATGCTAAGCCTAGACTTATTAGATGGGTTCTCTTGCTACAAGAATTTCATTTGCATATTATTGATAGAAAGGGAGCTGAGAACCCTGTTGCAGACAACTTGTCTAGGATAGAGAATGTTCTTGATGACCCACTACCTATTGATGATAGCTTTCCTGATGAACAATTAAATGTCATAAATGCTTCTCATACTGTTCCATGGTATGCTGATTATGCTAATTACATTGTTGCTAAATTTATACCACCTAGTTTCACATACCAGCAAAAGAAAAAGTTCTTCTATGATTTGAGGCATTACTTTTGGGATGACCCACATCTTTATAAAGAAGGAGTAGATGGTGTTATTAGACATTGTGTACCTGAGCATGAACAGGAACAGATCCTACGCAAGTGTCATTCCTAAGCTTATGGAGGACACCATGCTGGAGATAGAACTGCACACAAGGTATTGCAATCCGGTTTTTATTGGCCTACTCTCTTCAAGGATGCCCGTAAGTTTGTCTTGTCTTGTGATGAATGTCAAATAATTGGTAATATTAGTAGACGTCAAGAAATGCCTATGAATTATTCACTTGTTATTGAACCATTTGATGTTTGGGGCTTTGATTATATGGGACCTTTCCCTGCTTCTAATGGATATACACATATTTTAGTTGTTGTTGATTACGTTACTAAGTGGGTAGAAGCTATTCCAACTAGTAGTGTTGATCATAACACCTCTATTAAGATGCTTAAAGAAGTTATTTTTCCAAGGTTTGGAGTCCCTAGATATTTAATGACTGATGGTGGTTCACATTTTATTCATGGTGCTTTCCGTAAAATGCTTGCTAAGTAAGACGTTAATCATAGAATTGCATCTCCTTATCACCCACAGTCTAGTGGTCAAGTAGAATTGAGCAATAGAGAACTCAAACTAATTTTGCAAAAGACTGTTAATAGGTCTAGAAAGAATTGGTTCAAGAAACTTGATGATGCATTATGGGCCCATAGAACTGCATATAAAAATCCTATGGGTATGTCTTCGTATAAAATGGTTTATGGAAAAACATGTCACTTACCTCTAGAACTAGAACATAAGGCACATTGGGCTACTAAAGAGCTCAATTATGATTTCAAACTTGCCGGTGAAAAGAGGTTATTTGACATTAGCTCACTTGATGAATGGAGAACCCAAGCCTATGAGAATGCCAAATTATTTAAAGAAAAGGTTAAAAGATGGTATGACAAAAGGATACAAAAGCGTGAGTTTAATGTAGGTGATTATGTATTATTATACAACTCTCATTTAAGATTTTTTGCAGGGAAACTTCTCTCCAAATGAGAAGGTCCTTACGTTATCGAGGAGGTCTATCATTCCGGTGCCATAAAAATCAACAACTTTGAAGGCACAAATCCGAAGGTGGTGAACGGTCAAAGAATTAAACATTATATCTTAGGTAATCCTATAAATGTTGAAACCAATGTTATTGAAACCGTAACCCCGGAGGAATACATAAGGGACACTTTCCGGAACGTTTCAGACTCCGAAAAGGAATAGGTATGTGGTACGGTAAGTAAACCGACTCCAAAACAGTTCTAATGGCAATTTTGTTCCGTTTTGGAATATTTAGAAAAATAGAAAAATAAGAAGCAGTCCAGGAAGGACACAAGGACTCCACGAGGGTGGAGGGCGCGCCCTACCCCCCTGGGTGCGCCCCTACCTCGTGGTCACCTCGTGTGCTCTCCGAACTCCGTTTTCGTACACGACACATATTTTGGTCGGTAAACATTCATTATATAATCTCCCGGAGGTTTTGTCTCCTGTGTCACGCAAAAATCTCCTGTCTTTGTTTCGAGCTGTTTTTCTGACAGATCCAGGTTGTCATGTCATCTTCAAGTGCCCCTAAGGACCAGTTCTTCGAGAAGGTCATCAACCCCTACCTCACGGAAGTGCTGCAACACCCTCAAACCATTGAGATGTGTGAGGGGTTGTTGCACATCCGTGATGTTGAGGGACCAAGGAAGACCGGAAGTACGGAGGCAAGGCTCGAGGCATTGGAGCAAGAAGTTTTCAAGTGTCAGGAGATGGTGGAGCGTGGACTCGATTCCAATCACATTATGATCACGGAGTTCACCAATAACCACAAGCTGGACGTCAGGGACATTGGGGAGGCCCTCTTCAAGCTTCATGAGAAAATTGAGCACCTCCAAGCCCAGATCTATGACCTGAAAAATCAAAACTGTGAGTATGAATATAGATTCAAGAGGATGAGTTTGGCTGCAGATTTGAGGTTTCAGGAGACTCGATCATCCTTCTATGATGGTGAGCCTATGCCTTGGAAGAAGGACGACAAGCCTACGCCATCAACAAAACCATCAACTTCTTCACCAACAAAGGAGACATAATCACATGGGTATGGGCACTCCCCTTGACAACTACCAAGCTTGGGGGAGTGCCCCGGTATCGTATCACCATCACTTTTATCTTTACCGTTTTTCTTAGTTTGATCATTTTGATAATATCTTGATCTAGTAGAATAAACGGTTTTAGTATGATCTAGTTGTGAGTTTTGCTTTATGATCCTTCTATGTAATCGAGTCCATGAGCTATATATAATAAAGATTAGTGTTGAGTCAAGGACTTGATTATTTTGCCATGATCTTGAGTGAATAAAAGAAAAGAGAAAGAATAAAAAAGAAACAAAGAGATCATATGGATCTTATGGAGAGTAATGAGCTCACATAGAAATAGTATGATGAATAAAAGTTGTTGAGAGTTGACAAACATAGTTTTGGTCATCGTTGCAATTAATAGGAAGTAATAAAGAAAGAGAGGTCTTCACATATAAATACACTATCTTGGACATCTTTTATGATTGTGAGCACTCATTAAAATATGGCATGCTAAAGAGTTGACATTGGACAAGGAAGACAACATAATGGGTTATGTTTTCTTACATATGAGATAATTATATTGTCTTGGATCATCCAACATGATTGAGCTTACCTTTCCCCCTCATGCTAGCCAAATTCATCGCACCAAGTAGAGATACTACTTGTGCTTCCAAACACCCTTAAACCGGTTTTGCCATGAGAGTCCACCATACCTACCTATGGATTGAGTAAGATCCTCCAAGTAAGTTGTCATCGGTGCAAGCAATAAAAATTGCTCCCTAAATATGTATGACTTATTAGTGTAGGAGAAAATAAGCTTTATACGATCGTGTGATATGGAAGAAATAAAAGCGACGTACTGCATAATAAAGGTCCATATCACAAGTGGCAATATAAAGTGACGTTCTTTCGCATTAAGATTTTGTGCATCCAACCATAAAAGCGCATGACAACCTCTGCTTCCCTCTGCGAAGGGCCTATCTTTTACTTATATCTTCTACCTTGCATAAGAGTCATGGTGATCTTCACCCTTCCTTTTTACATTTTATCTTTTAGCAAGCACAACATGTTGGAAAGATCCTGGTATATATGGCTAATTGGATGTGAGTTTTCATGAACTATTATTGTTGACATTACCCTTGAGGTAAAACGTTGGGAGGCAAAACTATAAGCCCCTATCTTTCTCTGTGTCCGATTAAAACTCCATACCCATAAGTATTGTGTGAATGTTAGCAATTGTGAAAGACTATATGATAGTTGAGTATGTGAACTTGCTGAAAAGTTCTTATATTGACTCTTTCCTATGTTATGATAAATTGCAATTGCTCCAATGACTGAGATTATAGTTTGTTAGTTTTCAATGAAGTTTATGATTCATACTTGAAATTGTGATTGAATTATTACCCTAGCATAAGAGATCATATGACAAGAATTATATAAGTTGATGTTCTAAGAATGATCATGATGCCCTCATGTCCATATTTTATTTTTTATCGACACCTCTATCTCTAAACATATGGACATATTTTTTGATTTCGGCTTTCGCTTGAGGACAAGCGAGGTCTAAGCTTGGGGGAGTTGATATGTCCATTTTGCATCATGCTTTTATATCGATATTTATTGCATTATGGGTTGTTATTACACATTATGTCACAATACTTATGCCTATTCTCTCTTATTTTACAAGGTTTACATAAAGAGGGAGAATGCCAGCAGCTGGGATTCTGGGCTAGAAAAGGAGCAAATATTAGAGACCTATTCTGCACAGCTCCAAAAGTCCTGGAACTTCAAGGAAGTCATTTTCAAAATATATAAAAAATACTGAGCGCAAGAAGTTCACCAGGGGGGCCACACCCTGCCCACGAGGGTGGGGGCGCGCCCTACCCCCCTGGGCGTGCCCCCTACCTCGTGGGCCCCCTGGTGGCCCTCCGATGACCATCTTCTGCTATATGGAGTCTTTCGATGAGGAAAAAATCATAAGCCATCTTTCCGGACGAGACTCCGCCGCCACAAGGCGGAACCTTGGCGGAACCAATCTAGGGCTCTGGCGGAGCTGTTCTGCCAGGGAAAATTCCCTCCGGGAGGGGGAAATCATCGCCATCATCATCGCCAACGCTCCTCTCATTGGGAGAGGGCAATCTCCATCAACATCTTCACCAGCACCATCTCCTCTCAAAACCCTAGTTCATCTCTTGTATCCAATTCTTGTCTCCAAGTCCGGGATTGGTACCTGTGGGTTGCTAGTAGTGTTAATTACTCCTTGTAGTTGATGCTAGTTGGTTTATTTGGTGGAAGATCATATGTTCAGATCCTTTATGCATATTAATACCCCTCTGATTATGAACATGAATATGCTTTGTGAGTAGTTACATTTGTTCCTGAGGACATGGGAGAAGTCTTGCTATTAGTAGTCATGTGAATTTGGTATTCGTTCGATATTTTGATGAGATGTATGTTGTCTCTCCTCTAGTGGTGTTATGTGAACGTCGACTACATGACACTTCACCATTATTTGGGCCTAGAGGAAGGCATTGGGAAGTAATAAGTAGATGATGGGTTGCTAGAGTGACAGAAGTTTAAACCCTAGTTTATGCGTTGCTTCGTAAGGGGCTAATTTGGATCCATATGTTTCATGCTATGGTTAGGTTTACCTTGATACTTTTGTTGTAGTTGTGGATGCTTGCAATAGAGGTTAATCATAAGTGGGATGTTTGTCCAAGTAAGGGCAGCGCCCAAGCACCGGTCCACCCACATATCAGATTATCAAAGTACCGAACGCGAATCATATGAATGTGATGAAACCTAGCTTGACGATATTCCCATGTGTCCTCGGGAGCGCTTTTCTCTATATAAGAGTTTGTCCAGGCTTGTCCTTTGCTACAAAAAGGACTGGGCCACCTTGCTGCACTTTATTTACTTTTTTCACTTGTTACTCGTTACAAATTATCCTATCACAAAACTATCTGTTACCTATTATTTCAGTGCTTGCAGAGAATACTTTGCTGAAAACTGCTTATCATTTCCTTCTGCTCCTCATTGGGTTCGACACTTTTACTTATCGAAAGGACTACGATAGATCCCCTATACTTGTGGGTCATCAGTGCGCCCATGCTTGTCTCTAGTTTCAATGAGTGGGGAGAGACGCCGGCTTGGCCCGCGTCTCGCACCAACATGGCTCGGGCACTTACCGAGGTTCTGATCTTTGTTGATGCCCTCTGGGCTGGCCTGATTCCTCCCTTCTCTGCCTTGTTCAACGCGGTGCTCGAGCACTATCAGATCCACATGCTCCATCTTGATCCTCACGCTGTGACCCTTCTCGCTGTCTTCGCCTTCGTGTGCGAGGCCATGGTGGGCATCGCCCCCTCCGTGGCACTCCTCTGCCATTTCTTCTCGTTGCATCTCACCGGTCCCCGGCAGAGCTCAGGGTGCGTGGCTTTCCAGGCCATGGTTGCGACGGCAGGCGTGGGGATCGACTTCAAGCTCCCTTCATCCATGAGCAAGTTCCGTACGCGATGGGTGTTTGTTGACGCAGGCGTGCTCAACCCTCTGCTCCAAGCTCCGGTGGGGCCTGCTATTCCAAACTCTGGCTGGGGTCATCAGACGCTCACGAGCCCCTGCCTTTCCCCCATCTGGGCCAGGCTGAGATGGTTGAAGGACCTCGGCGTGACTGCGCCCATGGTGGTGAAGGAGTTCGTTAGGCGTCGAATTGCTCCACTCCAGCGCCACTCTCGCCCAATGTGGGACTTGCTCAGTAGACAGGACAACATGAGGTTTCAGGAGGAGGGGCTTCCTCTTGCTGCGCGGCAGACAATGCTCACCGTCCTATTAGGTGTCCCTCTGCCAGACAAGATGCCCAGGAACAACTGCATGTTGTACCGCTGCGAGAACAAAGTCACCTTTGCCGCGAACATGCCTTCCTTTGATGAGTGGGGGCTGCGCCCAGTCGGCTTGGTGGGGCCCGCGAGAACCCCGTCATTGTGGTTCCCTTCTTTGCCGCCGACGCCGGGCTCGCCCCAGGTGACGGTCCGGGGGAGCGAGCTGTGACGGGGGCCGGCGGCTCAGGTGCTGAGGAGCACATGTCGGGTGGTGATCCGGGGGCGTCGTCCTCGGGGGCCTGCGACCCCCTTCTTGAGGCGTCGGTTGACGAGGAGATGCGGCATGCGGCTCCCGAGGCTGAGGCTCCAGGAGCCTCGGGAGGTCGCGGTGGGAAGGAGCTGGGCTGTTCGCCTCAGACTGGCTCCCCTGAGGCCACACCTCTTGGGTCTTCTTCGGCTCCGCCGCGCACCGGCCGTCACGTCCAGCACTTTGGTCGCCTTTGTGTGGACTTCGAGGAGCTCCGCAAGAGGAAGGGGTCCCCCGGCGGCAGCAATATCTTTGGGTCGTTGAAGCGACAGAAGTACATCGCTATTAACGCGTAAGTATCTTGTCGCCGTGGCTTTTTGCGTGTGGTCTTCTTATCCTGATGCATGTCCTCCAGGGCTCCTTCTGCTGAAGCTGTTGCGTCTTCCGAGAGGCGGCCTCCTCCTTCATCAACTCCCCCATCGGCATTGAGCGTTCCTGGCCTGCTTGCCGCCCCTAGAGCAGGGTCGGTCAGAGTGGCGTCCCCGCCCTCGGGACGTGCTGAGTCCGTGGTTTGGCCGCCCTTCGCCCATGGTCTGGCATGAAGCTTGACGGGCGTGCCCAAGGCTCCTCCTCTGCTCACGAGTAGTCGCTGGCTGACCTCGGTCTTCGGTTCCTCTTCAAGCAGCGAGCCTCGATCAGCCTGGGCTCCTCGTGAGGATGGGTTGACGTCAGGCACGGCGCCAGCCCCTGGCCCTCAACCGGGAGGTGGCGCGCCACTTGATGCTCCACCCGCTGCCCCCGAGGTGGAGGATGAGGCGGGTCGAGCGTTCGAGCTCGAGCGCGGGTGCAGCGTAGTCCGTCATGAAATCTTCCAGGAGGCGATGGGCGCGATGAGCCGCCTCGGTGAAGAGCTTGCTGGTGTCGACTCGCGTCTTGAGGCTGAAGGTCTTCGGTTGGTAGAGGAGCGGCGCAAGCTGCGAGTGGCCATCAACCTTGGTCGCTATCAGCACGACCTCGAGAACACGAAGGTCGAGGCATCCCTCAAGATTGCCAATGAGGCCCGCTCGCGAGCTTTGGAAGAAGCTCGCGAGGCCGATCGTCGTCGCGAGGCTGCGGAGGAGCGCGCATGGGGGCTTCAGGCCTGGAGCGCATCCCTTGAGCAGAAGGTGGAGGCACGCGGGGCCGCTCTTGCATCGCTGAGGGGGGCGCCTGCGGAGGAAGAGGAGGTCCGGCAGCGCGAGGAGGCGCTGGCCCTGGAAGCCGTGGAGCGAAGCCTCGAGCTCAAGCGACTGGAGACAAGGGAATGTCAAGTCGCTCAAGCAGAAGATGCCGTCGGGGCCCGCGAGGCCGGACTCGAGGAGGAGATCAATCGCCGGGTGGCCGAGGTTCCCGCAGATCTGGAGGGCAGGTGCGACTTGAAGCTGAAGCTCGCCCGTCTGGAGGGTGCGGGCAGGGCCGCCACCCTCAGGCCCAGGTTGGACGAGGCCGAGAGGCGTGCGGAGGCCACAGCCGCCGCCCTGGTTATGGCGCAGGCGGACTTAGCCTCCGCCCACGCCGAGCTGCTTTCCCTCCGGAGACGAGTTGATGACACCGAGGTCGTTGCACGACAAAACAGGGAGGAAGTGCTCCAACGCCGAACGCTGGAGCGTGAGCATGCTCCTATGCTTCAAGACCTTCGGAATAGGGCCAACACCGCCCTGGGTTACATCTGCGTCGAGAATGCCCCGGCCCCTCACTTGAATGACTATGCCGGCCACCTGACCTTCTTCACCGAGGTGGTGACGCGCCTGGAGGCTCAATCTTCCTGAGCTCGACAGCTTGTGGAGGAGAGGGGTCGTGGCCTGCTTCAGCGCGCCTTCTCCTGTGTCTTCAGCCACCTTCTGAATGTCGAACCCAACTTTGACTTCGACGCCGCCATTGCCCCCGTACCCACGGCCGTCCGGGGCGACCTGGCGCGTTGGGTAGACGACCATGTCGACGTGTTGGTCAGGGCCTTCACCTCGGAGGATGACGCGGTGGTGGTCGTCGCAGATGAAGGTGACGTGGTCGATGACGGTGATGGGGGCGTCGCCGATGACGGCGGCGACACCGACGAAGATGACGACGACGCGAGTGACGTGCCCGCGGGTGATGTAGCGAGTGATATCTCTGGCTGATCCCATGTTTGCCTGTTGTTTCATCCTGCACGCAAAACTCGGGTGTGGCCCTTGGAAGACTTTGTGAGAGCATTTTGAGAGGGGGAGCCCCTCGTGTAAGCAAATTGCATTTTTACTTTCCTATGAGATGTGGGTATGTGTCCTCGTGACCTTATGAAGCTGGGGGTGAGTTCCCCGACGTGGTTTACCTTAGTCAGCGCTAACTTAGGGCTGGGTCATGAGGCGACAAGTTCCTGAGAATCCTGCGGAGCTTATCGCCTCGTTTGAGGGGGCCCCGTAAGAGGTGAGCACCAGGCGCAGTGCTAGCGCGTGCTTGACGACCGTGCGCTTTGCACGGTCCGGCGCGCGAGGAGCTTTGCGAGGGAAAGGCGATAGACATGAGTCCCAAACCAAACGAGATCCAGAAGGCAAGAAACGGCGGAACGATAAAAGGCACCCCCCACGCGCATCGATAAAAATTCAGCTTCAACTTAAATCCAGATCCAGAAAGCAAAGCCACAGAAAGAGAGATCCAAAGCAAAAGGTCGCGTCCAGCACCTAGTCTAGTCTTCGGGTCTTCAAGTCTTCTCACCAGCGCGGAGCTAAGTGCTGCCACTAGGCGTGGGAGGAAGCCCCAGGGCCTGAGGCCGGCGCTCCTGAGACTCCAGGGTGTGTACAGCTGCTACGTCTTGAGCTTGCGTTGGTTTTCCCCGAAGAGGAAGGGATGATGCAGCAGAGTAGCGTAAGTATTTCCCTCAGTTTTTGAGAACCAAGGTATCAATCCAGTAGGAGGCCACGCTCAAGTCCCTCGTACCTGCACAAAGCGATAGCTACTCACAACCAACGCGATTAGGGGTTGTCAATCCCTTCACGGTCACTTACGAGAGTGAGATCTGATAGATATAATATTTTTGGTATTTTTGGTATAAAGATGCAAAGTAAAAAGTAAAAGCAAAGTAAAAAAGCAAAGCAAGATTAAAGTGATGGAGATTGATATAATGAGAATAGACCTGGGGGCCATAGGTTTCACTAGTGGCTTCTCTCAAGAGCATAAGTATTCTACGGTGGGTGAACAAATTACTGATGAGCAATTGACAGAATTGAGCATAGTTATGAGAATATCTAGGCATGATCATGTATATAGGCATCACGTCTGTGAAAAGTAGATCGAAATGATTCTGCATCTACTACTATTACTCCACTCATCGACCGCTATCCAGCATGCATCTAGAGTATTAAGTTAAAAACAGAGTAACGCCTTAAGCAAGATGACATGATGTAGAGAGATAAATTCATGCAATATGAAATAAGCCCCATCTTGTTATCCTCGATGGCAATGATACAATACGTGCCTTGCTGCCCCTTCTGTCACTGGGTAAGGACACTGCAAGATTGGACCCAAAGTTAAGCACTTCTCCCATGGCAAGAACTACCAATCTAGTTGGCTAAACCAAACAGATAATTCGAAGAGACTTGCAAAGATAACCAATCATACATAAAAGAATTCAGCAAAGATTCAAATATTATTCATAGATAGACTTGATCATAAACCCACAATTCATCGGTCTCAACAAACACACCGCAAAAACAAGATTACATCGAATAGATCTCCACAAGAGAGGGGGGAACTTTGTATTGAGATCCAAAAAATAGAGAAGAAGCCATCTAGCTACTAACTATGGACCCAAAGGTCTGAGGTAAACTACTCACACTTCATCGGAGAGGCTATGATGATGTAGAAGCCCTCTGTGATGACGGCCCTCTTCCGGCGGAGCTCCGGAACAGGCCCCAAGATGGGATCTCGTGGATACAGAAAGTTGCGGCAGTGGAATTAGGTTTTTGGCTCCTGTTCTGATCGTTTGGGGGTACGTAGGTACATATAGGAGGAAGGAGTATGTCGGTGGAGCACCGAGGGGCCCACGAGGCAGGGGGCGCGCCCTAGGGGGGGCGCCCCCCACCCTCGTGACCTCCTCTTTGACCCCCTGGAGTAGGGTCCAAGTCTCCTGGATCACGTTCGGTGAGAAAATCATGTTCCCGAAGATTTTATTCTGTTTGGACTGCGTTTGATATTCTGTTTATCCGAAACACTGAAATAGGCAAAAAAACAGCAATTCTGGGCTGGGCCTCCGGTTAATAGGTTAGTCCCAAAAATAATATAAAAGTGGAAAATAAAGCCCAAGATAGTCCAAAACAGTAGATAATATAGCATGGAGAAATCAAAAATTATAGATACGTTGGAGAGGTATCAGGCATCCCCAAGCTTAATTCCTGCTCGTCCTCGAGTAGGTAAATGATAAAAAGAGAATTTTTGATGCGGAGTGCTACTTGGCATAATTTTAATGCAAATCTTCTTAATTGTGGTATGAATATTCAGATTAGAAAGATTCAAGACAAAAGTTTATATTGACACAAAAATAATAATACTTCAAGCATACTAACAAAGCAATTATGTCTTCTCAAAATAACATGGCCAAAGAAAGTTATCCCTACAAAATCATATAGTCTGGCTATGCTCCATCTTCACCACACAAAGTATTTAAATCATGCACAACCCCGATGACAAGCCAAGCAATTGTTTCATACTCTAATTTTTTCAAAACATTTTCAATCTTCACGCAATACATGAGCGTGAGCCATGGATATAGCACTATAGGTGGAATAGAAGGGTGGTTGTGGAGAAGACCAAAAGAAGGGGATGATAGTCTCACATCAACTAGGCGTATCAATGGGCTATGGAGATGCCCATCAATAGATATCAATGTGAGTGAGTAGGGATTGCCATGCAACGGATGCACTCGAGCTATAAATGTATGAAAGCTTAACAAAAGAAACTAAGTGGGTGTGCATCCAACTTTCTTGCTCACGAATACCTAGGGAAATTTTGAGGAAGCCCATCATTGGAATATACAAGCCAAGTTCTATAATGAAAAATTCCCACTAGTATATGAAAGTGACAACATATGAGACTCTCTATATGAAGGACATGGTGCTACTTTGAAACACAATATATGAGACTCGCTATATCATGGTGCTACTTTGAAGCACAAGTGTGGAAAAAAGGATAGTAGCATTGCCCCTTTTTATTTATTTTCTTTTTTTGGGCCTTCTTTTTTTTCTTTGGCCTTTCTCTTTTTTTTTATTTTTTTTATTTGGGACAATGCTCTATTGAATGATGATCATCACACTTTTATTTATTTACAGCTCAATGATTACAACTCGATTCTAAAACAAAGTATGACTCTATATGGATGCCTCCGGCGGTGTACCGGGATATGCAATGAATCAAGAGTGACAAGTATGAAAAATTTATGAACGGTGGCTTTGCCACAAATACTATGTCAACTACATGATCATGCTAAGCAATATGACAATGATGAATGTGTCATGATGAACTAGATGGTGGAAAGTTGCATGGCAATATATCTCGGAATGGCTATGGAAATGCCATAATAAGTGGGTATGGTGGCTGTTTTGAGGAAGGTATATGGTAGGTGTATGATACCGGCGAAAGGTGCGCGGTATTAGAGAGGCTAGCAAAGGTGGAAGGGTGAGAGTGCGTATAATACATGGACTCAACATTAGTCATAAAGAACTCATATACTTATTGCAAAAATCTAGAAGTTATCAAAGCAAAGTATTACGTGCATGCTCCTAGGGGGATAGATTGGTAGGAAAAGACCATCGCTCGTCCCCGACCGCCACTCATAAGGAAGACAATCAATAAATAAATCATGCTCCGAATTCACCACATAACGGTTCACCATACGTGCATGCTACGGGAATCACAAACTTTAACACAAGTATTCTTTAAATTCACAACTACTCAACTAGCATGACTTTAATATTATCACCTCCATATCTCAAAACAATTATCATGTTTCAATCTTTTCTTAGTATTCAACACACTCGAAAGAAAAGTTTCACAAATCTTGAATACCAAGCATATTATTATTAAGCAAATTACCATGCTATTAAGAGACTCTCAAAATAATTTAAGTGAAGCATGAGAGATCAATAGTTTCTTTAAAACAAATCCACCACCGTGCTCTAAAAGATCTAAGTGAAGCACATAGAGCAAAATTATAACACTCAAAAGATATAAGTGAAGCACATAGAGCAAAATTATAACGCTCAAAAGATATAAGTGAAGCACATAGAGCAAAACTACTTAGCTCAAAAGATATAAGTGAAGCACATAAAGCAAAACTACTTAGCTCAAAAGATATAAGTGAAGCACATAGAGTATTCTATCAAATTTTAATTCATGTATGACTCTCTCAAAAGGTGTGTACAGCAAGGATGATTGTGGTATACTAAGACACAAAGACACAAATAATACAAGACGCTCCAAGCAAAACACATATCATGTTGGTGAATAAAAATATAGCTCCAAGTAAATTACCGATGAAAGTGGACGAAAGAGGGGATGCCTTCTGGGGCATCCCCAAGCTTTGACTTTTTGGTGTCCTTGGATTATCTTGGGGGTGCCATGGGCATCCCCAAGCTTAGGCTCTTGCCACTCCTTGTTCCATGATCCATCAAAAGAATTCATCCAAAACTTGAAAACTTCACAACACAAAACTCAAAATAGAAAACTCGTGAGCTCCGTTAGCGAAAGAAAACAAAAGACCACTTCAAGGTACTGTAATGAACTCATTATTTATTTATATTGGTGTTAAACCTACTGTATTCCAACTTCTCTATGGATTATAAACTATTTTACTAGCCATAGATTCATCAAAATAAGCAAACAACACACAAAAAACAGAATCTGTCAAAAACAGAACAGTCTGTAGTAATCTATAGCTAGAGCAAGATCTGGAACCCAAAAATTCTAAAATAAATTTATGGACGTGAGGAATTTATCTATTAATTATCTTCAATAATAATTAACTAAATATCACTCTTCAAATAAAAATGACAGCAGTTCTCGTGAGCGCTAAAGTTTTTGTTTTTTACAGCAAGTTCAACAAGACTTTTCCCAAGTCTTCCCAACGGTTCTACTTGGCACAAACACTAATTAAACACAAAAAACACAACCAAAACAGAGGCTAAATAATTTATTTATTACTAAACAGGAGCAAAAAGCAAGTAATAAAAATAAAATTGGGTTGCCTCCCAACAAGCGCTATCGTTTAACGCCCCTAGCTAGGCATAAAAGCGAGGATAAAAAATAGTTGTGCCGTAGTAATAAGATAGATAGAAGCTCATTTCATATTCTCTATGTTCGGCAGAAAGCTTTATTTGAGGCAAGAAAAAGTAATCAAAAGGACTAAATTTAATGGGATAATAGTCCCCAAGATCAACCTTGGGAGGTATAGGTTCCTCCTTTGGTCCTTCGTAATGCACAACCAATTCATCATTATAAGCATTCCTTTGACAGAACTTTGTGAGCCTAGACTCAAGAGAGTATCCTAGCTCATTACTTCGAATAGCCAAATCATCATTAAGATCAGAGATTCTATCAATTAAAATATAGGTTGGCACCTTTTTCTGAGGTTTTCATTAAAAGAAACATAGTCAAGAGATTGAAAGCACATAGTTTCTTCTTGATCGAAGAGGATAGATTCTATGGGAGGACGACCAGCGTCCACCCTATAGTGCGCAAAGATTTCTTTGGCTTCTTTTATTATAAATCTGAATTCATGAGCCAGAAAGATAGTAGCGGTACGCTTAACAGAGGAATGCTCGATATTAGAAAATTCTAGGAAAACTCTTTGTATAGATGGGTGCATATGCATAAATTGCCTTTTAAGTTCAACGATAAGCATGGCAATAGCGTCCGCAAGACTACTAGTTCTATGGAGAATAGAACCGCCCATAGAAGGCAAAGCACCGGCACAAGTAAAGAAATCTTGAATAACTCCTTTTCCAATAATATTACCACTACCGATTCGAAATCTTTTTGTATGGTAGGTAGGGGGTTCTTCAGTAGGAGCGTCAGAATTTTCCATGATATTGTTATCGCCCATATTGGCGATAACTTCCCCAATTTCAGACATAACGACAAGAAAACAAACTAGCACGCAAGCAAACAAGAGCAAACGAGCAAAAGAAGCAAATAGAGAGGGAGGATAGAGAGAGAGGGCGAATAAAATGGCAAGGGTGAATTGGGGGGAGAGGAAAACGAGAGGCAAATGGCAATACTGTAATGCGAGAGATAGGGATTGTGATGGGTACTTGGTATGTTGACTTTTTGCGCAGACTCCCCGGCAACGGCGCGAGAAATCCTACTTGCTACGTCTTGAGCTTGCATTGGTTTTCCCCGAAGAGGAAGGGATGATGCAGCAGAGTAGCGTAAGTATTTCCCTCGGTTTTTGAGAACCAAGGTATCAATCCAGTAGGAGGCCACGCTCAAGTCCCTCGTACCTGCACAAAGTGATAGCTACACGCAACCAACGCGATTAGGGGTTGTCAATCCCTTCACGGTCGCTTACGAGAGTGAGATCTGATAGATATAATATTTTTGGTATTTTTGGTATAAAGATGCAAAGTAAAAAGTAAAAGCAAAGTAAAAAAGAAAAGCAAGATTAAAGTGATGGAGATTGATATGATGAGAATAGACTCGGGGGCCATAGGTTTCACTAGTGGCTTCTCTCAAGAGCATAAGTATTCTACGGTGGGTGAACAAATTACTGATGAGAAATTGACAGAATTGAGCATAGTTATGAGAATATCTAGGCATGATCATATATATAGGCATCACGTCCGTGAGAAGTAGATCGAAACGATTCTGCATCTACTACTATTACTCTACTCATCGACCGCTATCCAGCATGCATCTAGAGTATTAAGTTAAAAACAGAGTAATGCCTTAAGCAAGATGACATGATGTAGAGAGATAAATTCATGCAATATGAAATAAACCCCATCTTGTTATCCTCGATGGCAACGATACAATACGTGCCTTGCTGCCCCTTCTGTCACTGGGTAAGGACACTACAAGATCGGACCCAAAGTTAAGCACTTCTCCCATGGCAAGAACTACCAATCTAGTTGGCTAAACCAAACGGATAATTCGAAAAGACTTGCAAAGATAACCAATCATACATAAAAGAATTCAGCGAAGATTCAAATATTATTCATAGATAGACTTGATCATAAACCCACAATTCATCGGTCTCAACAAACACACCGCAAAAAGAAGATTACATCGAATAGATCTCCACAAGAGAGGGGGGAACTTTGTATTGAGATCCAAAAAATAGAGAAGAGGCCATCTAGCTACTAACTATGGACCCGAAGGTCTGAGGTAAACTAATCACACTTCATCAGAGAGGCTATGATGATGTAGAAGCCCTCCGTGATGACGGCCCTCTTCCGGCGGAGCTCCGTAACAGGCCCCAAGATGGGATCTCGTGGATACAGAAAGTTGCGGCGGTGGAATTAGGTTTTTGGCTCCTGTTCTGATCGTTTGGGGGTACGTAGGTACATATAGGAGGAAGGAGTACGTCGATGGAGCACCGAGGGGCCCACGAGGAAGGGGGGCGCGCCCTAGGGGGGGCGCCCCCACCCTCGTGACCTCCTCTTTGACCCCCTGGAGTAGGTTCCAAGTCTCCTGGATCACGTTCGGTGAGAAAATCATGTTCCCGAAGATTTTATTCCGTTTGATATTCTGTTTATCCGAAACACTGAAATAGGCAAAAAACAACAATTCTGGGTTGGGCCTCCGGTTAATAGGTTAGTCCCAAAAATAATATAAAAGTGGAAAATAAAGCCCAATATAGTCCAAAACAGTAGATAATATAGCATGGAGCAATCAAAAATTATAGATACGTTGGAGACGTATCAACAGCCCCAACTCATTATTACGTGAGAGTGTCACGGGCGGCGAGCTTCATAGGCACCGGGCCTTCTTCACAGGTACCGGCCTTGCTTCATATCGACAGACGAGGGCCCCGCCTTGCGCCATCCTCGACCTCCTTTGAGCCGACCGGTCACCAGGACGACACAAAAGAGGGAAAGGGGATGCCAGCGGTTCCCTCGGCGACCACGGGTCCTCTGCCGAGGGAAGGGTTGTAGAAGCCACCCCGGCAGAGGGCCTACCTCCGGGTGTCCCCTGGTTTCGCGTGCCTTGGGGAGGGGCCTTGCTCCTGGCTCCCTCCCGGCGGCCCCCAGCGTGTCTCCCTTGTTGGAACGGGTGCCGCCGTGCCAGGGTCGTCGATCGACGCTGCAACCTGATTCATCTGCAGCCCATGGTTAGCATAAGCATGTTCCTGAGAGATTAGCGGTACCCTGTAGTTGCCGTTGTCGGCGCGATTGTTGTGGTTCTCCGTTGGTTCTTGGAAGGCTTCGACTCCTAGCGCCCCCTCTCCCCAATCTTCTCCAATGAACGAGCCAGGGTCGTCCTCTGGTGTGTACCCTTGGTCCATCATGCGGGGCACGTAGGCTTCTAGGGCCATCACCCCGAACACCTCACCATGGTGCCCCACGCTCCATGTTGCTCGGCCCATGGTGGCGCCTTGGGGATGACAGCACGGCATTCGGCTGGGACCGTGGGGGGCGACGCTTGCGCCCGCGCCCGCCGCGGGCGGCATGGGGGAGTTGGAGCCCCCTACGCCGCTGGTCGTGCTGATGTTGATGAAGCCCCCAGGCGTAGTTGATGGCGCGCGGATGTGGCGAGGTTCGCCGCATGGCCCTGCAGTAGCCTGGGGAGGAAGTCGATAGCAGAAGGGTGGTGCTCCCGACGCCGCTGCATCCAGCAGCTCGGCAACACGCTGCAGCAGTGTGTCCTGACCGCTTTCCATCAGCCTGCACCGTAGTAGCTCCCTTGCCACGGTGAGTGTTGCCCGCATGTTTGCTTGTTCCCACCGTGAGTGCGGCGCCGTTGCTGCGGCGGCCCGTACCTGCCGTGGGGTGAGGGTGGACGATGCCTGGCCGTGCTGCCCGCGCTCGGCGGGGTTTGGCGGCGCCCGTGCCGCCTGGAGTGGGGGGTCGAGACCTTCATGGGCAGGCGGCGCTGCCCGGGCTGGCCAGGCTGCCCAGCGGTCGGAGCCGACCCTTGATTCGTCGGACATCGTGGCTGAGGAGCGTCGACGAGCTGGTCGATGGAGGAGGAGCTCCGGCGCACCCCTACCTGGCGCCCCAAATGTCGGATGTGGGGTTCCGACAAACCCTTAAGGTTCGAACACTGGGGTGCACGCGAAGTCTTTCCTTCCCACCAATTTACACCCTAGCACGCTAAGATCTCGCGGACGGACTCAACGAACTCGCAACACAGAAACACACGAGGTTTATACTAGTTCGGGCCACCGTTGTGGTGTAATACCCTACTCCAGTGTGGTGGTGGTGGTGGATTGCCTCCAGGGCAAAAGATGAACAGTACAAGGGAAGAACAGCCTCCTGAGGTTGAGGTGTTCTTGTGAGTAGGCTCTCGATCGGATTGGATCAAGCTACGATGAGATGAGATGAGATGAGATGAGATGCGATCAACTCAGCTCAGCTCAGCTCAGCCCCCGTCCCCCTACTATGGTGGCTAGCTCTACTTATATAGGCCCTGGTCCTCTTCCCAAATATCGAGCGGGAAGGGAGCCAACAACGGAGGGCAAATTCGAAGGGGGACAACTAGTACAAGCTATCCTAACAAAAGTGGTCTTCGCCTGCGAAAAGCTCTGGTGGTGACGCCGTCTTGGGCTCCACGATGACCTCTGTCTTACCGTCCTCCTGGTCTTGGTCTTGTTGCACCGATATAGCAACCTTTGCCTGATGCTTCAGTACTCTTCGCCTGCGCTGGCCTCCTTAGCACCAAAGAGGAAACAAGGACGTTGCGCGCGCTGGCGCCTGCCTGGCGCCTGCCTGGTGTCGTGCGTCATGGCTCACGTCACGAGAGCCTCATGAGGTTTGCCCCGCCTTGATATCTCCGCTCCTCGTGAGCCTGCCTGGCTAGGCTACTCCAGAGGAGGTCTTGCGTCGTCCGCCTCGCGAGGCTTGGACCCTCGCGAGGGTCTTGGAAGCTTTGTTGGTGAAGATGGGCCGTATGGCCTGCTGGCTTGGCCATGCCGTGGGCCGCAGGCAGGCAAGTCTGAGGACCCTCGTTCCCAGAACACCGACAGGTCCTGGCACCAGATATTTTCCCGAGGAGCAAGTTGCCATATCCAATGCCTTTTTTGTTTTGCCTCTTTGGAGTTGAAATTTTAATGTCATGAGTTGAAACTTTTTTTAAGTGTTCTTGAATGAAAAGTTGAGTCCTTGAGATCCAGATTTGATTGCTTGCACGTTTTGATATTTAGTTTAATTGGACTGGAAAGGAAGGGTAATGTGTGCTACATCCCCGAAGAGCCCATGTAAATAGGCGCCTCAACCCTAAAAGTAAAGGAAACTTACAGTCCATGTACATTGTGCCTCAAGGATTGTATCATAATTCACACCTCTTGCAGGATACATGCTCCACGAGATATTGCTTGTATGGACACTGAACATTGGCTTGGTTTATTGCCGCATCAGATGCAAGGATCACTCCTAGAGTGTGCTTTATCAACTGTGATAGGCAATTCCTCAAACGATTGTACTGCATGTTCCAATGGTGCAAGTATATTATAGGACACATGGCGTTATATTATAAGATTTTTTTTATTGATTTTGACGTTCCAGATTATAGCACACCTAACAGTATATTATAAGAGTTCTGTATATTTTCTGATGCTTCTCCTTCCTAAACATTGCAGGTATTGTCTGAATATAGAAGAGAAGGATTGGATTTTATTATGAAAGCCATCAACCAACCAACATATTTGAAGGACCTTACAGGTGCTTCTAATAATGTGATTAAGCTGGACACTTGTTTGACATTGCCTGTCAGCTTCCCTGTAAATTCTGGGAAGTTGTCTAGTGTTCGATGTCTAATTTTAGGTGCTGGAACTCTTGGGTGTGATGTAGCTCGCATTCTTATGGTTAGTGTTATGGTTGATGCTACTTTTATGTTGAACTATAGAGTATACTCACAGAACATCTTGTTAATCATGCTGGATAGCAACTTGTCAGGATTATGGTGTTCGGAAGCTGACAGTGGTTGACAGCGGTAGTGTTGGTGTGTTGGCAAGGCAATCACTTTACACATTTGGTGACCGTGATGTCCCGAAAGCAACAGCAATATGCACGCATCTAAAAGAGAGATAATCATCAGCGGTGAGTTTTCACTTCCTCTCAAGACAGTACTTCAAATTTTTAGAACATTTTCATCTCAATTTCTGCCTTGTAGGAGACTGAAGGAATTCAAATGGAAATACCGATGCCAGGGCATCTAGTGTCATCTTTTTTTTAGAAAAGGAGGACGGCCCCCGGCCTCTGCATCTGGACGATGCATACAGTCATTTTATTAATTATTGACACAAGACCTTACAAAGTCATACAACAGTAAGACTAAAGCCACCGGCTAAGCAACATCCGTCGTTATTCCTATCTAGTTGATGAAGGGGCACTGAAAGTCTAGGCCTAATACCAAACAGACCTCGTAGCCAAACCTAACATCTAAGACTTGAGGTCCCAACCAGGACGCCTACCGGGTATGGGCACCCACCAGTCCGGCGTGCTTCTCAACCAGGACGCCTGTCGGGTATGAGGCCGCCGTAGCCACCTGCCACCAATCCATCTTCAGAGCTGTACTGCTGCATCAACCTTGCCCGGTCTAGCTGCCACCGACGCCACCACGACGCCAGGCAGCGTCACCCTCCTGCGTGAGTCCATCTCCGCTCATCAGGCGCCGAGTCTCCACTGCGCCACGCCGCCGAGATCCGTCGTCATCAATGGACAAGATGAAACACCGCTCCTCCTCTTGTCCCCTCCAGCCAACACTTGGTCCAAAACGATACCCCCAGAAAGGAGAACAACATCGAAACGTCAACATCGTTCGATCCGGTAGACCCAGATCTAGGGTTTCCCCCGGAACCTCCCGATCAGGTTGACGTGACCTGCAACAACGATGCCTCGAGAAGGAAACGACATCAGAGATGCCGCCATCGTCCGCCAAGACCGCAGTCAGGCGCGATTTTCACCGGAAGCCGTGTCGTCCTGATCTCGTGGCTGGCTAGAACCGCGCAGAGTCTCGCCATGAAGACGTAAGCCGCTACTGGTACTCTGGTAGAGATCCTCCATACCCTCACCGGTCCCTCCATGCACCATCGGCCAGCCAAGACCACGCCGTGGTGGATTTGGACGGGACGCCAGATCCGCGGCCGCCGCGACCCATCTTCAGGCAGAGCCATCCACCAGTTCATCCATGAAGTGATGCCACCATCCATGCACGAAGGGAAGCCCATCGCCGTCTTGGACCGCTGCCCGCCGTCGCCCAGGCTAGGAGCGCCGCCCTGCCTACTGCCCACGAGCGCACCACAAGAGACGCCCCTGCCACCTCAAGGGGATCCCGCTACAGATACGCCCGTCCTAGCGCCTTGGCACTGGGCCCGCCGCCACCGCGGACCTCGCCGGCGGCAGTGGCGGCAGGAGAATGGCCGAGGGAGGCTGCTGGCGGCGCTGGTTTTTTGGCCCCCTGGCGTCGCCCAGGGAGGCGATGCAAGGGGGTCACGTGTGCGCCGCTCCTCATCCAGTGTCATGTAAGAAAGCAGCTGGTGTGCTTGATAATTGCAAGCGTCTCCAGAAGTTAGTAGCAACCCATGATGTTGTGTTCTTGTTGACTGACACAAGGGAAAGCAGGTGGCTTCCAACACTTCTCCGTGCGAATGAAAACAAGGTAAACTATGTCCATATTCTTGAATAATATACACATTGGAAGTTCTAAATCCAATGCCTCATGTCAAACTGCAGATTGCTATTACTGCAGCCCTAGGATTTGATAGCTACCTTGCCATGCGACACGGAGCTGGTCCAGGAACATATTCTGAAACTTCAAATGTGGTTGCTGCCACAACTAAGCTGTCTGCAGAAGATGTTCTTCGCCGTCAAAGGCTGGGCTGTTACTTTTGCAACGACGTTATTGCTCCAGTTGATGTAACGTTTGTTGCCAGAGATTTTTGAGTTGCACTTGTTTCCTCAATGTGCTATCTACTACGTACAACCATGATATGTTTTAATGATCTTTTGATGCAGTCAGTCTCCAACCGAACACTGGACCAACAGTGCACAGTAACACGACCTGGACTGGCCTCCATTGCATCTGGGTATGCTGCAGACCTCTTCGCAAGAATCTTAAATCATCCAGATGGCTAAGCAGCTGAACACTTGGAAGCTGGACAGCATGAACTCGTGTACTATATGGTTTCTATGTAAGACGACAGATGCATTCATGATGAGAAGGCAATGTGAACTGATAGTTGATTCCCATCTTATGCAGGATACATGCTCCAGGAGATACTTCTGGCGCGACCAGTGAGCGTCCATTTGATCTGTTGCCGCACCAGATACGGGGATCAATATCGCAGTACAACTTATTAACCCTCTTGGGATATGCCTCAAGCAGATGCGTTGCATGTTCCAACGCGGTAAGCAAACTCTTTAGTTCTATATATGATTCGAAACAATGTTTTCTAAATTTTGCTGAAACCCATACTGCTTATTCATTCACTTGATCTCGTGCAAAACAAATGGCAGGTATTGTGAGAATACATGAGTTAGAGGACTGGATTTTGTGATGCAGGCGATCAATGAACCAACCTATCTAGAAGACCTTACCGGCCTGACGGACTTGATGAAATGCACGGATTATTCTCAGGTTGAGTGGGTAGATGAAGTCAAAGATGACGAGTTCGCCGACATCTGAAGTACCACATGATTTCATGACTATAACTAGTGTAACTAGGGGCTGGGGCGCACCCATGGCGCGCTGCCTGAGGCAATCCTCTGTGGTGCCAGGTAGGCTGGTGCCCCTTCTGCTGACTTTTTCTGTAAAATGGCTAGGACAGGTTCACATGTAACTGAGAACGTCGCTTATCAGTGACAGCAAGTAGGGAAATCCATTAAAGTTGAAAGCAGATTAGCTGTTCAGACGCTGCATTATACTCCCTCCATTCCTAAATATAAGTCTATGTAGAGATTCCACTATGAACCGCATACGGATGTATATAGATGCATTTTAAGTATAGATTCACTCATTTTGCTTCATGTGTGGTTCATAGTGGAATCACTCCAAAGACTTATATTTAGGAACAGAGGGAGTACATATGAAAGGTTGTCCAAGCATAACCTAGTTACAACAAGCAGGGAATACATTACAGCTTAAAGCAGATTAAACTTATGGAACTACCACTCATACTTCTCACTTTTATTGGACCATTTAAGAAAAAGGGAACATAGATTGCTATTATGTTACCCGTAATCACATTGCATCAAATGCATTACAGAATTAGACATTGAGAACATTCATGATGTTTGTAGACTCTTTCTCAATTTTTACAAGATGCATACAAAATCCGAGTGTAAACTCATTCAGTGACTATGATTGGTTCACCGAATAATCATTAAGGCCTTACAATATTTCCATCCGAGAGTACTCTCGGTTTTCTGTACCATCACTGCCCAATGGCGGCAACACTCGCCACCCTACCGAGGGTACTATCAGTTCCTCTCGCAAAAAAAAAGTATACTTTTCGTCCCTTAATTTTTGGCGGAGTCTAGATTTGGTCCCTGAGGGAGTCCTGGATTAGGAGGTGTTCGGATAGCCGAACTATACCTTCAGCCGGATTCCTGGACTATGAAGATATAAAATTGAAGACTCCGTCCCGTGTCCGGAAGGGACTTTCCTTGACGTGGAAGGCAAGCTTGGCGATATGGATGTTCAGATCTCCTACCATTGTAACCGACTCTATGTAACCCTAACCCTCTCCGGTGTCTATATAAACCGGAGGGTTTTAGTCCGTAGGACAACATACACATCAACAATCATACCATAGGCTAGCTTTTAGGGTTTAGCCTCTCTGATCTCGTGGTAGATCTACTCTTGTACTATCCATATCATCAATATTAATCAAGCAGGACGTAGGGTTTTACCTCCATCGAGAGGGCCCGAACCTGGGTAAAACTTCGTGTCACTTGCCTCCTGTTAGCATCCGACCTAGACGCACAGTTCGGGACCCCCTACCCGAGATCCGCCGGTTTTGACACCGACATTGATGTTTTCATTGAGAGTTCCTCTGTGTCGTCGTCGTCAGGCTCGATGGCTCCTACGATCATCGATAGCGATGCAGTCCAGGGTGAGACCTTCCTTCCCGGACAAATCTTCGTCTTTGGCGGCTTCGCACTGCGGGCCAATTCACTTGGCCATCTAGAGCAGATCGAAAGCTACGCCCCTGGCCGTCAGGTCAGATTCGGAAGTTTAAACTATACGGCTGACATCCGCTGGGACTTGATCTTCGACGGATTCGAACCATTGCCGAGCGCGCCGCACTGTCCCGACGATCATGATCTAGCTCTGTCGCCGAACAGTGCCCTGGAGGCCGCACCCGCATCAGCTCCGACCCTTAGTTCGGAGCCGACCGCGCCGATCGAGGATGGGCGGTTGGACGCCACCTCGGGGGCTGCGATCCAAACGGCGATTGAGCCGAACACCAGCCCCGTACTCTGCGAGGCTCGTGACTCCAAGGAGCCGGACTCCTCTCCGGACTCCGAACCCTCCGCACCCCTGCCAGTCGAATCCGATTGGACGCCGATCATGGAGTTCACTGCCGCAGACATCTTTCAGCACTCGCCTTTCGGTGATATCCTGAAGTCACTGAAGTCTCTCTCTTTATCAGGAGAGCCCTGGCCGGACTACGGTCAGCAAGGTTGGGGTACGGATGATGAAGAAATTCAAAACCCACCCACCACCCACTTTGTAGCCACTGTCGACGACTTAACCGACATGCTCGACTTCGACTCCGAAGACATCGACGGTATGGACGCCGATGAAGGAGATGATGAAGAACCAGTGCCTACTAGGCCTTGGAAAGCCACCTCGTCATATGACATATACATGGTGGACACCCCAAAAGAGGGAGAGGGCGATGGAACAGCGGAGGATGACCCCTCCAAGAAACAGCCCAAGCGCCGGCGTCAGCGGCGCCGCTCAAAATCCCGCCAACACAAAAACGGTGATTCCAGCATGGGAGATAATAATACTCCGGAGAGTGCCGAAGAAAACCCCCTCCAGCAAGGTTTAGCACAGGAGGATGGAGAAACCAACCCTCATGAGAGAGCGGCAGACAGAGAGGTTGAGGACGATAATTATATGCCTCCCTCCGAAGACGAGGCAAGCCTCGACGACAACGAATTCGTCGTACCAGAGGATCCCGTTGAGCAAAAGCGTTTCCAACGCAGGCTTATGGCCACACCAAGAAGCCTCAAGAAAAAATAGCAACAGCTCAGAGCTGATCAAGATTTGCTAGTTGACAAATGGACTGAAGTCCTTGCGGCCGAAGAGCATAAACTCGAACGCCCCTCCAAGAGCTACCCAAAGCGCAAGTTGCTACCCCAATTAGAGGAAGCACTTGATGCGGCCGACCGGCCACCTCGTGGCCGCGACAAAGAGGCCTCCCAGCCCTCCACTCAAGCCGCACCCCATACCAAGGCACGGGAATATGCGCCGGACTTACGAGACATGTTGGAGGACAAGGCAAGGCAAACACGATCGATCTACGGATCGCGTGGGCACCCCACGGCTCGAGACGGTAACCGTCACGCCGGCCACAAATTTGGCAGGGCCGAACACACTAGACAAAGCTCATTGGAGCTACGTCATGATATCGCCCAGTACAGAGGCGCCGCACACCCACTGTGCTTTACAAACGAAGTAATGGATCATCAAATCCCCGAGGGTTACAAACCCGTAAACATCGCATCATATGATGGCACAACAGACCCTGCGGTATGGATCGAGGATTATCTCCTTCATATCCACATGGCCCGCGGCGACGATTTTCACGCCATCAAATACCTCCCACTCAAGCTTAAAGGACCAGCTCGGCATTGGCTCAACAGCTTGCCAACAGGATCAATCAGTTGTTGGGAGGACCTGGAAGCCGCATTCCTCGACAATTTCCAGGGCACTTATGTGCGACCCCCAGACGCCGATGACCTAAGTCACGTAATTCAGCAGCCAGATGAATCGGCCAGGCAATTCTAGATACGGTTCCTAACAAAGAAAAATCAAATAGTCGACTGTCCGGACGCTGAGGCACTAGCAGCCTTCAAGCACAATATCCGTGGCGAGTGGCTGGCCCGGCACCTCGGACAGGAAAAGCCGAAATCTATGGCAGCACTCACGACACTCATGACCCGCTTTTGCACGGGAGAAGATAGCTGGCTTGCTCGTAGCAACAATATGACCAAGAACCCTGGTAGTTCGGACACCAGGGACATTAGTGGCAGGTCGCGTCGCAACAAGCAGAAGCACCGCATTAACGGCAACAATGCTGAGGATACGGCAGTTAATGCCGGATTCAGAGGCTCTAAATCCGGTCAGCGGAAAAATCCATTCAAAAGGAATCCTAGGGGCCCGTCCAGCTTGGACCGAATACTCGACCGCTTGTGCCAAATACATGGCACCCCTGAAAAGCCGGCCAATCACACCAACAGGGATTGTTGGGTGTTCAAGCAGGCAGGCAAGTTAAGCGCCGACAATGAAGACAATGGGCTGCATAGCGATGACGACGAGGAGCCCTGGCCGCCGAACAACAGTGGACAGAAGGGTTTTCCCCCACAAGTGCGGACAGTGAACATGATATACGCAGCCCATGTCCCCAAAAGGGAGCGGAAGCGTGCGTTAAGGGACGTATACGCGGTAGAGCCAGTCGCCCCAAAGTTCAACCCATGGTCCACCTGCCCGATCACCTTTGATCGAAGGGACCATCCCACTAGCATCCGTCATGGCGGATTCGCCGCATTGGTTCTAGACCCAATTATTGACGGATTTCATCTCACTAGAGTCCTTATGGATGGCGGCAGTAGCCTGAACCTGCTTTACCAGGATACAGTGCGGAAAATGGGCATAGATCCCTCGAGGATTAAGCCCACCAAAACGACCTTTAAAGGCGTAATACCAGGTGTAGAGGCCAACTGCACAGGCTCAATCATACTTGAAGTGGTCTTCGGATCTCCGGATAATTTCCGAAGCGAGGAGTTAATCTTCGACATAGTCTCGTTTCGCAGTGGCTATCACGCACTGCTCGGGCGAACCGCATTCGCCAAATTCAATGCGGTACCGCACTACGCATACCTTAAGCTCAAGATGTCAGGCCCTCGTGGAGTAATTACGGTCAATGGAAACACCGAACACTCCCTCCGAACGGAGGAGCACACGGCGGCCCTTGCAGCGGAAGTACAAAGCAGCCTCTCCAGGCAGTTCTCCAGTCCGGCCATTAAACGTCCAGACACCGTCAAGCGCGCCCGGAGTAACCTACAACAAGACCGTCTGACACGTTCCGAGCAGGCGTAGCAATGCGGCCCCAACCCCAACCCTCGCAAAAAGGCGACGCCAGTACTTCGCGTCCATAACTATGCTCTGGAAATACCATGGGCATAGGGGGAGGGGCACCATCACGGCACGCCCAAAACACGGCTTAAACCGCACCAGGGGCAGCCGATTTTTTACTTTTCTCTTACTTCCAGGACTCTACTCTTCGGAAGGCCTGTTCGGCAGTTCAATTGCCGCACAAATGATGCAAGGACCAGGGAAGCAGACAAGCCATGCCGCATTACGGAAACCCCAGGTGGTCTCTATCACGAGAAGTATACCTGTTTCGCATACTATTCCGTAGCTTGCCCCTGGAGCAAACATGTTAAATAGTCCAACTTTTCGTTTA
Source organism: Triticum urartu (assembly GCF_056163025.1). Lineage (NCBI taxonomy): Eukaryota > Viridiplantae > Streptophyta > Magnoliopsida > Poales > Poaceae > Triticum > Triticum urartu. The sequence continues at coordinate 502,927,466 of NC_141874.1, read as the reverse complement.
TCGCATTACTTGTATCGTTCTGCTTAGATCGCAGCTATTTTAGTAAACAATGCATAGCTTTTGTCTATTTTTTGCATTACCTTTTTTTATATGTTCCTTAACGACATGTTGCACCCGTACACGTTGGTACGGCCAAAATACGCCAGGGGCTTTAGTACCCCTCAATATGGTGTGAGAAGTCCGAACACTTTCACAAGTGCGGCACCCCGAACTTATAGCACTATATGCATCGGCTCCGAATCATGTCTTGGGTCAATAGTTGGGTTTGCCCGGCTCCTATGTTTTGGTGCCTTACGTTCCGCTATATCGGCTAAGGTAGCACTAGGAGAACCACTGCGATTGTGCCCCAGTTGAGATGGGCCGAGCACCTCAGTGGAGAAAGCTAAAACTGACTGTCATGATGAAGCGAGAGCTGGTCGCTGTTCCAGAGGTTTTTTCGAGTCCCTAAAGACTTATGCTGCTTAGGGCGAGGAGTTGGCTCTGTCCGGCCAAGGCGTGGATAGCGCCCCGAACTCGTTCTTCCGAATACTAGGGGCTTCGCCAAAATTTAAAATTATAGAATTCTATGGCTAAGTGAGAGTGTTCACGCATTATAGTCCGATTGCCTCGTTCGTTGGGCTGAGCGCCTCCCTCGAAGGACCCAAATATGGGAAAAAGAGCGCCCAGGTTTATCCCCGAACACCCCAGCACTAGCGGCAAGGGGGCAGAAGCCGATGACACGCCATCTCTCAGTATTGATAAACAGCCGCACAGAAGGTAATATTTTAAATTCAAGCAGCATTGCTTAGCGCATATGAACAAGTTTTCAGCGCACAGGATAACACGAGCGGGTTTTACTCAAAAAATACATCCTTGGTACATTCATCCGCAACAAGGCAGTCACCCTTCAGAACATCCTTATAATAATTCTCTGGCTTGCGATGCTCTTTCCCCGGCGGTGGCCCGTCCTTCACAAGCTTCTTCGCATCCAGCTTGCCCCAGTGCACCTTAGTACGGGCAAAGGCCCTACGGGCACCTTCAATGCAGACGGAGCGCTTGATGTCTTCAAGCCTTGGACAGGCCTCCACCAGCCGCCGCACCAGCCCGAAATAGCTCCCAGGCAGAGCCTCTCCAGGCCACAGCCGAACTATGAGGCCCTTCATGGCCTGTTCGGCCGCCTTGTGGAGCTCGACCAGTTGCTTCAGCTGGTCGATCAGGGGCACGGGGTGTCCGGCCTCAGCGTACTGAGACCAGAACACCTTCTTCGTCGAGCCGCCCTCCTCGGCTCGATAGAATGCGGCGGCATCGGACACACTCCGGGGGAGATCTGCAAACGCTCCTGGAGAGCTCCGGATTCGGGTAAGTATCAAGTAACTCACGTTTATGTGTTTACTCTGCATAAAGAATGCCTTACCCGCCGCTATCTTCTTCACCTCATCCAACTCCTGGAGGGTCTTCTGGGATTCGGCCTTGGCAGATTTGGCATTTTCAATAGCCACCGCAAGCTCGGACGCTTGCGTCTTCGAGTCACGCTCCAAACTCTCATGTTTTTCCATGAGAGCCTGGAGCTCTTGCCGCACCTTGCCAACCTCGGCCTCATACTTCTCCCGCTCGGTGCGCTCTGAGGCCAAATTCTTCTCGGCCTCGTCCAGCGCTTGCTTAAGGGTCGCCACCTCAGACGTGGCCCCTACAATAGCCACGATAATTCTGTCATTTTTCGCAATTGCACCTTTATATATATATATATATATATATATATATATATATTTAACAAGGTATTTGTTACCTTCATTGTCCTCGAGCTGCTTCTTGGCACGCTCGAGCTCTTGCTCGGACCTTTCGAGGTCCTGCTTTAGCGTGTCCACTTCCGCAGTCAGTGCGGCGGACGCAAGCAGGGTAGCCTGCACATGCATATTGACTCATTTTTGTTAGACTCCTGCAAATTCTATTTGATCCTCTATTCGGACTTTCTTCCCGAACGCCAAACAGAGCATCAGGGGCTACTGTCTATGCGGTACTATTATTTACACTTTCTTTACTTACCTCAAAGCCTGTTAAAAGGCTTGTACAAGCTTCAGTCAGTCCGCTCTTGGCGGACTGAACCTTCTGGATCACCGCACTCATAATAGTGCGGTGCCCCTCGTCGATGGAGGCGCCTTGGAGCGCCTCCAACATATTGTCCGGCGCCTCCGGATGGACGGAGGTCACCGGCACGGCGGGCTTGCTCCTCTTGGAAGGAGGTCCCCCGCCGGACTCTGGAACCTTTGAAGGTTCCGGAGCGGTGTCCGGCCTAGGGCCGGACTTGGTGCCCTGGGGGGTTTCATCCCCCTTACTCCTGGAGTCCGGGAGGTCGCCTCGCGGCGCCTCCAGGACCACCTCCTCCCGGATTGGAACCTGTTGGGACAACACCTCGGTGTCGTCCGTAGGGCGGGGGAAGGAAGCCGTCGGAAGCGAGTTCACCTCCGACGAGTCCAGTGAGCCACTCGACGACGCGTCGAGCCGGTCTTTGAGTGGGCTGCATAAGCATATTCGACATAAGGGAAAGTTGTGCAATAAACGAATACTATGAATTACTCCAGTATCCGGATACTTACGATTTTGCCAGGGGCTTGGCCCTGGGCTGCCACTCATCTCCGCCATCGTCAGCGTCGGCGGAGTAGTCCGGAGGAAGGGTTTTCCCCTTCTTGGACCCTCCGGCCTCCTCAGAGAGGGCGGCCTTCCTTTTCTTCCCTTCCCCCGCTGGAGGGGGAGGGGTCTCTTCTTCCTCCTCCTCGTCTTCACGGGAGGAGTGCGTATTGGATTCGTCGGATGATGAATCCGACACCTCCGGGCGTCGGGCACTCTTTCGAGTCCCCGTGGCCTTCTTCTTGACCTTCTTCTCCGGCACCACATAGGGTGCCGGAACCAGCAGCTTCGCCAATTGAGCGTCCGCTGGGCCTTCGGGCAAAGGCGCCGGACAGTTGATCTGTCCGGACGTCACTTGCCAATCCTGTCAAAGGTAAGGGAGTTTAGATCCCGCATAGAGTCAAACTATGGAAAACTGATACCCTGTAAAAGGAAAAAACAGCTTACCGCGAGCGCGTGACGCTGCGCGCTGAATCCGCGATCCTCGGTAGCGGATGCGGGAGCCTCGGTGCCCTTGAAAAGCACCCTCCAGGCATCTTCATACGTCGTGTCGAAGAGCCTGTTTAGAGTTTGATGCTGCGCCGGGTCAAACTCCCACAGATTGAAGGCCCGTCGTTGACACGGGAGGATCAGGCGGATGAGCATAACCTGGACTACGTTGACGAGTCTGAGCTGCTTGTTCACCAGGGATTGGATGCATGTTTGCAGTCCGGTCACCTCCTTTTGGTTGCCCCACGACAGGCCCGTCTCTTTCCAGGAGGTGAGCCGCATAGGGGGGCCGGATCGAAACTCAGGGGGTGTGACCCATTCGGCGTCGCGCGGCTCGGTGACGTAAAACCACCATGATTGCCACCCCTTCAGGGTCTCCACAAAGGAGCCCTCGAGCCACAGGACGTTGGCCATCTTGCCAACCATGGCACCGCCGCACTCCGCCTGGCTGCCGCGCACCACCTTTGGCTTGACGTTGAAAGTCTTAAGCCATAGGCCGAAATGGGGGCGGATGCGGAGGAACGCCTCGCACACGACGATGAACGCTGAGATGTTGAGGACGAAGTTCGGGGTCAGATCATGGAAATCCAGGCCGTAGTAGAATATGAGCCCCTGGACAAATGGTGGATGCAGAGGGAAGCCCAGTCCGCGGAGGAAATGGGGGAGGAATACCACCCTCTCATGGGCCCTAGGAGTGGGGATGAGCTGCCCCTTTTCGGGAAGCCGGTGCGCGATGTCGCTAGCCAGATATCCGGCCTTCCTCAGCTTTTTGATGTGTCCCTCCGTGACGGAGGAGACCATCCACTTGCCTCCCGCTCCGGACATGACTGGAGAAGGTTGAGGTGGTAATGCGGACTTGGGCGCTGGAGCTCGAGTGCGCAAGAATGGATAGGCAAAGGAGGAAGAAGGCGTGGGTGAAAAGGTGGATCCTTATCCCCTTATATGGGTGGACGCAACTACGTGTCCCCACCAGCCTGGTAAAACTCGCTTATCTCCAAGTGCCGTAATCAATGGCGCGGTGGGGTTACCCACGCCCGTATTAATGAGAATTCCGGAATAAGGGGACACGATCTCTGCTTCAACAAGACGTGCCAAAGAAACCGCCTCGCATAACGCGCTAAGATGGGACAGTAAAACGGTTCGAATAAAAGCTTGGCCGTGGTGTGATGTCACACTACGGAGTACGTCAGCAGATTAGATTTGTGTAAATATTATTCTCTCTATGGCAATATGTGAAAACTTATTTTGCAGAGCGGGACACTATCTTTGTGTTCAAAATCTTCTATGAAGTACTTGGAGGAGGAACCCGCCTTGCAATGCCGAAGACAATCTGCGTGCCGGACTCGTCGTCATTGAAGCCTGGTTCAGGGGCTACTGAGGGAGTCCTGGATTAGGGGGTGTTCGGATAGCCGAACTATACCTTCAGCCGGATTCCTGGACTATGAAGATACAAGATTGAAGACTCCGTCCCGTGTCCGGAAGGGACTTTCCTTGGCGTGGAAGGCAAGCTTGGCGATACGGATGTTCAGATCTCCTACCATTGTAACCGACTCTATGTAAGCCTAACCCTCTCCGGTATCTATATAAACCAGAGGGTTTTAGTCCGTAGGACAACATACACATCAACAATCATACCATAGGCTAGCTTATAGGGTTTAGCCTCTCCGATCTCATGGTAGATCTACTCTTGTACTACCCATATCATCAATATTAATCAAGCAAGACGTAGGGTTTACCTCCATCGAGAGGGCCCGAACCTGGGTAAAACTTCGTGTCCCTTGCCTCCTATTACCATCCGGCCTAAACGCACAGTTCGGGTCCCCCTACCCGAGATCCGCCGGTTTTGACACCGACAGTCTCTCAACTCCAAAACCAGACAACTTGCACCCTTACCTTCTCAAACCGGCCAAGATTCATCCCTGGTCACGGTTTTGACCGGTTTTGGTGCTGTCCCACCCCGGTTTTGACCGTTCCGACTCAAATTTGCCTACCTTTTCCAAGTCCACGTAATGTTTTCAAATTCGGTTACTTTTTTTAAATACGTGAACCTTTTTAAAATGTCTGTACTTTTTTTAAATCGGCATACTTTTTTCCAAGTTCATGTACTTTTTCAAATATCCATATTTTTAAAGTTCATTTATTTTTTTAAAACTGATGCACCTTTCATATTCGAGTTGAGGGACGAAAAGTATACTTTTCTCAAAAAAGGGTACTATACACTATGTTTTATACTATACATTATACTTTTTAATTTTTAAGGCCTCACAATTAACTGAGGTCTTCCCCACATAAATATATGTTAGTGGATAACACAGTACCACATAATAAAAGTCCCATGAAATCACTGTATTACAAATAAAAATAAAACACACTCCATCATCTCCCCTACCCGCCAAACTAAATATTCCATCAGTTTCAGAATATAAGGGATATTAGTTTTTTGGAAAGTCAAATTTCTTTAACTTGACCAAGTTTAGAGCAAAAAATATCGACATCCATAATATTAAACAAAAAAAGTATGAAAATTCATTTCATGATGAATCTAATCATACTGATTCGATGTTATAGATTTTGATATATTTCTTTACAGATTTGATCAAACTTAAAATGTTTAACTTAAAGAAATATACCTTATATTTTGAAATAGAGCGAGTATTTTTTTAATAAACCCAACAACATGCGCCCATCCCTTCTAGTATCAGACGCGTTTTTGCAAGCTAACACAGCTTGCAAAAACGTCTTATATTGTAAGTTAAAAAACTGTTTCAAAACCGTTTTATATTATGAGATGGAGGGGTACTTATTTTCTTGTTGCGGGAAGGCTAGCTAAGTCTGTACATTGACTTCACCTCAGATAACAGCAAATTGTACCAACATCACTGGCAGCAAAAATAGGGAACCAGATCCTCTAACATTGAGAAAGAATGTTAGAGAAGGTACAGCACCCTAACTTTCCTTCTTTCTATTCATATGATTATGGCTAAAATGATTTAAATTAATTTACAAATTGATGATCTACCGTGTATATTTATAGTAATTACATGCAAACAAATTGATGGTGAAATAAAATTAAATTTAAATTATTTTTATCTACAGTTAATACCAACACTAAACAACCTATTAACTATCTACTAACAGTCACTAACTTTTCTTCTTCATTTTACACTAGGCTAACACTGTAGCACCGTGACATTCCTTCTTAATGTTAGAGGATCCGGTTCCCAAAAATGGATGCCCTGACTTGGAACGATACTAGTATGTGTAGCCTCTAGCCTCTAGCTGCATTCACACAGAGTTAGTTTGCATTTCATATAACAGACAACCCATGGCCTGAACTGATCTGAATACGATCGAGGGTAACAAACGACGACTCGAGTACTCGACAGAAGATTTGTTTCACATGTGTTTCATTTCGTACAACATCCAAGCATCCTAAGATCTAGTCCCGCCTAGTAGCTGCTCAACTATTCATCTTTTCCCAAGAACTGAAGGATTTGTCTCTGACTCGGTGCATGCATGTGATGATGATGATAAGCGCCGATAGCTAGCTAGGGCTCTTCAAGAACCCATTCCACTGCACGGTGCACTATCTCCTCCTGCTCTGTGTCAGCGGCTTCTTCCTCGACATGCTCTTCGTTTTGCTGCTGGGACTGTGGCTGGGGGAATATCATTTCTTCCGGCCTCTCCCAATATTCCCCCGGCCAAAACATCGAATTCCACACCGGCTGGCCAGAAGCTGCCAATGAGCATCCGGGCATGCAAGATCAATTTAAGCAATTAAATAAAGTTCTGCACAAGTAACCGAATACAGTAGATAAAAAATTGAAGTATCATAAATGCCGTCCAAGAAATGAACTAGTACCAGGACGGCTTCTACCATCCTGCTGCACAAAAACCAATTGAATCCCAAACGCAAAAAAAAAGACCCACTGCACAATAACGTGAAACTACTTTGAGTCTAACAGAAATTAACTTGCTCCACCGAACCGTGTTCCGGAGCACAGCTGCTAGATTTAGTTGTAGCACGTGTTGTTCATACATAAACTTCAGATTTTTTGTAATGGAAGCAATTTAGATGGGATATACTGACGAAGATGAAATTTAATAAACAAGTACAAAGGTAACATCACAGTGTTGGCCATGTTTTGAACTAGGTAAACCCAACATTTTGTTAGCAGTGTGTTTAAAATCCATGATCAGAATATGTAAGTGTAAGGTCGGTCGATATAAAAAAAATGTAATTAAGGCCAGCAACCTAGCATTACAGCTACAGAACAAGGCAAAGTCCATTTTAGTACCAAAGTCCATTCGGTTATATGCTTTTCTTGGCTACAGAACAAGGCAAGCAATGCGCATACTTGGTAGTAGTACAATGCAACATCCATTTTCTGGAAAATAAACAGAGTACATCACAGAGACAGAGCATGACCAGATCCTTTCGGTGGAACAAGAAAGCATACCTGAAGAAGAGGCGAGCGCAGAAGCGCAGGCCACGGAGGTCGCCGAAGTCCCCGTCGAGGACGACACAGGCGCAAACGAGGTGATCAGCTGTGTCTCCGAGGAAGCCATGGACGACGAGTACGTGTGGTGGGCAGCCAAGGGCGTCGTCGAGGGGCGTAAGGATATCGACGCCTGGGGTGCGAAGGGGGCGACCACGACGGGCCTAGAGACCGTGGCGGATGCCGGCGCAGAGGACGCCAAGAATCGTGCGACCGGGGTGGGTGCTGGCGAGCAGAAAGAGGACGACGCCAATCCCGAGGATGTCTGCTCGTGACGAGGCGCGGACTCGGAGTAGGAGGATGGAGCTAGCACAGAAGCCAAGGGCACGGAGGAAATAGTAGACGCCATAGTCCCCGTCGAGGTCGAGGACGACACAAGTGAAGGCGCGAACGCGGGGGGCTCGGAGGAAGCGGTCGGCGCGGAGCTCGCCGAAGTCCCCGTGGAGGTCGAGGACCAGGCAAGCGAAGCCGCGAGCGCGGAGGAAGCGGTCGGCGCGGAGCTCGCCGAAGCCCCCGTGGAGGACGACACAGGCGCGAACTCGGTGATCGACGACCCCCTCCCCGTCCTCGAGGAAGCCTTGGAGGAGGAAGCGTGGGCAGACGCCGACGCCGAGGTCGGGGGCTGGAACCTGAATGCTCCCCAAGCGATCTGAGGGTACGACGCGATCAACTCGCTCTCCGTCGGGAAGGGGGCGACGGGCCCGGACCTGAAGACTGGCGCACGGGCGTAGAGGGAGGAGGCCATGTACGTGTACGATGGTTGGTTGAGATAATGAGATGGATGTGGGTGACGGGGAGGAGCCCGGGGAGGAGGAGGTGTAGGAGCTTGGTGACGGGGAGGAGCCTGGGAACGAGGTCTAGGAGCCGCCGCCGCCGGCGGCGGCGGGGGCGGAAACGCTCCTGGGGGCGCGGGGGCAGGCTCCCAGCCGTCGGAGTCGGAGTTGGAGGAGGACGCCATGGGCGGGCGGAGGAGGTCGATCGGCGGCGAGGAGTTCTTGTGGAGAGAAAGGGAGAAGAAAAGCCGTTGAGTTTGTCTGTTACGCGTCGGCTCGGGGAGGCGGGAGGGATGCCGCGCCCGCGCGTATACGAAAGGGAGGGAGAAGAGAAAGGCTCCAACCGGCAACCGTCGGCCTCTCTGCTCTTCTCGGCCTCGCCGGCAACCGTCGTGGGGCGGGCCGACTTGATCGGCCGCGCCACCGGTTCCAGTCTTCTTTCGGCCCGCGCCACCGGCTCACCTCACAGGCTCACACTCACACCCACACCCACACCCGTGCGAGCAAAGCAAAGCTACACCAGTTGCGCGCTCCCGCTTGCCTAAAAAAAAAAAGTTGCGCGCTCCCGCGGCAGCAGAGTCGGCCGGCGCCGCCCTCCGCGCAGGCGGCCAGGGGGGCTCAGGCGAACTACGAGAGGGAGGGGCGGGGTCGGGGTGGAAGCGCGGAGCATGGCGAGGCCGCTCGGCTTCGTCGCTGCTGCAAGGCTCGGATCATGGGCGGCAGTCAGTCGCGGCGCCCCGAAGGCCGCCTGTTCGACGAAATGCGTCAACCACCTGCCTTTTCTGCCACAGGCTTTTGAAGAATCGTGCTCTCTTCTTGTGCCAGTTTCGCTCAACTGCTTGCCAATATCAGCGTTACATTCTGCATCTGAAGAATGCAGTGTCCATGACAGCTAGTGGACTCTTGCAGACTTCAGAGTATTCACTTCAGGCTTTCTGAATAATGCTGTACCTCAGCAGTTGCTTACTGATTGCCCCAGATTCGCAAAGCCCTTTTATCTGGTGCCTGGGGTCTGAAACTGGAAGCTCCCTCATCTTAGCCATGTTTCCGCTCTCACCCTCGCCAGTCATCTCCAGGCATGAAGAGGCTTCAGATATGAAATATGTGCTGCTGACAACAGAGAGTGCTTCAAATATGAAGTGATCTATTCTAGCTAAGAAGCTGCCAACAGTTGTTTTTTTATGTTCCACTGATTTGGCAGACCAGATGAAGATCAACCCCCACCGTTATTCTCTCAAGACCCCCTGCCCAACAAACATGCCTGTCTGATGGCCGGAATAAACATGTCGACACAAAAAGGGCAAGAAGCTCATGTCAATATAAGCATTGGAGCAGCAGGTGAAAGAAATATTTTCAGCTGCATGGGTTTCATTCTGTTTAGCTGTGTTTTCTTAGCTATTATGGGATTGTAATACTAAGTGGTTAATTTTACTCTTTTTTTAATAACTCTAGAGTGTGATGCAACTTATCAAATCATACTGTGTACCTGTGATCACTGATCAGGCTGCATCCAACCTAAGTAATGGAACTGGGGAAATCTCACTGTTTTTTCCTAAAATAATGCTGATACAACAAAATATGTCTGGATCCCAAGTTTGCCGGATTTGGCGCTATCTCACTCGCATGTTCTTTTACAAATGCTGGTGCAGGTAACCTGAAGCCTGATTCTGATGTCGACATAAGGCAGCAGAAGCCAATTGAGGTAGGGGAACATGGCATTCTGGACTTGCAGAAAATAGGGTGGGTACTTCGGCTGCGGTGGTCGTGGCTGCTGGGCACATCGCCGTCATGGTTGTGGCAAGAATTCAGACTGCCCTGCACCAACACTGTACATGCATTGTTCCAAGCCTCCACCTATGTAACTGTCGGCAATGGTCGCAACACCCGCTTCTGGACTGACTGCCGGATGGATGATCGCTCACCAGCAGATGTTGTTCCAACCGTCCTCCAAGCTGTACAGTACAGCCGCATCTCTGTTGCCAACTCCGGACTGTCGGACTGTACTGTATGCGATGACCTTCACAACAACAGGTGAATCCAGTATATTGTTGGCACACTCTTGGCTCAGGCAATGACCGCATTCCTGCAACTGGCAGAATCAATTCCACATTTTCAGGTTTCCGAAAGGACGAAGGCAGTCTTATCTGGAGTTGATCTGAATCAGGGAAATGCATCACCGAATTTGCTTACTGGGCGTTCTTCAATGGCACTGTTGAGTTCCCATTCTAGAAGAACGGAATGACACTTCAAAAATCATATCTTAAAAGAATGATGTGAGTATGTCCAGAACCATTCCAACTTTTTGAGGCAGCTTTCCTCACCTGTAGCATTTTATAGTAAAAAAAAAGTTGCAGAAACATTATGCATCGACATTTAACAAGATAAAAAGGTAACAGTAAATTATACCAGCACCAATGGTTCTTACCGGTTTGCTAGAATCACTCCAGCCTCCAGATGACTGTGTAAGCGGTCCAAGGTGGGAATACTTCTTACCGTTTGCTAGAACCAGCCTGGCATGGGATTACTGGTTGGGGTTACTTTCGGAAGATCCATCATCAACATTATGACTGGAACACCCCTTCATGTCCGTGATGAAAACCCTTTATCTGGCCTTTATTGGTTGGGCTCGACAATGATGAACTTGCGTCGTGACCTTGTTGAAGGCATTGTCTCCTTGTCGTATTGGCCTTTATTGGTCGGGCTCGAGAATGACGAACTTGCGTCGTGACCTTGTTGAGGGCATTGTCTCCTTCTCGAACCGGCCTTCACTAATTGATCATGATAATTAGGATGAAAATCCTTGTTCAGGTCGTCTCGATTCGGACACGGTGATGATGTTTATCTCTTCTTAAAGGCGTTGTTGCGGAAGAAGTCAAGTTGGCCCTAGGTATTAAATTCATATCTTGTATTGCATATGTTGTTGTTGTCTATGCTTTGTACTTCACTTGTTGATGGATTTGGCCGCATTGCCTTGCATCAACTTTAATAAATAAAATGATTCTGTGGACCACAATGATGCATATGCCGAGGGTTTCAACCTCCTTTTTCAAAAAAAAAACTAGCTATTGCCTGGGACAAACCCTCAACAAAAACAATAGAAGGCCCAACAAAAAGTATGCTATTCCTAGACAAAATCTTCAAAAGGCAATCACCCGCACATGCGACAATATTGATGGATTCAACCACAGGCTGAATATGAATTCCTGACATCTTCCATAGCACACCAGTACACTTCATGCATAATTCATCGCTCCTCTAGCTGCAACTTCTGCTTTGTCCCAGCGGCTCATTATCCCTTGCCCATCCACCCATGGCACTTGAACATTTTAGGAGTATTTCAAGCTCTCAGCCGCCTCTTAAAGCCATAGTCGCTTACATTTTTTTCATCTTCTGTGCAACAGTACTGCAGCATTATTGATGAGCGATCACCACGGAGAGCACATGGATTAACATGGTGGCACTGGCAGACGCATTACTGTGACTACTTTCAGGTTGTCGACTGGGCAACTTGCATAAGCAATTAACAATTTAGCATGTAGAAAAATGAACATGAAATTGCGTCCCAAGCACCAAGCTTATTCAGAGGGCCGAGCATGGTTGGTACTTTCGGTTCATCGAGTTCTGCCGTAAATTGAATACTTGACTGAACTATCGAGTGCATGTAGTTGCACTCAAGTCAGCTTGTACCTTCTTTTCTATCTGGATTACCATCGATAGCAGGAACACGTACATATTCAAAAAAGTTCAAGGAAACCCATAAGCACAAGCTAACAAGCAGCACTATCTTGAAAAATGAGTCTGACTACATGTTGGTTTAAAGGCATTTGAGACGGATCGGCCTCCTAACCACCTGCGTCACAGACAGTAGCAGATGATGGTTCAAAATAATTATATGTGCCTCTGCCCGGTTGTCATCTGACTCTCATATTCAGCTACTAATGAGATGCATGATTTCTTTGCCAGTTGCCATCAGCTTGGAGAAAAATCAGCACAGGTCACGGAGGAATGATCTATCAGCGAATCCCGCGACATCACTGAAGTTCTACACGTAGTCATCGCTTCACCGGACACAGTTGGTTGGTCTACACATGAACACTGCACGGCCTGATTCCTGTTGCCTCCCATTCTTACTTTTCACTCATGGATCGTTGGACAAAACTTGGACTCTACGAGTGTGTACTCGCTCTTTCTGTATGTATGTGAAGATGCCATGGTTATCTGGACCATGACCTCTCATTGCTCAAGTCACATGTGTATCGATATGCCAGTGCTCTTTGTTAAATATATGTGCCGTCTATAAAGATTGAGTGTATGCTCAATACTCTCACGACTGATGCATTAATACAGAATACAGTATCGCAGCCATGAGATGGACTTAGTGGGTTATAGGGCTGACAAAATAATTTTTCACAGTTTTCTAATTGGTTACACATACCTTTCAAATTTGTTAGGCCCTAGTTTTCTTCCTTTAAAAAGTAATATTGTATACGTATCTTTATACTAATATAAAAGTTGTACTCCCTCCCTCCCTACCATCGGCCACGGCAATAAGTCCATGTCATGTGTCCAGGTAGCCAAGTCGCCAGGATACAGCTGCCTCAGCAAGCACAACGAGTGTGTGGACGCACATGGTGGTCCGGGCCCTGGCTATACCTGCATCTGCACCAATGGCTACGAAGGCAACCCATACCTAGACAACGGATACACAGGCAAGAGCTAAATAAATTTCGAACTCCCTATGCTTTCATATTATTTCATAAAAGAAGTTAAAGAGGAGTTATTTAGTCCTCATGCATAGTCTTACGATTTTGTTGTTGTTGAAAATTTTCATTCTATTCATCATCTGTCATGGTAGTTGAGTACAAGGAACATCTATCGCAACACCGCTTCATGTCCGGGATGAAAACCCTTTATCTGGTCTTTATTGGCCGGGCTCGACAATGACGAACTTGCGTCGTGACCTTGTTGAAAGCATTGTCTCCTTGTCATACCGGCCTTCACTAATTGATCATAATAATTAGGATGAAAATCCTTGTTCAGGTCATCTCCAGTCGGATACGGTGATGATGTTTATCTCTTCTTAAAGGCGTTGTTGCGAAAGAAGTCAAGTTGACCCTAGGTGTTAAATTATACTATCTTGTATGGCATATGTTGTTGTTTTTGTGTATGCTTTGTACATTCCCTTGCATCAAATTTAATAAATAAAATAATTGTGTGCACCATACTGATGCATATGCCTCAACCCTCCTTAAAAAAGCACCTATTGCCTGGGACAAACCCTCAACAGAAACAATAGAAGTCGCAACAGAAGTATGTTATTCCTAGACAAAATCTTCAAAAGGCAATCACTCGCACGTGTGACAATATTGATGGATATGAATTCCTGGCATCTTCCATAGCACACCAGTACACTTCATTCATAATTCATCGCTCCACTAGCTGCAACTTCTGCTTTGTCCCAGCGACGCATTATCCCTTGCCCATCCATCCATGGCACTTGAACATTTTAGGAGTATTTCAAGCTCTCAGCCGCCTCTTAAAGCCATGGTCGCTTACATTTTTATCATCTTCTGTGCAACAACAGCACTGCAACATTATTGATGAGCGATCACCACGGAGAGCGCATGGATTGGCATGGTGGCACTGGCAGGCGCATTACTGTGACTACTTTCAGGTTGTCGACTGTGCAACTTGCATAAGCAATTAACAATTTAGCATGCAAAAAGATGAACATGAAATTGCATCCCAAGTACCAAGCTTATTCAGAGGGCCGAGCATGGTTGGTACTTTCGGTTCATCGAGTTCTGCCGTAAATTGAATACTTGACTGAACTATCGAGTGCATATTGTTGCACTCAAGTCAGCTTGTACCTTCTTTTCTATCTGGATTACCATCGATAGCAGGAACACGTACATATTCAAAAAAGTTCAAGGAAACCCATAAGCACAAGCTAACAAGCGACACTATCTTGAAAAATGAGTCTGACTACATGTTGGTTTAAAGGCATTTGAGACGGATCGACCTCCTAATCACCTGCGTCACAGACAGTAGCAGATGATGGTTCAAAATAATTATATGTGCCTCTGCCCGGTTGTCATCTGACTCTCATATTCAGCTACTAATGAGATGCATGATTTCTTTGCCAATTGCCATCAGCTTTGAGGAAAATCTGCACAGGTTACGGAGGTATGATCTATCAGCGAATCCCGCGACATCACTGGAGTTCTACACGTAGTCATCGCTTCACCGGACTTATTTGGTTGGTCTACATATGAACACTGCACGACCTGATTCCTGTTGCCTCCCATGCTTACTTTTCACTCATGGATCGTTGGCAAAACTTGGACTCTACGAGTGTGTACTCGCTCTTTCCGTGTATGTGAAGATGTCATGGTTATCTGGACCATGACCTCTCATTGCTCAAGTCACATGTGTATCGATATGCCAGTGCTCTTTCTTAAATATATGTGCCGTCTATAAAGACTGAGTGTATGCTCAATACTCTCATGACTGATGCATTAATACAAAATACAGTATCGCAGGATGGACTTAGTGGGTTATAGGGCTGACAAAATAATTTTTCACAGTTTTCTGATTGGTTACACGTACCTTTCAAATCTGGTAGGCCCTAGTTTTCTTCCTTTAAAAAAATATTGTACAGGTATCTTTATACTAATATAAAAATTGTACTCCCTCCCTTCCGTAATAAGTGTTGGAGGGACTAGTAGGGAATTTCCCTACTATTCGTCGTCAAAGTAAAAAATATATACCCTTAAACTCGTGAGGTTGTGGACTAGGAATGTGGAGAAGATAGAAGTGCCTTCTTCTTTTGTACTCCCAGCCTTTACATTCAAGTCAAAAGAGAAAACAAACACACACACACACACACACACACACACACACAAAGAGTTTCTCTTCTGAAAGAAAGAACCTTCTAAGAATCCATTTAAAACATGAGAGAGGCCATTGTGGTGTGGAGTATAATTGACCGTGCCAAACCCTATAATAGCAGTACAACTATTTAAAAACATTATAACTGAGCAGTTTTCCTGCCATCTCAGGGCATTAGCAAGGTCAGCCGTTGGATTAGCGCTATGTTAGCCGCGAACTGGGCCTAACGTCGCAAGGGCAGCTACTCCCGTAGCTATTTTGGAGCCCAGGGGTTAATCGGGCCAGTTTTCTACTCGGCCCAAGGCAGCAAAGCCCGCTTCAGCGAAGACAATAAAACAGCGAACCAGCACGTCCCTTCGCTCCTCACGACGCCCCCTCCTCTCCCCGCCGCCGCCCACGACGGCATCTCCTCGCCTCCCTCAACTTCGGGCGTTCTTCTTCCATCCAGCCTAAGTCGAGCCTCGCGAGGGATTCCGACACGGGTGGGGATCAATCCGAGGCGATGCTTTCCAGTGATCCGGCGCAGGAGGGGATCAACCCGAGGCGACGCGTGCGAGGATGCGATGTTCAACAGGATCCCGCCGGTAGCAGATGTGCGACGTCCCATCTTCCCCGTCACCGTTGCTCCTAGCTGCAGCCACTCGTGCTCGTGCACGTCACCGCCAGGTTTAGTTCAATCGCTTCTGTATATGAGACACTTTCTGATGCTTAGATTCAGTGCGCCACTAGCCTCAAGGGAGATTTGGAGGAGGCCGAGGCTTGGAACACCGAAGACATGTGCTTGCGTCAGCTTGATGCCACTCCGCCATTGCAGGTTATTCGCATAGATTCAGCCGCTCTCCTATCATTTTGTTCATCAAAAATGATTGTCGGATATCACTTGCAGTTCTATATAATATGACAATTCTGGTATTGATTGCTCCCAGTTGCTTGAGGCAAATAATTAGATTAGTACATTTGGTGGAGTTGTACGATGTGAAAGAACAATGTTTGTTTCTATCAGTTAGAAGCTGAAGAATATATCTAAACTCAATGATGTCAAGAATACAAATTAGTGATAGAGATGTACGGATTGATGATTCCATTAGATTCCAAGAACATTTCAGTGGCTCCTTTTTTTTTACTATGTATATGTAGTTGGCCGTACAAACAATTCTTTGTGTCTTGCAAATGTAGTGTGAGATTCCAATATAAATATCCATTTACTGTGTCCTTTCCGGCACACAATAGTGTAGTTTAAGAAAGAGGATAAATGTTCCAAAAGAGCTGGTAACTTTCTCAATTATGTAGATTATTAGGAGATATGAAGGAAGTTTGAGTGGATGAGTTATATCCTATCCAAGATACCTGGTGTACAATTATCCTGCAATTACCCGTCGCTGGCGAGTGGCGTACATCAGTCGCCATTAAGGTCCTGTTGTGATGGTTATATACGTCCTTGATTTCCGGCAATTGTCCGATGCTCAAGGTGACCCTCTACCTCTGCAGGCGGATTACCATGGTCGGCTGGATTGACCTCCCCCCGATTCACCTGCATCACGCATCTCGGCTTGATCGACTGGATACCATAAAGCGCTGGATTCCTTCGGGTGCCTTGCCGCAGCTGAATTTCCTCGAGCACGTTGTCTCCCTCCCGCACTGGATCCCCTCGGATATTTGAATATCATTCCGGTCTTAAATTATGTTCCTGGAGAGAAATACAGGAAAGTGAGGTACTGCTACGCTGCCTGATCTTCTTTGTCCCCAACGGATCTCCTCTCACATGATCTTGCGACGGTCGACGTGCAGGTATTGACTTCTGTTTCTACATTTAGATAGATCAGTAGGCTAAATTTTCAAAATGGAGATGACTAAGCATGCTTTCTCTGTCTTGTGCAGAATTGAGAGGACTTGAATGTGGTAAGGACCTCTACTACATCGGCTAACACAGCAGCAAGGATTCGCTTACTCAGTATTATCCATTGCTCCAGCCCTATATAACCTTGCAGGTTAGGTTATATCGATGAATATTATTAAAAAAAATCTTCATACATTACAACAATGTGATTTATTTCTGGTTCCATAACATCTATTTGTGGTCTGCACTCTGGAATATGCTTGCAACAATCGAGTAAAAGGAATACTTACTGAAGTGGCCAGCATTTCCGTCAACTGTGGTATTTGATCTTTACTACCACCAGTGTTTTTCAGGTGTATTTTTTAATTATTTTTCTCTTTCTCCCATTTACAAAAAAAATATATCTCTCTGTCAAAAAAACTTCAAAATAGATGGGCGGAGCAACGCGCCAACAATGATCTAGTACTCATAGTAACAGTCCAAACTAGTGGTGTTTTGCAGCCAAACCGCAAAATTCATGAAAGTTTGTTCAATGTGTATGCACTCGTAGTGTCTTTGGTTCAAAGATAAAAGTAACCACTCTTCATCAGATACACAATGATAGAAAAGTGACCAGAACCAATCTCCGTGATTTGCGCTAGATTTGCTTGAATAAGATATTTCAAATAGTAGGAGTATTTCTTAACTGTATTTTACACAACATGGTTGACCAACAAAAAAAAGGCATGACTTGCAAACGGCACCTTAAATTTATGACACAGAATGATCTCAGATGGATGGAAACAAATGATAACCTCACTTGGTACGTATCTGGTGCACCGGGGCATTTGGTGCTACCGGTGCATCAGACCCTCATTGCACATTTAAAATTGTACGCAAATGTTACGAATTTTAACTTGAATTTTTTAAGAACATATATTGATGTTAGGTCAATATACTAAAAAAATATCGGATATTTTGAATATTTTTAAATGTGCAACAAGGGTCCAATGCATCGGTAGCACCAAATGCCCCGGTGCACCAGATATACTCCACACTCGTACCACACTCTTTGACCACACATACACGCACATGACGCTTCTTCTTCAGTCGTTTCTTGTACTTGACCCAGAAAAAGGTATTGTAGCAGAAAACTTCCATTTTCTCAGACACTCGTATCCACTTGGTCCCTGTCCTAGGTACCAAAATTTGGACCTAGCTTCCTTGGATAATCCAGCAGCATGGACATCTCTAGGGCTAACGGTCTCCAAGAGGATCGACATCTCCGAGACTACCTCTTATCCAGATGTCTCCCGATCCCACAGTTCATCAGACAACAGGAAATCTGTGCAAGCCAATTAAGCCTCTCCATTCTATCCCTCTACGTTGCTGGTTGCCTAGGAGGCAAGGTTTGGTGCCCTCTTCCACTACGTTTTATAGCCCTCAAGAAAATGTTTCTTGCAAGACATCTTCACTGTCAAGGTCCTTGCAGTGGTACAGCAGCTATAATCCATCCCAGCCTCAATGGGATGGTCTGCGCATGTGCCTTTGCCCAAGTACTGACCATTAACTTCTTCACCAAATGAAAGCACATGTACAAGACTTAAATGAATAACATACACATAAAATATTTGTAAGCATAGTGCAGAAAAGCAGGTGGTGCAATTCCGCGGTTAATATATTTGTTCCAATTCTACTAGAACAGTCACATCCCCCCCCCCCCCCCCCCCCCCCCCCCAAAAGCTGGCAAAATTTTGCTCCCCTATGTACCTGGCCTCCAATAGGATTCCTCCAAACGGACCTGACACTACACTGTAGCCTACATTAATCATCACCACCTCCATCGTCAGCCTCCATGGCATCATAATCGTCTCCATCCGCTTGGTCACCAGCATCATCGGCATCCATGACTTCTTGCCTTGCAACAACTTCGTTAATTGCTTCTATTGCCTGAGAGAACCTTGTGTCTGGAGCAAGTCTTTCCACCTTCATGGTTTTGAACTTATCCTCAGCAAAGAACATGGTGAATGGCTTCGAAACCTGCAAGGATGTTCGTAGTCAGGTCCACCTAATGTTGTTTCCTAAGCTTAAAAGAAAGAGAGTAGTACCATTTGGAATGAATGGTGAGCTATATCAAAAAACAATGAAAAAAAGAGAGGAGAGTAGTAATCTCACCTTGAAATAGCGCCCTCGCTCTTTGGCACTCTCAACAAGGTTGTTCCAGTGTTTATCTTGCTGCAATGTTGAAGCAGAGCCAATGACCTGCATTGCGCTAATTTGTTATTTGGGTTTTGCAAGTAAGCCTACAAAGCACAATGATATAAACAAATTGGGGTACCGACAGAAACAGATCTATATGGTTGTATGGTTCACATTTCCAACACTAACTTACGGAGAAATGGAGAACAGATGGAATCAATGAACTCAAGTTACAAATCACATAGCTTGTTCATCTCAAGAAGGAACTCAGGCACCATAATAATCTCCATAGCTCATATGGCATAACAAAAATATTATGACAAGGAGGGGAGGGTGCATAAAGAGCACTTACTAGTACAGCAGACCTAGCTCTGGTGATGGCAACATTCATTCGTCGGAAATCAGAAACAAAACCAATATTTTGCTCCTTATTGCATCTAACACATGAAAAAATGAGAACTTCCTTTTCACGACCCTATATGTGAGCAACAAGATACAATATTAATCACTGCTACTTGCTAGAGTAGACAAAGCACATCTGCAAATGGATGATAATAAACTAGCTACCTGGAATCCATCAACAGTGTTTACATCTATAACTTCCTTAGATTGATCGCCGAAGGTCGACCGAAAATGGTCCTTCAAGAGTTTCACCTGATGCTTGTATGGTGATATAACAGCTACTAGGGAACTGGATTTGAGTTCTGGATAGTGTGTGGCCAATTGGTGATATAGGAGGGTTATGAATTCCACTTCATCCTCGTTCACCCATGAACCAGTTCCAGACGGCTTGGATTCAACCCCATCGATATCAAAGAAGCAAAATGGTCCAAAGCAGCTGTAGGAATGCCATGGACGTTTTTTGTTGAGTCCCTCCCCATCTTGTAGGATGCCTTCGTAGAATTCTTTTGAAGGGAATATACTGATCTGTTATTGAATGGATTAACAAAATCAAAAACCCGTTCAAGTTTTCAGCTTAGATGAATTGACAGTGGGATGCTACCTCTGGGTGCATACGATACTGAATTTTGAGCATTTGCACAGGAAAACCAGCAGCTTGAAATCTCTTGAACAAACTTGTTCCATACCTGATGGATATAAGTATTGTATTAGCATTGCAATGCGCTAACAGTGTGAATTAATTAAATAAAATAAGGAGACATCTTACCCTAACTCCTGAGCAGTCGATGAAATTACAGTTGCTGGCAACTGAACTGGGTCGCCAACCTGATACGAATATCAAAAGTGATAGTGAGGTTACAAGGTCACCATGGTTAGCAGAATACTCAAGGTATTCATGTATCAAGATATCAACAGAGTTCAGAAGATATCAAGCAAAATGCGCACGTAAACACACAAGCATACACAGAGTTCAGAAGATATCAAGCAAAATTTCTACAGAACCTAAGCCAGTGAAATGATTTTTAATTTAATCCACAAGGACAATTAGAATAATGTCCTGTGTATGATCCCTCTGTTTAGATCTTAGTAAATTAAGTAATTACAAAGTAGTATAGTGATAAATGATTAACACGTTGACAAGGAAAAGGTAAATAACTGAGTAAAACGTATGTGTAAATCATCTGAGAAAAGTAGATGGCATACAAGAAAAACTTGTCTGCATCCATGAACCAGGGGTACAAGAGTCGCTGGTTCTACCTGAAAACAAAGAGGAACACAAATTCAGAAGTATTTCACAAAACATGATTGTGTTAACACTCCATTAGACAGACAGTATGCACAAAAAATATACTCACAGCTTGCGCGGCTTCATCAATTATAACAACATCAAAAGCACGAGTCATCCTGGTGAGAATGGCTGATCCACTGAAACTCAGGGTAGAAAATACCTACGAATTTTCCTTCATAGTGAGAATAACATTTTAAAATATTATTAGTGAATATTGATGAGAACAGATGTGTGTACAATAGCTGCTTCGTCAAGAATAGAAGCTCTAATTCGATCATATTCACCAGCTCCACTTCTCCTGCCATCTGATGAGCGATCCACACCAGAAAGTTTTTGTTGTATCTGAAAATAGTTGAACTCATTGTAATTGACACAAGTTAGACAGAATGCTTAGCAACTCAAATCACATACAAGATGATCCATGGAAACTGCTTTGACAGAATGATGTGCCTTTAATCCAATACGCACAATCTTGGGATTGTAAGTGTTGTTATTTTCATCACGTATTCCTGAAAACATACAATAACTTCACTACTTAATATTATTTGATGCGCTGTCAATGAAAGAATACTTTTATCGTGAGAACATTTTTCAGCATTAGATGACATAGAGCCAAAATCCTTAACCTGTTTGAAGAACACGCAATACAATCTCATCAAGTGCTGAGTTGGATGGAGCGCAAACCAACACATGGGCCCGATACTTGCGACTGGAACTTATGACTTCAGGTTTCTGCCCATAAATGTTTTAACCATGCAAGGAATAAAACATCCACATCAGGCAGCATGACAAAATATAGCAAAATACTGAGTACGGAAGAGTACCAGCTCATTCCCAGTAGGATAAAAACCATCATCACCATCAACAGGCATAATCAAATCTCGAGGATTTGCACCAATCAGCCAAGGAGATGCTTTCATCCAGTTTGCAAGCCTGTCATGTAAACTCTGCACTAAGAAAGTGCTAACAAGTACTTGCAATAGAATCATTCAGCCTAGTGACTTCCAGAATTTCATAACAGTAAACGCAACCAAAACGCCCATACAAAAACCCGACACAACAGATGAAGCTAGATGCTGAAGGACCGCTACAAATGATAGTGCAAATGTAAAGCACAGCAATCTTATCCTTCCGCTAAAGCCTGGTTACACCCTATGGATTTGAGAAATCAAAGGAAAATGACAGTGCCAAGAACTGAGGTGAATTTAGTTAGTGCCACACACCGTGCATAAGGGCGTAATTCTAACTAAAGATAACTTAGCTAAGAGAAAGTGGGAAGGAAGTAAAAGATGTTGCTTTTGTGATCAGGATGAAACAATAGAGCATCTATTTATCACATATCCGCTTGCTAAATTACTTTGGAGAACTTTTCACATTACGTTTAACATCATTCCGCCTCTCACGATATCACATATGTTTGATAGCTGGTTGGCTGGGGTGGCGCCAAAGACGGCGGCACATATCCGAGTGGGAGCATGTGCATTACTTTGGGCTTTATGGAATTGTCGAAATGACGTTGCCTTTAACAGACAAACCATCACCAACTTTTTGCAGGTCATCTTCAGAGCGCCTACTTGGATCCGTGCGTGGTCTTTACTCAGCCATGCGGACCATGGGGCGCATATGTATATTGGGTGCAGCCGATGGGAGATGGTTGCACGGGATACATACAACCGGTTTGGATGGCGGTCCAATAATAGGATAGGCGTTTAGTCTCCTAATCCCACTTTTGCCACTTGTGGATTTTATTTTCAGCCGGTTGTGGCTTTTATTTATTTTCCAAGACTTTTTGTTTCGTTTTGAGACTACTGGTTGGAACCTTTTGGATCTTTTTTTTCAATAAATGGCTGTGTGCATCAAGAGATGCAGAGGCCGGGGGTACGCCTCCTTTTCGAAAAAAAAAGATGAACCAATTAAGAACATGGTCTGGCAATATTCTTAATCGTGTAACTGCTATCGTTCAGCGTTTTATGCTTCCTTAAGTGCTCCAAAATCAAAGAAATGTCAGGAACTAACTAGGAAAAGGCACTTTTAACATACTTGCTCTCAATGTCCAGCTCAGACCCATGCTTTTGAACATTGAACCCTCCTCTGCAAAAGGATCATGAAGCATGTGAGATATATGCACACATTTTTATCTAGAAGAAACGTTATGACAAAAGAGGAATAAGCTATTGCAAACTGCAGTGAACATATGTTTATGTTGCAATTTCTAGTAGTATATAATTCTGATAAAAAAAGACGAGGATAATTTCCTCATATCCAAAATATAAATACTAGCATGCATTTCACTCGATATTACAAAAAGAAAATTAAAGATCGTTACTTGGTCTGCATTCTGGCTGGAGTGGAATGGAGAACAGCACTGAGAAGTCCAAGAACAGTGAGCTGGGGCCAAAAGGGTTCACAAAATATACTAACGGGCACACGAACATAGCTAAAACACAATCAGTTTTCAGACTTAGTGAAAACTGAGACATGCTGAAATATAACTCACGAAGGCATGTAAACGAGCTCGATGCACTCACTACGGTGCAAGTCATGGCAAGGAAAGCATACATCCATTAAGAAGGCACAAAATGCTAGCTAGACATGGCAAGAACAATGGCATAGCATGCACGGATCAACTACAATAACAACAGCAAAATCGCAAACAAGTTGACGATCTGCCCAGATTCACAATGAAGCAAAAGTAGAGCTCGATTGACTCAAGCTAGGATGCTCCATAATTGCAAACAAAGACATGGATGGATAGAGCATAACATGATTAACAAAACTCCTTTACTGATCATCCTCAAAAGAGGCACGGATCACTAGGAAACAAGCTGAACATATGGCATCATGAACTAAATAATCCCAGACTTAGTGAAAACTACTAAGTCCCTGAAAACAGATTCACCGGGTGCCTCACTTTGCAAGCTTGCACAAGTCACCACACACATCCTAAAAATGCATGGGTTGTACCTCTGGAAAGAGGACAAAATTCTTAACAAAACATATGAAGAACTCACAGGCATATCATGCACACAATAATCATGGCAAAAATGACGAAAATCTAAGATGAACTAGCAGATCTGACAATTAACTCACGAAGCCTCCTTCTAACAGCATTTCGGGCATCAAGATGAACTCAAATGCAAATGATGCAATGGAATGAAATGATGTACTCATCGAGGCGAACATTTTGATATGCTATATGCCCAAATCGGAGCTACGGATGCAAAGTTACGGAGCCTCGAACAAGGGCACTTGGACTAAAATTCTGAGGACTTGGTGAAAAAAAACTACCCAGATCTGGATCTACGGTTTCGGATCACTGTAGCAACCGGGTCGGGGCGCGCCTCCCGAGGCGAATCCGGCGAAGACGAGGACGGCGGCCGGCGGGGGCGACGTCCGGTGGCCGGAGCCGGGGCCGGCTGCGGGCCGGGCGACGAGGGCGTCGGGAGCCGGGCGGCGGCGGTGATGGCGGCTCCGGCCGCCGGAGTTGGAAGAGGCGGCGGGGATGGCAGCGAAGGGCGGCGGCGCGTGGATGGGCTCGCGGGGGCCCCTCCTGGGCCTCCCGGGCCGGCGGCGGCCACGTGGCGGCTCGCCACTGGCTGCGGGCGGCGGCGGAGGTCGGGTCAGACATGTCCGGCCCGGCAAATTTTGTCCGGCGGTGGCGTGGGGAATGGATCTAGGGTTTCGGAGAGGGGGAGAGATCCGAATTTCGGTGGGTCTATTTATAGGCATAGGGGGAGCTAGGAGAGTCCAAATGAGGTGCGGTTTTCGGCCACGCGATCGTGATCGAACGCTCTAGGACATGGAGCAGAGTTTGGTGGGTTTTGGGCCAAATTGGAGGGGTGTTGGGCTGCAACACACACGAGGCCTTTTCGGTCCCTCGGTTAACCATTGGAGTATCAAACGAAGTCCAAATGATACGAAACTTGACAGGCGGTCTACCGGTAGTAAACCAAGGCCGCATGACAAGTCTCGGTCCAATCCGGAAATGTTTAAACCCCACACACGAAAGAAAGCTAGAAATGACCACCGGAGGAGAACGAAGCGCCGGATTGCAAAACGGACAACGGGGAAAATGCTCGAATGCATGAGACGAACATGTATGCAAATGCAATGCACATGATGACATGATATGAGACGCATGACAAAGAAAACAATACGTGGAGACAAAGACCCGAACCCGAGAAATAAATATAACTTAAAGCCGGAAACGGCAAGAGTTGGAGTACAAATTGGGAAAGTTATATCCGGGGCGTTACACAAGACCCATCCGTTAGCTTAGCATAATGATTGTTTAGTTTTATTGCTATTGCTTTCTTCATGACTTATACATGTTCCTCTGACTATTTGAGATTATGCAACTCTCGAATACCGGAGGAACACCTTGTGTTCTATCAAACATCACAACGTAACTGGGTGATTATAAATATGCTCTACAGGTGTCTCCAATTGTGTTTGTTGAGTTGGCATAGATCAAGATTAGGATTTGTCACTCCGTGTATCGGAGAGGTATCTCTGGGCCCTCTTGGTAATGCACATCACTATGAGCCTTGCAAGCAATGTGACTAATGAGTTAGTTATGGGATGATGCATTACGGGACGAGTAAAGATACTTGCTGGTAACGAGATTGAACTAGGTATGATGATACCGATGATCGAATCTCGGGCAACTAACATACCGATTACAAAGGGAATGACGTATGTTGTTATGCGGTTTGACCGATAAAGATCTTCGTAGAATATGTAGGAGCCAATATGATCATCCAGGTTCCGCTATTGGTTATTGACCGGAGATGTGTCTCGGTCATGTCTACGTAGTTCTCGAACCCGTAGGGTCCGCACGCTTAACGTTCGATGACGATTTGTATTATGAGTTATGTGATTTGATGACCGAAGTTTGTTCGGAGTCCCGGATGAGATCACAGACATGACGAGGAGTCTTGAAATGGTCGAGAGGTAAATATTCATATATTTGAAGGTTGCATTTGGACATCGGAATGGTTCTGAGTAGTTCGGGCATTTTTCCGGAGTACCGGGAGGTTACCGGAACCCCCCGGGGAAGTTAATGGGCCTTAGTGGGCTTTAGTGGAGAGAGGGAAGAAGGGCCACGAGGTAGTTCCAGCCTCCCCCTGCCCAAACCGAATTGGACTAGGAGTGGGGGCGCGGCCCCCTCCTTCCTTATCCTTCTGCCCCTCCTTCCTTTCCCTCCGCTGGAAGAAAGGAAAAAGGGGGGGCGAATCCTACTTGGACTAGGAGTCCAAGTAGGACTCCCCCTAGCACGCCCAACCTGGCCGGCCTCCTCTCTCCCTCCCTCCTTTATATATGTGGCCAGGGGGCACCCCAATAGCACAATAGACAATCTCTTAGCCGTGTGTGGTGCCCCCTCCACAGTTCAACACCTCGGTCATATCGTCGTAGTGCTTAGGTGAAGCCCTGCGCCGATAACTTCATCATCATCGTCGCCACGCCGTTGTGCTGACGGAACTCTCCCTCGTCCTCAACTGGATCAAGAGCTCGAGGGACGTCATCGTGCTGAACGTGTGCTGAACACGGAGGTGCCGTACATTCGGTGCTAGGATCGGTTGGATCGTGAATACGTTCGACTACATCAACCGCATTACTAAACGCTTCCGCTTTCGGTTTACGAGGGTACGTGGACACACTCTCCCCGTCTCGTTGCTATGAATCTCCTAGATAGATCTTGTGTGATCGTAGGCATTTTTTTTGAAATACTGCGTTCCCCAACAGGTGGCATCCGAGCTAGGTCTATGCGTAGATGTTATATGCATGAGTAGAACACAAAGAGTTGTGGGCGATAATAGTCATACTTCTTACCACCAACTGATACATCTCCAACGTATCTACTTTTTCTCATGCTTTTTGTGGCACCCCGGCTCAGAGCAACCGGTTTACCTTGCATTGCTAGCCCAGAGATCAAGTCTTCTGGCAACACACAACAACATGGTACAGAAACAACTGCTTTATTGATGATAGCAGGTACATAAGTCTGATATTACATCGAGATAAGAGGCCAAGCGACACACACGGTGCGGCTGAATAGTATGTACATTATTTAATGAACATGAAGGGGCCTCGAGCACATAAACTACGTGGCAGCGGAATGACGATGAAGTGGAACTCCATAGCACAAGGACACCGACGTGGACACGGCCTAGACGCGGGAAGCTCTCCGATGCGGTACGACTTGCCTGAAATCTGGCATGACACGCCAGGTCAGTACATTGAATGTACTTGCAAGCTCACAAAAAACATAAGCACGATGACAAACAATATCATGACAATTATTCAGGTTAATGCTATGCAAGTAATGCTACTAATACGATGAATCCAACATGTGCATCGAGTCCCTTGGACTCGCTTACCAGACGAGTTACCTCGTAACCAAACGGTGATCATACCCGGATCACAACTGAAGCCAATCACTCATGATCAGCTCATGATCTCACGAATCATCACTAAATCAGTGCCAACAATAAATATTTAGTGTGCAGGATTAATTATAAAAGTTAATCCATGGTGTGACCTACTCCCAAGTTGTGTCCATAACCGAGGACGCAGCTATCGATAGATTGAATACACTCTGCAGAGGTAGAGCACTTTACCCACACCACGGAACTCATAGCCTCGCACTCCCATTCGGGTGGACCAACGGTGCTCCGATGAAACCCTCCCCTTGCCATGACACTCTCCCGGCCACTCTGACCAACTCCCTCTCAGGCTAAGTCCTGGGTGGCCCCGTGCCTACCAAAGGCGTCAACGACCACCGTCGTGGCAAAAACGGTCCCAAACAGGGACAAGGTACCATAAAAACAAACAACCACACAAGGTTATGTCTGCTTACCGGGCCAGGGTACTGCACGCACATAACCTTCCCTTGTTGGAGGCACCGGCGAGAGACATGACAAGGGATCGAATCAAGACCCCCCATAAAGGTAAATGTGGCCGCACTGAGGAAAAACCCGATTCAGTGGCACCATGACTTGATCAACGTTATCTTCAAGTTGGATTATTATCGGGTTTAACTTGAAAATAAAAACTACTATGCCAAGTCATACGATGCCATGAGCATGCACTAAAGGATATGCAAAACATGCAACTCACAAGAACGGATCAACCTTATCAATATAATTTTCTGGCAATAACTCATCATTAAATTTTACTGGTTCTACCTCACTATTTATAATCATGCAATATTTTGATTAACTCATAATTTATATGAAATTCTCATTAAGCAAAAAGAACTATCATTATTTATCATAGCAATATAACTAAGTCAAAATCTATTCTACTAGACCAAACTACTCCATGTAGTAACTTAAACAAACATTTCAAGCATGACAAGGTAACTAGCATTCAACCAAATTTATTTATCAAATTTTAAATGCATAAAAGAACTCATATTCAAGTAAGAAAAATCATAGATATTCAAATGAAACCATCCAAATGCTAGTGTGGCTTGCCTTAGTGCAGAGGAGGGTCACACTCCTCCTGTTTTTCTTCAAGGCAAGTCTCTCCTTCTGAAAATATTTAAGAACCACAAAACAAAAAGTCAAAAACCAATCTGAAAATCATCAGAAATTCTAGAAAGCAAATAAAATTCCACATTTTGGTGTGCTTCTAGAGCTTTCTGAAACAAACACAATGCAAAAAGAATCAACTCATTTGGACTTATAGGCTAGAAATTATCACTGGTCAAAGTTGTGGTCAAATTTTTGAATTAATTTGAATAAAACAGAAGACTGGGGGGTGACATCGGTGGCATAAAGGTAGAATATGCCTCCATTCATACCGCTTCGGGTGCGAGTGGGGAGGCTGACACCGGGCCCCACCGGTCAGGAGAGAGAGGGGGAGAGAAGAAACAGAGCACGGCGGTGCTCCGCCGGAGCTTACGCCGGTGATGAGAGGTTCTTGGGCGAAGCCAGAGGGATAGAAGTGGAGAGGGGGTCATGGCGCACCTGCCCATACCCGTGGCTTGTCGGGGGATGGCCGGGGCTGCTCGCAACCAAGCTCTCAAGCGGCGATGGTGGTCGGGTTTTGCTGGAGAGGAAGAAGGCGACGACGAGGGGCGACTCTAGGGGCTCTGCTGCTTCCAGGTGATGCTAGTGGACCTCCAATGATGTGCCTGAGAGGTTGGTTGAGCTCGAGGGGCTCTGGAGCAGGGTGGCTGGGCTGCGGGGATCGCCGATGATCTCTGGTCGTGGTCGATGGCCAGAGGCCTGCCCGATCGGGCTATGGCTATCCTACGTGGTTGTGGTGGTTGAGAAGTGCGGTGTGTGGCTTCGGAATGGAGGGAGGGGCTCTGTATATAGCCGGAGTAGTAGGGGGTATGTGGCACCGCCAGAGTAGTAGGGGGTATGTGGCGCCGTCGGAGTTCTCTAGAAGCCGGCGGGAGCTGTCCACGCTCGCGGACGAGCACAGGAGGCAGCGAAGAAGAAGACAAGGGCACGAGCACACTGTGGCTTTTCGTCGCGACGAGCCCGTGCTCGCTGTGGCGTCTCCGGCATCGGCGAGCGCCAGGGAGAGGTCAAGGGTGATGAGTCGAAGCTGGTGGCGCAGCGTGGCAGTCGTCGGCGAGCTCTGGCTCGAGCACGCGCCGAACAGAGGCGTTGGCACGACGCAGAGCGCGTCGAACACATGCCAGACCCCGTGTCCACACGCGGTCATCGCCCTGGCATGGTCAGATGCCCATGCTCGACCAAACCTTGTCTGGGCTATAGTCCACGCAGTGTTAGGCTAGGGAGGCTGAGGACTCACTGCCAGGCCGACCAGAAGTGACTCAAGCTTCTTGGCAAGTTTCTGGCCAGAAACTTGGCCGCTACATTTGGAGGGCTTCTAGAAGGCCATTAGGGCTGATCTTCTGGGGTTGGGGTTTACTTAGGAGGGTAATGAGGCTCAAGAAAAATCGGGGCCAAAGGATCAAGGAAAAATACACTTGCTGTACAAAGTGCATTTTTGGGCCAGAAGAGAAATGATTTTCTGTAGCCAAAATATTACAAATAGTCATGCAATATTTTTGCTTGGGGAGGTGTGCCAAGGTTCAAAGAATATTCAGGATTTTTGGAGCAATAAAAATGAGGGTTGCTTTGGAGCACTAGTTTCTGAAATGAGTTTCAGAAGAGAAATTGAATATTTTTCTTTTATGAAAAATATACATTTGACCATTTTGGGATTTTTCAGAGAAATGAGATTGAATGAGAGGTAGATGGGTCACTTGGGTGAAGGTCAAGGGCATGCCCAAGTGATAAGTCCATTTGAATTGATTCCAAAAACTCAAATCCAAGGCAAAGGCAAAATCAAGTCCGGAAAAAGAGAGAAGGCAAAATCCAGCCTGTCACAAACCTCCCCCACTTAGGATGAATCTCGTAATCGAGATTCAGTTGCTCGGGAAAACAGTTCTGGGTAAGCAGTCCTTAGAAATTCATCTCTTTCCCGGGTTGCCTCTTCCTCGGTGTGAAGCTCCCACTGAACCTTGTATAACCTTATCACTTTGTTGCGAGTGACTCTTTCTGTCTCATCCAATATTCTGACCAGGCTTTCCTAATATGTTAAATCCTTAGCCAGTTCTATCTCTGCCATATCAGTCATTTTCTCCGGTGGCGAGATACATCTCCTTAGCTGTGAGACATGAAACACATTGTGTACCTCTAACAGTTCTGGTGGCAATTCCAACTGATAGGCTACTGTTCCGACTCTGGTCATGACTGGAAATGGACCAATATATCTGGGTGCCAATTTTCCTCGGGTCTAAAATCTCTTAACTCCTTTCATAGGGGTGACTTGGAGATACACGTGTTCTCCGGGTTCAAAGATGATCTGACGATGTTTTGCGTCATAATAACTTTTATGTCGTGACTTGGCTAACTGCAGTCTGTCTTAGATCTCCTTGACTTGCTTCTCAGCTTCGATCATTAAATCAGTCCCGAAAATACGACTATCTCCTGTTTGAGACCAGTTTAGTGGAGTGCGGCACTTACGGCCATACATGGCCTCATAGGGTGACATCTTTAAGCTGGTTTGGAAATTGTTGTTGTAAGAAAACTCGGCGTATGGCAGACAGTCTTCCCACTTGGATCCTTGGGCCAATGCACTTGCTCGGAGCATATCCTCGAGTATTTGATTTACTCGCTCAGTCTGTCCATCTGTCTGGGGATGATAAGTTGTGCTGTATTTCAGGGCAGTCCCCAAGGCTTGATGTAGTTGGGACCAAAATGCTGAAGTGAAGAGAGATCCTCTATCTGAGGTGATAGTCTTTGGCACTCCATGCAGATTGACGATTCTGGACACATACAATTGTGCAAGTTGATCGGCACGGTAGGTGGTCTGGATGGGAAGGAAATGGGCTACCTCCGTCAATGTGTCCACTATGACCCATATTGCGTCATTCCCTCGGTGAGTCCTTGGTAAACCCGTGATGAAGTCCATGTAGACATCGTCCCATTTCCATTGCGATACAGGTAAGGGTTGAAGGAGTCCGGTGGGTTTTTGGTGTTCCGCCTTTACCTTGTTGCATATATCACAACAAGCCACAAAGTAAGCGATGTCTTTCTTCATTCCATCCCACCAGAATATCTGACGAAGGTCTTCGTACATTTTGGTGCCACCTGGGTGAATTGAGTATGACGATTCGTGTGCTTCTGCCAATATCTTCTTTCTCAGACTTTCTTGGTTGGGTACGCAAATCCTTCCTCAAAACCTTAGTGTACCTTGTTGATCCTTAGAGGAATCTTGTGTATGTCCTTCTTGCAAATGCTTGGCATATAATTGCAATGATTTGTGTCATATTCTTGAGGGCTGTGAATTTCTGCCTCGAGGGTAGGAGAAATTCCCAATATGCTGGCAAGACTGGCATCCACGATTAGCAAATTTAGCTGAGCGATTTCTTCACAAAGTTCAGGAGGCAAAGAATCCATTGGAGCATTCAGGTTGTCAGGCTTT
Source organism: Triticum urartu (assembly GCF_056163025.1). Lineage (NCBI taxonomy): Eukaryota > Viridiplantae > Streptophyta > Magnoliopsida > Poales > Poaceae > Triticum > Triticum urartu. The sequence goes on along the minus strand of NC_141874.1, from coordinate 502,895,552 downwards.
CGGCTGAGAGCATCAGCCACCACATTAGCTTTACCCGGGTGATAATTTATACTAAGGTCGTAATCCTTAACCAACTCGAGCTATCTTCGCTGCCGAAGGTTTAGATTGGGCTGAGTGAATATATACTTGAGGCTCTTGTGGTCGGTAAATATCTGGCACCTCTTTCCAATAAGATAGTGCCTCCAAATCTTCAAAGCATGCACCACCGCAGCCAATTCCAAATCATGAGTGGGATAATTTCCTTCGTGCGGCCATAGTTGTCGGGATGCATAGGCCACAACCTTGCCATCTTGCATAAGTACACATCCAAGGCCTTTTCTGTAGCCGTCGCAATAGACATCAAAACTGCGGTAGATGTGGGGAAGAGTCAATACTGGTGCTGACGACAGTCTGATTTTTAACTCATTGAAATTCCGTTCGCGGTCCTCGGTCCATTCAAACTTCTTACCCTTCTTTAGGAGTTCTGTCATTGTCTTGGCAATCTTAGAGAATCCTTCAATAAAGCGGCGATAATACCCGGCTAGTCCAAGGAAACTTCGGATTTCTGAGACTGTCGTGGGTGCGGACCAATCAAGCACATCTTTCACCTTACTTGGATCCACGACTATTCCTTCTACTGAGAGAACATGCCCTAAAAATCCCACTTGCTTGAGCCAAAATTCACATTTGTTGAACTTCGCGTAGAGTTGATGGTCGCGGAGTCTTTGCAAAAACTGCTCGGAGATGATCCTTGTGTTCGTCTTTGCTTTTTGAATAAATGAGGATGTCATCGATGAACACCACCACAAATTTGTCCAAGAAGTCCACAAACACCTTATTCATCATATGCATGAAGAAGGCAGGGGCGTTGGTGAGACCGAATGACATAACGGTATACTCATAAAGGCCGTATCGAATAGTGAACGCGTTCTTGGGAATATCTTCCTTCTTGATTTTGAGTTGATGATATCCGGTCCTCAAATCAATATTGGAGAATACTTTGGCCCCACTGAGTTGATCAAACAAATCAACAATCCTTGGTAATGGATACTTGTTTTTGATGGTGATGTCATTCAACTGTCGGTAGTCCACACACATCCGAAGACTGCCGTCCTTTTTATCCACGAATATTGCGGGTGATCCCCATGGTGAAGAGCTTGGGCGGATGTATCCTTTCTGTAGCATCTCATCCAGCTGTTTCTTTAATTCCACCAATTATGATGAAGGCATCTGATAATATTTCTTGCGTATCAGTGTGGTTCCAGGCACCAAGTCAATTGCAAACTCCAATTCTCTGTCTGGCGGCATTCCTGGCAATTCCTCAGGAAATACATCTGGATACTCACTGACCACTAGAATCAATTCCATTTCTTCCTCCACAGCTGTGAAAACCATATCCTTCTTGGGTATACTTCTGCGGGCATAAAAACTTGCGGTGCGACCCTCCTGACTTGCCATGGTAACTTCTCTGGTCGTATAGTTGATGCATACTTGGTATTGGGTTAACCAGTTCATTCCCAGAATAATATCCAATTTGTCAGATTTGATGATGATCAGAGACGTTGGAAACTTGACTCCCTTGATATCAATTTCCAAATTACGGCAAACCAGGTTGCTTCTAAGCAAGGATCCCGGGGATTGTACCAACATATGTTTTCCCAAAATCGAGCAAGGAAATTTGTTTTGGGCAGCAAAACTCCATGAAATAAAAGAGTGGGAAGCCCCAGAGTCAAATAAAATTACGGCAGGTATGTTATTAACAGGAAACATACCAATGATGACTTCCGGGTCCTCTTGGGCTTCATCGGCGGAGATATGATGGATTTGCCCTTGGATGGCACTCGAGACGGAATATTGGCTCCAGGTAGTTGACTTGCGGACGGAATGGAGCTGTTGGCTTGCTGTTCTTGGGACACTGTCTTGCGTAATGTCCGATTTGTCCAAAGTTGAAACATGAATTGTTGCGCTGACATTCTTCCCATACTGGACTATGACTTGAGTGGTGGTCTTGTTGACATTTTGCTGCCAGTTGGGTTGGTAGTCAATCTGAGTCTGTTGCCAAGTACGAGCCTTCTGCACGGTTTGCATATCCTTCTTAGGCTCGAATTTGTGCTTGTGGCCATTATTAGCTGGCCTATTGTCGTGCATGAGCTTGTGTTCCCTTTTTGCGATGAGGGCCTTGTTCACCAGAGTTTGAAAGTCCGGAAAATCAAACATACTGAGAGTGCACTTGAGATGTTGATTCAGTCCTCCAAGAAATCTGTCGATCTTCCGTTCTTCAGTGGCCACATCATAGAGAGAATAGCGGACCAAATGGTTGAACTTATTCAGATACTCGCTTACTGACATGCTTCCTTGAGTGAGAGCAAGGAATTCACGCTGCTTGATTTTCATAATTCCGACGGGAATATGATACTTGCGGAAATGATCCTTGAATTTAGTCCAAGTAATTTCCTCGTCCGTGGGCCACCTGAATTTAGCATTATCCCACCATATCGCGGCAGTTCCTTTGAGATAATGTGTTGCGAAAGGGACCTTGTCTCCATCTTCAGTGCGAGCAATTTCCAGTTTCTTCTCAATAGTCCTTAACCAATCATCAGCGTCCAATGGATCAATAACTTGACTGAAACTGGGAGGCTTGGTTCACTGAAAATCTGATAGCTTGGAGTAATTACCATTCTGATTTCCATTCTGCCCAACCATAACTTGCAAACTTTTCAATAGTTCCAGCAGATCGTTGTTCCTCCTTTCTTCAAACATTCGCATGATTTGCTCAGTGGAAGGCGGATGTAGCTGTGGAGGCAGAGGTGGTTGGTACGGCTCGGGGGAATGTCCTGCCTGTCTCGCAGAGCGACGAACAGGGACATCTGAGGGAGTCCTGGATTAGGGGGTCCTCGGACAGCCGGACAATATACTTTGGCCGGACTGTTAGACTATGAAGATACAAGATTGAAGACTTCGTCCCGTGTCCAGGTGGGACTCTCCTTTGCGTGGAAGGCAAGCTTGGCAATTCGGATATGTAGATCTCCTCCCTTATAACCGACTCTGTGTAACCCTAGCCCCCTTCGGTGTCTATATAAACCAGAGGGTTTAGTCTGTAGGACAAAAAAACAATCAGAATCATATGCTAGCTTCTAGGGTTTAGCCTCTACGATCTCGTGGTAGATAAACTCTTGTAATACTCATATCATCAAGATCAATCAAGCAGGACGTAGGGTATTACCTCCATCGAGAGGGCCCGAACCTGGGTAAACATTGTGTCCCCTGCCTCATGTTACCATTCGCCTTAGACGCACAGTTCGGGACCCTACGCGAGATCCGCTGGTTTTGACACCGACATTGGTGCTTTCATTGAGAGTCCCACTGTGTCGTCGCCATAAGGCTTGATGGCTTCTTCGATCATCGACAACAATGCGATCTAGGGTGAGGTTTTTCTCCCCGGATAGATCTTCGTATTCGGTGTCTTTGTACTGCGGGCCAACTCGCTTGGCCATCTGGAGCAGATCGAGAGCTACGCCCCTGGCCATCAGGTCAAGTTTGGAAGCTTAAACTACACTACCGAGATACGCAGAGACTTGATCTTCAACGGATTCGAGCCCATGTTAGGTGTGCCGCACAGTCTCTACAAGCATGACTTAGCTCTGCCGTCGAACGGTGTTCGGGAGATCACGCCTATGGCTACTCCGGCCTTCGATCCGGAGAAGATCGTGCCGTCCGAGGACGTGTGGATAGACCCCGCCACAAAGGCTGCACACTCAGTGGCGATAGAGCCAAACACTGACTTCACCCCCTATGAGACCTATGTTGCCGGACCCTTGGATTCATCCCTGGCCACAGGCTCTAAACCGCCCGCGTCTGTGCCTATCGAATTTGATTGGGCACCGATCATGGAGTTCACCTCCGCGGATATCTTTCAGCACTCGCCCTTGGGCGACTTGCTAAACTCATTGAAATCTCTCTCCTTGATAGGAGACCCTTGGCCGAACTATGTCGGCTTGAGTGGGAAGCGGACGACGAAGAAATTCATCCCCCACCCACCACCCACTTAATAGCCACTATCGACGCCTTAACCGACATGCTTGATTTCGGCTCCGAAGACATCGAAGGTATGGACGACGATGTAGGAGAAGAACAGGAACCACCGCCCACAGGGCACTGGACTGCCACCTCATCATATGATATATACATGGTGGACACCCCCAAAGAAAGCGATGGCAATAAGGCAACAGAGGATAATCCCCCCGAGAAGCAATTTAAGCACCGGCGTCAACGGTGCTGCTCTAAGCCCCGCCATAGCAAAAACGGCGATACCGGCACAAGAAACAGTAACGTTGCGGATAGCGTCGAAGACGAAGACAATCCCCTCTAGCCGGGACTCGAGCGGGAGGATGGGCAAGCCAGCCCTAAGGAACAGGCAGCAGACAGAGAATCAGAGGATGACAATTACATGCCTCTCTCCAAAGGCGAGGTGAGCCCCGGCGACGACGAATTTATTGTGCCCGAGGATCCTGCCGAACAGGAGCGCTTCAAGCACCAGCTTATAGCCACAACAAAAAACCTGAAGAAAAATAAATAGCAGTTTCAAGTTGACCAAGATCTGCTAGCGGATAGATGGACTGAGATCCTGACGGCCAAGGAATACGACCTCGAGCGCCCAACCAAAAGGTACCCAAAACGCAGGCCGCTACCCCAACTTAAGGAGGAAGCATTAAAGCCTACGCTCCCAGCGTATGATGCGGCTGACCGACCACCTCATGGCTGAGACAAAGAGGCATATCAGGCCGAAGTCCAGCCCGCACCCCGTCGCCAGTTACACAAAAATTCCAAGGCCCGGGGTAACACGCGGGACCTACGAGATGTATTGGAAAACAAGGGAGGACATGCAAGATCGATCTACGGATCACGGGGGCGCGCCCCAACGCATGACGACAACCATCACGTCGGATATACTAAAAGCAAATCCGGACGGGCCGAACACAGCAGACAAGACTCGTATGAACAACATCGTGATATAGCCCGGCACAAAGGCGCCGCACACCCCCTATGCTTCAATGATGAAGTAATGGACCATGAATTCCCATAAGGGTTTAAACCCATGAATATTGAATCATATGACGGCACTACAGACCCCGCGGTATGGATAGAGGATTTCTTCCTCCACATTCACATGGCCCGCGGGGATGATCTACACTCCATCAAGTATCTCCCACTAAAACTCAAAGGGCCGGCTCGGCATTGGCTGAATAGCTTGCCAGAAAACTCCATTGGAAGTTGGGAGAACCTGGCAGACGCATTCCTGGACAACTTCCAGGGCACTTATGTGCAACCACTGGATGCTGACGACTTAAGTCACATAACACAACAGCCCGGAGAGTTAGCCAGGAAATTCTGGACTCGGTTCCTAACTAAAAATAACCAAATTGTCGACTATCCGAATGCCGAAGCCCTAGCGGTCTTTAAACATAACATCCGTGATGAGTGGCTCACCCAACATCTCGGCCAAGAAAAGCCAAAATCCATGGCAGCCCTCACGACACTCATGACCCGCTTTTGCACGGGCGAAGATAGTTGGTTGGCACGTAGAAACAACACAGCAAGCAACCCTGGCACATCAGAAGCCGGAGATAGCAACGGCAAACCCCGATGCAAAAAACACAAGCGCCGCAAAAAGGGTGAAAACGTCGAAGATACGATAGTCAATGCCGGATTTAGGGGCTCTAAGTCTAGCCAGCGGAATGGGCCACTCAAAAATGACAATCCGGGTCCGTCCAGCCTGGACCGCATACTGGACCGCCCATGCCAAATTCATGGCACCCTAGAAACACCAGCCAATCATACTAATAGAGAATGCTGGGTCTTCAAACAAGCCGGCAGGTCAGGTGCCAAAAACAAAGATAAGGGGTCTCAAAGCGACGATGGAGACGAGGAGCCCAGCTCGTCGAGTACAGGAGGGCAGAAGAAACCTCCCCCGCAAATCCAAACAGTGAACGTGGTAAACGGCACCTACACTCCCAACCCGGACCGAATGCACACCTTCAGGGATGTCGACTTAATGGAACCAGTTGTCCCACAATATAAACTGGGGCCGATCTCCTTCAACCACACGGATCGTCCGGTTAACACCACTCAAGGCAATCTAGCCGCACTAGTCCTCGACCCAATAATTGACGGGTTCCATGTCACACGAGTCCTTATGGATGGAGGTAGCAGTCTAAACCTGCTTTACCAGGACACACTGCGCAAGGTGGGCATCGATCATTCGGTGATCAAGCCCACTACAACCACCCTCAGAGGTATTATACCAGGTGTGGAGGCTAGCTGTGCAGGCTCCATCGCCCTGGAAGTAGTCTTCAGATCACTAGACAATTACCGTGCCGAAGAGTTAATCTTCGATATCGTCCCCTTTTGCAGTGATTATCAGGCACTGCTCGGGTGAACCGCGTTCGCTCGATTCAACGCAGTGCCACATTATGTCTACCGTAAGCTCAAGATGCCCGGTCCGCGCGGCGTCATCACGGTTAATGGCAAGGCCGAACTTTCCCTTGGCACCGAGGAGTATACCGCTGCCTTAACTGCAGAAGCTACAAGTGGCACCTTCCAACCGAACCTCGAGTCAACGGCCCGATTCTCGGACACCGCCTAAGGACTTCGAACTACTTCGCGACAGGATAGCCCGGCTCGTCCACAGCTCAATTAAACACTCCAGCGAGGGCCAGGACAGGCCACATACCGCGGCTCAACCGCTCTGCAGTGCACAAGCATTTCTTACATTTTGTTTGTAGGTTCAACTTTGCGCAGACTAGGACTGGCGATATGGAAGCAGCTCGAACGCATAAGGGAATCCTTATAGATTCCCCGCGATGACCATTCGACTATACTCCGGATCCGCACACAGCTTCTTCCCCCCTGGTCTAAGCAGGTTCCACAGTCATATTTCTTTTCCATCACATTACATGTACTCACATGCATCGACGTACTACTCAAATACAACATGTGGATTTATACAATACTTATCTACTATTATTTCTTGTTGAAATTCTTTTGTCAAGTGGCATCCGCACACCGCGACAAATAAGCGAGGGGCTTTGTTTTACCCATAATACGGCAATCAAGTCCGAACACCTTCATGGAAGTTTGGCACCCCGAACTTATAGCATTATATGCATCAGCTCCGAATCATGTCTTGGGTCAATAGTTGGGTTTGCCCGGCTCCCATGTTTTGGTACCTTACGTTCCGCTATATCGGCTAAGGTAGCACTGGGAGAACTACTGCGATTGTGTCCCGGTTCTTCCGGACAAGCACCTCAGTAGAGAAAGCCGAACACTGACTGTCATGATTCGGCGAGAGCTGGTCAGCTGTTCGAGAGGTTGTAAAATCTTTAAGGATTTTTTCTGCATAATGCCATAACCAATGCAGTGTGCGATGGATCGGCTTTCTTCCGATCAGGTGCTTATATAGCCCCTCGGGCGGTCTTCCGAACACCAGGGGCTGCGCCTACCTTAATTTTCTAAAGCTCCTATGGCTAAGTGAGAGCGATAAAGCCCTATAATCCGATTGCCTGGTTCATTGTGCTGAACACCTCCTTCGTGTTGGGGATCGTAGCAGAAATTTAAAATTTTCTATGCACCATCAAGATCAATCTATGGAGTAATCTAGCAACGAGGGGAAGGGGAGTGCATCTACATACCCATGTAGATCGCTAAGCGGAAGCGTTACTAGAACACGGATGAGGTAGTCGTACTCGTAGCGATTTAGATCGTGGTCGATTCCGATCTAAGCGCTGAACAACGGCACCTCCGCGTTCACCACACGTGCAGCCCGGTGACGTATCCCATGCCTTGATCCAGCAAGGAGAGAGGGAGAGGTTGGGGAAGACTCCGTCCAGCAGCAGCACGACGGCGTGGTGGTGGTGGAGGAGCGCGGTACTCCAGCAGGGCTTCGGCAGGGCTTCGGCAAGCACTATGAGAGACGAGGAGGGAGAGAGGTAGGGCTGCGCCTTGGGAGAGAGAGACTCGTGTGTTGTGCAGCCCCAAAACCTCCATTATATATAGGGGCAAGGGCAAGGGGAGGCGCCCTAGGGTTTCCCCTAGGGGGGCAGCGGCCAGGGCAGATGGGATCTCCCCCTTGGGTGACTTGGCCCCCAAGCCAGGAGGTGGGAACCCTAGATGGGGCGCCCCAAACCCCTTGGTCACGTGGGAATAGGTGAGGGGGCGCACAGCCCCTTAGTGGGCTGGTTTGCCCCCTTCTGTTGGCCCATGAAGCCCCCCAACACTTGCCGGGGCTCCCGAACCACCTTTCGGTCATGTTGTTCATCACCCGGTACCTCCGGAACACTTCCGGACTCCAAAACCCTTCGTCCAATATATCAATCCTCACCTCTGGACCATTCCGGAACTCCTCGTGACGTCCGGGATCTCATCCGGGACTCTGAACAACATTCGGTAACCGCGTACATACTTTCCCTATAACCCTAGCGTCATCGAACCTTAAGTGTGTAGACCCTACGGGCTCGGGAATAATGCAGACATGACCGAGACATCTCTCTGGTCAATAACCAACAGCGGGATCTGGATACCCATGTTGGCTCCGACATGTTCCACGATGATCTCATCGGATGAACCACGATGTCAAGGATTCAGTCAATGCCGTATACAATTCCCTTTGTCTACCGGTATAGTACTTGCCCGAGATTCGATCGTCGGTATCCGGATACCTTGTTCAATCTCGTTACCGGCAAGTCTCTTTACTCATTCCGTAACACATCATCCCGTGATCAACTCCTTGGTCACATTGTGCACATTATGATGATGTCCTACCGAGTGGGCCTAGAGATACCTCTCCGTTTACACAGAGTGACAAATCCCAGTCTCGATTCGTGCCAACCCAACAGACACTTTCGGAGATACCCGTAGTGCACCTTTATAGCCACCCAGTTACGTTTTGGCGTTTGGTACACCCAAAGCATTCCTACGGTATCTGGGAGTTGCACAATCTCATGGTCTAAGGAAATGATACTTGACATTAGAAAAGCTTTAGCAGACGAACTATACGATCTTGTGCTAGGCTTAGGATTGGGTCTTGTCCATCACATCATTGTCCTAATGATGTGATCCCGTTATCAATGACATCCAATGTCCATGGTCAGGAAACCATGACCATATATTGATCAATGAGCTAGTCAACTAGAGGCTTACTAGGGACATGTTGTGGTCTATGTATTCACACATGTATTACGGTTTTCGGTTAATACAATTATAGCATGAACAATAGACAATTATCATGAACAAGGAAATGCAATAATAACCATTTTATTATTGCCTCTAGGGCATATTTCCAACAGTCTCCCACTTGCACTAGAGTCAATAATCTAGTTCACATCACTATGTGATTGCAATGAATCCAACACCCATGGGGTTTGTTCATATCTTGCTTGTGAGAGAGGTTTATTAGTCAATGAGTCTGAACCTTTCAGATCCATGTGTGCTTTACAAATCTCTATGTCATCTTGTAGATGCAGCTACCACACGCTACTTGGAGCTATTCCAAATAACTGTTCTACTATACGAATCCGGTTTACTACTCAGAGTCATTCGGATTAGTGTCAAAGTTTGCATCGACGTAACCCTTTACGACAAACTCTTTTACCTCCTCCATAATCGAGAAAATTCCTTAGTCCACTAGTTACTAAGTATAAGTTCGACCGCTGTCGTGTGATCCATTCCTGGATCACTCTTGTACCCCTTGACTGACTCATGGCAAGGCACACTTCAGGTGCGGTACACAGCATAGCATACTGTAGAGCCTACGTCTAAAGCATAGGGGACGACCTTCGTCCTTTCTCTCTCTTCTGCCGTGGTCAGGTCTTGAGTCTTACTCAACATTCACACCTTGTAACACAGCTAAGAACTCCTTCTTTGCTGATCTATTTTGAACTCCTTCAAAATCTTGTCACGGTATGTATTCATTCGAAAGTACTATTAAGCGTTTTTGATCTATCCTTATAGATCTTGATGCTCAATGTTCAAGTAGCTTAATCCAGATTTTCCATTGAAAAACACTTTTCAAATAACCCTGCATGCTTTCTAGATATTCTACATCATTTCTGATCAACAATATGTTAACAACATATACTCATCAAAAATTCTATAGTGCTCCCACTCACTTCTTTGGAAATACAAGTTTCTCATAAACTTTGTATGAACCCCAAATCTTTGATCATCTCATCAAAGCGTACATTCCAACTCCGAGATGCTTACTCTAGTCCTTAGAAGGATTGCTGGAGCTTTGCATACTTGTCAGCATCTTTCAGGGTTGACAAAACCTTCTGGTTGTATCACAAACAACCTTTCCTCAAGAAAAATGTCGAGGAAACAATGTTTTTTACATCCTATCTACAAGATTTCATAAATAATGCAGTAATTGCGAACATAATTCCAACAAACTCTTAGCATCGCTACGAGTGAGAAAGTCTCATCGTAGTCAACTCCTTGAACTTGTCGGGAAACATCTTAACGACAAGTCGAGCTTTCTTAATGGTGACACTTACCATCATTGTATGTCTTCCTTTTAAAATCCATCTGCACCCAACAGCCTTACGACCATCAAGTGGTTCTTTCAAAGTCTATACTTTCTTTTATACATGGATCCTCTCTCAGATTTTATGGCCTCGAGCCATTCTTCGGAATCTAGGCCCACTATCACTTCTCCATAGCTCGTAGGTTCATTTTTGTCTAGCAACATGACTTCCAAGACAGGATTACGTACCACTCTGAAGTAGTATGCATCCTTGTCGACCTATTAGGTTTGGTAGTGACTTGATCCGAAGTTTCATGATCACTATCATAAGCTTCCACTTCAATTGGTGTAGGTGCCATAGGAACAACTTCCCATGCCCTGCTACACACTAGTTGAAGTGACGGTTCAATAACCTCATCAAGTCTCCACCATCCTCCCACTCAATTCTTTCGAGAGAAACTTTTCCTCGAGAAAGGACCCGTTTCTAGAAACAATCACTTTTGCTTTCGGATCTGAAATAGGAGGTATACCCAACTATTTTTGGGTATTCTATGAAGATGCATTTATCCGGTTTGGGTTCGAGCCTATCAGCCTGAAACTTTTTCACATAAGCATCGCAGTCCCAAACTTGACAGCTTAGGTTTCTCTAAACCATAGTTCATACGGTGTCGTCTCAACGGCATTGTGTGGTGCCCTATTTAAAGTGAGTGCGGTTGTCTCTAATGCCTAACCCATAAACGATAGTGGTAATTTGATAAGAGACATCATGGTATGCACCATATCCAATAGGGTGCAGTTGTGATGTTTGGACACACCATCACACTATGGTGGTCCAGGCGGTATTAGTTGTGAAACAATTTCCACAATGTCTTAATTGTGTGCCAAACTCGTAACTCAGATATTCATCTCTATGATCATATCATAGACATTTTATCATCTTGTCACGACGATCTTCAACTTCACTCTGAAATTACTTAAACCTTTCAATAATTCAGACTTGTGTTTCATCAAGTAAATATACTCAGCATCTACTCAAATCATCTGTGAAGTAAGAACATAACGATACCCACTGCGTGCCTCAGCACTCATTGGACCGCACACATCAAAATGTATTACTTCCAACAAGTTGCTTTCTTGTTCCATCTTACTGAAAACAAGGCCTTTCAGTCATCTTGCCCATGTGGTATGATTTGCATGTCTCAAGTGATTCAAAATCAAGTGAGTCCAAACGATCCATCTGCATGGAGTTTCTTCATGCATATCTACCAATAGACATGGTTCGCATGTCTCAATCTTTTCAAAAACGAGTGATTCCAAAGATCCATCAACATGGAGCTTCTTCATGCGTTTTATACCGATATGACTTACGTGGCAGTGCCACGAGTTGGTGGTACTATCATTACTATCTTATATCTTTTGGCATGAACATGTGTATCACTACGATCAAGATTCAATAAACCATTCATTTTAGGTGCAAGACCATTGAAGGTATTATTCAAATAAACAGAGTAACCATTATTCTCCTTAAATGAATAACCGTGTGGCGATAAACATAATCCAATCATGTCTATGCTCAACGCAAACACCAAATAACAATTATTTCGGTTTAACACCAATCCCGATGGTAGAGGGAGCGTGCGATGTTTGATCACATCAACCTTGGAAACACTTCCAACACATATCGTCATCTCACCTTTAGCTAGTCTCCGCAACCTTTTATTTCGAGTTACTAACGCTTAGCAACCAAACCGGTATTTATTACCCTGGTGCTACTAGGAGTACTAGTAAAGTACTCCCTCCATCCGGGAAAAGTTGTCCAAAGCTTAGTGTACTGCGAATTTTGCAAAAATGCCCTCGTAGCTTAAAATTTGTTACAAACAGGTCGCCTTTTCCTTCCTTCTTCCTCTGTCCGTCGCCCACGTGCGTCCCCTGGGCAAGTCGCCGCCGGGGACCTACGCCGGCGCTGGCCAGGGCTTGCTCCTCTGCCGCCCAGGACCTGCGACGCCTAATTTCTTGCTCCGTCGCCGCCCAGGACGTGCTCCTCCGACGCCCAGGTCCTGCGTCGCCCAATTACTTGCTCCGCCGCCGCTAAGTACGTGGTCCTCCACCGCCTAGCACCTGCACCACCCAATTGCTTGCTCCGCCGCCATGCTGGACGTGTTCCTCCTCCACCCAGGACCTGGGCCGCCATCGCCAGGCCTGCACGGCCGATATCCCCTCCGCCACCCAGGATCTGTGCCGCCACCGGCCAGGACCTCAAGCTCCCTCAAGCTCGTCCTGGACCTCAAGCTTGAGCTCTTTCCCCTTCTCCTCTGGAAGTTGCTAATGGTCCCCTGCTCGTGTAGCCGCCCGGAGGTCACCTGCTGGTGTGTTGTCGCCGGAGGTCCCCTGCTCGTGGTGCTATCGGTGAGAAGAAATACAAGGCTCCTTGCTTTTTCATCTCCAGTGCCGGACCTTTCTTGCTTTGTAATTTGAAAAACAATTTATCATGTCCTCTGAAGAAATGTTACAAAAAAAGAAGTTCAGTTAACTGTTACCGCTGCTATCTGAATTCCAACCAGATCAATTTTCTATCAATTGCTCTGTAATACTCAACCAAGTTTATGCAAATGAAGATCAACCAGGTTTATCTTCAGTAAATAATGGTTTATTTTCAGTAAATAGTGCAAGCACAAACCAGGTTTATGCAAATGAAGGTCAACTAGGTTTATCTTCAGTAAATAATGGTTTATTTTCAGTAAATAGTGCGAGCACCAACCAGGTTTATGCAAATGAAGATCAAATTGATAACCAGGAGTAGCTGTCAATTGATTCGGTAATTTGCAGTAGATCAAACTGTAGTAGTTTATTTGCTTCATTGTAGTACATCTGTAGTTTAAATGAAATAGATTATTTGCAAAGTTAAAAAATAACAGTTCAGGAATATATCTTGTAACTAGTCAAAGATTCTTCTAACAACAAATAAACATATCTAAATTTGCTAAAAGAATCAATCAATTTTAGTGCACAATCAATCAATTTATTTTGGAAACAAGCAATATGATTCCACCAGATTCCTCAAGACTAACTAGGGTATGTTTTGATGATTAGTTAAATAAGAAGATCATATTGGCCTTTGCACTATCCATTATCTCCATTAGTGATTCTACTGAAAATATCCAATACCACTGTTTATCTCACCATTGATGGGGCAAGGTTACTCCTTTAGAGAAGAAAATGATTGATAAAGAAATGCTTCTATATATTCAGATTATATATAGAAGGTCTATAGTACTTACATGAACCAATGATTGATAAAGAAAATGCTACCACATGTCCACACAAATTCAGTATCCACATGTCCACAAATTCAGTGTTAACACAAATTCATTATTCAGTGCTACCACATGTCCACACGATGGCATCAGGATGACTGATAAAGAAATGCACAAAACTACATTAATACCATATCCTGCATGTTTCAGTTTTGACAGTAAATTTTTTTATTAAATTTTCCTTTACTTGCTCTGAATCTAAATAACACTAAAGTTTTCTTTATCAATCATAACAGTAAAGTTTATCTTGCTCAAATCTAGTCTGAATTTACAAAACACTACACTATATAACTTGCAATTTTCAGTACACCATTGTGAGCAAACCTACAAATATACTCGCAAGCTCAAGATAGCTCCCAAGCTCAAGCTCAAGATAGGCTAAAGAAGCTCCAGCGGAGTACACTGCATTCAGTGATCTTGCTAAAGAAGCTCTCAAGCCCAAGCTCAACATAGGCTAAATTTGACAGCTACTGTACTCAAAAGAAGCATTTTGGATTATCACAGCAAAAGAAGCATTTTATGCAGTCTGAAGCATTTTGGATTATCACAGCAAAAGAAGCATTTTATGCAGTCTGAAGCATTTTGGATTATCACTAGAAACTGAATCTAGTAGTCTGAAGCATTTTGGATTATCACAACAACAAAAAACTTAATCATGTTTGATGCACATCGATGCAGCACCCCAAAGTCCCAAACATAAGCAGCAGCAGATCGGTATGCATTGTTTGATTAAGCAGCAACAATAACAAGGGGGCATCCCGGTGCATGTAGCTGCCGCTTGCGCAGGGTCCGGGAAAGGGTCCGACCACAGTAGCAATAACTCAACAAATTAAACAAAAAGGAAGTTTCATATCGGTATGCATTGGAAGGAGAATGCTAGAACACGTAGATGTATCGGCTAGAGCACAATGTGTGTGAAAATACAAGCTTCTGAAATTTGTTACAGAAATTTTCCTACTAAAAAGATAACTGAATTTTGTGTACTGGAAGTTTACAGTGAAGTTTTAGTAACTACAGTAACTGAATTTACAATAAGATTTCTCACTCCATTACACTGCTATTAACTGTATTATTCTGCTGTTAACAATCATAATTGACACTATATTATTCAGTCAAGTTGATGTTCAGAACCTGTCATTTTCTTCCAAAACCTGTCAATTTCTGTCAGGTTTTGATCTGTCAAGTTGATGTCAAACTTGACACATAAATAAAATTTGACATCAATGAAATTTAGATAGTGAATACAGTTTGGACAGTACTCCACTGTCATATTTTCAGTGACTAAAATTCAATTTTGACAAATTGAAGCCTACTCTATTCCACTCCTAAATTCTAAGCTTGAGTCAAGCAGGGGATACTAAATGGTGGATGAGGCAACAAATTACACTTCAGTAAGAAACACTTTGATCATCATAAATACTCCAAATATTGTTATACATTTTTAATGGTAATTTCACCCATAGTAACATTTCCAGGTGTATGAACAACTATTTCAGTCAAGCATACTGTATGTTCATCTCAAGCATATGTTTAGGCAAATTTACAGTTATACAGTCAAGCATACTGTATGTTCATCTCAAGCTAACAGTAGTTGAACATTGGAGATCAAAACATACTGTATGCCCAATGCTATTTCAATGTGTGGTTGCTCTCTCAAATTCCATGGCTAACAGTAGTTGTAAAATCACCAAGGGCGCATCTGTACTCGTCTAGCAAGCTCACCTGAGATCAACAGAAGCAGCATCTGTACTCATACTCCATTCCTCTGCACCAAGTCCTCCAATCGCTGCACAATCCAAGGAGACAAGAACAAAACCAGCTCAACTGCTTGCTTCACCAAACAGTGTTTGAGCTAGCCTTCTTCCTGGTGCACATGGTTCGAGCTGGCCCTACTGAATACAGCAATGTAGAGAGCATCAAGAAAAATGAACTTCAGTCCATGAAAGTGCAGAGTTTAAGCTCTATGCAGCAAATGAAAGCAGCAATACAAGGGTCTGGGCCGACTAAAGTACACATTCGACCTCTCTTGCTCGATGGTCTCAACAGGGGTGGGCAGGAGCGCGAGCCTCCAGAGCGCTGCGGCATCGCGCACCTCCTTGAGCACCTCTCGCACCATGACCAGCCGGCCCGCGGTGGATGCGAGCGAGATGATGGCGTTGGCATCGACGACGGGTGGACGGGGGCAGGCCGGTCGAGTTGGCGCAGCTGGACACGACCTGGCTCACCGCCTGCGTGGACGACTCCTTGGCCACCGTCTCCCGGCGCGCCATCATGGCCGCGCCCCACGCCACGGGTGCTGGGGCGGCGGCGCCGGGGGGAGGCGGGGGCAGAAGGCCGCGTCGCCGACCGCCGGGCCGAGGGCCGGCCACGCTTCTTCCATCAACGCTAGGAGGGACGGGGTGGGCGCGAGCAGGAGACGCGGCGGGAGGAAGAAGAAACGATTTTTGGGGAGAAAGAGGAGAGATTCGGGAGGCAGGCAAGGTAGGCAGGGATTCTGCGTGAGGTAGAAGGGAGCGGCGGAAGAGGCAGTAGCGGCAGCGGTGGAGGACGCACAGGAGAGCAGGAGAGTAGCGCGGCGCAGGGCAGCTCCGACGTGCATGCACCTGTGTCGGAGCGGCGGAGTGTTGACCGGAGAAGGCGAGGAGTGCGGGTTATGTCGGGAATTTGGGGAGGATTTTTTTGCAAAAACATCACGAAGACAACTTTTCCCGGATGGAGGGAGTACACAATAATATGACGTATATCCAAAATACTTCTGTCGACCTTGCCAGCCTTCTCATCTACCAAGTATCTAGGGTAGTTCTGCTTCAGTGACCGTTCCCCTCATTATGGAAGCACTTAGTCTCGGGTTTGGTTCAACCTTTGGTTTCTTCACTAGAGCAGTCTCATGAAGTATCCCTTCTTTCCCTTGCCCTTCTTGAAACTAGTGGTTTAACCATCAACAATTGATGATCCTACTTGATTTCTACTTTCGCGGTGTCAAACATCATGAGTTGCTCAAGGATCATCATGTCTATCCCTGATATGTTATAATTCATCACGAAGCTCCAATAGCTTGGTGGCATTGACTATGGAGAACCATCACTATCTCATCTGGAAGATTAACTCCCACTCGATTCAAGCGATTGCAGTACTCAGACAATCTGAGCACATGCTCAACGATTGAGTTTTTCTCCCTTAGTTTGCAGGCTTAAGAAACTTGTCAGAGGTCTCATACCTCTTGACGTGGGCACTAGTCTGAAATTCCAATTTCAGTCTTTGGAACATCTCATATGTTCTGCGACGTTTCAAAAACGTCTTTGGCGCCACAATTCTAAACCGTTAGTATTACGTACTGAACTATCATGTAGTCATCAAAACGTGTATGTCAGATGTTTCCCAACATCTACAGACGATGCTCGAGGTTCAACACACTGAGCGGTGCATTAAGGACATAACCCTTCTATGCAGCAATGAGGACAATCCTCAGTTCACGGACCCAGTCCGCATAATTGCTACTGTCAACTCTCAACTAAATTTTCTCTAGGAACATATCTAAAACAGTAGAACCAAAGCATGAGCTACGACATAATTTGCAAAGACCTTTTGACTATGTTCATGATAATTAAGTTCATCTAATCAAATTATTCAATGAACCCCCACTTAGATAGACATCCCTCTAGTCATCTAAGTGATACATGATCCGAGTCAACTAGGCCGTGTCCGATCATCACGTGAGACGCACTAGTCATCATCGGTGAACATCTTCATGTTGATCGTATCCACTATACGACTCATGTTCGACCTTTCGGTCTTCCATATTCCGAGACCATGTCTGTACATGCTAGGCTCGTCAAGTTAACCTATGTGTATTGCGTGTGTAAATCTGGCTTACACCCGTTGTATGCGAACGTTAGAACCTATCACACCCGATCATCACGTGGTGCTTCGGAACAACGGACCTTAGCAATGGTGCACAGTTAGGGGGAACACTTTCTTGAAATTATTGCGAGGGATCATCTTATTTATGCTACCATCGTTCTAAGCAAATAAGATGTAAACATGACAAACATCACATGCAAATCATAAAGTGACATGATATGGCCAATATCATCTTGCGCCTTTGATCTCCATCTTCGAGGCGCGGCATGAACATCATCGTCACCGGCATGACACCATGATCTCCATCATCGTGTCTTCATGAAGTTGCCTCGCCAACTATTACTTCTACTACTATGGCTAACAGTTAGCAATAAAGTAAAGTAATTACATGGCGTTTTCATTGACACGCAGGTCATAAATAAATTAAGACAACTCCTATGGCTCCTGCCGGTTGTCATACTCATCGACATGCAAGTCGTGATTCCTATTACAAGAACATGATCAATCTCATACATCACATATATCATTCATCACATCCTTTTGGCCATATCACATCACATAGCATACCCTGCAAAAACAAGTTACACGTCCTCTAATTGTTGTTGCATGTTTTACGTGGCTGCTATGGGTTTCTAGCAAGAACGTTTCTTACCTACGCAAAATCACAACGGTGATATGCCAATTGCTATTTACTCTTCACAAGGACCCTTTTCATCGAATCTGGTCCGACTAAAGTGGGAGAGACAGACACCCACCAGCCACCTTATGCATCAAGTGCAGGTCAGTCGGTGGAACCTGTCTCACGTAAGTGTACGTGTAAGGTTGGTCCGGGCCGCTTCATCCCACAATGCCGCCGAATAAAGATAAGACTAGTAACGGCAAGCAAATTGAACAAATCATCACCCACAACTACTTTGTGTTCTACTCGTGCATAGAATCTACGCATAGACCTAGCTGATGATGCCACTGTTGGGGATCGTAGCAGAAATTTAAAATTTTCTACGCATCACCAAGATCAATCTATGGAGTAATCTAGCAACGAGGGGAAGGGGAGTGCATCTACATACCCTTGTAGATCGCTAAGCGGAAGCGTTACTAGAACGCGGATGAGGTAGTCGTACTCGTAGCGATTCAGATCGCGGTCGATTCCGATCTAAGCGTCGAACAACGGCGCCTCCGCGTTCAACACACGTGCAGCCCGGTGACGTCTCCCATGCCTTGATCCACCAAGGAGAGAGGGAGAGGTTGGGGAAGACTCCGTCCAGCAGCAGCACGATGGCGTGGTGGTGGTGGAGGAGCGCGGTACTCCAGCAGGGCTTCGCCAAGCACTATGAGAGACGAGGAGGGAGAGAGGTAGGGCTGCACCTTGGGAGAGAGAGACTCGTGTGTTGTGCAGCCCCAAAACCTCCACTATATATAGGGGCAAGGGTAAGGGGAGGCGCCCTAGGGTTTCCCCTAGGGGGGGGGGTGGCCAGGGCAGATGGGATCTCCCCCTTGGGTGACTTGGCCCCCAAGCCAGGAGGTGGGAACCCTAGATGGGGCGCCCCAAACCCCCTGGTCACGTGGGAATAGGTGAGGGGGGTGCACAGCCCCTTAGTGGGCTGGTTTTCCCCCTTCCCTCAGCCCATGAAGCCCCCCTAACACTTGCCGGGGATCCCGAAACACCTTTCGGTCATGCTGGTCATCACCCGGTACCTCCGGAACACTTCCGGACTCCAAAACCCTTCGTCCAATATATCAATCTTCACCTCCGGACCATTCTGGAACTCCTCGTGACGTCCGGGATCTCATCTGGGACTCCGAACAACATTCGGTAACCGCGTACATACTTTCCCTATAACCCTAGCGTCATCGAACCTTAAGTGTGTAGACCCTACGGGCTCGGGAATAATGCAGACATGATCGAGACATCTCTCTGGTCAATAACCAACAGCGGGATCTGGATACCCATGTTGGCTCCCACATGTTCCACGATGATGTCATCGGATGAACCACGATGTCAACGATTCAGTCAATCCCGTATACAATTCCCTTTGTCTACCGGTATAGTACTTGCCCGAGATTCGATCGTCGGTATCCCGATACCTTGTTCAATATCGTTACCGGCAAGTCTCTTTACTCGTTTCGTAACACATCATCTCGTGATCAACTCCTTGGTCACATTGTGCACATTATGATGATGTCCTACCGAGTGGGCCTAGAGATACCTCTCCGTTTACACGGAGTGACAAATCCCAGTCTCGATTCGTGCCAACCCAACAGACACTTTCGGAGATACCCGTAGTGCACCTTTATAGCCACCCAGTTACGTTGTGGCGTTTGGTACACCCAAAGCATTCCTACGGTATCCGGGAGTTGCACAATCTCATGGTCTAAGGAAATGATACTTGACATTAGAAAAGCTTTAGCAAACGAACTATATGATCTTGTGCTAGGCTTAGGATTGGGTCTTGTCCATCACATCATTCTCCTAATGATGTGATCCCGTTATCAATGACATCCAATGTCCATGGTCAGGAAACCATGACCATCTATTGATCAACGAGCTAGTCAACTAGAGGCTTACTAGGGACATGTTGTGGTCTATGTATTCACACATGTATTACGGTTTCCGGTTAATACAATTACAACATGAACAATAGACAATTATCATGAACAAGGAAATACAACAATAACCATTTTATTATTGCCTCTAGGGCATATTTCCAACACTTCGAAGGACCCAAAACTGGGATAAAGAGTGATCAGGTTTATCCCGAACACCCCCGTACTTCCTATGTGGGGGCAGAAGCCGACGACTGGCCAACTCTCAAGATTAATATATATATAAAACGGCCGCAGGAGGATAAACTTTATATAACAGGCAATAAATGATAGAAATGACCTTGTTCAACATTACAAAGGACAACATGATTGTATTCATGGAAATATAACATCCTTGGTGCATTGCTCTGCCGCTAGGCAGGATCCTTTTAGGACACTTTCATAATATAATTCGGGCTTGCGGTGCTCCTTCCCCTCTAGTGGTCCCTCGGTCATCAGCTTTTCAGAATCCATCTTCCCCCAGTGCACCTTTGCGCGGGCGAAGGCCATTCGAGCACACTCTATGCAGACCGACCGCTTGATGATGTCAAGTCGAGGGCAGGCACTCACAAGCCGCTTCACGAGCCCGAAGTAGATGCCTGGAATCGGCTCGTCATGCCATAGTCGGATAATTAAATCCTTCATGGCTAGTTCGGCCGCCTTATGCAGTTCGATCAACTGTTTCAATTGGTCAGCAAAAGGCACCAGATAATTGGGCGCCAGATATTGCGACCAGAAGAGCTTATCCATAGTGTTCCCTTCTTCGGCTCGGTAGAATTGGGCGGCATCCGATATGCGGCGGGGCAGTCCTGCAAATACCCCTGGAGAAATCCGAACTCAAAATTAGAAACATGATTTTCTCCTCATATACTTGCTTTACATGAAAAAAGCCTTACCCGCCACGATCGTCCTCGCCTCTTGGATCTCCAGCAGGGCACCTTGGGTTTCCCCCTGGGCATTGCATGCAGCCTGATGAGCCCTGGCGAGTTTGGATTCTTTCTCCGTTAAACTCTGCTCCAAGGTCTCGCATTTCTTCACGGACTTTTGAAGCTCCTTCTCAACTTGAATAACCCTGGCCTCGTGCTTCTCACGAAGAGCCTGCTCTGCAGCTGCCTTTTCCTCGGCCTCGGCAACAGCCTTCCTCAGAACCTCGACTTCGGTCATCGCCCCTGGCACAAATGATGAAACATCTTTTATCATACTGAGAATTTGTTCGCAATAAACGTGAACAAGGCCGGCGCATACCTTGTTTATCTTCCAATTGCCTTTTCAACCGACCAAGTTCTTCTTCGGCCCGCTCTAGACTTTGATTCAATCCGGAGACCTCCGTAGCATGAGAGGCAGCAGCCGCCGTAGACGCCTGCTTATAAAAGAAGAGAGATAAATGTCATCAAATGAGTCTTCCTGCAAAAATAAAATTTATCCTCTGTCCGGTCCTTCCTTGCACCGAACAGTGTATCAGGGGCTACTATCCATACTCTGACACTCTCTAAAACCTCATAAAACATACCTCAAAGCCTTTTATAAGGCTGATACAGGCTTCATTCAGTCCACTCTCAGCAGACTGAATCTCCTTAATCACCGCACCCATCAGGGCACGGTGCTCATCGACGATGGAGGCGCTCTCTAGCGCCGCCAACAAAACATCCGGCACCTCTGGTTGGACAGAGATTGCCGGTGGAACAGGCACGCCCCCTCAAGCCGAGGGAGGCCGCCTGCTTGATTCTGGAGCCGTATTGGTCTCCAGAATTGCATCCGGCTAGAAGCCGAATTCAAGATGGCTCCCGCCGTCGACCCCCATGTCTCCGGCCCCAGAAGTTTGACCTCCAGGCGCCACTTTCACGATCCCTTCCCCCCTTCTTGGCCGGGGTCTTTCTGGGACGAAGCCTCATTATTATTCACATATTTGGGGGAAGGGGCCTTCGGGGGCGTCCCGCTCTCCATAGCATACGAACTCAGCAAATCCTATGATGAGGATCGTTCGGTGCGAGACCTAGCCGGACTACAAAAAATACGTAGCTCAGGTTAAAATATTATGCCATGATGAGTCTGGACGCATAAACGTGTTAGGGTTTTACACTCACGAGTTCACCAGGGGCTGGGCCCTGGGATCCCACGCAGGTCTGCTATCGGTGGCGACAGTGGGCTCTTCTGGAAGAGGAGCTTTTCCCCTTTTAGGCGACTCGGCCTCCAAGTGTATGGAGGCCGCCCTCTTGTTTCTTCCCCCCGCCAGGGATTCGTCTTCCTCTGCCTCCTCCTCCTCTTCGAAGGTAGAATGGACGTTGGAGCCTTCAGGTATTGTGCCCGAAGTGCCGCGTCGACGAAGGCCGCCCCGGGTCTTTTTGGCCTCCTTCTCGGTCTTCTTCTTCGGAGCCTTGTATGGCGCTGGGGACAACATCTTCGTCAGAAGTGGGCCGGCCGGTTCTTCAGGCAACGGGGCCGGACAGTGGATCCGCCCCGCCTTCTTCGTCCAACCCTAGGGGAGTTGAGGAAAACACATTAAGCATTTCCCTTGGGTCATGCGGATAAAACGTGTAAAAACTTACCGAGCTTGCAGGGCGGGACAGTTGATACCCGCGGTCCTCGGCCGAGTCCGTCCATGATTTACCAGACTTGAAAAGCACCTTCCAGATGTCTTCGTGCGAAGAGCCATAGAGCTTTCGGAGGGTCTGATGCTTGGCCGGATCAAATTCCCATAGATTGCAAGTCCGGTGCTCACAAGGCAGGATCCGGCGAACTAACATCACCTGGACTACATTGACAAGTTCGATGTTCTTCTCTTCCATATCTTTAACTCGCGTCTGGAGCATAGACCGTTCGTCGGACGAAGACCAGTTCAGGCCCTTCTTGGGCCAGGACGTAAGCCGCAGAGGGGCTCCGGATCGGAACTCTGGAGCAGCGGCCCATTCCGTGCCGTGCGGCTCAGTGATGTAAAACCACTGCTGTTGCCACTCTTTGACGGAATCATTAAAAGCACATGTTGGCCATGTAATGTTGGGCATCTTGCTCACCATAGTGCCTCCGCACTTGGTGTGCTCGCCGCTCACCACCTTGGGCTTCACATTGAAGATCTTCAGCCACAAGCCGAAGTGTGGCGAGATGCGGAGAAAGGCCTCGCACACGAAGATCTTGCAAGTCTATAGTCACCTATTATGTGTTATGATCCGTTAACCCCAAAGTAACAATAATCGGGATACTTACCGGTGATGACCGTAGTTTGAGGACTTCATGTATTCACTATGTGTTAATGCTTTGGTCCGGTACTCTATTAAAAGGAGGCCTTAATATCCCTTAAGTTTCCAATAGGACCCCGCTGCCACGGGAGGGTAGGACAAAAGATGTCATGCAAGTTCTTTTCCATAAGCACGTATGACTATATTCGGAATACATGCCTACATCACATTGATGAACTGGAGCTAGTTCTGTGTCACCCTATGTTATAACTAATGCATGAGGAATCGCATCCGACATAATTATCCATCACTGGTCCATTGCCTACGAGCGTTTCATATATGGATCTTCGCTTATTTACTTTCCCGTTGCTACTGTTACAATCACTATAAAACCAAAACTGCTACCGTTACTTTTTCCACCGTTACCACTACTATCATATTACTTTGCTACTAAATACTTTGCTGCAGATATTAAGTTTCTAGGTGTGGTTGAATTGACAACTCAGCTGCTAATACTTGAGAATATGCTTTGGCTCCCCTTGTGTCGAATCAATAAATTTGGGTTGAATACTCTACCATCGAAAACTGTTGTGATCCCCTATACTTGTGGGTTATCAAGACTATTTTCTGGCACCGTTTCTGGGGAGCATAGCTCTATTCTTTGAGTCACTTGTGATTTATATCTGCTGGTCACTATGAAGAACTTGAAAGATCAAAGAACTGAGATTTTTCCCTCAACTACATGGGGAGGTAAGGAACTGCCATCTAGCTCTGCACTTGATTCACCTTCTGTTTTGAGTAAACTTGCGACACCTACACCTGCTATTAATTCTGATATGTCGCATGTTATTGATGATGCCACTTCTGCTTTGCATGATACTTATGTTGAAACTACTTCTATGCTTGATAATACTGTGTCACTAGGTGAATTTCTTGATGAACAACTGGCTAGGGTTAGAGAGAATGAAATTATTGAAACTGATAATATTGATGAAAGTGACGATGAAGATTCTCCCCTAGATATGAATTGCCTGTTGTGCCTGAGGGCTATGTTATGGATGAAGAAACTGCTAGAGACTTTCTTGCTTGCAATGATAGATCTGATCTTTAGAAATTATTAGCTAAGCTTAAAGAAAAATCCTTGAATGCTAGAATGAAATATGACCCTGCTTTTGCTACTTCACCTATCTTTATTACAGATAAGGATTATGATTTCTCTGTCGATCCCGAGTTAATTACTTTGGTTAAATCTGATCCTTTTTATGGCTATGAATCTGAAACTGTTGTGGCACATCTTACTAAATTAAATGATATAGCCACACTGTTTACTCATTATGAGAAAACTCGCTATTACTTTATCCTTAAGTTGTTTCCGTTCTCATTAAAGGGTGATGCTAAAACATGGTTTAATTCTCTTGATCCTGGTTGTGTGCGTAGTCCCCAGGATATGATTTATTACTTCTCTGCTAAATATTTCCCCACTCATAAGAAACGAGCTGCCTTAAGGGAAATATATAATTTTGTGCAAATTGAAGAAGAGAGTCTCCCACAAGCTTGGGGGAGGCTTCTCCAATTACTTAATGCTTTGCCTGATCATCCTCTCAAGACAAATGAAATACTTGATATCTTTTATAATGGACTAACCAATGCTTCCAGACACCACCTGGATAGTTGTGCTGGTTGTGTTTTCAGGGAAAGAACCGTTGATCAAGATGAAATGCTATTGAATAATATGTTGAGTAATGAAAATGATTGGACACTTCCTGAACCAACTCCTAAGCCAACTCCGAAGAAAAGGGGTATTCTATTTCTCAGTCCTGAAGATATGCAAGAGGTAAAGAAATCTATGAAAGAAAAAGGTATTAAAGCTAAAGATGTTAAGAATTTACCACCTATTGAAGAAATACATGGTCTTGATAACCCGACACAGGTAGTAAAGGTAAATTCTCTCTATATATTTGATGAAGGTGACATTCCTCGTTATAAGTCTGCTAGCCAATGCTTAGATGAGTTTGATAATTTTATTGTTAAACAAGAAAACTTCAATGCTTATGTTGGTAGATAATTGAAACGCAATGCTTATATGATTGAACACTTGAGTGCTATGTCTTGAGCTTGCGTTGGTTTTCCCCGAAGAGGAAGGGATGATGCAGCAGAGTAGCGTAAGTATTTCCCTCAGTTTTTGAGAACCAAGGTATCAATCCAGTAGGAGCCCACGCTCAAGTCCCTCGTACCTGCACAAAGCGATAGCTACTCGCAACCAACGCGATTAGGGGTTGTCAAGCCCTTCACGGTCACTTATGAGAGTGAGATCTGATAGATAGAATATTTTTGGTATTTTTGATATAAAGATGCAAAGTAAAAAGTAAAGGCAAAGTAAAAAAGGAAAGCAATATAAAAGTGATGGAGATTGATATGATGAGAATAGACCCGGGGGCCATAGGTTTCACTAGTGGCTTATCTCAAGAGCATAAGTATTCTACGGTGGGTGAACAAATTACTGTTGAGCAATTGATAGAATTGAGCATAATTATGAGAATATCTAGGCATGATCATGTATATAGGCATCACGTCCGTGACAAGTAGATCGAAACGATTCTGCATCTACTACTATTACTCCACTCATCGACCGCTATCCAGCATGCATCTAGAGTATTAAGTTAAAAACAGAGTAACGCCTTAAGAAAGATGACATGATGTAGAGAGATAAATTCATGCAATATGAAATAAACCCCATCTTGTTATCCTCGATGGCAACGATACAATGCGTGCCTTGCTGCCCCTTCTGTCACTGGGTAAGGACACCGCAAGATCGAACCCAAAGCTAAGCACTTCTCCCATGGCAAGAACTACCAATCTAGTTGGCCAAACCAAACGGATAATTCGAAGAGACTTGCAAAGATAACCAATCATGCATAAAAGAAGTTAGAGAAGATTCAAATATTATTCATAGATAGACTTGATC
This sequence comes from Triticum urartu, assembly GCF_056163025.1. NCBI lineage: Eukaryota > Viridiplantae > Streptophyta > Magnoliopsida > Poales > Poaceae > Triticum > Triticum urartu. Next base: position 502,869,161 of record NC_141874.1, on the reverse strand, counting down.
ATAAACCCACAATTCATCGGTCTCAACAAACACACCGCAAAAAGAAGATTACATCGAATAGATCTCCACGAGAGAGGGGGAGAACTTTGTATTGAGATTCAAAGAGAGAGAAGAAGCCATCTAGCTACTAACTATGGACCCGAAGGTCTGAGGTAAACTACTCACACTTCATCGGAGGGGCTAGGATGATGTAGAAGCCCTCCGTGATGACAGCCCTCTTCCGGCGGAGCTCCGAAACAGGCCCCAAGATGGGATCTCGTGGATACAAAAAGTTGCGGCGGTGGAATTAGGGTTTTGGCTCCTGTCCTGATCGTTTGGGGGTACGTGTGTATATATAGGAGGAAGGAGTACGTCAGTGGAGCACCAAGGGGCCCACGAGGCAGGGGGGCGCGCCCTGGGTGGGGGGGCGCCCCCACCCTCGTGACCACCTCTTTGATCCCTTGCAGTAGGGTCCAAGTCTCCTGGATCACGTTCGGTGAGAAAATCACGTTTCCGAAGATTTTATTCCGTTTGGACTCCGTTTGATATTCTGTTTATCCGAAGCACCGAAATAGGCAAAAAAACAGCAATTCTGGGTTGGGCCTCTGGTTAATAGGTTAGTCCCAAAAATAATATAAAAGTGGAAAATAAAGCCCAATATAGTCCAAAACAGTAGATAATATAGCATGGAGCAATCAAAAATTATAGATACGTTGGAGACGTATCATTGAGTCATTATATGTCTAGAGTTAATGGTGAACTTAAACTCATTAGTAAACATGCTTCTATGGTTACCACTCAAGTAGAACAAGTACTTAAGGCTCGGAATGATTTGCTCAATGAATTAAATACCAAGAAAAACGATAATGTTGTTAGAGTTATGACTAGAGGGGGTAAAATGACTCAGGAACCTTTGTATCCTGAGGGCCACCCTAAGATAATTGAGCAAGATTCTCAGAGAACCACCGTTGATGCACCTAGTTCTTCTTCTAAGAAGAAGAAAAATGACAGGACTTTGCATGCTTCTAGTGAACCTGTTGTAGACACACCTGAGAATCCCAATGATATTTCTATTTCTGATGCTGAAACATAATCTGGTAATGAACATGAACCTAGTGATAATGTTAATGATGATGTTCATGTTGATGCTCAACCTAGCAATGATAATGATGTAGAGATTGAACATGTTGTTGATCTTGATAACCCACAATCAAAGAATCAACATTATGATAAGAGAGACTTTGTTGCTAGGAAGCACGGTAAAGAAAGAGAACCATGGGTTCAGAAACCCATGCCTTTTCCTCCTAATCCATCTAAGAAAAAGGATGATGAGGATTTTGAGCGCTTTGCTGAAATGATTAGACCCATCTTTTTGCGTATGTGTTTGACTGATAAGCTTAAAATGGATCCTTATGCTAAGTACATGAAGGATATTGTTAATAATAAAAGAAAGATACCGGAAGCTGAAATTTACACCATGCTTGCTAATTACACTTTTAAGGGTGGAATACCAAAGAAACTTGGAGATCCAAGAGTACCAACTATACCATGCTCCATTAAAAGAAACTATGTTAAAACTGCTTTAGGTGATCTTGGAGCCGGTGTTAGTGTTATGCCTCTCTCTTTATATCATAGACTTGATTTGAATAAGTTGACACCTACTGAAATATCTTGGCAAATGGCTGATAAATCAACTGCTATACCTGTCGGTATTTGTGAGGATGTGCCTATTGTGGTTGCAAACGTTACTATTTTAACGGACTTTGTTATTCTTGATATTCCCGAGGACGATAGTATGTCGATTATCCTTGGTAGACCCTTTTTGAATACTGTAGGGGCTATTATTGATTGCAACAAAGGCAATGTTAGTTTTCATGTTAATTCTAATGAGCATACGATACACTTTTCGAGGAAACAACCTCAAGTCCACAATATCAATTCTATTGGAAAAAGTTCAACAATCACTATTGGAGGTTTTGAATTTCCTCTTCCTACTGCCAAGAAGAAATATGATATTCTTATTGTGGGGGACGAGCATATCCCCGTTGAGGTAACCTAGTGTTATTCGAAATTTCTCCGGTTTCATGCGATTCAGAATGAGTTTGTTAACAAGACTTGATCTACCTTGTTAGTGTATTCCTTTTGATGAGCATGAGATGGATGAAGTTAGAAAGCACAACCTTCTGTAGCCTCTTTTTACTTTCTGTTATTTATATTAAATAAAGTAAAAATAGTATTTTCTGTCTGTTTCTTGAATTATCCTTGCAATAAAAAATACCCCGAAAATAAAAGTTCTCCAAATACCCTGAAAATGAAATATGATTTTTCCAGAATATTTAAGAATTATTGGCACTAAGAACACATCAGTGGGACCCACCATGTGCCCATGAGGGTTGAGGGCGCGCCCCCTGGATGTGCCCCTGCCTCGTGGACCCCACGTGGGTCCCCTCCACTTATCCTTGCACCCACACACTTCGCCTTGCTCCAGAAAAAATCACCCACTAGCTCAAACCCGAGTTCTTGCTCATCTTGCTGCCATTTTCGATCTCCTTGCTCAAAGCTCCATTCACAAAACTGCTTTGGGGGATTGTTCTTCGAAAAAGATGAAGAGATTTTTGAAGGGCTCATCGAGCCGAAGCTCTAAGGATAAGCAAAGTGAAGAGAATAAGAAGCCCAAGTATAATCTCCCTCGTGCCGCGGAGGTTTGGCCGTGTGAATGGCCTTGTGATGAGTTCTTGAGAGAAGCCGGGATTCATGAAGATTTTTATTATTTGGCTGAGAATGCAGGCCTAACCGACTTCCTCCACGACCAGTGTGAATAGTATCTCTTACTCACCAATATTTTTGTGCAAAATTTTCATTTCCATGCTAGGAGATCAACACCTTCGGTGGAATTTTATTTATATGATGAGCATAAGGAGATGTCGCTTTATGATTTTTGCCGGGTTTGTAGGATACTCTTTGAGGGCAGCATAGAGGAACCACATCGTAATGATGTGGAGGGATTTATTGATACAATTGTTGTAGGGGAAACGAGGACAGTTTCCAATGCAAGAATCACTAGCATACATTTTCCTGTTCTATGTTACTTTGCAATATTTGCTAGTAGATGCTTAATTGGTCGCGGGAACTGTGGAAATCTTAGTGCCCCTGATATTGTTATTTTGCGCCATTCTTTGTTTCGTGATACCACCTTCAGTTTAGGCACTATTGTTGCTAAATGGTTAAAACTGAACCGTACAAAGGGTCTCGTCTTGGGAGGCATCTTCGCCTCGCGTCTTGCTTCCACTTTAACATACCTATTAGGCACTATGAGAAAGAGGAAAAGCTGCTGCCTCATATTTAAGAGCATGGTCGCACATGATTTTATCGTTAAGCATAAGAATAAGATGCTTAACTATAGACAGATATTTGATAAGAAACACTTTGAGACTATTACCTTGCCTGCTCTCTCTTTGTTCAACATATTTTCAGGCACGTACCTTATTTTGCCGGAGGCCATTCAGGCATACCAGAGCCTGACATCAGCTCCAGAGCCGGAGCCACTATCTGATCCTCACCGCCAGTCTGTTTATCAGTGGGATCCGGAGGAGATCGCCAACCAGTGGCACCCCGAAGACCCTCCTCAGTACACCAGAGAGGGCATTTTTAATCCATGGGCATAGACCAACTTAGGCCAAAAGCCTAAGCTTGGGGGAGTACATATTTCTCACCGACATTACATTCATGTTCACACACTCATGTCAGTTGTCGGTGCTCATACTTTTTCATTGTATCATCCATGCTAGTTTATTTTCTTTTTAAGCTTTCTTCTTGTGTGTTTGAAAAACCTTAATAAAAAGCCAAAAAAATTAGTTGTAGCTTTTAGTTAGTTTACTTTCCATTCCTATAGTAATAGTAATTAAAAAGAAAACCCAAAAAGATTTCTCATTCTTCTTCTGCTTGTTGGGAGGTTTCCCATGTAAATAGTTTTGTTTCTTTTTTTGGGGGGGGGGTCGAGAGGAGAAGACCATGATGAAAATGTTGAGTGGTCCTCATATGCATTATTGTTGATCTAACAAAGAGCCCATATTACCTTGTCTTCTCTCTTGAGTTGAATGCTTGCAGATTCCAGCTTAGTCCAATGCACGTGCACTATTATTATTATCCACACTATTCAGTTGTGCAAGTGAAAGGCAATAATGACGATATATGATGAACTGATTGAGATGAGGAAAGCTGGTATGAACTCGACCTCTCTTGTTTTTGTAAATATGATTAGTCTATCATTCCTGATTCAGCGTATTATGAATGAAACATGTTTGCAATGACAATTAGAGATTATAGTTGCTTATGCCATGCTTAATTTGCTAGGAGTTTATAATGGTTTACCTTGCATGCCAACATGCTATTAAAATGGTTGTGATGTGGTATGATAGGGTGGTATTCTCCTTTGAAAGATTCGAGTGGCTTGACTTGGCACATGTTCACGCATGTAGTTGAAACAAAATCAACATAGCCTCCACGATATTTATGTTCATGGTGAATTATATCCTACTCATCCTTGCATTCAGTGTTGATTAATTTGAATGCATGTTCATGACTGTTGTCGCTCTCTAGCTGGTCGTTTCCCAGTCTCTTTCTAGCCTTCACTTGTACTAAGCGGGAATACTGCTTGTGCATCCAACTCCATAAACCCCAAAGTTATTCCATATGAGTCCACCATACCTTCCTATATACAGTATCTACCTGTGTTCCAAGTAAATTTATATGTGCCAAACTCTAAACCTTCAAATAAACATTCTGTTATGTATGCTCGAATGGCTCATGTATCAACTAGGGCTGTCTGTATCTTCCATGCTAGGCGGGTTATTCTCAAGAGGAGTGGACTCCGCTCCTCACTCACGAGAAAATGGCTGGTCACCGGGATACCTAGTCCCATGCTCAAATCAAATCAAAATAATTGCAAACAAAACTCCCCCAGGATTGTTGTTAGTTGGAGGCACCCGTTGTTTCGGGCAAGCCATGGATTGATGCTTGTTGGTGGCGGGGGAGTATAAACTTTACCATTCTGCTTGGGAACCGCCTATAATGTGTGTAGCATGGAAGATATCGAGATCTCTCGGTTGTTATGTTGACAATGAAAGTATACCGCTCAAAATATTATTCATCTCTATTTCAAAATCGAGCTCTGGCACCTCTACAAATGCCTGCTTCCCTCTGCGAAGGTCCTATCTATTTACTTTTATGTTGAGTCATCATCCTCTTATTAAAAAGCACCAGTTGGAGATCACCGCTGTCATTTGCATGTATTACTATTAGTTTACATTGAGTATGACTTGACTGGATCTCTTTTACCATGAGTTGCAATTTCTAGTCAGCCCTTGATCTTCAGGGGTGCTCTGCATTTATGTTTTGCGGACTCAGAAAGGGCTAGCGAGATACCATCTTGTTATATCATATATGATTATTTTGAGAAAGTGTTGTCATCCGAGATTTATTATTATTGCTCGCTAGTTGATTATGCCATTGATATGAGTAAACATGAGACCTAAATGTTATTGTGAATATGGCTAGTTCATAATCTTTGCTGAAAACTTGAATGCTGGCTTTACATATTTACAACAACAAGAGCAAACAAAGTTTGTAAAATTTTTTCTTTATCACTTTCAATTTGTCAACTGAATTGCTTGAGGACAAGCAAAGGTTTAAGCTTGGGGGAGTTGATACGTCTCCAACGTATCTACTTTTCCAAACACTGTTGCCCTTGTTTTGGACTCTAACTTGCATGATTTGAATGGGACTAACCCGGAATGACGCTGTTTTGAATAGAATTGCCATGGTGTTATTTTTGTGCAGAAATAAAAGTTCTTGGAATGACCTGAAAATCAACGGAGGTTATTTTTGGAATATATAAAAAATACTGGCGAAAGAATCAAGGCCAGGGGGCCCACACCCTGTCCACGAGGGTGGGGGCGCGCCTACCCCCTGGGCACGCCCCCTGCCTTGTGGGCCCCCTGGTGCTCCTCTGACCTCAACTCCAACTCTATTCGTGTTCGGGGAGAAAAAAATTAGAGAGAAGGATTCATTGCGTTTTACGATACGAAGCTACCACCAAGCCCTAAACTCTCTCGGGAGGGCTGATCTAGAGTCCGTTCGGGGCTCCGGAGAGCGGAATCCGTCGCCAGCATCATCATCAACCTTCCTCCATCACCAATTTCATGATGCTCACTGCCGTGCGTGAGTAATTCCATCGTAGGCTTGCTGGATAGTGATGGGTTGGATGAGATTTATCATGTAATCGAGTTAGTTTTGTTAAGGTTTGATCCCTAGTATCCACTATGTTCTGAGATTGATGTTGCTATGACTTTGCTATGCTTAATGCTTGTCACTAGGGCCCGAGTGCCATGATTTCAGATCTGAACCTATTATGTTTTCATGAATATATGTGAGTTCTTGATCCTATCTTGCAAGTCTATAGTGACCTATTATGTGTTATGATCCGTTAACCCCAAAGTGACAATAATCGGGATACTTACCGGTGATGACCGTAGTTTGAGGAGTTCATGTATTCACCATGTGTTAATGCTTTGGTCCTGTACTCTATTAAAAGGAGGCCTTAATATCCCTTAGTTTCCAATAGGACCACGCTGCCACGGGAGGGTAGGACAAAAGATGTCACGCAAGTTCTTTTCCATAAGCAGGTATGACTATATTCGGAATACATGCCTACATTACATTGATGAACTGGAGCTAGTTCTATGTCACCCTATGTTATAACTAATGCATGAGGAATCGCATCCGACATAATTATCCATCACTAGTCCATTGCCTACAAGCGTTTCATATATTAATCTTCGCTTATTTACTTTCTCGTTGTTACTGTTACAATCACTATAAAACCAAAACTGCTACCATTACTTTTGCCACCGTTACCACTACTATCATATTACTTTGCTACTAAATACTTTGCTGCAGATATTAAGTTTCCAGGTGTGGTTGAATTGACAACTCAGCTGCTAATACTTGAGAATATTCTTTGGCTCCCCTTGTGTTGAATCAATAAATTTGGGTTGAATACTCTACCCTCGAAAACTGTTGCGATCCCCTATACTCGTGGGTTATCAAGACTCAACATAAGAGTTAAACATCATAACGGGTTTACTACCCGCATACATGAAACTAAGCATTACAACTCGTACGACTACATCCATACATCATACTCATGACGACGGTGATACTCTAGTGATCTACTGCTCGGATGGTGCTGCTGCGGGCTCCTCTCCTGAGCCGGACCCAGATCCTAAACTGATAGTGGTGACCTCCGGGTTAAGAGAGACACGACGACGCGGAATGGGATCTAAGCATAGGAGCTACAGGAGTAGCGACAAGGGAAGCCCACACAGAAGGGGCACTGCGAGGGGTCACTGCCAAAGGGTTAACGGTACCCTGAGTGGTAGTAGAGGCTGGAGGAACGTATGGAGTGAAACCAACAGTAGGTAGAAGGTTCCTATTTCGAGTGGTGGGAGAGCTATCCGGGCTCGGGTTAGCTCCCGAGCTAACTCGTAGATCAGGAGATAACTGGCAGTGATGTAATGAGAGATGTGGCTAGAATGACGATCGCACGCCGGATTAATCAAAGGAAAGCGGATACGCCCATTCTCGTGCAGAGATGGGTAGTAAAAGAAACCTTGGTCGGTGTGCATGCGAACCTCATTGTAGCGCAAGTCTACAAGAGCTTCGATTGCAGCAAACTGGACCGCCTGAGATGGCGTAGAAGCGAGACCACCCTTACAAGAACGAGTGTAAGCGCCGGAAGGGGAACTATGGTGTAGAGTGACCTCAGCATGATACTCATACAAATAACCGGCCAGATGCTCCCGATACACCTGATATACTGGATCAGTACCCTCTGGGTAGAGTCGTCGCCACACATTCTGAAGCAGGTGCGGCGATGTGTACGGAGCTGGCTCAGGATGGTACAAGATCGGTACTGGAGCCATCTACACTCACAATCACCATACAGTTAGTAATAACAACAGACAAACATGCATGCAATGCAGCAATCAATTTCTATAACTACCGGCACTCAGACGAAACTATCTACCGTTCCACTAACGCACTAATGGTATAGTGTGTCCTACAATCAACGCGTCTCCGATACCAAGCATTGTGGCACCCCGGCTCAGAGAAACCGGTTTACCTTGCATTGCCAGCCCAGAGATCAAGTCTTCTGGCAACACACAACAACATGGTACAGAAACAACCGCTTTATTGATGCTAGCAGGTACATAAGTCTGATATTACATCGAGATAAGAGGCCAAGCGGCACACATGGTGCGGCTGAAATAGTATGTACATTATTTAATGAACATGAAGGGGCCTCGAGCACATAAACTATGCGGTAGCGGAATGACGACGAAGTGGAACTCCATAGCATAGGGACACCGACGTGGACATGGCCTAGACGTGGGAAGCTCTCCGATGCGGTACGACTTGTCTGAAATCTGGCATGACACACCAGGTCGGTACATTGAATGTACTTGCAAGCTCACAACAAACATAAGCACGATGACAAACAATATCATGACAATTATTCAGGTTAATGCAAAGCATGTAATGCTACTAATACGATGAATCCAACATGTGCATCGAGTCCCTCGGACTCGCTTACCAGACGGGTTACCTCGTAACCAAACGGTGATCATACCCGGATCACAACTGAAGCCAATCACTCATGATCAGCTCATGATCTCACAAATCATCACAAAACCAGTGCCAACAATAAATATTTAGTGTGCAGGATTAATTATAAATGTTGATCCATGGTGTGACCTACTCCTGAGTTGTGTTCGTAACCGAGGACGCGGCTATCGATAGATTGAATACACTCTGCAGAGGTAGCGCACTTTACCCACACCACGGAACCCATGGCCTCGCACTCCCATTTGGGTGGACCAACGGCGTTCCGACGAAACCCTCCCCTTGCAATGACACTCTCCCGGCCACTCGGACCAACTCCCTCTCAGGGCTAAGTCCTGGGTGGCCCCATGCCTACCAAAGGCATCAACGGCCGCCGTCGTGGCAAAAACGGTCCCAAACGGGGACAAGGTACCATAAAAACAAACGGGCACACAAGGATGTCTACTTACCGGGCCAGGGTACTGCACACCCATAACCTTCCCTTGTTGGAGGCACCGGCGAGAGACTCGACAAGGGACCGAATCAAGACCCCCCATAAAGGTAAATGTGGTCGCACTGAGGAAAAACCCGATTCAGTGGCACCATGACTTGATCAACGTTATCTTCAAGTTGAATTATTATCAGGTTTAACTTGAAAATAAAAACTACTATGCCAAGTCATACGATGCCATGAGCATGCACTAAACGATATGCAAAACATGCAACTCACAAGAACGGATCAACCTTATCAATATAATTTTCTGGCAATAACTCATCATTAAATTTTATTGGTTCTACCTCACTATTTATAATCACGCAATATTTTGATTAACTCATAATTTATATGAAATTCTCATTAAGCAAAAGAACTATCATTATTTATCATAGCAATATAACTAAGTCAAACTCTATTCTACTAGACCAAACTACTCCATGCAGTAACTTAAACAAACATTTCAAGCATGACAAGGTAACTAGCATTCAACCAAATTTATTTATCAATTTTTAAATGCATAAAAGAACTCATATTCAAGTAAGAAAAATCATAGATACTGAAATGACACCATGCAAATGCTAGTGTGGCTTGTCTTAGTGCAGAGGAGGGTCACACTCCTCCTGTTTATCTTCAAGGCAAGTCTCTCCTTCTAAAAATATTTAAAAACCACAAAACAAAAAGTCAAAAACCAATCTGAAAATCACCAGAAATTCTAGACAGCAAGGAAAATTCCACATTTTGGTGTGCTGCTAGAGCTTTCTGAAACAAACACAATGCAAAAAGAATAAACTCATTTGGACTTATAGGCTAGAAATTATCACTGGTCAAAGTTGTGGTCAAATTTTTGAATTAATTTGAATAAAAGAGAAGACTGGGGGTGAATGATGTCTACTACACAACCTTCTTCTTGTAGACGTTGTTGGGCCTCCAAGTGCAGAGGTTTGTAGGACAGTAGCAAATTTCCCTCAAGTGGATGACCTAAGGTTTATCAATCTGTGGGAGGCGTAGGATGAAGATGGTCTCTCTCAAACAACCCTGCAACCAAATAACAAAGAGTCTCTTATGTCCCCAACACACCCAATACAATGGTAAATTGTATAGGTGCACTAGTTCGGCGAAGAGATGGTGATACAAGTGCAATATGGATAGTAGATAATGGTTTGTAATCTGAAAATATAAAACAACAAGGTAACTAATGATAAAAGTGAGCGTAAACGGTATTGCAATTATAGGAAACAAGGCCTAGGGTTCATACTTTCACTAGTGCAAGTTCTCTCAACAATAATAACATAATTGGATCACATAACTATCCCTCAACATGCAACAAAGAGTCACTCCAAAGTCACTAACAGCGGAGAGCAAACGAAGAGATTATGGTAGGGTACGAAACCACCTCAAAGTTATCCTTTCTGATCGATCTATTCAAGAGTCCGTAGTAAAATAACACGAAGCTATTCTTTCCGTTCGATCTATCATAGAGTTCGTACTAGAATAACACCTTAAGACACAAATCAACCAAAACCCTAATGCCACCTAAATACTCCATTGTCACCTCAAGTATCACTGGGTATGATTATACGATATGCATCACACAATCTCAGATTCATCTATTCAAATCAACACAAAGTACTTCAAAGAGTGCCCCAAAGTTTCTGCTGGAGAGTCAAGACGAAAACGTGTGCCAACCCCTATGCATAAGTTCATGAGGTCACGGAACTCGCAAGTTGATCACCAAAACATACATCAAGTGGATCACATGATATCCCATTGTCACCATAGATAAGCATGTGCAAGACATACATCAAGTGTTCTCAAATCCTTAAAGACTCAATCCGATAAGATAACTTCAAAGGGAAAACTCAATTCATTACAAGAGAGTAGAGGGGGAGAAACATCATAAGATCCAACTATAATAGCAAAGCTCGCGATACATCAAGATCGTATCACCTCAAGATCACGAGAGAGAGAGAGATCAAACACATAACTACTGGTACATACCCTTAGCCCCGAGGGAGAACTACTCCCTCCTCGTCATGGAGAGCGCCGGGATGATGAAGATGGCCACCGGTGAGGGATTCCCCCTCCGGCAGGGTGCCGGAACAGGTCTAGATTGGTTTTCGGTGGCTACGGGGGCTTCTGGCGGCGGAACTCCCGATCTATTGTGCTCTCCGATGGTTTTAGGGTATATTGGTATATATTGGAGGAAGAAATATGTCAGGGGAGCCACGAGGGGCCCACGTGGGTGGAGGGCGTGCCCAGGGGTGTGGGCGCGCCCCCTTGCCTCGTGCCTTCCTCGTTGCTTCCCTTATGTACACCCCAACTCTTCTGGATTGCTTCCGTTCCAAAAATAACTCTCCCGAAGGTTTCATTCCGTTTGGACTCCGTTTGATATTCCTTTTCTGCTAAACACTGAAACAAGGGAAAAACATAAACTGGCACTGGGCTTTGGGTTAATAGGTTAGTCCCAAAAATAATATAAAAGTGTTTAGTAAATCCCATAAACATCCAAAACAGATAATATAATAGCATGAATACTTCATAAATTATAGATACGTTGGAGATGTATCAGCATCCCCAAGCTTAATTCCTGCTCGTCCTCAAGTAGGTAAATGATAAAAGAAATAATTTATGAAGTGTGCATGCTAGCAGGTGCACAAGTTTGATCAATGATAATTTCAATCACCTTTTCTAGTATCATTTTATATCATAATAGTAGCTCATCTCATAAAGCTTCTCATGATCAAGTAACAAGCTATTCACATGTTAAAGTATAGATCATAAACTTTCTTGAAAACTAACAAACCATGTTATTAGTCATCAAACAATTACAATTCATCTTATTTCCAGGAAGAGTCCCTGTTAGAGCTTCGATTTAGCAAACTCCACATACTCAACTATCATTTAGTCTTTCACAATTGCTAACACTCACGCGATATTTATGGGTTCCAAGTTTTAGTCAGACACAGAGAAGGATAGGGGCTTATAGATTCGCCTCCCAACCTTTTACCTCAAGGGTAATGTCAACAATAATAGTTCATGATGCCTTACATCCAATTGGATATATATATCGGAATCTTTCCTACACGAGGTGCTTGCCAAAGGATAAAATGAAAAAAAAGGAAAGGTGAAGATCACCATGACTCTTGCATAAGGTAAAAGACAATAATACAAGATAGGCCCTTCGCAGAGGGAAGCAGAGGTTGCCATGCGCGTTTATAGTTGGATGCACAAAATCTTAATGCGAGGGAACGTCACTTTATATTGGCACTTGTGATAGGGACCTTTATTATGCAGTCCATCGCTTTTATTGCTTCCATATCACAAGATCATATAAAGCTTATTTTCTCCACACTAAAAGATCATACATATTTAGAGAGCAGTTTTTATTGCATGCACCGATGACAACTTACTTGAAGGATCTTACTCAATCCATAGGTAGGTATGGTGGACTCTGATGGCAATAATGGTTTAAGGGATGTTTGGAAGCACAAGTAGTATTTCTACTTGGTGCAAAGAATTTGGCTAGCATGAGGGGGAAAGGCAAGCTCAACGTGTTGGGCGATCCATGACAATATACTTTATTTCGAATGTAAGAAAACACAACCCATTATGTTGTCTTCCTTGTCCAACATCAACCTTTTAGCATGTCATAATTTAATGAGTGCTCACAATTACAAAAGATGTCCAAGATAGTATATTTATATGTGAAATCTCTCTTCCTTCAATATTCTTTCATGAATTGTTCAAGTGACCAATACAATGTTTGCTAACCTTAAATAAATTTACCACCTCTACTATTATATGTAAAGTCATTACTCCCCATGGGATAAACATATGAAACATATATAATTTCAGATTTATGACATTCAAATCATTCAACCATTTACTCATAGGATATAAGTGAGGCACACGAGTAAATGACAAACTACTCCAAAAAGATATAAGTGATCAATGAGTAGTTAAATAATTATGTAGCTATGTGAAGACTCTCTCTCATTTAAGAATTTCAGATCTTGATATTTTATTCAAACAGCAATCAATACAAAGTAAAATGACATTCTAAGAATGGCAAACATCATGCGAAGAAGCAAAAACTTAGGATCAACCGAAACTAACCGATAGTTGTTGAAGAAGAAAGGTGGGATGCCAACCGGGGCATCCCCAAGCTTAGACGCTTGAGACTTCTTGAAATATTATCTTGGGATGCCTTGGGCATCCCCAAGCTTGAGCTTTTGTGTCTCCTTAATTCCTCTCATATCATGGTCTCCTTAAATCTCAAAAGCTTCATCCACACAAACTCAACAAGGACTAGTGAGATAAGTTAGTATAAACCAATGCAAAAACCTTATCATACTCTACTGTAGCAAATCACTAAAATTATTATTCAACATTGCATACTAAATGCCTCTTCATATTTAATAGTCCTATCCTCAAATAGAATCATTAAAGAAGCAAACATATGCAAACAATGCAAACATAACAGCAATCTGCCTAAACAGGACAGTCTCTAAACAGTGCAGCAAGATCCATACTTACCTACCTCCAAAAATTATGAAAGAAAATTCCCACTGTATTAAATTTACCAGCTCTTATTATGCAAAAGGTTTCAACATTTTATCACATTCTGACTTTTCTAGGGAACTTTTGCAACATCGGTAAACTTTCTGTTTTCAAACAGCAACATGTGGACTTGTAAAATAGGCATAGTAAAGGCTATCAATGCCACTTTTATTGAAATAAAAGATGCAAAACATTGTTATAAATAACAGAAAGCAAATCCTAACAAAATAAATTGATGCTCCAAGCAAAACACATATCATGTGGTGAATAAAAATATAGCTCCAAGTAAAGTTACCGATGAACGAAGACGAAAGAGGGGATGCCTTCCGGGGCATCCCCAAGCTTAGGCTCTTGGTTGCCCTTGAATATTGCCTGGGGTTGCCTTGGGAATCCACAAGATTAGGCTCTTGCCACTCCTTGTTCCATAATCCATCAAATCTTTACCCAAAACTTGAAAACTTCACAATACAAAACTTAACAAGAGAATCTCGTGAGCTCCATTAGCGAAAGAAAACAAAACACCACTTCACGGTACTGTAATGAACTCATTCTTTATTTATATTGGTGTTAAACCTACTGTATTCCAACTTCTCTATGGTTTATAAACTCTTTTACTAGCCATAGATTCATCAAAATAAGCAAACAACACACGAAAATAGAATCTGTCAAAAACAGAACAGTCTGTAGTAATATGTAGCTAACGCAAGTTATGGAACCCCAAAAATTATAAAATAAATTGCTGGACATGCGGAATTTATCTATTAATCATCTTCAAAAAGAATTAACTAATATCACTATCAAAATAAAAATGTAAGCAATTCTCGTGAGCGCTAAAGTTTCTGTTTTTTACAGCAAGATCAAAAAGACTTTCCCCAAGTCTTCACAACGGTTCTACTTGGCACAAACACTAATTAAAACATAAAAAATCAATCATAACAGAGGCTATATAAATTATTTATTGCTAAACAGGAGCAAAAATCAAGGAACAAAAATATAGTTGGGTTGCCTCCCAACAAGTGCTATCGTTTAACGCCCCTAGCTAGGCATGATAATTTCAATGATGCTCGCATAAAAGATAAGAATTGAAACATAAAGAGAGCATCATGAAGAATATGACTAGCATATCTATGTCTAACCCACTTCCTATGCATAGGGATTTTTTGAGCAAACAAGTTATGGGAACAATAATCAACTAGCATAGGAAGGCAAAACAAGTATAGCTTCAAGATTTTCAACATCCAGAGAGGAAACTTGATATTATTACAATTCCTACAAGCATATATTACTCCCTCATAATATTTTTCAGTAGCATCATGAATGAATTAAACAATATAACCATCACATAAAGCATTCTTTTCATGATCTACAAGCATAGAAAATTTTCTACTCTCCACATAAGAAAAATTCTTCTCATTCATAATAGTGGGAGCAAACTCAACAAAATAACTATCATGTGAGGCATAATCCAATTGAGAACTAAAATCATGATGACAAGTTTCATGGTTATCATTATTCTTTATAGCATACAAGTCATCACAATAATCATCATAGATAGCAACTTTGTTCTCATAATCAATTGGAACCTCTTCCGAAATAGTGGAATCATTACTAAATAAAGTCATGACCTCTCCAAATCCACTTTTATAATTATAATAATCATAAATAGGAGGCATGCTTTCATCATAATAAATTTTCTCATCAAAACTTGGGGGACAAAAAATATCATCTTCATCAAACATAGCATCCCCAAGCTTGTGGCTTTGCATATCATTAGCATCATGGATATTCAAGGAATTCATACTAACAACATTGCAATCATGCTCATCATTCAAAGATTTAATGCCAAACATTATATAGACTTCTTCTAGCATTTGAGCACAATCTTCCTTTCCATCATTCTCACGAAAGATATTAAAAAGATGAAGCGTATGAGGCAAACTCAATTCCATATTTTATTTGTAGTTTTCTTTTATAAACTAAACTAGTGCTAAAACAAGAAACAAAAAGATTCAATAGCAAGATCTAAAGATATACCTTCAAGCGCTAACCTCCCCGGCAACGACGCCAGAAAAGAGCTTAGTTAACGGGGTGTTAGTGCCGCTTTCCTCGCCTCCCCGGCAACAGCGCCAGAAAAGAGCTTGATGTCTACTACACAACCTTCTTCTTGTAGACGTTGTTGGGCCTCCAAGTGCAGAGGTTTCTAGGACAGTAGAAAATTTCCCTCAAGTGGATGACCTAAGGTTTATCAATCTGTGGGAGGCGTAGGATGAAGATGGTCTCTCTCAAACAACCCTGCAACCAAATAACAAAGAGTCTCTTATGTCCCCAACACACCCAATACAATGGTAAATTGTATAGGTGCACTAGTTCGGCGAAGAGATGGTGATACAAGTGCAATATGGATAGTAGATAATGGTTTGTAATCTGAAAATATAAAACAACAAGGTAACTAATGATAAAAGTGAGCGTAAACGGTATTGCAATGCTAGGAAACAAGGCCTAGGGTTCATACTTTCACTAGTGCAAGTTCTCTCAACAATAATAACATAATTGGATCACATACTATCCCTCAACATGCAACAAAGAGTCACTCCAAAGTCACTAACAGCGGAGAGCAAACGAAGAGATTATGGTAGGGTACGAAACCACCTCAAAGTTATCCTTTCTGATCGATCTATTCAAGAGTCCGTAGTAAAATAACACGAAGCTATTCTTTCCGTTCGATCTATCATAGAGTTCGTACTAGAATAACACCTTAAGACACAAATCAACCAAAACCCTAATGCCACCTAAATACTCCATTGTCACCTCAAGTATCACTGGGTATGATTATACGATATGCATCACACAATCTCAGATTCATCTATTCAAATCAACACAAAGTACTTCAAAGAGTGCCCCAAAGTTTCTGCTGGAGAGTCAAGACGAAAACGTGTGCCAACCCCTATGCATAAGTTCATGAGGTCACGGAACTCGCAAGTTGATCACCAAAACATACATCAAGTGGATCACATGATATCCCATTGTCACCATAGATAAGCATGTGCAAGACATACATCAAGTGTTCTCAAATCCTTAAAGACTCAATCCGATAAGATAACTTCAAAGGGAAAACTCAATTCATTACAAGAGAGTAGAGGGGGAGAAACATCATAAGATCCAACTATAATAGCAAAGCTCGCGATACATCAAGATCGTATCACCTCAAGATCACGAGAGAGAGAGAGATCAAACACATAGCTACTGGTACATACCCTTAGCCCCGAGGGAGAACTACTCCCTCCTCGTCATGGAGAGCGCCGGGATGATGAAGATGGCCACCGGTGAGGGATTCCCCCTCCGGCAGGGTGCCGGAACAGGTCTAGATTGGTTTTCGGTGGCTACGGGGGCTTCTGGCGGCGGAACTCCCGATCTATTGTGCTCTCCGATGGTTTTAGGGTATATTGGTATATATAGGAGGAAGAAATACGTCAGGGGAGCCACGAGGGGCCCACGAGGGTGGAGGGCGCGCCCAGGGGGTGGGCGCGCCCCCTGCCTCGTGCCTTCCTCATTGCTTCCCTTACGTACACCCCAAGTCTTCTGGATTGTTTATGTTCCAAAAATAACTCTCCCGAAGGTTTCATTCCGTTTGGACTCTGTTTGATATTCCTTTTCTACGAAACACTGAAACAAGGGAAAAAACAAAAACTGGCACTGGGCTCTGGGTTAATAGGTTAGTCCCAAAAATAATATAAAAGTGTTTAGTAAATCCCATAAACATCCAAAACAGATAATATAATAGCATGAATACTTCATAAATTATAGATACGTTGGAGATGTATCAGTGACGTCGATGGCGTAAGGGCAGAATACGCCTCCACTCGTACCGCTTCGGGTGCGAGTGGAGAGGTTGACACCGGGCCCCACCGGTCAGGAGAGAGAGGGGGAGAGAAGAAACAGAGCGCGGCGGTGCTCCATCGGAGTTTACACCGGCGATGAGAGGTTATTGGGTGAAGCCAGAGGGATAGAGGTGGAGAGGGGGTCACGGCGCACCTGCCCGTACCCGTGGCTTGTTGGGGGATGGTCGAAGCTGCTCGCAACCAAGCTCGCAAGCAGCGGTGGTGGTCGGGGTTTGCCGGAGAGGAAGAAGGCGACGACGAGGGGCGACTCTAGGGACTCTGTTGCTTCCGGGCGACACCAGTGGACCTCCAATGATGCGCCTGAGAGGTTGGTTGAGCTCGAGGGGCTCTGGAGCAGGGTGGTTGGGCTGCGGGGATCACTGGTGATCTCTAGTCGTGGTCGACGGCCACAGGCCTTCCCAACCGGGCTACGGCTATCCTACGTGGTCGTGGTGGTTGAGAAGTGCGGTGTGTGGCTTCGGAACGGAGGGAGGGGCTCTATATATAGCCGGAGTAGGAGGGGGGTACGTGGCGCCGCCGGAGTTCTCTGGATGCCGGCGAGCGACGACGAAGGGCGCCAGTGAGAGGGGGCAAGGGCTCAATGCTCAGGCAGGAGCTATCCATGCTCGCAGACGAGCACAAGAGGCAGGGGAGAAGAAGACAAGGGCATGAGCGCACTAGGCTTTTGGCCGCGACGTGCCCGTGTTTGCTGCGGCATCTCCGGCGTCGGCGTGCGCCAGGGAGAGGTCAAGGGTGATGAGTCAAAGTTGGTGGCGCGGCGCGGCAGTCGTCGGCGAGCTCTGGCTCGAGCACCCGCCGAACAGAGGTGTTGGCGCGACACAGAGCGCGTCAAACACATGCCAGACCCCATGTCCACACACGATCACCGCCCTGGCATGGTCAAAACGACGCCCACGCTCGGCGAAACCTTGTATGGGCTATAGTCCACGCAGTGTTAGGTCTAGGGAGGCTAAGGACTCACTGCCAGGCCGACCAGAAGTGACTCAAGCTTCTTGGCAAGTTTCTGGCCAGAAACTTAGCCGCTATGTTTGGAGGGCTTCTAGAAGGCCATTAGGGCTAATCTTCCGGGGTTAGGGTTTACTTAGGAGGGTAATGAGGCTCAAGAAAAACCAGGGCCAAAGGATCAAGGAAAAATACACTTGTTGTACAAAGTGCATTTTTGGGCCAGAAGGGAAATGATTTTTTGTAGCCAAATTATTACAAATAGTCAGGAAATATTTTTCTTGGGGAGGTGGGCCAAGGTTCAAAGAATATTCAGGAATTATTTTAGGATTTTGGAGCAATAAAAATGAAGGTTGCTTTGGAGCACTAGTTTGTGAAATGAGTTTCAAAAGAGAAATTGGATATTTTTCTTTTATGAAAAATATTCATTTGACCATTTTGGGATTTTTCAGAGAAATGAGATTGAACGAGAGGTAGATGGGTCACTTGGGTGAAGGTCAAGGGCATGCCCAAGTGATAAGTCCATTTGAATTGATTCCAAAAACTCAAATCTAAGGAAAAGGCAAAATCAAGTCCGGAAAAAGAGAGAAGGCAAAATCCAGGCTGTCACACTTTTCCTCTTATTTTGGACTCTAATTTGCATGATTTGAATGAAACTAGCCCCGGAATGATGCTGTTTTCAGCAGAACTACCATGGTGTTGTTTTTGTGCAGAAATAAAAGTTCTTGGAATGGAACGAAACTTTTTGAGGATTTTTTATACCAATAATAAGAATTTCTGGAACCAAGACCCACCGGAGAGGGGCCTCTGGGTGGGCACAACCCACCAGGGCGCCCCCCTCTCCTAGCGCGCCCAGGTGGGTTGTACCCACCTGGTGGCCCCACTGATGACCCTCCTGATACTATAAAATCACATTATTCTAGAATAAAATCAAGGAGAAATAATTATCGCGATCCATGAGACAAAGCCGCCGCCAAGCCCTGTTCTTCCTCAGGAGGGCAGATCTGGAGTCCTTTTGGGGCTCCGGAGAGGGGGATCTTTGTTCTTCGTCATCACCAACCCTTCTCCATCGCCAATTCCATGATGCTCCCCACCGGGAGTGAGTAATTCCTCCATAGGCTCGCTGGTCGGTGAGGAGTTGGATGAGATTCGTCATGTAATCGAGTTAGTTTTGTTAGGGCCTGATCCCTAGTATCCACTATGTTCTTAGATTGATGTTGTTATGACTTTGCCATGCTTAATGCTTGTCACTTTGGGCCCGGGTGCCATGATTTTAGATCTGAACCGTTTATGAATTCATCATTATATCCATGTTTTGGATGCGATCTTCCAAGTTATAGTCACCTACTACGGTTATGATCCGGCAACCCCGGAGTGACAACAACCAGGCCCACTCCCGGTGATGACCGTAGTTTGAGGAGTTCATGTATTCACTGTGTGTTAATGCTTTGTTCTGGTTCTCTATTAATAGGAGGCCTTAATATCCCTTAGTTTCCAATATGGACCCCGCTGCCACGGGAGGGTAGGACAAAAGATGCCATGCAGGTTCTTTTAATAAAGCACATATGACTATTTACGGAATACATGCCTACATTATATCAATGAACTGGAGCTAGTGCCGTATCGCCCAAGGTTACAACTGTCACATGATGAATATCATCCAACAAGTCACGAATCCAATGCCTATGAATTTATCCTTTTTGTTTGTGCTAAGTTAATATTGCTATCATCATTGTTACACTTGCTACAAATTACTGCTATCACTTTACTATTAATATTGCTGCTACTACTACTATCAAAACTATCAAACTACTTTGCTACTGATCATATTGCTGCAGATAATTAATCTCTAGGTGTGGTTGAATTGACAACTCAGGTGCTAATACCTTCAAATATTGTTTGGCTCCCCTTGTGTCGAATCTATAAATTTGGGTTGAATACTCTAACCTCGAAAACTGTTGTGATCCCCTATACTTGTGGGTTATCAAGACCTTTTTCTAGTGCTGTTGCCGGGGAGCATAGCTATATTTGTTGAGTCACTTGGGAATATTATCATATTATCACTATGAAGAATCTGAAGGATCCAAAGACTAAGATTTATCCCTCTAAGACGAGGAGAGGTAAGGAACCGCCATCCAGTTCTGCTTTAGATTCACCTTCTGTTATGAGGAAACTTGCAACACCACCACATGCTATTAATCCTGATATGTCGCAAGTTATTGATGATGCTACTTCTACTATGAATGATGCTTATGATGATGCTAGTACCTTGCTTGATAATGATGATGTGCCACTTGGTGAATTTCTTGATAGACAAACTGCTAGAGTTATACAACATGATGTTGTTGAATCTGATGATGAGCTTGAAACTGAAACTCCTGAAACACTTGCTATAACTAGCCTTGCTAGATATGAATTGCCTAAGATACCGGAAGGTTATGTTATGAGTGAAGAAGCAACTAGAGATATTCTTGCTTGTAATGATAGAGATGATCTAGAGAAATTACTACACAAGTATAAAGAAAAATCTCTGAATGCTAGAATGAAATGTGATCCTAAGTTTGCTACTTCACCTACCTGTATTGATGATAAGGATTATGAATTCTTTGTCGACCCAGAGTTAATTACTCTGGTTGAATCTGATCCTTTCCATGGTTATGAAACGGAAACTGTTGTGGCACATCTTACTAAGTTGAATGACATAGCCACCCTTTTTACACATGATGATAAAAATCGTTATTACTTTATTCTCAAATTAGTTCCTTTCTCATTAAAGGGTGATGCTAAAGCTTGGTACAATACTCTTGCTCCTGGTTGTGTGTGTAGTCCCCAGGATATGGTTTATTACTTCTCTGAAAAATATTTTCCTGCTCATATGAAACAAGCTTCCTTACAAGAAATATTTAACTTTGTGCAAATTAAAGAAGAGAGTCTCCCACAAGCTTGGGGAGGCTTTGCGAGTTACTTAATGCTTTGCCTGATCATCCTCTTAAGAAAAATGAAATACTTGATATCTTCTATAATGGACTAACCGATGCTTCTAGGGACTTCCTAGATAGTTGTGCTGGTTGTGTTTTCAGGGAACGAACTATTGCTCAAGCTAAAGAATTATTTAATAACATATTGAAAAATTATGATGATTGGACTATTCCTGAACCACCACCTAAACCCACTCCAAAGAAGAGGGGTATATTATATCTCAGTCCTGAAGATATGCAAGAGGCAAAGAAATCTATGAAGGAAAAATGTATTAAAGCTAAGGATGTTAAAAATTTACCTCCTATTGAAGAAATACATTGACTTAATACACCACCAATGCCTAAGGTGGTAGAGGTAAATTCTCTTATGAAGTTCAATGATAATGATAATCCTCACAATATTCATCCTAGTCAATGCCTTTATGAGTTTGAATACTACATTAGAAAACAAGATCAGTTCAATGCAAATGTTATGAATCAATTGAAATATAATTATGATATGATTGCTTGCTTGAGTGACTTGTTATTTAGAATATCAAATTATGTTAGAGGTGTTGGAAAACATGCTCCTATGGTTAAAACTCAATTAGAACAAGTTGCTAAATCTCAAAGAGAATTGCTTGATTAAATGAATCATAATATGCATGACTTTGCTGTTAGAGTTGCAACTAGAGGAGGTAAAATGACTTAGGAACCACTTTATCCTGAGGGACACCCTAAAAGAATTGAACAAGATTCACAAAGAAACAACACTAGTGCACCTAGTCCTTCTAGGAAGAAAAATAAAAATAAAAGTGATAGGACTTTGCACACTTCTAGTGAATCTGGAATAGAAAAACCTCCTGATAATGATAATGAAGTTTCTATCTCTGATGCTGAAACTCAATCTGGTCATGAACACTCACCTAATGATAATGAAAAAGATAATGATGAGGTTCATGAAGACTCTCAACCAACCAATGATAAAGAACCAGATAATGATGTTGAGATAGAACCACCTGTTGATCTTGATAACCCACAACCTAAAAATAAAAGATATGACAGAAGAGACTTTGTTGCTAGAAAACACAGTAAAGAAAGAGAACCGTGGGTTCAAAAACCTATGCCTTTTCCACCCAAGTCAACTAAAAAGAATGATGATGAAGAATTTGAACGCTTTGCTGAAATGCCGAGGCCAGTCTTTTTGCGTACTCGCTTGACTGATATCCTTAAAATGCCTCCTTATGCAAAGTATATGAAAGACACCATCACAAATAAGAGAAAAATACCGAAAGCTGAAATCTCCACTATGCTTGCTAATTATACTTTCAAAGATGGAGTACCTAAAAAACTTGGAGATCCGGGAATACCAACTATACCATGCTCCATCAAAAAGAATTATGTGAAAACTCCTTTGTGTGATTTAGGAGCTGGTGTTAGTGTTATGCCTTTCTTTATAGACTTGAATAAACTCACACATACTGAAATTTCTTTGCAAATGGCTGACAAATCAACTACCATACCTATCGGTATCTGTGAGGATGTGCCCGTTGTTGTTGCTAATGTTACTATTTTGACTGACTTTGTTATACTTGAGATGCCCGAGGACGACAACATGTCGATTATCCTTGGTAGACCCTTCTTGAATATTGCAGGGGCTGTTATTGATTGCAATAAAAGCAAGGTCACTTTTCATATCAATGGTAGTGAGCATACGGTGCACTTTCCGAAGAAACAATTCCAAGTGAATGGTATTAATGTTTTTAAAAAATCTCCGACAATCACTATTGGAAGTTTTCAAATACCTCTACCTACTGTCAAAAAGAAATATGAAATGCTTATTGTTGGGGAAATGCATATCCCCATTGAGGTAACTTAGTGATTTACGGAAGTTCTTCGGTTTCATGCTAATCGAAAGTGGTTGTTAATAAGACTTGATCAACCTTATTAATGAACCATTTTTGAACGGTATGAAGTTGATGAATTTAGTAAGCACTACTTTCTGTCCCTACTTTTTATTCTCTGTTTTTATTAGTTAAATGAAATAAAATGCCATGTTTTGTCTATTTTCTGAATTTCTCGTGCAATAAAAAATGACCCAAAATAAAAGTTCTCGGAATGCCCTGAAAATTTTATATGACTTTTTCCTGAATATTTAAGAATTTTTGGTGCAAAAATAACCAAGGGGTGCACCAGGTGGGCACAACCCACCTGGCGTGCCAGCACCCCCTGTCGCGCGCTGGGGGGTTGTGGCCCCCCTCACTTATCTCTTTATCCCACATTGTCACCTACCTCCAGAAAGAAAAATCACTCTTGCTCTCTCCCGTGTACCTGCTCATCTTGCTGCCATTTTCGATCTCTTTGCTCGAAGCTCCATTTCCGAAACTGTTTCGCGAGATTGTTGCTTGGTATGTGACTCCACCATTTGTCCAATTAGTTTTTGTTTTGGTTTATACTTTGAATAATTAGCTACTCTTGGCGCTACTATAGATGTGCTTGCATGTTGAATTCTTAGTGTTGTAAGTTGTTTGAATGCTTGTTATGGCCTCTATGTATCCCTATGAGTAGTTGTTATTAGTTTTGTGAAGTTTTGTTGGAAAAATATTGTGAACTAAAAATTCAGATTTTTGTTCATAGGAAAAATTGTATGCGGACATGAATATCTTCATGAAATATGGCTCAAGGAAGAACTCCAAGGGTGTTATTGCAGAGTCTTATGATAATGATCTCCACCCTCGGAGGTTGGCAGAGGTACGGCCATGCGAATGGCCGCACATCCCGTTCCTGCAAGAAGCTGGAATTCATGAGGAGTTCATGCAATTCATTGCCAATGCCGGTCTCACCGACTTCATCGCAGATGAGTGTGACCAGCACCAAATCCTCACAAATATGTTTGTTCAAAGCTTTACTTTCCTGCCTAGAAATAATCCTCTTGAAGGGAGTTTTAATTTATATGTTGAAAACCATCAGATACCACTTACTGAGTTTTGTGACATATGCATGATCCCTTCTGACGGGAGCTTGGCTGAGCCTAGTCCGGCTGAATTTGAGGATTTTTGTCGCAGTTTAACAGTGGGTGATGAGAGGAGAGTGTCAGCCATCACTGCCGATGGTTTACATTTTCCTCCTGTCCGTTACTTTGCATATTTCATTACCAAATGCTTGCTTGCTAGGGAGAAGGTGGGTGCACTTAGTTCACCAGACCTTGCCGTTTTACTTGTGCAATTGAGGGCGACAACACGTATAGCTTGGGAGCTATTGTGGCTCGTCGCCTGCACCGTAATAAATCCCAGGGTAAAATACATGGTGGGATTTTTGCTACTCGTTTGACGGCTCACTTCGAGGTTGAGATACACCCTCATGATTTCCCTCTTACCACAGTTTACCTAGACCGTGCAGCCATGGATCATCATCACTTTCTTACACATGATCATCCTGGCATTGCCATTCCTTGTAACTTGGTCTATAATGTTGACACTCGTGATGTTATCCCCTTGCCTGCACCTGCTTTGTTTGATTCTGTTGCCAGGGGCGGATACCGGATTATGCCTGCAGACATCCTCGCCTACTGGAACGCTCACACTGCTGCAGAGGCTACACAGGCACCTCAACAGTGGGATCAGTGGATGCCCGCACCTCAGTAGTGGGATGAGTGGATGTCTGCTCCTCAGGATCCATACTACCCTCCAGGCTACTGATTCACTACCAAGTTAGGACAAAATCCTAAGCTTGGGGGAGTACGTGTCTCTCACCGACATTACAATCATGTCCACTTATTCCATTTGTCGGTGTTCACACTTTTTCATTGTATTATCCATGCTTAGATTTATTTTTCTTGCTTTCTTTTTGTGTGTTTGAAAAACTTTAGAAAAACCAAAAAAAATTAGTTGTAGTAATTTACTTTCTATGCATTCTTAGTAGTAGTACTAAAAGAAAAACCCAAAAAGATTTCCTTGTTCTTTTGCTTGTTGGGAACTTTCGTGTGTAAATAGTTTTTCTCGTTTTTTTTATTTTGCTTGTTGAAGAAAACCAAAAACTCCAAAAATATTTCAGTGTGTTTCTCTTAATTTCTTTTCTTTTATCCGGGTTGTACCAAGGAAAAGACCACGATGAAAATGTTGAGTGGCTCTCATATGAATAACCGTTGAACTAATAAGAGCCCATTTTACCTTGTCTTCTCCTGTTGAATAAAATGTTTTGCAGATTCCAGCTTAGTCGATGGCACTCTTGCAGTATTATTATTTTCATATCATTCGGTCGTGCAAGTGAAAGGCAATAATGATGATATTCGATGAGCTGGCCATGGCAAGGAGAAACTGGTATGAACTCGACTTGTTCTATCTGTGTAAATATGTTTAACCTAGTATCCAGGCTTCAACCCATTATGATTAAACATGTTTGCAATGACAATTAGAGATTATAGTTTCTCATGCCATGCATAAGTAGCTGGGAGTGGATAATGATTTATCTTGGATATCAACATAGCGTTAAAATGATTGTGATGTAGTATGATGATATGGTATCCTCCTCTGAATGTTCGAGTGGCTTGACTTGGTACATGTTCATGCATGTAGTTGAATCAAAACCAACATAGCCTCTATAATATTTATGTTCATGGTGTTCATATTCTACTCATGCTAGTGTCCAATGTTACTTATGCATAATGCCTGGTTATGATCGTTGTTGCTCTCTAGCTAGCCGCTTCTCAATCTAAATTGCTAGCCTTCGCCTGTACTAAGTGGGGATTCTGCTTGTACATCAATAACCTTGAACCCAAAGTTATTCCAGATGAGTCCACCATACCTACCTATATATGGTATTACCCTGCCGTCCCAAGTAAATTTGCATGTGCCAGCTCTAAAAACTTCTAAAAAAATTATCCGTTTTGTGTGCTTGGATCGTTCATGGAACGACATGAGGTGGTCGATATCTTCCATGCTAAGCATGTTATCCTCGGGTCGAGTGTTTATTCACTCTTCATCGCACGAGGAAATGGGCTGTAATAGGGATTCCCAGTCCCGAACTCAAAAATGCAAATAATTAAACAAAACTCCCCCGGTACTGATGTTGGTATGGACGGCACCCGTTGTTTCGGACAAGCCGTGGAGTGTAATTAATGGTGGAGGGGGAGTAAACCTTTACTTTTATCACTTGGGAACCGCCACTAGCGTGCTTAGCATGGAAGATGTTGATAACTGATGGTCGTGAAGTGAATGAGAAGGGTGCATGTCTCAAAATATCATTTATCTATGTTTTGAAAATTGAGCTCTGACACCTCTGCAAATCACTGCTTCCCTCTGTGAAGGGACTATCTATTTACTTTTATGTTGTGTCATCACCTTCTATAAACAAGCGCCAGAAACTGAGTAGAGCACAACCGTCATGATTTATGCATTGTGTATAGCTAATGTTGGGTGCATCATGACTGGATCTTTTCTACCATGAATTACAATGTTTAGTCGCTGCTTGAACTTTGGAGGTGCTCTGCATTTATGTTTTGTGGTCTCAGAAAGGGCTAGAGAGATACCATTATTGTCATATTATATCATGGTTGTTTTGACAACGTGTTGCTGTTTGAGATATCTTATTATTGCTAGCTAGCTGATTATGTCATTGATATGAATCATTATAATCTTTAAGAGTTATTATTGACATGGTTAGTTATAATGTTGGCTGAAAACCTGGGTGCTGTTTAAGCTTATTTATGCAAACAAGAGCAAAAGAGTTCATAAAAGTTTTTCTTTCTCACTTTTAGTTTGTCAACTGAATTGCTTGAGGACAAGTAAATGTTTAAGCTTGGGGGAGTTGATACGTCTCCAACGTATCTACTTTTTCTCACACTTTTCCTCTTGTTTTGGACTCTAATTTGCATGATTTGAATGAAACTAACCCCAGATTGATGTTGTTTTCAGCAGAACTACCATGGTGTTATTTTTGTGCAGAAATAAAAGTTCTCGGAATGTAATGGAACTTTTTGAGGATTTTTTTATATAAATAATAAGAATTTCTAGAGCCAAGACCCACCGTAGAGGGGCCTCTGGGTGGGCACAACCCACCAGGGCGCGCCCCCCTCTCCTGGCGTGTCCAGGTGGGTTATACCCACCTGGTGGCCCCACTGATGACCCCCTGATACTATAAAATCACATTATTCCAGAAAAAATCAAGGTGAAAGAATTATCATGATCCACGAGACGGAGCCGCCGCCAAGCCCTGTTCTTCCTCGGGAGGGCAGATCTAGAGTCCGTTTGGGGCTCCGGAGAGGGGAATCTTTGTTCTTCTTCATCACCAACCCTTCTCCATCGCCAATTCCATGATGCTCCCCACCGGGAGTAAGTAATTCCTTCGTAGGCTCGCTGGTCGGTGAGGAGTTGGATGAAATTCATCAAGTAATCGAGTTAGTTTTGTTAGGGCCTGATCCCTAGTATCCACTATCTTCTTAGATTGATGTTGCTATAACTTTGCCATGCTTAATGCTTATAGATCTGAACCGTTTATGAATTCATCATTATATCCATGTTTTAGATCCGATCTTGTAAGTTATAGTCACCTACTACGGTTATGATCCGACAACCCTAGAGTGACAACAAACGGGCCCACTCCCGGTGATGACCATAGTTCAAGGAGTTCATGTATTCACTATGTGTTAATACTTTGTTCCGGTTCTCTATTAAAAGGAGGCCTTAATATACCTTAGTTTCCAATATGGACCCCGCTGTCACTGGAGGGTAGGGAAAAACATGTCATGCAAGTTCTTTTAATAAAGCACGTATGACTATTTACGGAATACATGCCTACATTATATCGATGAACTGGAGCTAGTGTCGTATCGCCCTTGGTTATAACTTTCACATGATGAATATCATCCAACAAGTCACTGATCCAATGCCTACGAATTTATCCTTATTGTTTCTGCTAAGTTACTACTGCTATCATCACTGTTACACTTGCTACAAATTACTGCGGTCACTGTTACTGTTACTATTGTTGCTGCTACTACTCTCAAAACTATTAAACTACTTTGCTACTGATCATATTGCTGCAGATAATTAATCTCTAGGTGTGGTTGAATTGAGAACTCAGCTGCTAATACCTTCAAATATTGTTTGGCTCCCCTTGCGTCGAATCTATAAATTTGGGTTGAAAAGGGTACTTAATAATGAAAATACCTCACTTTACTTCTGAGGAAAATAATCGAAGCATTTATCTTGCAGTTTGGATCTTAGCCCTTCTCAGCAGAGCTCGTCTTTAGGGGATCTTCTTCCAGAGATGATGGAGAGCAAAAGGCCTCCCCCTACCATACCACCTCACGAGGCGGGCGACCCCGAGGTGTCGTCGCGTTGGGTTTCTCCTGATCCGATAAGGCCAGAAGGTAATCCTATGGCCACCCGAAGTCCTCAGTATCCGGCTCTTAAAGAGAGCAATCGAAAGAGTCTGGCACCGTCTGGTGTGCGGTCGGACGTACCGAGGGATCTGCTAGAGCAAGCGGCTATCTCAGAAGAGCACCGCACGTTGATGGGTGCGGTGATTGAAAGGATTTCGTCCGCCGAAAGCGGGTTGCATGAAGCCTTTATGAGTCTACTGACGGGTTTTGAGGTACGTGAAATGATGTACATTTTTGACAGTACCGCACATTTTTAGATGTGCCCTGTGTAGATAGTAGCCCCTGAGACTCTGTTTATCGTCGAAAATGGTGGCAAACAGAGGATCATAGTCCTAGGTAATAACCAGACCGCCTTTATGTGCAGGTGGTTGAAGCTCCAGTGGCTAGCCGGTCTGATGGGTTTGCCGAACTAAGGCGGCAACTGGATGCGGCAGATGCCGACATCGTGCTTGTTAACAAGCGGCTTGACGAGGCACAGGGTAAGTGATTTTTCTGGTGATTTTCACATAACAAGAGCAGCATGATGCCAGTATCTTTAATATGTTGTGACTGCAGATGGAGCTGCCACCATGGAGACCCTTTGGGCGGAGCTTGCCCGAGCCAAGGAGCAAGCAAGGAGTAGCAATGCGGCCGCTTTAAAGGCGGCCGAAGAGTTAAGGGCCGAGCAGGACGCGCATTGCGAGAGCAAAGAAAAAATAGCTAAGATGGCTGTAGAGTTAAAAGATGCTGCTGACCGTTACCAACTTCTTGAAGAATAAAACCAGGCGAAGGCGACGGACCTGGAAAAGGCCCGGGTGGCTGCCAAGGAAGCCTGCTCCAAAATTAGAGCGACGAAGGAGGAGTTGCATCAAGCTGCGGATATTGTATCTGGGAAGCCCTTCTTGTTGCGGACTAAGTTCGGGGATCCGAAGTATGCACCTCTGGACCGGCTATG
Organism: Triticum urartu; assembly: GCF_056163025.1. Taxonomy (NCBI): domain Eukaryota; kingdom Viridiplantae; phylum Streptophyta; class Magnoliopsida; order Poales; family Poaceae; genus Triticum; species Triticum urartu. The sequence continues at coordinate 502,839,352 of NC_141874.1, read as the reverse complement.
GAGTTCTGCGGACGCCTACATGGATTTGGCTGCAAGTGCTGCTGATGCGGCCGAGTACTTCAAGGATCGGAAAGATCACGAAGTGGAAAAACTATTTTGGTCACAGTTGCATGCTCCAGGCCGTCTGTTGCTGTTGAATGAGCAAATGGCCGAGTGGGCCGAGCTCCATAGATTATCCGGACTTGCCATGAGGTCCGTTGTGGATCACCTGTGGCCGGGGGGGGCAAGGCCGAATAGCTACTTTAGCTTAGTGCAATAGTTCCTTGGTGCCGTGCCACGCGTCGATGCTGTAAAGAGGTCGGCGTGCATAGAAGGCTCGCGGATGGCCCTTGCCCGTGTCAAGACATACTGGGCGGAGATGGATGCCACCACTGTTGCGGCACAGGGTTCGGCCATAGGCCGAGTGGCTGCCGAGCACTACTTTGAAAAAGTTCTTGAAGGCGCTCGTTCGATAGAGGCTCAGTGCTCGAAGAATATTATGTTTGAGTGACATGTATTCCCATTGTAAAAACAATGTTTATTGAGTTTATCAAGGATGTATTTATACTTTTGCCCGAAAGTACTATGATGCCTCCTGTGCGGCCGTTTATGTATATATGTATACAACCTGAAAGATGGAAGTCGTCGGCTTCAGCCTCCACGCATATAATGCGGGGTGCTCTCAGAAGACGCATGTTCACACTTGACCCAACGTCTTGGTCCATTAAGGAGGTGATAGCGCAGCGAACTAGGCAATCGGACTATAATGCTTTAACACTTTCACTTAGCCAGAGAAGTTTGACAGTGGGGCTACTATACCCCTGGTGGCTCCGCGCTCATCTGAATTCGGGGAGCGTACATGCCTGGTCGGAAACGGCCCTTCGTTTAAGGCGAAGGAATCCCGAAGACTCCGGTAGGTCATCGAGTGGTTGACCAGTCTCACGCTATATCATGACAGTCAGTTTTCGGCTTTCTCTACTGAGGTGCTCGTCCGGATGAACCAGGGCACAATCGCAGTAGTTCTCCTGGTGCCGCCTTAGCCGATAGAGTGGAACGTAAGGCAGCAAAACACAGGAGCCGGGCAAACCCAACATTTGACCAAAGACATGATTCGGAGCTGATGCATATAAGTCCAAACCCGCGACGCCGAACACTCCCTAAGGTATTCGGTCTTTATGATGTAAACCGGGCTAAACAATGCCCTTTGTAATAAGCCCCTGGTGTCCAGGTATGTGCAATATTCTGACGTGGCCACATGCCAATACGTCAGCATCTTTCTCAATTGTACTCAGAATCCGGGGGATGTGTATCAACAAGAGACAGTAAAAAAGGTTTACGCAGGGTCTTAATCTGCAGCGGCAGAAGGGAGCGGGGGAAGAGGCAGCTGCGGTGGCGGTGGAGGACGCACGGGAGAGCAGGAGAGCAGCGTGGCGCAGGGCAGCTCCGGCGTGCATGCACCTGTGTCGGAGCGGTGGAGTGTTGACCGGAGAAGGCGAGGAGTGCGGGTTATGTCGGGAATCTAGGGAGGAGTTTTTTGCAAAAACATCACGAAGACAACTTTTCCCGGACGGAGGGAGTACACAATAATATGACGTATATCCAAAATACTTCTGTCGACCTTGCCAGCCTTCTCATCTACCAAGTATCTAGGGTAGTTCTGCTTCAGTGGCCGTTCCCCTCATTATAGAAGCACTTAGTCTCGGGTTTGGTTCAACCTTGGGTTTCTTCACTAGAGCAGTCTCATGAAGTATCCCTTCTTTCCCTTGCCCTTCTTGAAACTAGTGGTTTAACCATCAACAATTGATGATCCTACTTGATTTCTACTTTCGTGGTGTCAAACATTGTGAGTTGCTCAAGGATCATCATGTCTATCCCTGATATGTTATAGTTCATCACGAAGCTCCAATAGCTTGGTGGCAGTGACTATGGAGAACCATCACTATCTCATCTGGAAGATTAACTCCCACTCGATTCAAGCGATTGCAGTACTCAGACAATCTGAGCACATGCTCAACGATTGAGTTTTTCTCCCTTAGTTTGCAAGCTTAAGAAACTTGTCAGAGGTCTCATACCTCTTGACGTGGGCACTAGTCTGAAATTCCAATTTCAGTCTTTGGAACATCTCAAATGTTCTGCGACGTTTCAAAAACGTCTTTGGCGCCACAATTCTAAACCGTTAGCATTACGTACTGAACTATCACGTAGTCATCAAAACGTGTATGTCAGATGTTTCCCAACATCTATAGACGATGCTCGAGGTTCAACACACTGAGCGGTGCATTAAGGACATAACCCTTCTGTGCAGCAATGAGGACAATCCTCAGTTCACGGACCCAGTCCGCATAATTGCTACTGTCAACTCTCAACTAAATTTTCTCTAGGAACATATCTAAAACAGTAGAACCAAAGCGTGAGCTACGACATAATTTGCAAAGACCTTTTGACTATGTTCATGATAATTAAGTTCATCTAATCAAATTATTCAATGAACCCCCACTTAGATAGACATCCCTCTAGTCATCTAAGTGATACATGATCCGAGTCAACTAGGCCGTGTCCGATCATCACGTGAGACGGACTAGTCATCATTGGTGAACATCTTCATGTTGATCATATCCACTATACGACTCATGTTCGACCTTTCGGTCTTCCGTGTTCCGAGGCCATGTCTGTAAATGCTAGGCTCGTCAAGTTAACCTAAGTGTATTGCGTGTGTAAATCTGGCTTACACCCGTTGTATGCGAACGTTAGAACCTATCACACCCGATCATCACGTGGTGCTTCGGAACAACGGACCTTAGCAACGGTGCACAATTAGGGGGAACACTTTTTTGAAATTATTGCGAGGGATCATCTTATTTATGCTACCGTCGTTCTAAGAAAATAAGATGTAAACATGACAAACATCACATGCAAATCATAAAGTGACATGATATGGCCAATATCATCTTGCGCCTTTGATCTCCATCTTCGAGGCACGGCATGAACACCATCGTCACTGGCATGACACCATGATCTCCATCATCATGATCTCCATCATCGTGTCTTCATGAAGTTGCCTCGCCAACTATTACTTCTACTACTATGGCTAATGGTTAGCAATAAAGTAAAGTAATTACATGGCGTTTTCATTGACATGCAGGTCATAAATAAATTAAGACAACTCCTATGGCTCCTGCCGGTTGTCATACTCATCGACATGCAAGTCGTGATTCCTATTACAAGAACATGATCAATCTCATACATCACATATATCATTCATCACATCCTTTTGGCCATATCACATAGCATACCCTCCAAAAACAAGTTAGACGTCCTCTAATTGTTGTTGCATGTTTTACGTGGCTGCTATGGGTTTCTAGCAAGAACGTTTCTTACCTACGCAAAACCACAACGGTGATATGCCAATTGCTATTTAACCTTCACAAGGACCCTTTTCATCGAATGCGGTCTGACTAAAGTGGGAGAGACAGACACCCGCCAGCCACCTTATGCATCAAGTGCATGTCAGTCGGTGGAACCTGTCTCACGTAAGTGTACGTGTAAAGGTTGGTCCGGGACGCTTCATCCCACAATGCCGCCGAATAAAGATAAGACTAGTAACGGCAAGCAAATTGAACAAATCATCGCCCACAACTACTTTGTGTTCTACTCGTGCATAGAATCTACGCATAGACCTAGCTCATGATGCCACTGTTAGGGATCGTAGCAGAAATTTAAAATTTTCTACGCATCACCAAGATCAATCTATGGAGTAATCTAGCAATGAGGGGAAGGGGAGTGCATCTACATACCCATGTAGATCGCTAAGCGGAAGCGTTACTAGAACGCGGATGAGGTAGTCATACTCGTAGCGATTCAGATCGTAGTCGATTCTGATCTAAGCATCGAACAACGGCGCCTCCGCGTTCAACACACGTGCAGCCCGGTGACGTCTCCCATTCCTTGATCCACCAAGGAGAGAGGGAGAGGTTGGGGAAGACTCCATCCAGCAGCAGCACGACAGCGTGGTGGTGGTGGAGGAGCGCAGTACTCCAGCAGGGCTTCGCCAAGCACTACGAGAGACGAGGAGGGAGAGAGGTAGGGCTGCGCCTTGGGAGAGAGAGACTCGTGTGTTGTGCAGCCCCAAAACTTCCACTATATATAGGGGCAAGGGTAAGGGGAGGCGCCCTAGGGTTTCCCCTAGGGGGGGGGGGCGGCGGCCAGGGCAGATGGGATCTCCCCCTTGGGTGACTTGGCCCCCAAGCCAGGAGGTGGGAACCCTAGATGGGGCGCCCCAAACCCCCTGGTCACGTGGGAATAGGTGAGGGGGGAACACAGCCCCTTAGTGGGCTGGTTTTCCCCCTTCCCTCGGCCCATGAAGCCCCCCAACACTTGCTGGGGCTCCCGAAACACCTTTCGGTCATGCTGGTCATCACCCGGTACCTCCGGAACACTTCCGGACTCCAAAACCCTTCGTCCAATATATCAATCTTCACCTCCGGACCATTCCGGAACTCCTCGTGACGTCCGGGATCTCATCCGGGACTCCGAACAACATTCAGTAACCGCGTACATACTTTCCCTATAACCCTAGCGTCATCGAACCTTAAGTGTGTAGACCCTACGGGCTCGGGAATAATGCAGACATGACCGAGACATCTCTCTGTTCAATAACCAACAGCGGGATCTGGATAAGCATGTTGGCTCCCACATGTTCCACGATGATCTCATCGGATGAACCACGATGTCAAGGATTCAGTCAATCCCGTATACAATTCCCTTTGTCTACCGGTATAGTACTTGCCCGAGATTCGATCATCGGTATCCCGATACCTTGTTGAATCTCGTCACCGGCAAGTCTGTTTACTTGTTTCGTAACACATCATCTCGTCATCAACTCCTTGGTCACATTGTGCACATTATGATGATGTCCTACCGAGTGGGCCCAGAGATACCTCTCCGTTTACACGGAGTGACAAATCCCAGTCTCGATTCGTGCCAACCCAACAGACACTTTCGGAGATACCCGTAGTGCACCTTTATAGCCACCCAGTTACGTTGTGGCGTTTGGTACACCCAAAGCATTCCTACGGTATCCGGGAGTTGCACAATCTCATGGTCTAAGGAAATGATACTTGACATTAGAAAAGCTTTAGCAGACGAACTATACGATCTTGTGCTAGGCTTAGGATTGGGTCTTGTCCATCACATCATTCTCCTAATGATGTGATCCCGTTATCAATGACATCCAATGTCCATGGTCAGGAAACCATGACCATCTATTGATCAACGAGCTAGTCAACTAGAGGCTTACTAGGGACATGTTGTGGTCTATGTATTCACACATGTATTACGGTTTCCGGTTAATACAATTATAGCATGAACAATAGACAATTATCATGAACAAGGAAATACAACAATAACCATTTTATTATTGCCTCTAGGGCATATTTCCAACACTTCGAAGGACCCAAAACTGGGATAAAGAGTGATCAGGTTTATCCCGAACACCCCCGTACTTCCTACGTGGGGGCAGAAGCCGACGATTGGCCAACTCTCAAGATTAATATATATAAAACGGCCGCAGGAGGATAAACTTTATATAACAGGCAATAAATGATAGAAATGACCTTGTTCAACATTACAAAGGACAACATGATTGTATTCATGGAAATATAACATCCTTGGTGCATTGCTCTGCCGCTAGGCAGGATCCTTTTAGGACACTTTCATAATATAATTCGGGCTTGCGGTGCTCCTTCCCCTCTAGTGGTCCCTCGGTCATCAGCTTTTCAGCATCCATCTTCCCCTAGTGCACCTTTGCGCGGGCGAAGGCCATTCGCGCACCCTCTATGCAGACCGACCGCTTGATGATATCAAGTCGAGGGCAGGCACTCACAAGCCGCTTCACGAGCCCGAAGTAGCTGCCTGGAATCGGCTCGGCATGCCATAGTCGGATAATTAAATCCTTCATGGCTAGTTCGGCCGCCTTATGCAGTTCGATCAACTGTTTCAGTTGGTCAGCAAAAGGCACCAGATAATTGGGCGCCAGATACTGCGACCAGAAGAGCTTATCCACAGTGTTCCCTTCTTCGGCTCGGTAGAATTGGGCGGCATCCGATATGCTGCGGGGCAGTCCTGCAAATACCCCTGGAGAAATCCGAACTCAAAATTAGAAACATGATTTTCTCCTCATATTCTTGCTTTACATGAAAAAAGCCTTACCCGCCACGATCGTCCTCGCCTCTTGGATCTCCAGCAGGGCGCCTTGGGTTTCCCCCTGGGCATCGCGTGCGGCCTGATGAGCCCTGGCGAGTTCGGATTCTTTCTCCGTTAAACTCTGCTCCAAGGTCTCGCATTTCTTCACGGACTTTTGAAGCTCCTGCTCAACTTCAATAACCCTGGCCTCGTGCTTCTCACGAAGAGCCTGCTCTGCGGCTGCCTTTTCCTCGGCCTCGGCAACAGCCTTCCTCAGAACCTCGACTTCGGTCATCGCCCCTGGCGCAAATGATGAAACATCTTTTATCATACTGAGAATTTGTTCGCAATAAACACGAACAAGGCTGACGCATACCTTGTTTATCTTCCAACTGCCTTTTCAACCGACCAAGTTCTTCTTCGGCCCGCTCCAGACTTTGATTCAGTCCGGAGACCTTCGTAGCATGAGAGGCAGCAGCCGCCACAGACGCCTGCTTATAAAAGAAGAGAGATAAATGTCATCAAATGAGTCTTCCTGCAAAAATAAAATTGATCCTCTGTCCGGTCCTTCCTTGCACCAAATAGTGTATCAGGGGCTACTATCCATACTCTGACAGTCTCCGAAACCTCATAAAACATACATCAAAGCCTTTTATAAGGCTGATACAGGCTTCATTCAGTCCACTCTCAGCAGACTGAATCTCCTTAATCACCGCACCCATCAGGGCACGGTGCTCATCGACGATGGAGGCGCTCTCCAGTGCCGCCAACAAAACATCTGACACCTCTGGTTGGACAGAGATTGCCGGTGGAACAGGCACACCCCCTCCAGCCGAGGGAGGCCGCCTGCTTGATTCTGGAGCCGTATTGGTCTCTAGAATTGCGTCCGGCTGGAAGCCGAATTCAAGATGGCTCCCGCCGTCGACCCCCATGTCTCCGGCCCCAGAAGTTTGACCTCCAGGCGCCACTTTCACGATCCCTTCCCCCCTTCTTGACCGGGATCTTTCTGGGACGAAGCCTCGTTATTATTCAAATATTTGGGGGAAGGGGCCTTCGGGGGCGTCCCGCTCTCCATAGCATACGAACTCAGCAAATCCTATGATGAGGATCGTTCGGTGCGGGACCTAGCCGGACTACAAAAAATACGTAGCTCAGGTTCAAATATTATGCCATGACGAGTCTGGACGCATAAACGTGTTAGGGTTTTACACTCACGAGTTCACCAGGGGCTGGGCCCTGGGATCCCATGCAGGGCTGCTATCGGCGGCGATAGTGGGCTCTTCTGGAAGAGGAGCTTTTCCCCTTTTAGGCGACTCGACCTCCAAGTGTATGGAGGCCGCCCTCTTCTTTCTTCCCCCCGCCAGGGATTCGTCTTCCTCCTCCTCCTCTTCGGAGGCAGAACGGACGTTGGAGCCTTCAGGTATTGTGCCCGAAGTGCCGCGGCGACGAAGGCCGCCCCGGGTCTTTTTGGCCTCCTTCTCGGTCTTCTTCTTTGGCGCCTTGTACGACGCCGGGGACAACATCTTCGTCAGAAGTGGGCCGGCCGGTTCTTCAGGCAACGGGGCCGGACAGTGGATCCGCCCCGCCTTATTCGTCCAACCCTAGGGGAGTTGAGGAAAACACATTAAGCATTTCCCTTGGGTCATGCGGATAAAACGCGTAAAAACTTACCGAGCTTGCAGGGCGGGACAGTTGATACCCGCGGTCCTTGGCCGAGTCCGTCCATGATTTACCGGACTTGAAAAGCACCTTCCAGATGTCTTCGTGCGAAGAGCCATAGAGCTTTCGCAGGGTCTGATGCTTGGCCGGATCAAATTCCCATAGATTGCAAGTCCGGTGCTCACAAGGCAGGATCCGGCGAACTAACATCACCTGTACTACATTGACAAGTTCGATGTTCTTGTCTTCCATATCTTTAACTCACGTTTGGAGCATAGACCGTTCGTCGGACGAAGACCAGTTCAGGCCCTTCTTGGGCTAGGACGTAAGCCGCAGAGGGGCTCCGGATTGGAACTCTGGAGCAGCGGCCCATTCCGTGCCGTGCGGCTCAGTGATGTAAAACTACTGCTGTTGCCACTCTTTGACGGAATCATTAAAAGCACATGTTGGCCATGTAACGTTTGGCATCTTGCTCACCATAGCGCCTCCGCACTCGGCGTGCTCGCCGCTCACCACCTTGGGCTTCACATTGAAGATCTTCAACCACAAGCCGAAGTGTGGCGAGATGCGGAGAAAGGCCTCACACACGACGATGAATGTCGAGATGTTGAGGAAGGAATTGGGGGATAGATCATGAAAATCGATCCCGTAGTAATACATGATGCCGCGAACAAATGGGTGGAGGGGAAACCCTAGCCCGCGGAAAAAATGAGGGAGGAATACAACCCTCTGTTGGGATTCCGGAGTGGGAACGATCTGTCCCGCCGTCGGGAGACGGTGGCCAATTTTTTTGGCCAGATACCCGGCCTCCCGAAGCTTTTTGATATGCTTCTCCTGGACGGTAGAGGCCATCCACTTGCCTCCTGCTCCAGATCTGGACATTTTTGGAAGCCCTTTGTGGGGAGAGCAGACGAACGCTTGGGCGCTGGGGCTCGGGCGAGGGGGAATGGATTGGAAAGGAGAAAGTGTGGGTGCGAAAGGGATTCCTTATCCCCTTATAAAGGTAGTAGGGATTCTGCGCCTCCCCACTTGCCTGGTAATCTCGCTTATTCCTGAAGCGCCGTGATTAATGGCGCGGTTGGGTTACCCACACCCGTATTGATAAGAATCCTATGATAAGGGGACACGATCTCTGCTTCGACAAGACGTGCCAACAAAACCGCCTCGCAATACGCGTAGTAGCTGGTTGAGAAAAATGGTTCGGATAATGACCGGGCCATGGCGTGATGTCACGTTATGAAAAGTTGTCAGCAGATTAGATTTGTGGAAATATTATACTCTCTGCGGTGCTATGTGGAATTTGTTTTGCAGAGCCGGACACAATCATCGTGTTCATAATATTCTATGGAGTATTCAGAGAAGGAACCGGCCTTACAATGCCGAAGACAATTTGCACGCCGGACTCATCGTCATTGAAGCCTGGTTCAGGGGCTACTGAGGGAGTCCTGGATTAGGGGGTCCTCGGACAGCCGGAATATATACTTTGGCCTGACTGTTGGACTATGAAGATACAAGATTGAAGACTTCGTCCCGTGTCTAGGTGGGACTCTCCTTTGCGTGGAAGGCAAGCTTGGCAATTCAGATATGTAGATCGCCTCCCTTGTAACCAACTCTGTGTAACCCTAGCCCCCTCCGGTGTGTATATAAACCAGAGGGTTTAGTCCATAGGACAAAAAACAATCAGAATCATAGGCTAGCTTCTAGGGTTTAGCCTCTACGATCTCATGGTAGATAAACTCTTGTAATACTCATATCATCAAGATCAATCAAGCAGGACGTAGGGTATTACCTCCATCGAGAGGGCCCGAACCTGGGTAAACATTGTGTCCCCTGCCTCCCGTTACCATCTGCCTTAGACGCACAGTTCGGGACCCCCTATCCGAGATCCGCCGGTTTTGACACCGACAACATCCTCACAAGCTTGGCTGATGCTGCCTCCCCGCGTCATCCCATTATTTATTTTCCCAATACACAGCAACTGCAATGAGAAATATCCAAAAATGGGAGGAAAGCCAGCGACAATCCCAGAAGAAAACAGCGAAAGAAACCAAGGTGAATAAAAAGAAAGTTCCAACATAATTATACATAGACTTGATACGTCTCCAACGTATCTACTTTTCCAAACACTTTTGCCCTTGTTTTGGACTCTAACTTGCATGATTTGAATGGGACTAACCCGGACTGATGTTGTTTTAGCAGAATTGCCATGGAGTTATTTTTGTGCAGAAATAAAAGTTCTTGGAATGACGTGGAAATCAACGAAGATTATTTTTGGAATACATAAAAAATACCGGCGAAAGAATCAAGGCCATGGGGCCCACACCCTGTCCATGAGGGTGGGGGGGCGCGCCTACCCCCCGGGCACGCCCCCTGCCTTGTGGGCCCCCTGGTGCTCCTCCAACCTCAACTCCAACTCTATATATTCGTGTTCGGGGAGAGAAAAAAGAGAGAGAATGATTCATCACGTTTTACAATATGGAGCCGCCACCAATCCCTAAACTCTCTCAGGAGGGCTGATCTGGAGTCCGTTTGGGGCTCCGAAGAGGGGAATCTGTCGCCATCATCATCATCAACCTTCCTCAATCACAAATTTCATGATGCTCACCGCCGTGCGTGAGTAATTCCACCATAGGCTTGCTGGACGGTGATGGGTTGGATGAGATTTATCATGTAATCGAGTTAGTTTTATTAGGGTTTGATCGAGTATGCACTATGTTCTAAGATTGATGTTGCTATGACTTTGCTATGCTTAATGCTTGTCACTAGGGCCCGAGTGCCATGATTTCAGATTTGAACCTATTATGTTTTCATGAATATATGTGAGTTCTTGATCCTATCTTGCAAGTCTATAGTCACCTATTATGTGTTATGATCCGTTAACCCCAAAGTGACAATAATCGGGATACTTACCGGTGATGACCGTAGTTTGAGGAGTTCATGTATTCACTATGTGTTAATGCTTTGGTCCGGTACTCTATTAAAAGGAGGCCTTAATATCCCTTAGTTTCCAATAGGACCCCGCTGCCACGGGAGGGTAGGACAAAAGATGGCATGCAAGTTCTTTTCCATAAGCACGTATAACTATATTCAGAATACATGCCTACATCACATTGATGAACTGGAGCTAGTTCTGTGTCACCCTATGTTATAACTAATGCATGAGGAATCACATCCAACATAATTATCCATCACTGGTCCATTGCCTACGAGCGTTTCATATATGGATCTTCGCTTATTTACTTTCCCGTTGCTACTGTTACAATCACTATAAAACCAAAACTGCTACTGTTACTTTTACCACCGTTACCACTACTATCATATTAGTTTGCTACTAAATACTTTGTTGCAGATATTAAGTTTCTAGGTGTGGTTGAGTTGACAACTCAGCTGCTAATACTTGAGAATATTCTTTGGCTCCCCTCGTGTTGAACCAATAAATTTGGGTTGAATGCTCTACCCTCGAAAACTGTTGCTATCCCCTATACTTGTGGGTTATCAAGACTATTTTCTGGCACCGTTGCCGGGGAGCATAGCTCTATTCTTTGAGTCACTTGTGATTTATATCTGCTGGTCACTATGAAGAACTTGAAATATCAAAGAACCAAGATTTTTCCCTCAACTACGTGGGGAGGTAAGGAACTGCCATCTAGCTCTGCACTTGATTCACCTTCTGTTTTGAGTAAACTTGTGACACATAAACCTGCTATTAATTCTGATATGTCGCATGTTATTGATGATGCCACTTCTGCTTTGCATGATACTTATGATGAAACTACTTCTATGCTTGATAATACTGTGCCACTAGGTGAATTTCTTGATGAACAACTGGCTAGGGTTAGAAAGAATGAAATTATTGAAACTGATAATATTGATGAAAGTGATGATGAAGATTCTCCCCCTAGATATGAATTGCCTGTTGTGCCTGAGGGCTATGTTATGGATGAAGAAACTGCTAGAGACTTTCTTGCTTGCAATGATAGATCTGATCTTTAGAAATTATTAGCTAAGCTTAAAGAAAAATCCTTGAATGCTAGAATGAAATATGACCCTGCTTTTGCTACTTCACCTATCTTTATTACAGATAAGGATTATGATTTCTCTGTCGATCCTGAGTTAATTACTTTGGTTGAATCTGATCCTTTTTATGGCTATGAATCTAAAACTGTTGTGGCACATCTTACTAAATTAAATGATATAGCCACACTGTTTACTCATTATGAGAAAACTCGCTATTACTTTATCCTTAAGTTGTTCCGTTCTCATTAAAGGGTGATGCTAAAACATGGTTTAATTCTCTTGATCCTGGTTGTGTGCGTAGTCCCCAGGATATGATTTATTACTTCTCTACTAAATATTTCCCCGCTCATAAGAAACGAGCTGCCTTAAGGGAAATATATAATTTTGTGCAAATTGAAGAAGAGAGTCTCCCACAATCTTGGGGGAGGCTTCTCCAATTACTTAATGCTTTGCCTGATCATCCTCTCAAGAAAAATGAAATACTTGATATCTTTTATAATGGACTAACCGATGCTTCCAAACACCACCTGGATAGTTGTGCTGGTTGTGTTTTCAGGGAAAGAACCGTTGATCAAGATGAATTGCTATTGAATAATATGTTGAGTAATGAAAATGATTGGACACTTCCTGAACCAACTCCTAAGCCAACTCCGAAGAAAAGGGGTATTCTATTTCTCAGTCCTGAAGATATGCAAGAGGCAAAGAAATCTATGAAAGAAAAAGGTATTAAAGCTGAAGATGTTAAGAATTTACCACCTATTGAAGAAATACATGGTCTTGATAACCCGACATAGGTAGTAAAGGTAAATTCTCTCTATAGATTTGATGAAGGTGACATTCCTCGTTATAAGTCTGCTAGCCAATGCTTAGATGAGTTTGATAATTTTATTGTTAAACAAGAAAACTTCAATGCTTATGTTGGTAGACAATTGAAACGCAATGCTTATATAATTGAACACTTGAGTGCTACGTCTTGAGCTTGCGTTGGTTTTCCCCGAAGAGGAAGGGATGATGCAGCAGAGTAGCGTAAGTATTTCCCTCAGTTTTTGAGAACCAAGGTATCAATCCAGTAGGAGCCCATGCTCAAGTCCCTCGTACCTGCACAAAGCGATAGCTACTCGCAACCAACGCGATTAGGGGTTGTCAAGCCCTTCACGGTCACTTACGAGAGTGAGATATGATAGATAGAATATTTTTGGTATTTTTGATATAAAGATGCAAAGTAAAAAGTAAAGGCAAAGTAAAAAAGCAAAGCAATATAAAAGTGATGGAGATTGATATGATGAGAATAGACCCGGGGGCCATAGGTTTCACTAGTGGCTTCTCTCAAGAGCATAAGTATTCTATGGTGGGTGAACAAATTACTGTTGAGCAATTGATAGAATTGAGCATAATTATGAGAATATCTAGGCATGATCATGTATATAGGCATCACGTCCGTGACAAGTAGATCGAAATGATTCTGCATCTACTACTATTAATCCACTCATCGACCGCTATCCAGCATGCATCTAGAGTATTAAGTTAAAAACAGAGTAACGCCTTAAGCAAGATGACATGATGTAGAGAGATAAATTCATGCAATATGAAATAAACCCCATCTTGTTATCCTCGATGGCAGCGATACAATGCGTGCCTTGCAGCCCCTTCTGTCACTGGGTAAGGACACCGCAAGATCGATCCCAAAGCTAAGCACTTCTCCCATGGCAAGAACTACCAATCTAGTTGGCCAAACCAAACGGATAATTCGAAGAGACTTGCAAAGATAACCAATCATGCATAAAAGAATTCAGAGAAGATTCAAATATTATTCATAGATAGACTTGATCATAAACCCACAATTCATCGGTCTCAACAAACACACCGCAAAAAGAAGATTACATCGAATAGATCTCCACGAGGGAGGGGAAGAACTTTGTATTGAGCTTCAAAGAGAGAGAAGAAGCAATCTGGCTACTAACTATGGACCCGAAGGTCTGAGGTAAACTACTCACACTTCATTGGAGGGGCTAGGATGATGTAGAAGCCCTCCGTGATGACGGCCCTCTTCCGGCGGAGCTCCGGAACAGGCCCCAAGATGGGATCTCATGGATACAGAAAGTTGCGGCGGTGGAATTAGGGTTTTGGCTCCTGTCCTGATCGTTTGGGGGTACGTGTGTATATATAGGAGGAAGGAGTACATCGGTGGAGCACCAAGGGGCCCACGAGGCAGGGGGGCGCCCCCACCCTCGTGACCACCTCTTTGATCCCTTATTGTAGGGTCCAAGTCTCCTGGATCACGTTTGGCGAGAAAATCACGTTTCCGAAGATTTTATTCTGTTTGGACTCCGTTTGATATTCTGTTTATCCGAAACACTGAAATAGGCAAAAAAAAACAGCAATTCTGGGCTGGGCCTCCGGTTAGTAGGTTGGTCCCAAAAATAATATAAAAGTGGAAAATAAAGCCCAATATAGTCCAAAACAGTAGATAATATAGCATGGAGCTATCAAAATTTATAGATACGTTGGAGATGTATCAGGCATCCCCAAGCTTAATTCCTGCTCGTCCTCGAGTAGGTAAATGATAAAAAGAGAATTTTTGATGCGGAGTGCTACTTGGCATAATTTCAATGTAAATCTTCTTAATTGTGGTATGAATATTCAGATTAGAAAGATTCAAGACAAAAGTTTATATTGACATAGAAAATAATAATACTTCAAGCATACTAACAAAGCAATTATGTCTTCTCAAAATAACATGGCCAAAGAAAGTTATCCCTACAAAATCATATAGTCTGGCTATGCTCCATCTTCCCCACACAAAGTATTTAAATCATGCACAACCCCGATGACAAGCCAAGCAATTGTTTCATACTCTAACTTTTTCAGAACTTTTTCAATCTTCACGCAATACATGAGCGTGAGCCATGGATATAGCACTATAGGTGGAATAGAATGGTGGTTGTGGAGAAGACAAAAAAAAGAGAAGATAGTGTCACATCGAGTAGGCGTATCAACAGGCTATGGACATGCCCATCAATAGATATCAATGTGAGTGAGTAGGGATTTCCATGCAACGGATGCACTAGAGCTATAAATATATGAAAGCTCAACAAAAGGAACTAGTGGGTGTGCATCCAACTTGCTTACTCACGAAGACCTAGGGCAATTTGAGGAAGCCCATCATTGGAATATACAAGCCAAGTTCTATAACATAAAATTCCCACTAGTATATGAAAGTGACAACATATGAGACTCTCTATATGAAGAACATGGTGCTACTTTGAAGCACAATATATGAGACTTGCTATATCATGGTGCTACTTTGAAGCACAAGTGTGGAAAAAAGGATAGTAGCATTGCCCCTTTTTTTGGGCCTTCTTTTTTTGGCCTTTCTCTTTTTTTGGGGCAATGCTCTATTGAATGATGATCATCACACTTCTATTTATTTACAACTCAATGATTACAACTCGATACTAAAACAAAGTATGACTCTATATGAATGCCTCTGGCGGTGTACCGGGATATGCAATGAATCACGAGTGACAAGTATGAAAGAATTATGAACGGTGGCTTTGCCACAAATACTATGTCAACTACATGATCATGCTAAGCAATATGACGATGATGGATATGTCATGATGAACTAGATGGTGGAAAGTTGCATGGCAATATATCTCGGAATGGCTATGGAAATGCCATAATAGGTAGGTATGGCGGCTGTTTTGAGGAAGGTATATGGTAGGTGTATGATACCGGCGAAAGTTGTGTGGTATTAGAGAGGCTAGCAAGGGTGGAAGGGTGAGAGTGCGTATAATCCATGGACTCAACATTAGTCATAAAGAACTCATATACTTATTTCAAAAATTTAGAAGTTATCAAAGCAAAGTATTACGTGCATGCTCCTAGGGGGATAGATTGGTAGGAAAAGACCATCGCTCGTCCCCGACTGCCACTCATAAGGAAGACAATCAATAAATAAATCATGCTCCGACTTCATCACATAACGGTTCACCATACGTGCATGCTATGGGAATCACAAACTTCAACACAAGTATTCTTTAAATTCACAACTACTCAACTAGCATGACTTTAATATTATCACCTCCATATCTCAAAACAATTATCATGCTTCAATCTTTTCTTAGTATTCAACACACTCAAAAGAAAGTTTCACAAATCTTGAATACCAAGCATATTATTATTAGGCAAATTACCATGATATTAAGAGACTCTCAAATTAATTTAAGTGAAGCATGAGAGATCAATAGTTTCTTTAAAACATATCCACCACCGTGCTCTAAAAGATCTAAGTGAAGCACACAGAGCAAAATTATCTAGCTCAAAAGATATAAGTGAAGCACATAGAGCAAAATTATCTAGCTCAAAAGATATAAGTGAAGCACATAGAGTATTCTATCAAATTTTAATTCATGTATGGCTCTCTCAAAAGGTGTGTACAGCAAGGATGATTGTGGCATACTAACAAACAAAGACACAAATAACACAAGATGCTCCAAGCAAAACACATATCATGTTGGTGAATAAAAATATAGCTCCAAGTAAATTACCGATGGAAGTGGACGAAAGAGGGGATGCCTTCTGGGGCATCCCCAAGCTTTGACTTTTTGGTGTCCTTGGATTATCTTGGGGGTGCCATGGGCATCCCCAAGCTTAGGCTCTTGCCACTCCTTGTTCCATGATCCATCAAAAGGATTCACCCAAAACTTGAAAACTTCACAACACAAAACTCAAGATAGAAAACTCGTGAGCTCCGGTAGCGAAAGAAAACAAAAGATCACTTCAAGGTACTGTAATGAAATCATTCTTTATTTATATTTGTGTTAAACCTACTGATTCCAACTTCTCTATGGATTACAAACTATTTTACTAGCCATAGATTCATCAAAATAAGAAAACAACACACGAAAAACAGAATCTGTCAAAAACAGAACAGTCTGTAGTAATCTGTAGCTAGAGCAAGATATGGAACCCCAAAAATTCTAAAATAAATTTTTGGACGTGAGGAATTTATATATTAATCATCTGCAAAAAGAATTAACTAAATAGCACTCTTCAAATAAAAATTACAGCAGTTCTCGTGAGCGCTAAAGTTTCTGTTTTTTACAGCAAGTTCAACAAGACTTTCCCCAAGTCTTCCCAACGGTTCTACTTGGCACAAACATTAATTAAACAAAAAACACAACCAAAACAGAGGCTAAATAATTTATTTATTACTAAACATGAGCAAAAATCAAGGAATAAAAATAAAATTGGGTTGCCTCCCAACAAGCGCTATCGTTTAACGCCCCTAGCTAGGCATAACAAGCAAGGATAGATCTAGGTATTGCCATCTTTGGTAGGTAATTCTTCAATTAGGAATCTACCATCTTTAGGAATTTCTTTCTCTTTATTAATTATCAAACTTTTAGGCACAAGATCGAAAAACTCATTTGTAATAAATGGTTCTTTAATGATAGCAAAAAGATTGGGATGAATACTTATAGATTTAAGATCAGCAGTTTCCTTACTAGATGATTCACCCTTATTTTTAGGAACATACATAAGCTTGGTAATTTTAGTAGGAGGACTAGGAGTATTCTTTACGGAAGAAAAAGCGGTTCCCAAATTTGCACCGATACCCTCAATTTTATCAATTCTAGTAGAATCTAAGTTCATCTTCTCATTAACTATGAGTTCCTTTTCCTTAATATTTTTCAATGTCATTCCTACATTAGATCCATATTGAGTAATTTGATTGTGGATCTTTTTATCTAGATTTTCAATTGATTCAATAGTAGAAACTTTATTTTCAATAATTTCAAGTCTTTGCATAACATGCTCCAAAGTTAACATGGTTCCATTAACCAAAAGAGGTGGTGAGCCAAATAAATCTATCATAGCATTATAGGAATCAAAAGTATGGCTACCCAAGAAGTTCCCTCCGGTAATGGTATCGAGGATATATCTATACCAAGGATTAACACCTACATAAAAATTGCGAAGAAGAACTAAGGTAGATTGTTTCCTGGTAGATCTATTTTGGGCATTACAAATTCTATACCAAGCATCTTTTTGATTTTCTCCCTCCCTTTGTTTAAAATTTAGAACTTCACTCTCGGGAGACAACGGAGAAGATATGAGACTAGCCACGATGACAAGCAAACAAACTAGCACACGAGCAAACAAAAAGCAAGCGAGCAAAAAGAGGCAAACAGAGAAGGAGGATAGGGAGAGAGAGGGCGAATAAAACGGCAAGGGTGAATTGGGGGGAGAGGAAAACGAGAGGCAAATGGCAAATAATGTAATGCGAGAGATAGGGATTGTGATGGGTACTCGGTATATGACTTTTTGCGTAGACTCCCCGGCAATGGTGCCAGAAATCCTTCTTGCTACGTCTTGAGCTTGCGTTAGTTTTCCCCGAAGAGGAAGGGATGATGCAGCAGAGCAGCGTAAGTATTTCCCACAGTTTTTGAGAACCAAGGTATCAATCCAGTAGGAGCCCACGCTCAAGTCCCTCGTACCTGCACAAAGCGATAGCTACTCGCAACCAATGTGATTAGGGGTTATCAAGCCCTTCACGGTCACTTATGAGAGTGAGATATGATAGATAGAATATTTTTGGTATTTTTGATATAAAGATGCAAAGTAAAAAGTAAAGGCAAAGTAAAAAAGCAAAGCAATATAAAAGTGATGGAGATTGATATGATGAGAATAGACCCGTGGGCCATAGGATTCACTAGTGGCTTATCTCAAGAGCATAAGTATTCTATGGTGGGTGAACAAATTACTATTGAGCAATTGATAGAATTGAGCATAATTATGAGAATATCTAGGCATGATCATGTATATAGGCATCACGTCCATGACAAGTAGATCGAAACGATTCTGCATCTACTACTATTAATCCACTCATCGACCGCTATCCAGCATGCATCTAGAGTATTAAGTTAAAAACAGAGTAACGCCTTAAGCAAGATGACATGATGTAGAGAGATAAATTCATGCAATATGAAATAAACCCCATCTTGTTATCCTCGATGGCAACGATACAATGCGTGCCTTGCTGCCCCTTCTGTCACTGGGTAAGGACACCGCAAGATCGAACCCAAAGCTAAGCACTTCTCCCATGGCAAGAACTACCAATCTAGTTGGCCAAACCAAATGGATAATTCGAAGAGACTTGCAAAGATAACCAATCATGCATAAAAGAATTCAGAGAAGATTCAAATATTATTCATAGATAGACTTGATCATAAACCCACAATTCATCGGTCTCAACAAACACACCGCAAAAAGAAGATTACATCGAATAGATCTCCACGAGAGAGGGGGAGAACTTTGTATTGAGATTCAAAGAGAGAGAAGAAGCCGTCTAGCTACTAACTATGGGCCCGAAGGTCTGAGGTAAACTACTCACACTTCATCGGAGGGGCTAGGATGATGTAGAAGCCCTCCGTGATGACGGCCCTCTTTCGGCGGAGCTCCGGAATAGGCCCCAAGATGGGATCTCGTGGATACAAAAAGTTGCGGCGGTGGAATTAGGGTTTTGGCTCCTGTCCTGATCGTTGGGGGGTACGTGTGTATATATAGGAGGAAGGAGTATGTCGGTGGAGCACCGAGGGGCCCACGAGGCAGGGGGCGCCCCCACCCTCGTGACCACCTCTTTGATCCGTTGCAGTAGGGTCCAAGTCTCCTGGATCACGTTCGGCGAGAAAATCACATTTCTGAAGATTTTATTCCGTTTGGACTCCATTTGATATTCTGTTTATCCGAAACACCGAAATAGGCAAAAACAACAATTCTGGGCTGGGCCTCCGGTTAATAGGTTAGTCCCAAAAATAATATAAAAGTGGAAAATAAATCCCAATATAGTCCAAAACAGTAGATAATATAGCATGGAGCAATCAAAAATTATAGATACGTTGGAGACGTATCATTGAGTCATTATATGTCTAGAGTTAATGGTGAACTTAAAATCATTAGTAAACATGCTTCTATGGTTACCACTCAAGTAGAACAAGTACTTAAGGCTCAGAATGATTTGCTCAATGAATTAAATACCAAGAAAAATGATAATGCTGTTAGAGTTATGACTAGAGGGGGTAAAATGACTCAGGAACCTTTGTATCCTGAGGGCCACCCTAAGAGAATTGAGCAAGATTCTCAGAGAACCACTGTTGATGCACCTAGTTCTTCTTCTAAGAAGAAGAAAAATGATAGGACTTTGCATGCTTCTAGTGAATCTGTTGTAGACACACTTGAGAATCCCAATGATATTTCTATTTCTGATGCTGAAACATAATCTGGTATTGAACATGAACCTAGTGATAATGTTAATGAT